>NW_020175192.1:7934563-8232475 GCF_003031525.2 Neophocaena asiaeorientalis asiaeorientalis
TTATCTAAACCCAGTTAACTCTGAAAGACCTTACCTACAAACACCATCACATAGGAGATTAAGGCTTCCAGGTATTAATTTTGGGATGGCACATACATCCAGTCCATAGCAGTATTCTCTGGTCACATTTGAGGTATCAGATGTAGTGCTTTAATAAAACAACAAAACCAAAAACAAACAAAAAATGAAAACAAACACAGACTGGCTTAAGAACCAGTGAAACTGAATCTTAATATTGACAAAATATGTTTGGTACCTTTGCTCAAGTCATGAAAAATGAGAGTTAAGAAGGGGGAAGAATTGTGTTTTTTAAAATGGCTCATGGCTTACACACTGCGTATCTAAATAGTGGATCTGTCTTTATCTTTGTCTCTGGGCATCTGAAGGTGTTTAATAAAGTAAGTGAACCTCTTTGTGAGGTCTCTTCACTTGCAACCCTATAATGAGATGCCTAGGACACCATTCTCAGGACAGAAATATTGAGAAGACAAGTCCTGGAATTTAAAGGCAGCAACATGATTGCATAGTTGAAGGATACAGATATATTCATACTGTTTAGGTCCAAAAAAAGAACTCACTCATTTCCAAACCAACTCTTTGATATCAATCTGAAAAAAAATCAGATTAAAATAATCCCAGGCTCTTGCGACCATCTAGAGTGGTGGGATAGGGAGGGTGGGAGACACAAGAGGAAGGGGATATGGGGATATATTGTATACGTATAGCTGATTTACTTTATTATACAACAGAAACTAACACAACATTGTAAAGTAATTATACTCCAATAAAGATGTTAAAAAAAGAAAAAAAGAAGAATCCCAGGCTCACTGCTGCATGCAAAGCAGAGTGATGATGTCACGAGGCAGATGCAAATAGGACCCTTTGCAGGAAGCCTCTGTGTTCACAGTGTCCTTTACCCTGAATCTCAGGGGACTTCAGCCCTGTCATCTGCCTTCCCTGGAATCTCTCTCTAGTTTCGTTCTTTCTTGAGGTAGTTTAACCAGAAGTACATATACTAGCCCAAGTGTGACCTATCCAGTACTTCGTACAAACATTTTTTTCTTGTTTTATGACACATATTCTCGTCTGGTGTAAAAACTGTATTGATCTTTTGGCCACAGAAATATATCTGACAAGAGCCATCCGAAAACAGTCCAAAATGATGGCTAGGTTTCTTTTCTTTATTGAAAAGATAATCAGTTCCAGTTATAAAATGGATTGTTATATCCAGGAATAATTTTGCTAATGTGGCATAAGGCAGTGCTTCTCAGGCTAAGAAGTGGGACTCATTAGTTGGTCAAGCCATATTAAAAAGAAAGAAAGGACTGAAAGAAAGAAAAGAGAGAAAAGGGGAAGAAAGAAAAGAAAATGGATAGAACATTAAAGATGTCTCACAATATGGTTCAGTATTGTTTTATAAAACATTTGTTTCACTGATATGTACTTAAATGCAAAAAAATCTACTGTATTTACAGGATTGCGATGTAAAATGTATTTCCTACTCTACATTATGTTTCAAAAGTTTGAATGCTACTGTAAGAGGTAAGAAATTTTACTAAAGAAAGAGAAAATGTTAACCTTAGAAGTTAACAGGACACGCTCTTTAGAGGTCAGCCATGTACATACAGATAGAAAAACATAGGGCAAGGCAATAACTATATCCAGCCTCAAAAAATGCCATCACCTCATCACAGTGGGAGCACCTCAGGCTGGACCACACCAGTGTCTGGTCTTCTCTATTCTGAAAACGATCACTGTGCAGGCAGCACGGTGAGACCGCTGATAGCCCTCTGAGGATGGAAGAGTGAACGCATTCAATTTCACCCTTGTAAAATCAAACACAGTGCTTCCCTGGTGGCGCAGTGGTTAAGAGTCCGCCTGCCAATGCAGGGGACGTGGGTTCGAGCCCTGGTCCGGGAGGATCGCACATGCCGCAGAGCAGCTGGGCCCGTGAGCCACAGCTACTGAGCCTGCGCTCTAGAGCCCGCGAGCCGCAACTGTTGAAGCCCGCGTGTCTGGAGCCCATGCTCCGCAGCGGGAGAGACTCCAGCAATGGGAGGCCCCCGCACACCGCAGCAAAGAGGGGCCCCAGCTCGCCGCAGCTAGAGAGAGCCCGCGTTCAGCAACGGAGACTCAACGCAGCCAAAAGTAAATAAATTAATTAAAAAAAAATCAAACACAGAAAAGGGCCCGCCTAGAGCTGTTATCTACGATCAGAAACTATAGTTAAATGTTTCCTTTGGGTTTTTTCCTCCCTTTGTATTTCCCCTCCAATCATTTAAATAAAATAACTGAATAAAATGTAAAAGCACCCCCGAAATGATAACAATACCTTGACTGAGGCATTTGTATGACTTCTGGGGATGCACTGGCTGTCAGGGACAGAAAGTTCACTGAGCGTGTCCCGTTGGGCAGGACATAGCTGGTCCCAAGGATATCTTTGGCTGGCTCCTTTTTGTCAATAATGACTGACAGGTTGCTTCACCTACCATGATGAAGAAAGCATCTTCCGTTTAGCATCTCTGCAAAGGTAACTGGGATTTATAGGCACTCGTATATTTTAAATTACTCATCCTAAGGGGATTTTGATTTTGCTGGAGATGCAGGGAAGAGGGAGAAGTTCTTGAAAGATAGTCCCTGAGAGAAAAAAAATCGAATCTTTAACCCTCACTGAACTAGAGAGATGGATACTGTTTGAACTTTGGAAAGAGAATCTCAGAGGTACAAAGGAAGACTTTTGCTCTTTTGCCATGGGACCTTATACAAACAATTTAATCCCAATTAACGTTTTCTTTAACACCTGGTAGAAGAGGGGTCCTGATCAAATAATTTCAATTTAATACACATGAACTTAGAGTTACTTACATGAAAGACACTGAACACAGTACTAGGGGCATAAAGAAGAATTACCAGGACTCATCACCTTGTGAGCTCAACAGGGAAACAATGAACCTTAGTATAAGGCATTATAGGGTGTGTTGCCCACATCACAGACAATGGGAGCCCCAAGACCTGTTGAACAGGGCTGTGAGGGTGCATACAAACCGGGAGACCGTCCTTGACCCCTAAGGGAGGGTCTACCACATGCTAACCAAGCCCATCTCTCATTGTTGCCTCTCACTGTCCCCCAAAACCATCCAGGCTATCGCCATATGGGCACATGTTAAGTTCAAATACGAACGCTTTCTCGTGCTACTGTGACAGGAGGGTTTTTCAGTATTTAGGAATGCACAGTTCAGAGCAGGGATTCCTGATACAAGTCCCCCTCCTACTTCTTAGTATCGCAGTAAGCAGGGAGGTCCGTTGAAAGTTATATTTTCAGAGAGAGTGGTATCATGCCAGAATTCCTCAAAGCAGGATCTGGTATCTGCAGTATTTGGATTAGCTCAGATATAACTAAAATGGATTTTTGTCTCCCACTTGAAATATTGTTAGTATAAACCTTTCTCAGAAAGTGAGTTGAGATCAGATGGCACGGTGTTGTAAAGTGTGACTGGATTATTGAATTAGGAGCTTGGGCAGTGGTTTATCAATGGGATGTGAGGGGGATTTGGGAGGAGCAGTCCACCCCTCGGGGAGAGGTACTGATACTTTATCACGAGATTGCCACTGCATGGTGTTCATAAAAAGCAGACTGACTTTTAATTAGTTTTATAATTGTTTATACTTTCTCTTTAGACCACACACTATTTCCTCCTTGCCTGCCCCTGGGGCAGGAGGCAGACCACCCCAACTGCCCCACCTCCTACATCATTGGCTTGGGTTTCCATTTTTTGCGATGTTCTAATCTTAGGCATGTCAATACCTGAGTCTGTTTCCCCATTTATAAATTTAGAAACTTGCAAGTTTAATCCTCTTTGGTTTATAATGCCAAGTACCTATAAGTTAAGCTGGAAGCCTTGACATCATCTAAATTTCTGTAACGGGGGCAGCTGTATTCTCTAAGCCCTGCCATCATTCTCTTTTACCTCTGAAGTCTATACATGATAGCATTTTAGTATTAAACATTTACTGAAAATATTAGCTAGGAAGAAACACACACTGTTTTTCTTCTTTTTTTAATATAAATTTATTTATTTTTATTTATTGTTTTTGGCTGTGTTGGGTCTTTGTTGTGGTGCACAGGCTTCTCATTGCAGTGGCTTCTCTTGTTGTGGAGCACAGGCTCTAGAGCGCCCAGGCTTCAGAAGATGCAGTGTGTGGGCTCAGTGGTTGTGGCTCGCCGGCTCTAGAGCGCAAGCTCAGTAGTTGCGGCACACGGGCTTAGTTGCTCCGTGGCATGTGGGATCTTCCTGGACCAGGGCTTGAACCCATGTCCCCTGCATTGGCAGGTGGATTCTTAACCACTGTGCCACCAGGGAAGCCCTGTTTTTCTTCTAATCATCGACCAATTCTTCAAATTTCCAAGCTTTTGCAATAGGGTCAACAGGGGACTACTTTCAAATCACATAACTCTGCTAACCAAGAAAATTCTATCTTGGCTCTCAGTAATCCATGAACTCCTGAAGCTTCCAAGAGTCCTTGCATGCTTAGAGCTGAAAAATATCTTTCCTAAATTGGATTAAATAATGTGTAGATAAATATGTATATAGTATTTTAATAAGGGAAGCAGATGCTATTTTCTTTCATTACATCTTCCATTCATGTTGCTCTGAATTTAGAGCTCAGAGGAAGTCATTACATTTAATAATAGAGCAGGGTGTTGAATGTATATTAATTAAATATCAGCAGATGGTAAAGGGAGTCCTCGCTGAGTATGAATAAGGAGAGAGAGAGTTCTAACTGCCATGTAATTAAGCTGAACCTGCAGAAACAATGGAGGTGTGATTACTTTTTTATTAACACATTATACTTACATGTGATGTAGAAGAATTTAATTACTCTGTAACTCCTATTAGGGTAAGCCAAGTTGCTCTCACAATGAGTTGGTCTCTGTTCCCAACAAACACGATGGAACAGCCCACGTCAAGTTATTTCCAAGCATTTTGATTGTCATGTGGTGCAGGTTGGGGGATGGTCCCCATGCGTCTCCATATTTGGATGTGTCTCAGTACCACCAAGCAGTCAGCCTATCACCTCTGTTTCCTGCTAAGTGTTAGTGGATAAGCCCAAAACTTCAGAGCAGTGTAGAAACAGAGGGGTGAACTTATCTTTCTTGCTGAGGCATGTCCTGGACACATCACAGTTGACAATCAGGTTTTACTCAATTTAGAGAAAAAGTTAGGAAAGAAGAAAACGAACCAGTTTCTGCCTTGAGGCTGGTGAGCAAGTGAGTTGCCTTGAGTTGCAGGAAAGCCCACTCTCGGAGGGTGTATTTGTCTTTCACGATCATTTATTTGTTTGAACGCCAGTGTATCTATTAAGCGGCAATTGTTACTTGCTGGTCATTGATATACACATATACATTTTGAATTTCATACCTTTTCTTTTCTGGTGGTGGTGGTCTAGCTTCCACCAATGTTTCCATGGAATTCTCAGCAAGCTGAAGATCTTAGAGGAACAAATGATAGATAGAGCTTCATGTTATTACTATGAGGAGGGCCCTAGATTAACAGTCTGTGATTGACCTAGACCTTCCTTAATCTGATTATGGGCATATGAACATGCATTCTGGGGTGGAAAGGTATAAGTAGCTAACTCTTTGGTACTTCTCAGTACGATGAATGCTTATGAGAAAGGATTTGTGAGACAAGGCCAATCTTCGGTGATTATTTGCTTCCAGTGGGGAAAATAGGCAGTTATTTATCTGCTCCAGTTTTCTAGCTAGGAAGGTAAAAGTATTAGCAAACAGACAAGCAAACTATAAAATGAAGCCTGTTTAAACACCACTCCAGGGCCAACCTCAGTGCATTTCCCTCTTTGTTATGGGGGGACTTGATATCTAATTGGTTCTCTGTCCTCTTCTCAATGTTGGAGCCATAAATGTTAATACCAGGTATCTCTGACTATGAGCTCTTGATTCAAATGTGCCTCAAAGCTAGGGATGGCCTTAGGGAGCCCTAGTGAAAAACTGAAGTGACTCAGTTCAGTGTCGAGCCAACCTTAGTCTAATATCCTCTTTCCTTTTTCAGTAACATTTAAGCTCCAGGCCTTCCAATATGGATTTTAGACCAAATCCTCACCTTACACTCTGATTCCTATAACTAGATCTCCATTTCTCTTGGCTCCTGAATTGCTAACTTGACCCATACTGAAGTGTTTTTAGAATTTCGATAGTGTAAGTCACTCACCCAAGAGTCCATACTCATCAGCGATGGAGCTGAATTCATCCAGAGCTGTTTGACTTCAGGGCCTGAACTATTACTTACAAAGCTCTGATAACCTTGAGATTTTTTTTCTATTGTTGGCCATATCTCTAACGCTCAGAAATTCATGGCTCTCATTTACCCCCTCTTTGAAATTCTATTTAGAAATACATATTCTGAAATCATAGCCATCAAATTTCAGGAACAACAAAAATAACAAAAAACAAGCAAACACAAAAAACCAAGCACACTTCTGGGGTTGTTTTTTTTGGATGCAGTAGTAAAAGAAATCAAGCACTTTACAGACCTGGCTGAATCCCTGTCTATGTAACTGTGTTCACGTTTCTTAACCTCTCTGTTCCTCTGTTACTTCATATGAAAAGTAGGATGATAAGTACTGCTAAATTAGGATGCTGTAAGGATTGAGGAAACTAACACATATGCTGTTTGCCAAGTCAAGTGCAGAGACTACAGTGCTAGGTTGCTGGTTTCAAAAATCAGCTTGTGTGACCTTGGAAAAGTCATTTGAGGCCGCGGTTTTCTCATCTGTAAGTGGTGATAGTAATGCGTCCCTTGCAGTGAGGATTAAACTATTACATACAAAGCACTCTTTACACTTGGCGTGCAGAGTGCCACGTCTATGTTTGCTATTATTATTACAGTTCCTGACACACAGCAGTTCCAGGAATGATTATATAAAAGAACCAGAACAAGGTTTGCTATGTGGTTAGGTGTTAAAGAACTGTTAGTCAGCTACCCCTTTAACTTTCCTAACATCAACAGACGAACCCCAGTTATAACTAGGGCTTGGGGGGAGTTCTCAAATGATTATGGAATCATTTCAAACCCCACAAAGCCGCAGCATTAAAATTATAAAAGAAATCTCTTAGTATCGAAAGGGTTCCCATAAATCTGGGATTTATGCTCCTAGATGATACAATTTGAAGTAAGCGTGTTTTCATTCTTTCTTTTTTTCCCAGAAGGAGATTCACACAAATTATTCTAACTGCCCACTTTCATCCTATTCCAAGAAATCTTGGCTTCAGAGCTTGTTTTAAATTATTAGGGCGTAGAGTTAAAAGGCATTTGCTCCTGAGTCAAATATAAGTCAGACACAGGTAATGCACCCTCCTGGTGTGAGTTCGGGGGACTAGATCCCTGGCAGCTGCTAACCATGTCCCAGTTCAGATGTGGTGGAAAGCTGGAGGGCTGACATTGGTCCTCAACACATTACACAACCTTCCCTACATCACACTGAAGGGGAAAGTGGCCACAGATGTGTGCATGATCACTGGGCCATGAATAGTCTTTTTTTTTTTTTTCATTACTAACACAGTCATTTAAATGTTGACGGCCTCCCGAAGGACAAAAACATTACAAAGATGTTTTCCATCTCATATTTGGAAATTGTTTTAAAATGTATCTACTCCAACGCCCCCGCTCTTCTTTTATTTCAGCCTCAGGAAACTGAAGCTCAGAAAATTGGTGGTGCCCTGACACTTGTCATACCATTTAATTTATGTTTCCTCACTCTTAACTCCAGGACTCTTTCCAATGCTCTCGCCTGAAACATCACTGGATTCAACTGTGCTGAATTAACTGAATCACTCCTGTTAACAGAATGAGCACATATGGTCTCCTGTGAATCCAGCCCCAAATCCTTGTGGGAGCACTGCTTACCTGCAGCTTTTAATGAACAAATAAAGCCCATGTGTAAATAAGCACAATCATTTCCATTAGACCCTAAGAAGCTCATCAGGTTTACACCAGTAGGGTTCATTGCCAAAATGGCCAGGAATAACGTTTAGGGTTGCTCTCTGCTTTCCAAACCATAGCTCAGGTGTCACAATAGATGGATAAATCTATTCTCCTTTGAATCTATTGCTTCCGCCTTTGGTTCTGCTGTAAGATTTGCAACTAGATCTGCCTTCTCCAAAAGCAGGGTTTGAAATAGAGATTAGTATAGTTCTAAATGAAATCTCTTTCTAAAATAAAGGAATCAGCCCTCAACAATTAAAAGACCCAATTAATAATTCATTTTTATTAATACAGATAATTCCTCTGGGTCATTTAAAATGTATATGGCAGTGCAGTAGGGGCCAAGCCAACATAAATTCATTTTCTCAAGTCAGTCCTATTATTTTTCTAAGATAAACATAGGCAACCTGACACTGTGGAGGGAAAAGAAAAATACAATATCTGAGGCTCAAAAAAAAAAAAAAAAACAGTTCCTAACAATAAATAAATCCACCATGGCCTTCAAAAATCGAAAGAATACAGGAAACTTTCACAGCCAGAAGTAAGATAGAACATTATATGCCTGGTATTTCTCCACACTCGGCGAAGAAACATCTGACTTTTCTAGAATGTGACAAGCTATCTGGGTATAAAAAGCGCCTTTCTTCTCTGTAATTAGAAGGAAAAAAAGTGCTATAATCTCATGGACATTAGACCCCAGCTCATTTGGGGGTAAATGCCTGACAATTTCAGGCACGGTAATTCTTAAGCTGCAAATCCCAAGATACGCAGTCCAATAAAGTAAAAATTTTAAAGCGGTTGGAGGATTGAGCACATTTCTGGCCCTGAAGAGGACACGGTCTGTGGATCAGCTTACAGAGTGATGATGTGGACACACCGACTCAGGTTTGAACAGGACTTCATGGCACTGAACTAGCCTCAGCTTTTTCCCCATTCCTGAGCATCAAAAAATGTCCCTGCAGCTCTGGATGCCTCTATGCAAGTGAATGAGACGTCGCGATTTCTCAGTCCTCCTATGCGAGGTGATACACAAAGCACTTCAGGGGATGGGCCTCCGTCCATTTGAAACATTGTACATTTCCCTGTGGTTTAATTTAAGCTCATCTTTTTTTTTTTCCTCTCACAAAATGGAATACAGCTTCTCCACAAGGAATGAGAGAATGGCTTCCACATAGGGCCCTTAATGGATAATTAATGATTCAGACTTGAATTTTATGGAAGCTAAGGTCCAAACTTTGGATTCGTCCTTAATGAATATAAGTTCAAAATACTTTAAGAACACCACCACCTCAATACTCCACTGCACCCACATTCGTCTGAGACTCTACTTCTCAACTGGATTTCAGTTGCTGGATCTCTTCTCCAACAGATTTCCCCACTTTCACCCATGTGCCCTGACAGCCTACGCTCAGCACAAGGACCAACGGGATCCTTCTAAACTGTGTTGACCTGAAGCAAACAGACTGCCAGATATTTCTCCAGCAAAGATGGATTTCTTAGAGATCAGCAGAGAATTGCAATTCAGGGTCTGCAACATGGCGAGCCATGGTAAGTCTCCATACAACAAGGGAAGGAGAACATTTTTAAAGAGAGGAAAAAGAAGTTGGGAGGGTTATAGTAAACAAAGAGTCCATGGCTTTTCATTAGCTGAGTTTCTGCCAGGAAAGAAGCAGAGTCTTTCCTCTTCCTGTTGGGCTCTGCTATTGAGAGCTTCCCCTTCTGGTCTCCCAACTCTATTTATCAATAATTAAGGTTTCTGTTGATTAATTTTTTACAATTGTAAGGCAGATCATGCCATTTATCTGCTCAAATTCCTCCGATAGCTTCTCCTATAGGAAATTGGCCTTCACTACCGTACCGTCGTTATTTCTCTCACTCTCATTTCCTTTCTCTCTCCCTACTGACTTTCTGCTCATTATGAAATATGTCAGGCACACTTCCAACTCTGGACCTCTGAATTTGCTTCAGGGAACTCTCTTCCTCCAGATTACCACATAGCATACACTCCCCATTTCTTAAATCTTTGGTCAGATATTCTGTTATTAGAGAGGCCTTTCCTAACCAATTTGAACAAAATGTCAAACTCATCCATTTTCCATATGCTTCATCTACTTTGTCCCTAGTATTTATGATCACTTGACTGATTTGCATTGATAGATGGCCAAGTTGCCTTCTTCGTCTAGCTCCCTGAGAATGAGGACTTCACTGCAGTAGATCCCGCATCTAGAACAGTGCCTTCCATCTAAATAGTCACTCAATACATATTTATAGAATGAAGGAGGATTGAAAAGATTATTCTAATACATTATAATGGGTTAAATTCATTCTGAATGGCCCCAACTCATTCTGAACCGTCCAAACAGATTCTGACTGCGTCAAAAAAGATCTAAGATGTGAAGTCCAATTTTCACACACTTTCCCACCAACTCAAATAACTTCTGGGAACTGACTAGACTGTGAGGTCTTTGAAGGAAGGACTACCTCTTTTTTGTTGTTTTACCTCCAGCACCTAATGTAGGCATGACCCATACCAGGGACTTAATAAATGTTAATAAATTAAAAATCTGTCAACACAGGGTACAATTCTTTCAAACCAGTACTGCTCGGTTTGCAAAAGATCCACAGACTTTAAATTCATATTTAAATATGATAACGTATCAGAATTACTGCAACAGCATACCTACAACAGATTAACTACTTTCATCATTACCTTTTCCAGTACAAAAATTATATTAATCATAAAGATCTTGTCTTTTACAAATTCCATTGTCACAAATAGCATAGGAAGTTAGTGCAGAGAGGCGTTGACTCTTATAGTACAAACTTAAAGAGATTAAGATTAGTACAAATAGGATATTTGAACTTTTAAAAAATACTGCAATTTTAGCAGGGCAGAGTTGAGGATTTTCTTCCAAATTAATAGTATTATCAACTCTTTTATATAATTCTCTAGGGAAAAATCTGTGTGCAAAGTTACTGATGGTCTTCATTTAAAGAAAGAAATTATGACAGAAAAAAATTTCTAGCCATAAGCAATTAGCTAATTACAAATTCATACTTACTGTACTAATACACTAATATTACTATACTTCTAACATTTCTTGAGTACTTCACCCAATGTCAAGCACGATGTTGAGAGCTTTAAATGTAATGCTTATTTAATCCTTAAGCAGACTTGTAATGTGGATACTAATATCATCTCTATTTTATAGACAAAGGAATTAATATCTAGATATGTTAGCTTTGTAAGACCACGATTAGTTCTTGACTGAACTTGGGTTCAAAACTAGGTCCTTCTGGCCTCAAAGTCCAAGGTATTAGTGTCCTGTTTTATAAGCTCTAGTCATTTACACGACTGGGGGAATGTACCCTGTTTTCTCATCAAAATATATGCGACTTAATTACAAAAGGTAATCTAAAGTATACTATTCTTTATGTAAGAAACCATGAGTGTATCTGCTAACTTATGCAAAAAAAAAGGAGAATGAATAAACCAGAAACTAATGAGACAAGCTACCTAACAAGAGTGGGTGAGAAAAAATGGGAGGATGGTAATAGGGTGGAAGGGATGAGGAGAGAGTGAAACTGGTTTAAATATACTTTTTGGTATATTTCTGGTAAAGTTTAACACACTCCATGTGATTTATAATAAGATATACATATATATAAAATTTGGTCTTCGTGTAGTTTCTGACAGAGCTCTGAAAACCCTTGTAATTTCCTAAGTGATAAGAGCAATAAAAGTGCCTTTTGTTGTGTTAATGAGGTGACTTTTGGAAAGTGCCTAAGGATGGGGGCTGGTTGCCAGGAGAACCAACCTTGTGATTAGAAGATTGCAACTTTCAGTCCTTGCCTCCAACCCCACCTCTGGGGAGGAAAAAGGGGCTAGAGGTTGAACTGATCGCCAGTGGCCAATGATTTAGTCAATCATGCCTACATAATGAAGCCTCCACAAAACCCCAAAAGGACGGGGCTTGAAAAGCTTCTGGGCTGATGAACACTCAGATTTGGGAAGAGTGCTGCTCTCAGAGAGGGCAATGAAGCTCTGTATTCTTTTCCTATACCTTGCCCTATGTATCTCTTCATCTGGTTCTTGATTTGTATCCTTTAAAATCCTTTGTAATAAATTGATAACGTAATGAGTAAACAGGTTTCCTGAGCTCTGTGAGCCAGTCTAGCAAATTAATTGAACCTAAGAAGGGGGTCCTGGAAATCTCTGATTTATAGCCAGTTGGTCAGAAGTATAGGTAACAACTTGAGATTGGTGTCTGAACTGTGTGGGGGGCAGTCTTGTAGGACTGAGTCCTTAAACTGGGGTATCTGATGCTACCTCCAGGTAGATACTGTCAGAGCTGAGTTACACTGTAGGACATCCAGCTGCTGTCCAAGAATTGCTTGCTAGATCTGAGGGGAGGGTTCCTCCGCCTTACTACCACCACATCAGAATTTGGTGATGGGATCCCCTTCCTCCAAAATAAATAAATAATTGAAACCAACCAGGATGCTGGGGAGACCCCAAATGGAATTCAAACTGTAACAGATGACTCTGTGTTATGGCTGAATAACTTGAAAAAGGTAATTACACTGAAAGGCAAGGGAAAGAGAAGAATTGACCTACATAACTCTGGAAAAGAAGACTGCGATTATATGCTATAAAGATTACAACAAAAAGAACTGTACACTGACATGGCATTCTTGTTAGTAAATCTGATTTTCATGGGATATGGCTCTAAAACTAATTTATGTATATATTAGGATTGAGAAGTAAATATATAGTAGGTAATGAAAGCCACGTTTCTCAATGTTGGAAAAAGAAGTTACAGATAAGAAAATGGACAAGGCTATATCTATGTGTATGTGAATAAACAGGCAGACCTCGTGTTATTGCACTTTACTTTATTGTATTTTGCAGATATTGCATTTTTTACAAATTGAGGGCTTGTGGCACTCTGCATCAGGCAAGTCTATGGCACCATTTTTTTTCCCAGCAGCATTTGCTCACTTTGTGTTTCTACGTCCCATTTTGATAATTGTCACAATATTTCAAACTTTTAAAAAATTATTCCATTTGTTATGGTGATGTGATCTTTGATGTTACTATTGTAGTTGTTTTGAGGTGCCAGGAATCATGCCCGTACAAGATTATGAACTTAAATGATAAATGTTATGTGTGTTCTGATTGCTCCACCAGCTGGCCTTTCCCCTATCTCTCTCCATGTCCTTCAGCCTCTGTATTGCCTAAGACACAATACTGAAATTAGGTCAATTAATAATCCTACAATGGCCTCTAAGTGTTCAAGTGAAAGGAAGAATCGTACATCTCTCACTTTAAATCAAAATCTAGAAATGATTAAGTTTAGTGAAGAAGACATGTCCAAAGCTGAGACAGGCCAAAAGCTAGGTCTCTTGCTAACCAAGTTATAAAAGCAATGGAAAAGTTCTTGAAGGAAATTAAAAGTGCTCCTCCTATGAACACACAAATGATAAAAAAAAAAAAAGCAAAACAGCCTTACTGATGATACAGAGAAAATCTGAGTGGTCCGGATAGAAGATCAAATCAGCTACAACACTTCTTAAAGCCAAAACCTAATCCAGAGCAAGGTCCTAACTTTCTTCAGTTCTATGAAGGCTGAGGGAGGTGAGGAAGCTCCAGAAGAAAAGTTTGAAGCTAGCAGAAGTTGGTTCATGAGGTTTAAGGAAAGAAGCCATCTCCATAATATAAAGTGCAAGATGAAGCAGCAAGCACTGATGTAGAAGCTGCAGCAAGTTATCCAGAAGATCTAGCTGAGATAATTAATGAAGGTGGCTACACTGAACATCAGATTTTCAATGTAAATGAAACAGCCTTCTGTTGGAAGAAGATGCCATCTAGGACTTTCATAGCTAGAGAGAAGTTAATGTCTGACTTCAGAGCTTCAAAATACTGGCTGACTCTCTTGTTAGGAGCTAATGCAGCTGGCAACTTTAAGTTGAAGCCAGTGCTCATTTACCATTCTGAAAATCCTAGCGCCCTTAGGAATGATGCTAAATCTACTCTATTTGTGCTCTGTAAGTGGAACAAGAAAGCCTAGACGACAGCACATCTGTTTACAACACGGTTTACTGTTAAGCCAACTGTGGAAACCTACTGCTCAGAAAAGATCACTTTCAAAATATTTCTGCTTACTGACAATACACATGGTCACCCAAGAGCTCTGATGGAGATGTTCAACGAGATTAATGTTTTCATGCCTGCTAGCACAACATTCATTCTGCAGCCCACTGATCAAGGACTAATTTCAACTTTCAAGTCTTATCATTGAAGAAATGTATTTCCTAAGGCCATAGCTGCCATAGATAGTGATTCCTCTGATGAATCTGGGCAAAGTGAATTGAAAAGATTCTGAAAAGGAATCACCATCCCAGATGCCACGAAGGACATTCGTGATTCATGGGAAGAGGACAAAGTATCAACGTTAAGAGGAGTTTGGAAGAAGCTGATTCCGAACTTCATGGATTTTGAAGGGTTCAAGTCTTTAGTGGAAGAAAAAACTGCAGATGTGGTGGAAATAGCAAGAGAACTAGAGTTAGAAGTGGAGTCTGAAGATGTGGCCAACTTCACTGCTGTCTTATTTGAAGAAACTGCCATGGCCACCCTAACCTTCAGTACCCACCACCCTGATCAGTCAGCCGCCATCAACACTGACGCAAGACTCTCCACCAGCAAAAAGATTACAACTCACTGAAAGCTCACAAGAAGGTTAGCACTTTTTAGCAATAAAGTATTTTTAAATTAAGGAGACACCCGAAGGATCCTTCAATGGCCAAATGTGTGACAACTTGAACAACGACAAAATATGACACTAACTGATTATAACACAAAGAATAAAGGAAATATTCATGAGACCGTACTGATATAAATAAATAATTGAATGAATAAGTAATTTAGAGAGAAAGGAGAGCCCCTTCTCTAGAAAAATTCCAATTATACAATGCGGAAGAATAATGGAAATGAAAAATTATCACTAGGAAAACAGTCATAACAGTTGCAGACAAGAATCACTGATGGATTAGTGGACAAAAATATGAGAAAAAAGGACATTTTCATAATCTCAGAGTATCTCCCCACAAGACACTTAGCAGTTTTAAAGGAAAAACGGTAACTGTAAAGTAGAGATACGTGACAGATACTACCTTAACAAGGTGGTCAAAATCAACATCACCAATAACAAGACATATCAACATTATGTGCCCCCTGTTATAAAGTGAGAAGCCCACAGCATCACTTCTGTGCTATTTTTGCCAAAAATGCAGAACCTCAATCAAATCCTGAGACAATAGGGAAATCTAAATTTTAAAATATTGTAGAAGACAACTGACCAGTATTCTTCAAATGTGTCAAGTACCTGGAACTGTCACAAATTGGAGGAAAAGGGTACATAATAATGAAATACAATATGGAATCCTGAATTAGAACTAGAACTATGAAATAAACATTAGTTGAAAAATTGGTGAAACTAGAAAAGAGTCTATAGATTATTTATTAATAACCCATATATCCCAATGTTAATTTTCTGGATTCAATAATTATACTATGGTTATATATGATGTAAACCTTAGGAGATGCTGGGTGAAGAGTTATACAGAAATTGTGTCCTATTTTTGCAATTTCTGTAAGACTAGTATTCTGAAAATCGAGTTTAAAAATATAAAAACATTTGAAAATAGTTCTAAGAGGACCCTCTATGAGAGCCCGTTTACATGAAATATATTCACCTCCAAGAAGAGAGACGGTAATTTAGAACACCAATGCTATTGAGCAGTATATTCATCTGCTTAAATTGCCATATGGAATGTCACAGATTCGCTGGCTTAAACAACAGAAACGTATTTCCCACAGTTCTGGAGCCTTGAAGTCCAAGATCAAGGTGCCAGCAGAGTTGATCTCTAGTGGGACCTATCTTCCTGGCTTGTAGATAGCTGCCTTCTTGCTATGTCCTCACATGGCCATTCTTCTGTGCATGCTGAGAGAGTGAGAAATCTCTGCTATCTCTTCCTATTCTTACAAGGACACTAGTCTTATTGAATTAGGGCCCCACCCTATGACCTCGTTTAACCTTAATTCCTTAAAGGTCCTATCTCCAAAGACACAATGGGGCTTGGGCTTCAACATATGCTCTTTGGGGTACCAAGATTCACTCCACAACAAGGACCAACTAGCTTCATTATCTTCATACGTTAAAAAAAAGACAGTGAATATACTGATGGACATTTTCTAGAGGTGAAGGGAGATAACAAGGAGGAAGATGAGAAGACAGAAGAAATACTACTTCAGTTTAAGATGATATGGTGGATAAAAGCATGTCTTCTGGATGAACACTTATAGGGCAGTACCCACAATTTGATTCTCACATAAATCATACAGTTAGTGACACAAGAGTACACGGAGTTTGTGATTCTGTGTGTGTGTGTGTGCATAAGGCATAAAAACACTTTGATTTCACATCAGACTGCCCAGATTTTCATATAACCTCCTAAAACAAGAGGGAAAAAGGTACTTAGTAGCAGAAGTAGCTCCATTTATTCATACTAGCTGAATCTCAGTTATATTCAATCTGACATAAAACTCCATGAAACAGACAAGAATGACATTTAAATGCAAAGAATTGACAGACCTACCTTTCCCTCTCCACTCTAAATAATAAGGTACAGCCACATTCTCTAGCCAGTTCCACTTCCTAAGTACCTTGTTTGACATTTTCCTGCAATGAATGGAACCCCTACCAGCATCATTAGCTTTGCAGGATTTTCTCCCGGGAATGGGCAAAGCAGCTGCCAATTCTAGCCAGCCAGGATAGAAGGGAAAAATAAAGAAACAAAGGGCAGAAAAAAATAAAGTAAATCCCTGCAGTAAATTTGAGAGGTTTTGTTTGCAAAAGTAAAAGATGAAACAAACGTTACAGCTTTTGGATACATCAGTGAAAGTAAACCAGACACTTATGTATACATGATTGCAGTCCAAATCCGCCAAATCAGAGACCACAGTAAATCAAGGGGTAAAATGAGGAGAAAAATAGCACCAACTTCCGTGACATATGCATCTGAATATGTAGAGTTTTATATGTATGTTTGGTTAGCTCATCATCATTTAGGGAAGAATTATTGACTATAAATTTTCCAGGGATTTTGCTGATTTTATATATATATATATATATAAACCACTGCGCCACCAGGAAAGCCCTAGAGTTATTTTTGTAGCTTCCTTTCAAGCTCTGGTTATACCCGCCCATACTTCCACCAGAAGGTGAGGCAGAGGGGCTCTTCCATGAAGGAAGTGTGAGATGATTAAAAAATATATCTATATCTCCTCTGTTCTGGCACAGAACTCTTAAAACCCTTGTAATTTCCTAAGTGATTAAAGAACTAGGAACATCTTTTGTTCTAATATTTGGTCTTTGATCCCAGTTCCTGACACCAAACTGACACCCTTGGAATTTCCTGGGTGATAGGAATGCCTTTTGTTCTAATAAGGTGACTCTGGAGGGGTTCCTGGGTGGGGGTTGGTCACCAGAAACACCCAGCCGTGATCAGAAGCTTGGAATTTTAGGTCCCACCTCCCATCCTCCACAGAGGGGAAAGGGAGGACAAATGGAGTTAATGATCAGTCATGCCTATGTGATGAAGCCCCTATAAAAATCCCAAAGAATGGAGCTGCAAGAGTTTCCGTGTCACTGAACACACGGGGATGGGGGCGCCCAGAGAGAGCATGGAAGCTCTGTGCCCCTTCCCACATACCTGTCCTACACATCTCTTACATCTACATATCATCTGTATCCTTTATCATATATTTTTATAAAACTGGCAAACAGTAAGTCAACTGTTTTCCTGGGTTCTGTGAGACCCTCTAGCAAATCAACTGAACCTAAAAGAGGGGATAGTGGGAACCTCTGGTTTATAGCCCATCAGTCTGAAGCACAAGTAACAACCTAAACTTATGACTGGCATCTGAAGTGGGAGGGAGCAGGCTTGTGGCACTGAGCCGTTCACCTGTGGGATCTGACACTATATCCAGGTAGACAGTGTCAGAATTTAGTTAAATCATAGTATACCAGCTGGCATTGCAGAACTGTTTTGTGCAGGGGGGAAAATCCACACATCTGGTGTCACAAGTGCTGTGAGTGTAATAGCAGTGTGAGAGTAAAAGAGAAACTCTGGAGTGGGGCAAGTGTTTGCTACTCAGGTAGGAAACATCTGTGAGGGAGGAGCTTGGAGTGAGTTCTTGGTTAAGAAGCAGTTGAGACATGATGTGGACATCGGATTTATTCACGTTGTCCATGGCCCTGTGGCCAAGCAAAATCAATAGCTGTCTATGATACTTTGGATTGAGACAAATACCTAAAGCCATGCACAGTTGAAGCCAGGGAGCTCTGAGGACTGTGCAAGTCCACTGTTTTTTTCTGAATCATCAACAATTGATCTTTTGGCACTCCTGCGGTCAGTGGCACCAAAGTGGTAGGAAAGAATCGGACAAAAACAGGAAAATTGGGTCTCTTTGTAAAATCACCTATGAGTTATAACGGTGAAGGGTTAGCAGATAAATGGTTATAATAAACTGAACAAACTCACTGAGCTTGATGAGAGACCCTTCAGATAGTTGATAGGTATTCATAAGGGGAGTGGAGAAGGAAGTCTAAAACTTTAGCAAGTCCTTATTGTCATGTACTAGGATTTGGTCTCAAGGAGTGTCAGGTGGTGTCCTGTCAGCCTGTACTTCAAAAATTTAAACAAGACCAATAAACGGTGCTTTAGACTCCGAATTGTCATTGTTTTTCTTGTCAAAAGCCTCATAAATCTTAGTCTCCAGAAACCATCAAGTGGTAAAGAGAAAACACAGAAGTATAAATGACAAGGAGTGAAAAAGCAGAGGAGCCTCAAGCTAAGAAACAAAGTGAAGCTGGGGAGAGAACTGCATCACAGTGATTGCAGCGTCTTGGATAGTTCTCCAGCCCAAGAAACTGTACCAACACTGACCACAGAGTGAAGTTCACAGCAAGCACCCAAAATTGAAGACTGGTCTCTCTCCATTCTTTAACAAAACATATTGTACTTTAATATTTTCTGCCTACTTCATTTCCACCTTTGTCTTGTGTCCCTAACCTCCCATCTATTCAGCTCGTTCCTGTATGATCATCTGCATGAACTCTCCTTCTCTGCTCTTGTTTTTCTTTCTTTTTTTTTTTCTGCTCTTGTTTCTGATTTACTGCATGATTCCTCCCTTCTGAAATGGCATGTGCTTTCAGTAACACACCCACTAGTTCAGATTTTTTTTTGTTTTGTCTTTCACCTTCTTTCACAGGAAGTCTGGATTCAGGAATCTTGATATCTGGGCTCTATCTTAACCCTAGCCCAGACCCTAAAGCCTAAGTCCAAAAGTTTGCAACAGTGTAAAGACAGCCTTCAAGACATTTTGACTCTATGAATATCCATGGGGACTTAGGTAAGCCAAACTTCAAAATTTCAATTTTTTCCATCTATAAAACAGATCACCAATGCTTCCCACATGACAGGAATACTCATCTGATCAATGAGGGAGAGTATTATAAGCTGTAAAGTGTGGAAATCCAATGTACTGGAGGAATGTGGTTAAATTCTCAAGGCCACCAGCCATTTCCTCCCCTTCCTCCATGGGAGAACTTACTTGTAGGATTTGATCCAGTACCCCAGGCCCCAAAAATCACTCCATGGCCCCACTTGGACTACAGACATTTCAATGCTCCATGGGAAGGTGGGATATGGAGGGACCACAGTCAATCTCACAGGGTTAGAAGCCTGAGTGCCAGGGGTAGAGGTGTAGTTTCATGAAGCTTGAGCAGATGTATCCATCTCATCTCCTCCCTCCAAGATAGCAGGTGACAACATAAGACAAAGAGGGAACGAGGTATGTATAAGTCAAAGTGCCCAGGAGGAATTCAAGGGTTGGGCACTGGACAGACCAACCCGAGACGTCAAATTTAAGACGCAGGGAATGCAGAAGAGCAATGCAGAGTGTTTCAGAGCTCCAGATTTCCTCATCAGTGGGAGGAATCTTTGAAGTGGGCTTTCCAAGACAACTGCTGTGATTCCAAGTAACTTTTCAATTTGCCTTCATGGGCTATGGTATGTGGTGTTCTGCAGTGTAGACTGGCTTAAGGATCACATTCAGGACAGACAGCAAGTAGGGAAAACAGAAACACAAAGTAAGGGAGGCCTAGCTTGGGGTGTGGGGGGGAAGAACCCCCAAAACTTATCAAATGATGGCAAATGTCACAGAACCTTTGATTAACACAAAAATGAAAATGTAGCCTGAGCTGACATAATTCCATACACCTTCCCATAGTATATGCAACAATGTAATAACAGCATTTCTTGGTGCAGTGAAATCTTGTTAAACTGATATAGTTTTATTCAAAACAGCATGAATTTGAAGTAGCTATTTCTCCCTAGATGACTTAAATGTCTTACTGCTTTTAAATAAAATATCTGATAATATATACTTAAAGTTCTTTTTGTCATAGCTCCCTTAATATAGAATTAACAAGGTGTTACTCAGTTATTTAGAGTTTTCTGGTAAAGGGCCCATGAAGCTTTCACAAAAATGGGAAGCGTGTCCATAGTTCTCATTTGACGTGATACAACTCAAATCTGGAGGTTGCAGGAACGTCTTCAGCCAGCAGGGCCAGTCTTTCACAGCATGGACCTAACTACTGTTACAGTAGTTAGGATGAGGCTGAGATCTGGAGTGAGTCTTGGTCGGTGTGTGAGCCAGAGCTGGAGTATGGGGAATGGTGGGATGACCTCCACGCTGCCAGAATCAGACATTCAGAGCACGTGGTGTCAAGGAAAACTGATCTGGACAAATGAATGCCTCAGAGAGGAACGGCAAGACGTGTCCCAAAAGAGACAAGGAAACGCAGCCGCAGAGAACACAGGCGTGAGCTGCAGGCAGGGAGACAGTGCATTAGTTTCTGGTGTCTGCCACTTCCAAGCTGTGGGACTTTATAGAAGGCATTTCTGAGCCCTGTTTCCTTTATCGGTAAAATGGAATGTCAATCTAAAACTTATGCCAGAGAGCTGAAGTGAGAGGACCAGAAAAACCACGTCCAAAGATTCTAATATTTTATCTCACAGGATTCTTGTGAGGTCTGTCTGCGTGAAATTATGTGAAAGTGTTCTGTAAACTGTAAGGAATTACACAAATATTACTCATTATTTTATGTATGCCAAATGAAATGAAAAGAAAAATGTGGTTTTTTTCCAAATTATAAAAGTTAACTAAAGAAATTTTTAAAAATCTATATCTTGAAAGACAAAATTAAAAAGTTACAGTTAAGCTCACTACTCAAAATGTTAAAAAAAAATGATTGGGAAATTTTTTCCACTGTGTTGGTATATATTTGTGTGTGTCTGTATTCCAACTAGGATCATATAGTATACACTAGACAGTCCTATTTTTCCTTTTTATCTAACAGCATTTTTCCATATTCTTGAATATCTCATTTCTAAATAAGGGAAAGGGAGATAATGTTGATTTAATCCTAATAAATGAATCAGAGCGGACTTTTATAAGAAAAATATTTTTAAAGGAATTGTTGGCAAGCAGTTACTACTAGCTGCTGGGATTTTGTTACTTTAGCCAAGGATTGTGAATAAAAGGTTGAAAAAAATATATTCAAAGCAAAAGTCAATATGGGAATGAAAAAAACCTGTAGGGAGAAAAAATAAAACAGAACTCCTTGCTATGTAGTAAAGATGACAGGAAGGTAATGAGGATTTAAAACATGTTATTAGGCACTGAGGTCTAGAATATCTGCTTACTGTAAAAATAAAATAAAATATAAACAAAGTCTTATTAACAAAGAAAAAAGCTAATTCTGTAACTCGATGAATGGCTGAAGAATGCAGACACCAAACCTTGACCATCATTTTAGAGACCAGCTTCGCTGTGAACCTCATAATCAGCCCCTGGTAGAATCACTAACTGCAGATTACCCTGGAAATATGCATCTAGCGAAAGACAGCCTGAGCTGTATGTGCAACTCTTATTATTCTGCAGTCTGCTCCAAAAAGAATTTCATTATAAATGAATATTTGACCTAAGCTGGAATGTCCCTTTCACTTTACTGCTTCAAAAATACCAACCCTCTAGACCCCATACCCCTATAGATAAGCAACAAGGATATATTGTATAGCACATACTAATATAGCCATTATTTTGTAATAACTTTAAGTGGAGTATAATCTATAAAATATGTTGCATCACTATGTTGTACACCTAATATAAACTAATTAATATTGTAAATCAAGTATACTTCAATTAAAAAAAAATACTGTCCCTATACCATTCAGGTCATTGGCACTGGCGTGCAGTACATGCCCCAGGTGTTTCCCTGTTTCTTGGCCAAGCTAGTTGGTAATACACCATTTAATCACGTTCATGTTATCTAACGCTGTATAACAAACAATCTTGAAACTTGATGGTTTAAGAGAACAATGGGGCTTTATGTTTCTTACAGGTCTGAAATTTGGTCAAGACGTGTGCTGACTCACCTCTGTTTTGGGGTTTCTGGGGCCTCGGAATGGCTGACCCAATGGCTTGAGGCCAGAAAAGCTGTCTCAGGGGTCCAAGAGGGAATGTTCCCAGGCCTGGATGAAAACCACAGGGCTTTTTTGAAGGGGACCTAATTTCAGAAAAACTGGAATTATTATTGGTCAGCCAAGTCACTAAGGCCAGCAGCCCAGACTCAAAGGGAGAGGAGTTAGATTTTACCTCTTAATGGGAGGAGTAGCAAAGTATGAAGGGCCATCTTTAATGTACCAGAAATTCTCCTATAAAAAAAAAAAGGTTTTTTTAACATCTTTATTGGAGTATAATCGCTTTACAATGGTGTGTTAGTTTCTGCTGTATAACATAGTGAATCAGCTATACATATACATATATCCCCGTATCTCTCTCTTGCATCTCCCTCCCACCCTCGCTATCTCACCCCTCTAGGTGGACACAAAGCACTGAGCTGATCTCCCTGTGCTATGTGGCTGCTTCCCACTAGCTATCTATTTTACATTTGGTAGTGTATATAAGTCCATGCCACTCTCTCACTTCGCCCCATCTTGCCCTTCCCCCTCCCCATGTCCTCAAGTCCATTCTCTACATCTGCATCTTTATTCCTGTCCTGCCCCTAGGTTCTTTAGAACCATTTTTTTTTTTTAAGATTCCATATATATGTTAGCATATGGTATTTTTCTCTTTCTGACTTCACTCTGTATGACAGGCTCTAGGTCCATCCACCTCACTACAAATAACTCAATTTCGTTTCTTTTTATGGCTGAGTAATATTCCATTGTATATATGTGCCACATCTTTATCCATTCATCTGTCAGTGGACACTCAGGTTGCTTCCATGTCCTGGCTATTGTAAATAGAGCTGCAATAAACATTGTAGTACATGACTCTTTTTGAATTATGGTTTTCTCAGGGTATATGCCCAGTAGTGGGATTGCTGGGTTGTATGGTAGTTCTATTTTTAGTTTTTTAAGGAACCTCCATACTGTTCTCCATAGTGGCTGTATCAATTTACATTCCCACCAACAGTGCAAGAGGGTTCCCTTTTCTCCACACCCTCTCCAGCATTTATTGTAGATTTTTTGATGGCCATTCTGGTGTGACATGACATCTCATTGTAGTTTTGATTTGCATTTCTCTAATGACTAGTGATGTTGAACATTCTTTCATGTGTTTGTTGGCAATCTATCTTCTTTGGAAAAATGTCTATTTAGGTTTTCTGCCCACTTTTGGATTGGGTTGTTTTTTTGATATTGAGCTGCATGATCTACTTGTAAATTTTGGAGATTAATCCTTTGTCAGTTGCTTTGTTTGCAAATATTTTCTCCCATTCTGAGGGTTGTCTTTTCGTCTTGTTTATGGTTTCCTTTGCTGTGCAAAAGCTTTTAAGTTTCATTAGGTCCCATGTTTATTTTTGGTTTTATTTCCATTTCTCTAAGAGGTGGGTCAAAAAGGCTCTTGCTGTGATTTATGTCATGCAGTGTTCTGCCTATGTTTTCCTCTAAGAGTTTGATAGTGTCTGGCCTTACATTTAGGTCTTTAATCCATTTTGAGTTTTTGTGCATGGTGTTAGGGAGTGTTCTAATTTCATTATTTTACATGTAGCTGTCCAGTTTTCCCAGCACTACTTATTGAAGAGGCTATCTTTTCTCCATTGTATATTCTTAAAAATGCTCTTCTTTGAAAGCATTATTTGAAAGAACTGGAAAGAAGTGAGAGACTGAATGTGAGAATTCATCCTAAATTTGTGAGTAATGCAAAGAAAAAAAGAGAAAAGGATGATTTACAGGAGACTTTTCTCCAGTCTGCCTTTTCAATGCTTTAACTCTAATATAGCCAACTCTTTCTCAGTTCCTCAAACTACTGGTATCTGGGGTCCACTGATATACACATTCAGGGAATTTCTATCCTACTGTCTTGCATTTTTCATCTTACTTCAAAAAATAAGCAAACTGCCTTATAATTCATAAAAATGTCAGAATTACCAGATGTTTAGTTTCTAGAGTCTTTGTTTTATTTTTTCCTTGCAGTAGGCCATAACTAATAGTGTCCCTATAGGCTGAAACTAAGAGAAGAATTTTTGTTACTGCTTTAACATTATGAGGTAAAATCTGCATAGGAAAATTATTTTACCTTTATTCAAATTGCCACTGAATATCAGTGATGTTGTAGCAAGTGATGAGCAAAATAAACGGAATGAAAGGATGATGGATTTAATAAAAGCCAGGAATTGAGAAATACATTGCTTACAGGTTACAGAACAAGCAGTGGAAGAATGAAAAATTAGGGGAAGTGTGAATTAGTCTCAGTAATATCTCCATGTTTGGAGCAGCAGTACTTGAGCTGAGGGAAGAACAGAAGTGAATTGCCATTTTGCACAATGGTAATTTCACCACTCTTGAGTCACAACTTCATTTATCACCACCTGTGGCTGCTTTGGGTATAACTCAAAGACCTTCCCTGAGTTTGTGAATCAAAAGCCTCTTTGCTGTTAAGGTCTCTAAAGCCCCACGATCTCAACCAGTTTCCCGGTTATCAAGCCCATAAGACCCTCCTGTTGGAGAGTAGAGAATACAATCATTTCATCGTAGCTGAATGAGAACACAGATCAGGAAAATACCCTCATTTACTATTTGAGACACTCAATAATGATTCTTCCCTTTCTGGAGATTGCCTACAACCCGTATTATTCAAGGGTTCTAACTTCTCCACTAGTAGCACATTCCTATTCAGTCTTTTTCTAATAACTTGACATTATTCAGAGCTCTTTTACGCCTCAGTTTTTAAAAATCATTATTTAAAGCTATGGAGTTGTACTGAAGCAGGGCTGTGTAATTCTACCTGTTGAAGAGCTACAGCTCCTGTGATATTCACTACTTCCCATGTACTGTTCAGAGCAGTTTACATATAATAATGTCTTTTATCCTTATAACAACCCAATGAAGTAGTTAGCGTTGATTATGTCCATAGCACTAACGGGAAAACAGAGACACTGGATGGTTAAATTAATCGCTCAAGACATTATTCAAATGGTGACTGGTAGAGCTGGGATTCAGACGTAGACAGTCTGAATCCAAAGTCAAAGTTATTACTTTACTTTGTAAAGGGCTCATAGAGCACACTGCTATATAAAATTATTAAATGCCCACACTTTTTTAAAAGAAAAAATGATCTTTACCCAAGCTCAAATTTAATAAAAAGAATTGTGACTTTTCAGAGCCTTCTCAAGTCTCAAGCCATGTTTACCCATTGCTTTGCCCATTGCAGCTGTCTGGAGCAGCCTGGGAGCAACAGAACGTAGAGCTATCGCTATGCTCCATAGTGGAAGAGATGCTGAGAGATGGTCTCGATTCTAACAGCCATTCCAGCAGGTAGAACGTGGTTTCTACAGAGTATATGTGTCAACTCTGAGGAAGTGTGGCTGTGTGTTGTGGGTGACATTATGGAAGGATGTTAGTAATGAATAGGGGGTCCTGGGCATAGCAATTCAGCAGCTGGTGATACATGGAGATCAAAGGGATCGACCAGTTGTCAATGGATAAGTCAGTTATTGAGGATCCAAGGCATAGCTCAGTTACGGATACTGATGAATAGGAACAGAATCATTAAAGAGATAACTGTGACTTATTTTTTTGTGCCTTAGAATCCTAGAGTAGATCTTCCTGAATTGTTCCTTTTAAAGAACAGAATACAAGCATAGATCAGTTTATCAGAAGCAAAGGGTATGATAGGAAAGATGTGAAAGAAAATCTGTAAAGTCAGTTTAAGTTCTGAAATTTGAAATATAGAAAATAAGAAGGGAATAATAGCCAAGTTAAGCCTAGATATTCATAAATAGCCACTGTTTAATAACTGATATATTTTTTCTACTAATTTTTGAGTGTATCTGTGTCTATATTATAGAATTAGGATAATATTTATACCTGGATTTGTATCCTGCTAAATATTACACTGTAAACATTATTCTACTAATAATTATACTGTGAAATATATAATTTGATAACGTTTTAATAGCTGCATAATATTTTATCCTGTGTATTTAATATCTTCATCCCCAAATCTCTCAACATTTAAATTATCTTCAATTTATTACTATTATCAATAACACAAAAGTGAATATCCTTGTATGTAAATCTTTATGTACAGTTTTGTTTACTTTTAAACACTAATTTCATAGAGAAACTATTAAAAAATGAATAGTTGAACTTCTTAAAGTTTTTAGTACATTTTTCCAAATTGTTTCTCTGAAAAGTTGTACCTATTTATCCTCCCACCACAAATTTGAAATATGACTTATGAAAATTTATTCTCTGCCCATTTTATGACTGAGAGTGGAATTATGTCATTCATTTACTCATTCAGTAAACTGAATACTCATTAATGGAACAGTTATTGCATAAACACTGTATATACCCAGATCTACTCTAGATTCCAGGGAATCAAAGTCTTATATTTGCTTTATTTTTAATTTTAATAGTAAGTAGCCAGGTTTTGCAAGTATGTGTTGATAACTTGTGTTTCTTCTGCTGTGAGAAGAAAACTTGTGTTTTTTCTTTTCTTAAAAGAGTAAGAGTTGGTGTCTCCTATATGAAACCAAAGCATAATAACTGAATTGAAGTTAAGTGCAGGAATATAAAAGAAACACAATTCCAGCTCAGTTAAGCAGTGAAGAGTTGAAGTTGGCTTCACTTATAATTTGTATAAAACACATTTTGGGGGTTTTACTTTACTTTCGTTTTGCATGTTGTTTGGACCAAGAACCTTACTTTAAAATGAATACTAGAGTATTATTAATTGAACCCATTTAATGATGGGAACTCTTTACAGAATCCTGAAGAAAAGATCATCTCGTGGAGAACCTTGGTCTTTTTGCTTTAGCAATATTTTTCCAGCCAAGGAGATAATCGTCTTAGTGTTGGGCATCCTTTCTTTGGAATTTGTACTTTTCCGACCTCATTCATATACTGCTTGTGAAATCTTTCTTGATTTATATTAATGTTTATCGCATGTCTATTTTTTTGCCTAACTCACATAAACTCTTTGGGAAAAATTATGTTATATATGTGTTTTTGTTATCATAGTGCTAAGAGTAAAATGGGCATTCACAAATTGTTGAATAAACTAATTATTCGGAAAGAAAAGTTAGAAAGATAAGAGGCAAACAGAGTCTTATAATACTGAACAAAATAGATGTCAGACATCATTTTGCTTCATGAAATTAAAACATACAAAGGCTATGTGATACACTAATCATTTATCTAGTGAATGACAGAGCCAGGCAGTTTGATGTAGGACACAAATCTCTAATGAATAAAGTTCAGTGAAGTTCACTGTTATACATACAAGACAAAAATGAGTGAGATTACTGAAATGTCCAGGCAGTGAGCATAATAGACAGTTTCTATTTTTGCAGTTTTTTAAAACCAAATTCACCAGCTTGAAATATTAATTGTTGACATATATCTAATCATAAAAAGCAAAACTAAATTTATATTTTATTTCTTCTTCATTTTGACTACCCTTTCATAAGGACCCATAGTCAAAGATTGTGAACCAATGAATATGATAAAATAAGCACCCTGTATTATTCATTAATTATCACAGAGCCATATTTAAGGAAGGATAGGATATTTCTCAATGGTATAAAATTACATTATTTTTTGTTTGTTTTATTTTTAAACACAGGTTCTGGTTACACGGGATTATCTTATTTAAAAATTTATTAAACTTCATGTTTATTCAATTTTGTGTTTTATACTAATAAAATTTTAATAAATTATATAAAGCAAGCTTTTATATCACTTGAACTTCAGTAAAACAATGAGAACCTAAAATGAGTTTATTTCTTTTTTAGTAAAAAATTAAAATGTAAAACAAGCTTGTTTTATTTTCCTATGTTTTTATTGAGTATAATATCAGATAGTATAGTTGCATAAGTTTTAAGTATACAGTTCAATGAAATTTTCTAAACCAAACACACCCATAGATCAAGAAATAAAATATTCCCAACACCTTACAACTTCAAACAGTTCCTTGTGTCCCCTTGTACTATCCTGACTTGAAACTCCAAAAATTGTCTGTTTTTAAGATATATATAATGACATATATATCATTAATACATATTATTTTGTATTTGTTCCCTTTGTCAACATTATATTAGTGATATAATGCTATTCATGTATTTGTGTGAAGCCATAATTGTTCTTTTCCATTGCTGTGTAGTATTCCTTTATATCATTATACCACACAATGTATTGTCTATTCTACTTCTGGTAGATATTTGGGCTGTTTCCAAATGGTGCTCATATGAACATTCTTGTACATGTCTTTTGGTGAGTACACACACACACACACACACGTCTGTTGAGTATATACCTGGGAATGGAACTGCTTAGTCAAAAGCTCCAAAATTATACAAATTTAAAAATAACAGAACTGAAAGCATATTTAGGAATGAGGAAAAATTACTAGGCAATTATAAGATTCAAAATGGTATTCCCAGAGAACAGATTTTCTCAAGTGTATAGCTCAAACTAGTTGGCAAATACCTGTAGCAGCTTATTTTAGCATCACCACTTAGCCCTGGAGGGATATTTACATTTCTACCTGTGCAAGATTGTCTCTATTTAAATAGACTCTGAAGTAGGTCCTATGCTCCCGAAGCAAATTAAAAATGAAATCCAGGAAGAACTGACAGACTGTTCCCTAGAACTCTGAACAGCTCTAATTACATTACAATACGTTTAGATGGTTTAGCACAAAATAGGCTACCTGTCTTTTGAGAACTGAAACCTGAGAAAAATTTCCCCAAAGTGCTTCTCTTCATGTGCTCAGGGAAGCGTCAACATTACCCATTAACGTTGTAGGAACAACTGTAGGGTTTTTTTTGTACTACTTCATTCACTGTTGTGTTTGACTTCTGTTTTTACATTTGGTAATGTGTACAGTTTCACAATGCTGATTCCGTACCTGAATTTCTGAGCTTTACAATTTAAGTCATCCGCATCATCAATGCCTTCATCTTTGCAGTCACCCAGAGTACAACGTAAGATTCTAATTCATCAGCCACAAGCTGGGCAAAACCCCAATCCTAGAGGAGCAGAGAGATGAGACAAAGGGAGCACCCAAGCAGGAGAGTAATCTGTCAGCTTCCTCAACTCCTGCAAACAGGAACTTCTCTGAGAGGCATGACTAACTAGCTGTCCCCAGCCTGCCTGCAGGAAGCCCACCACAGTGCCTGTTCTGTGCTACAGTGTGAACAGCAGGAGCCCCGAAGTTCTCCAGATCATCTCGCCCTGCTTCTTTAATATAAGCATCCTGTGTGACTTATGCTGAGAGGAGAGACATACAAATAAGACGGTAATAAACGAGCAGAGCTGTCTCAGGCGGTAATGTATGTGCAAAGGTGTCTGTGGGGATGTCATCGTTACTGCCTAATTTGCGTGGCTTTCTATAATCATTTCCATTTATCTGCTATCTAGTTAAAAGCTACTAGTTTATCCATTTCTACATGGAGATCCATTATAAGAAAGCACTTCTCTTTGTAAAGTAAAATCCATTCTTCCCTGTTCCCTAGAGTGAACGATCAAAGGTTAAGTTATTTTCTAGACAGGCGCTCCGCACCACTGAACAACTCAATCTGTGTTCTTTCATCTCCCCACCTCTCACACACTGTGGGATTCTGTGCTGGTTCATTAGCTGTTTACAGTCAGGGCTCCCCCTTTTCTAGCAGGCTCTACAACTCCAGAATGGTCTTGGTTTGGGCTCCCTTCTCATGACTTCTTTTTCTGTTTATGTTGTAAATTGCAAGTGGGGAAAAAAAAGATGGAGACCTCGTTTTTATTTGCAAGCAAAACTGCATTCTGCAATTCTTATTTTTTTTGATGGGGAGGAATTAATGGTAGGTTTTAGAGGCCACTATACTAGAGCTATTTAAATTTAAATTAATTAAAATGAAACAAAATTGGATAGTTTGTTCCTCAGTCACACTGGCCACATTTCAAGTACCCAATTGTAATGGATTCATTGCTACCTAATTGGACAATATGGATTATAGAACATTTCCATTGTCACAGGAAGTTCTACTGGATGGCACTGCTCTGTTCTACTGAAAAGTCAAATCCTTTTAAATAAGAGCATCCTTATAGCCTAGTATACTGTAGGAACTTCGTGAAAAAAGTAAACCTACTTTAATAAAAGTTCATTTGCACAGATTCGTGGTTGCCAAGGGGAGGGATGGATTGGGAGTTTGGGGTTAGCAGATGCAAACTATTATATATAGAATGGATAAACAACAAGGTCCTACTGTATAGCACAGGGAACTATATTCAATATGCTGTGATAAACCATAATGGGAAAGAATATAAAAAGAATGTATACATGTATAACTGAATCATTTTGCTGTACAGCAGAAAATAACACAACACTGTAAATCAACTATACTTCAATTTAAAAATAACTAAAAAAGAAAAAAGAAGTCCATCTGATACATGAACGGCAGAGGAATGGAACTGATGTCCTGGCAACCTGAATTGCAACTCATTGGGATTTTCTAGTTAGGAAACATTCCTTCCACCTATAGAGATCTTGAGAAATTATATGTAATTAGCAAAACAATGTAAGGAAGAAAATAAATGACCTGGTTACTGAGAAATGAGAGATTAAAACATTCAGATACATGCCAATAACTAAATAATACCTCAAGCCAGTGAAATAAGAAATGCCATCAGGAAGCACATGATTAATTGCTGGATGGATTGTGATTGTTATATAAGAAGTCTGAAGAATGAGAGGATGAATGGGTGGGTGATCAGTGAAAGAACCAAAGCCCTGTGCATTATTTTAGTGTGAATGATGTCATCAACACCTTCCAGTTGTGGTGATAGATGTGGAGGTGATCTGGGTACACCACCATCAGTATCCCTTTCATCACTAAGCAAGATATCAGAGATCTTCAGGCTAGACGTCTTGAGTCCTTCCCTGCTTCCTGTGTAACTCCCAGTATTGAATACTCTTCCAGAAAGGACCCTTTTTCCTGATGGAGAAATCCCACCTTCTCAAAAGATTATGGTAGCTCAGCGATCCTGCTGGGATCAATGAAACAGTCTTCACCACCTCTGCACTGGGCTCTCTGGTCATCACGACCAGAAGAGCCCAGGCCTAATTCCCAAGGGTCCCATCCTGCAGACATCATGGAGACTGCCCACTCCCATAAAGGATTTAATTAGCTCTGGCAAAGGAAGGAGGGAGGATTAAGGGCTGATTAAAGAGCTTACAGAAAATAGATATGATTAGGAGAATAACCCCCTGGAAACCCAAGGCTGCATGAGACAAATCCTGCTGGGCAGACTGTACTCTACCAGCACCACCGCTCCTGCATGACTTACAGCAAGAGGTCACCCTGGAAAGTTGGCGCCAAGAAGAGGTGCTCCATGTGAAACAATTTAAGGAATGAACAGAAACACACACAATATACCTTTCCTCAGAAAGAAAAATGGAAGTAGTTGTTCCCCACCATTTCATGAAGAAACAAAATAGGAAGTGTTTATGAAACACGATGCATGCAAGTTTTTTCTAGGTAATATTTTATTAATTAACATTTATTTACCAAGGTAAGCAACTACTCTAACAAGCTCCCTATTCAAAGTCTAATGTTAGAATCAGAGTTAGCAGAAACTACACAGAAGGCATGGTGTGGTCTCAGCCCCATCTTTAACACCTCTATATACATTTGATATGGCACTAGGGGGCAAGTGAGAATGCTAATTCCTAGGAGGGAGAAAACTTGCCACTTGACAAATTTCTTTCCTAGACTTGAGCACAGCCCCCAAAGCATTAGCTGCCCAGGAACATTTCATGCCACCTTAAGTTGTCAAAAGTAGAAGGAAGCAGAGGGCAAAGGAGGGCAGAACTCCAATCAGCTTTGTGAGACCCCTGGTAGCCAGGTTTTTGCTTTAAGGTACCACAGTTCAAATCCAATTAGCTTCTATTACACAGGGCAGGATCTTGATGAGCTTGTAACCTTATCAACAGTCCTCTGGGGAGATGTAGCGAAGTTATTTGAATATAATTCATACAGGCAACAAATTGGCCCATCACTCAGCTCACAAATCTCTCTGTTGACCAGGCTGCCAAAACAGGAAAGGCATTCCCTTCTGTAGAAAGCTTCCTCTATAACTATGCTAATTGTATGGAAAATCAGAGTCCTTTGGGAGTAAAATAATAATTAAAAAAGTAAAAACAGATGTGATTTTTTAAAGTACCAGGTATTGTTTTTATATATTCTTCCAGCAATTCTGCAAGTTAGCAGTTATTCACATTTTATACGTGAAGGAGACAAACTCTGAGACGTTAATACAATTTTTAAGTTATACAACCTGTAAATGAAGAAAGTCATGCTCAAATTTAGGTCTTTATTGTTTGAAAAAAGAGGCTCTGTCTATTGAACCACATGGTTCCCTTATCTTCTGCTGTGAAAATGAAGTTGTAAACAATATGAAGTCTAAGAAAGAAACTTCTGGTTTTTATGATGGGAGAAGTTGGTTTGATGGTTTGGGTTTTTCTGAACATGGTTTAATGAATCATCTCCTACTTGCTTGACTTATGTGTCTTAAGAAGAAAGTGTCTTAATTTCTGATCACAAGGAAACAGCAAATTCCTCTCTGCCACAAGTTTCAAATTAGGGTTTTTCAATTACTGTGATATTCTGAGAGCCTGGCATGGGCTACGATGGGAACAGGATGTGATTATCACCCCACAGAGTAACATGAGACGGTGCTTAGGGCCAAGAAAAGAAGCAAATGCCAGACGGGAAGGCCAGCTGGATCTATCTGAGGGGCAGGAGAGAAAGAAAATTCACTATTAGGAAACACCAAGGGCTTCCTTGTGAAAATCCTAAGACTATCTGTAACATAATTTTAGGATTATATTACTTGCATCTTGAAGATGCAAGTAACTGGAGGTATTGCATGAGTACAGAATTAAGGAATAAAATACTTATAAGGAATAGTAATTATCATCATAATCATCACCATTCTTCCTCTTCTTCAGAATTTTCACAATATTGATATATTGTATTCCAGCAAGCACACTGCAGTATAGAACTCTGAAGCCAATTTATTCCTTACTAACTAAATTAAAATTTTATTTCCTAAGAACTTTGAGTATGTTTCCCCATTTGCTCTTTCTGTTTTCTACTCCAGGGTCTCCTATTAAGGCTGTGCTAATTGTGGGCTAAGTCTCAGCGTGATGTATAAGGTGACTTCCATTCTGACTGGCCTGGTATCTGTTATGATTGTCTGGTACCTTTGCCATATGGTTTGCCAAATATTGCAAACATCTTCCCTTTTCAGTGGTTATTGAATGTTCAACACAGTTACTCCATACCTCTTAATTTTTTTTAAATCTCAGAATTTTTATTTTTTACTCGTCTTGGCAATCTGAAAGAAAACTTTGGCTCGATCTTTCTGCAAACTAACTCAAATGTACATATTTCAATGTTTCTAACCTGTGACCCTTCTGCTAGTTAGTTCTATTTATTTTATTGTTGCAGCATCATTTCAGAATTTCATTTCTAATAACTGATTACTGCTTTCACAGCATTTCCACCCTTTCTCCCTCTCTTCTCTCTCACTCCTTTTCTCTTTCCTTTTCTTCCTATTACATTACCTTCTATCTAAGAATTAAAGGTCTACTTAGTTTATATTTAAAACTTAAATGTAATATAATAATGTAATATATATATTATAATGTAATATATATGTGTAAAATACAATGCAATAACTTAAAATGTTTCTTAACAGGATAACTGTTTCCTTAATGACTATTCCTTGTGTATTAATTTCTAAGCTCTATATTCATAATAATTTTTTTCTCAAACTTTTTGTGAGGTTGACCAATTTTTTCTTGTCTTTTTAAAATTGAATTTGTTACAATATTGCTTCTGTTTTTTTTTTTTTTTTATGTTCTGGCATTTTGGCTGCAAGCCATGTGAGATCTTAGTTCCCTGACCAGGGATTGAACCCACACCCCCTGCAATGGAAGGTGAAGTCTTAACCTCTGGACCACCAGGGAAGTCCCTATGTTTGACCAATTTTTGTCACTAGAGAGAATTTCCTCAACTTTGGGGAAAATCTCAGTTTTTGTGGCAGTCAACAAGGATTCCAGTTATGTGGCCTTTGCCCCTGGCATAATGGCGGGCAGAGTGAGGAGATTTATGTCAGACAGACTGTCCTTGCAGAACTGGAGAAAGTACATTGCCTTTAGAGGCCAAGTAGGTAAAGTGAATATTCTAAGCTGATTTTTTAAAAATGAAGTTTAGTTGACTTATATTAGTTTCAGGTGTACAACACAGTAATTTCATCTTTTTGTAGTTTATATTCCATATAAAGTTATTATAAAATACTGGCTATATTCCCTGCGCTGCATATTATATCCTTGTAATTTATCTAATACTTTATACCTAGTACTTTATACCTCTTAATCCCCCTCACTCATTTTGCCCCTCCCCTTACCCCTCTCCCCTCTGGCAACCATGAGTCTGTTCTTGGCATCTGTGAGTTTCTTTCTGTTTTGTTTAGTTGTTTCTTTTATTCTTCAGATTCCACATATAAGTGAAAACATACAATATCTGTCTTTCTTTCCCTGATGACCAGTGATGTTGAGCATCTTATATATAGTAAGGATTGTTGCCTACTGGGGAGAACTGTAAAGTGTATTATGCCCACATTCTTTCAAATTAAAAAAAAAAGTTTTAACTTTTTTTTTTTTGGCCAAACGAAAAAGTCTCCTGTATTGATAAGGACTGACCCTCTCTTGTCTCATTTATGAATCCTACTTTGTGGTCTGCGTGGGTTTCCCAGTGTAGGATTTTCCTGTCCCTATAATTTATGCAGGACAATATTCTAATTCTACAACACTAGAACCTGCTTTGAGAGCCTCCTGGCAGAATTCCTAATTATTCTGTGAGAAGTAAACTTGACTTGTAGTTTTATCCTAAGGGCAAATATTGGTACAAATATGAAAATGCATCCTTGACACAATTTCTCAACAACAGCTATTAATTACTGCCTGGGTATGGCAAACTGAAATATTATTTAGTATCTATCCATTTCTGTCTTACCCTACCTGTGGGAGAATTATACTCACCTACCCTAGTAATGTTGGGCTTGGCCACATCTTTGGCTGTTGCAAAGATACATCGCATTGGTACAGAGGCCTTCTAAATGTATCTGCGCTGTTTGCTTATGCTCTTTTACTCCCCCATTCAAGCATGAGAAGAGAATGCCCCAGGCAAATGCTACTCCTTTAGCCTGGATCTTGGAAAACAAGCATATATAACAGACCTGAACTCCTCCCTCACCACCCCAAAGCTTAGAAAAAAGCCACTGCAGATCTATAAGCATGAAGTAAATGTATGTTACTGTAAGGCACTGAGATCTAGGGATTGTGTGTACTGTAACAAAGTTAACTAATATGAAATTTGGTATGAGGAATGGGGTGATGCTGTTAAACAACAACAGCAAACACCAATAAAACTAAACTAAAATATATGTCATTGGCTTTAGGGCACAACAGTGAATGGCAAGGAAACTATTATAGAAAGTTGGGGGAAAAAAACCAATCCATGCTATTACAGAGACAGACAATTGATTTAACTGCCTGTTGCAGTATCTTTAACGTACTCAAAATATCTGATGAACTCCCGTCTTTGGTTGATGCAGTAGGAAGCGAGAATGTTGGTAGATGAGTTGATTGTTATTGGTAGGGTTTTGAGAAGGTTCTGTAAGAAAATGATATTAACTCAAAGGAAAACAAACAAACAAAAAAGGTTTAACCTGTTTGAAATTAGGAGTGAGAAGAAAGAGAGAAAATCTATAAATGTTGTCACTTGCAGGGCTGAATGATACAATTACCTCTCCTGGTCAACCACTCAAAGATCAAATTGAGAACATCTTGACTGAGAAAGATCTAGTGAGATCAAGTTCAACACTGGAGCTGAGAGCAAAGAAATAACAAGGGCATGGCAGTAGCATCTTTTAAAGAACCCACAGATTGGATTAATCTGACCCAAGATTATCCTTTCAGCTGGTCAAAGTGACTCATAATGGGTTTTTAGACCACGTTCCCACAGACACCCAAGAAACTCAAAGTCATATCAGAAACTCAGAGTCATATTTTGCAAAGAATTCTTGTTAAGGACATTTGCATATGGAGCTGATGAAATAAAATAGGTAAGAATAAGCCAAACCCAGCCAAACCAACCAACCAAAAACAAACAAAAACACCAAGATTTGACAAATGCATCTCCAATCTGGACTAAAAGGTACCATGACTCTTTGAGATGTAAAATGACCCTTGGGCACTCAAATTTTAGACCAGAAGAAAGCAGGCTGAGATGATGTTCAGCCACAGTGGACATAATATTCTCTGATGCCCTTTTCAGATGTGTCCAGGGAGAAAAATGAAAACGGAAGAAATTTCCAAGGGCAGAGTCAAGAGCTAATGGAGCAGAACGGAATAATCGTCACTCCCAGGGAGTAAGAATGGTGTCCAGTCAGTGCTCTACCAGCTGAAAGGGGAAACTTGCGAAGTTTGTCCTGCTAGATTTCAGAATTACTGTGGATCAGTGAATACTACGTGCCTCCCATTCTCACCCTTCTGAATATGAATGTTTCTTGTGGTTATCTTGTTCCTGTTCCAACATTGTATGTTGTGTGCTATGAGAGCAGATAACTTGACATTTTAGGTCAGAGGTCTCTGGATCAAGAGGACCTATATCTGGAACCAATAAAAGGACTAACCTGAGGTCCTGGATTTTGAGCTTGATGGCATGTTCGAGTAGAATTTTGGAGTTTCTTTATTGAGGATAAGGTGAATGCATTTTATATTTTGAATCAAGGGACTATTTGTGACTAAAGGGGAAGACTGTGGTAGATTTTATTATTCAACTACTTACACTGTTTTCTTCCTATCCTGTGTGGATTGGAGTATATTTCCCATCCCACTGATTTGAGGCTTGGCCTTGTGACTATCTTTGATAAATGGAATGTGTCCCAGTTCTTAGCACAAGCTTTGGAGGTATCACATGTTTGCACTCACCTTGTTGTGCTCCATTCTTTGGTCATGAAAATAGGACACCCCAGATAGGATGTGCTATATATTCATACATGATGTGCTCCGGCCTGGGTCCTGGAATTTAAAAGTGTTTAGAGAGGACTTGAACCTAACCCACATACTAAGCTAAGATTCCCTAGCCAACCTTCATATACAAGAGAAAGAAACTGGTGTTAACTGTTGCAAGCCAGTGAGATTTGGGATGTGTTTGTTGCCACAGCAAAAGCTGATTAATACACCAGCCTACTAGCCCATGGCCCATTCTCTGAACTGGATTCCAGTAACTAAGTCCTTATTACAAGTTTCTGCCCGGAAGACTCACCTTATTTTGGAGAATCTTCTGTTCATTTGTATATGTTTGTAAGTTCCTCCTTTCTGTTGAATTTTACGTAATATATTTATATCTTTCAGAAATCACTCTTTCAGCCTGGGGGTAGCATTCTTTCATTCTTCCAATGTTACTATGAGTTTATTCTTATATTTTCATTTATTCTGCCTTTTCAGTGGAATTTTAAGAGGGAGAAATAACTTGTAAATTTAGTTGGACCAAGTCTATCTGATTAGATTCTCTTTAATCCCACTGGCATTAAAAATGTGTACCATAAGGAGGTTTGCTAGATTAGGGGGACAACTCTTGTGAAGGTTTACAAGCTTGGTAAAGTGGTATTTTAACTGGAGGCAGTGTCAAAAATACTTGAGAGAATGTATATATTTTGGGGGGGTGGGGGCACCATGGACCCACAGTATTTCTCTAATAACCCCACAGTAGTCCACGGACCCCAAACAAAAATTCTCTGATACAGATGCTCTAAAATCCAAGTGGTTTGATACAGTTGATGAAATATGAGATGACAGCCAAATATAATGTCCTATGCACTAGTTAAGGCACATGTTTTCACTATGAATTGATCAAACAATTTGAGATATAAAAGAAGAATCCGTAGGAAATTTATCCTGAATAAATTGAGGCCAAAATATGCCAGGAGCGGTAAGAGCCAGAGAGAAGTTCTTGAACGAGTCTAATAGCATGGAGGACCAGATGCCATTAAGAATTCTTATAAATACACTGCTATTTTTAGTAGCTGTTGCTCCTGAGACCTTTTACTCTAAGCTGTAGATATTCATATTATTCTGCAAGTTTCTCTGCAAATTAGACAACTGCCCACCAGAATTTTCTCTAGGTATTATATAGTTTGGAGCTCATAAAATCACAGGCTGGAAATGGACTTTCTGAATCCATTTAGCATCCTCCATGACAGCAATTCTAGGGCTCTCCCTCTACCTCCTGCCCCGCACTGCAAGGCTAGGAGGAGTTAGTGAGCATGCTTTCAGCTTAGCATGATTTGACAAGCACTGTCTGATCTGTCCCCAATTTGCATGTACATGGACATCCACATGGCTTGAATTATCATATCATTCTTTCAGAAAACTCTTGGTGAATATTATTAAGTTATTAACTCTATTGCCATGAAAAAAGAAATAAACTAAATGATTCCAAATCTTTTAACCTTCTAGGATGCAGGGCAGTTATTTAGTTTCTAAATAGAATTATTTTCTTCTAACATCTTAGAGTAAGATTGGCAGCACTGGAACTAGCTTTGTCACCAGTCATGGTACACTAACTGTGGAGACCATTCTCCAAGATGGCCCCAGAGATGGTCCTGCCTCTTAGTAGTCAACTGCTTGGTATAGTCCCCTCTTACATTCTACCAGATTAGGTCTGTGTGAGCAATACAATAAGGAAAAAGTGATGGTATGTCATTTCTGAGATTATAAAAGACATCACAATTTCTGTTTTGACCGCTCTATCTCTCTCACTTGCTCTGGGGGAAGCCATATTGTGTTGCAGTGTTTTGGAGAAGCCCACGTGGGAAAGAACTGGTGCCTTTTGCTAATAGTCACGTGGGCATGTGAGTGGGCTTGAAAGTCAATTGTGTGGCCTCGGTCAAGTCTTCAGAGACAGTACTCTTGGCCAACAGCTTGCTACATGAACCAGAATCACCCAGCTAAACCACGCTCAGATTCCTGGCCCTTAAAAGCTCTGTGAGATAATAAATATGTGTTGCTTTAAGCTGGTACACTTTGGGATGATTTGTTATGTGACAGATAACTAACACACGAACAAAGCCATGGAACACAACCTCTGTGTCCACTTTCCTACCTATAAAATAATATGACATACTTTTACGTACCTCACAGAAATAGCTTCTAAATAAAATTATAATAATAAACTGTATTCGGAATACTTAACCATTTAGAAAGAAAAATATTCTTTAAATCTAAATTTTTACCATTCCAAATAGAAGCCTTTTAATTAATTTTTAAATTATCACGTTTGACACTATCATAACATTTGTCTGTTGAAGAAACTTCGCCCTTTTTTTTATAGTCAACCAACAAAAATAGTATATGCATTTATCAATGCAATTATATTTTACTTTCTCCCACAAGGGCACAACAAACTTGTGTCTCAGATCTCTTCATATTCAGACTTTAATTACATTTGGTCCTTTGCAAGAAAGAAGAGTATCAATAGGGTACTTTACTTATCACAGGCCTTCATTTCTAGACAACCTTTAGTCCTGATGGGATACCTCAAAACTTAGTGTCAAATTAGTTTTGTTTTTGCCTTGATTGAAGTAAACATTTATAGAATTTAAACACTCTTGAAAGTCAGCTGGAAAGCATCTGAAGACAGATGTTGTTCAGCAGTCAAGTGATAATTTTTCATGAGTCATGACTTGTTCATATAACCTCTCCTAAAAATTCTTTGGTCTATGCCAAGATATTTGGTAATTTCTATAGCTTTTAATTGTGTTGCCTGACATGGGACAGGCAATCTTTTTTTTTAATACACATTTATTTATTTTTGGCTTTGTTGGGTCTTCATTGCTGCACGCGGTCTTTCTCCAGTTGTGGCGAGCAGGGTCTACTCTTCGTTGCAGTGCGCGGGCTTATTGTGGTGGCTTCTCTTGTTGCGGAGCACGGGCTCCAGGCACACGGGCTTCAGTAGTTGTGGCTCGCGGGCTCTAGAGCGCAGGCTCAGTAGTTGTGGCACACAGGCTTAGTTGCTCCGCGCCACGTGGGATCTTCCGGACCAGGGCTTGAACCCGTGTCCCCTGCATTAGCAGGCGGATTCTTAACCGCTGTGCCACCAGGGAAGTCCCGGGACAGGCAATCTTTTTTGCATGTGTCTCAATGACAAGGGCATAGAGTTTTGCCTACTTGTGGGTATCTTCCCTTTGTTTTTCCTGTCATGTACACTTTTATATCATGAATTTATGCCATGAAGATCTGTTTCTCTGCTCGTTTGCATATACAATGACTTTTCATTTTAATGCAGCATCACTGGCACATCCAATGTGCCATTTCTGTGAAAACATTTTAAGCTAAATGTAGAAATCCAAATGTAAAACTCAGTAATTCGTCGGTACTATTAGTGCAAATATTACAGTAAGACGATCATTAGGTAAATAGATACATTCTATCCTTGTATAAGTTTATAAATACAAACAACAGTTCTATCAAGATGTTCTTCTTTTAAGAATGTTAAAATTTTAATGAAATATGTTGTAAATTGAGGGAGTAATATAGTGACTGCCTACCCCATAAGGAGCACTTTCGCGTCATCCTTTCTTTAAGCTTACCAACAGCCCTTTTGGCTTCCAAATGAGGAGACTAATGCTCGTGAAGCTTAGATAACTGTTCAGGCACGTAAGAGGTAAGAAAGCCACTCAGAATTTAATTCTCATTTTTCCCCTTCAAATACTGTGCTCATTCTAGCACACACTGCTGCTTCTCAAATGATCTTATTGATTTTACTGTAGTCTTTAGCAGTATCAGTGAGAACAAATTCTGTTTGCTTTCAGCTTGGGAAATGGAAAAGGATCTATACTCCTGCTGCCGTCTCCATAATCACTCTGTAACTGAACTCACACTCTGTGTGCAAGCCTTTCTGGATAAAACTTCACACCTTTTCATTTTAAAAAGCTGTTCTAGCTTTGGTTTCAGAGAGTGGTGAAAAAAGAAATGTCAAAGTGATTACCAGCAGGGAAATCTAAGAGTTTTCTAGAAAATAATTAATTTCACCCACTGTAACTCAAAAAAGTGTCCAAAATGCTGGTTGTTGATGGAAGATATTGCCTTTGAACATCTTACAGATGAGATGCTGTTATGCCTAAATAATCTGCACGTGTGAACCAGGAAGTGCTAGAGGTAATGCACTTGCTCATAGAAGCACATGTGTAACAAAGAAAGAGCTTTCATTCTGTTGCCTCCATTCCCAGGATTTCTCTCCAGTTACTTAAATAAAATAGTTTTTAATTAAAGGGACTCTCTACAGGGAGACTGCATGATTCAAATAAGGATGAAGTTCCACAGAGACACCTTAGCAATTTAGGGTGACATGTCAGCTAGAGTTAAGGAACCATTTTTCCAACCAGTTAGCTGCTGCTTTATTTAACTTTCTGGTCAACCCATACCTATTACAAAATCTAAGCGTACATCTACTTTTATATCTTAATTTGCCTGTAGAAAACATGATGGAGCTTTTTCTGAGGATGATTAAAGTTATCATGTGCCTTCCAGATGCAATGAGGGTCTTCTCTAATTTTGGTGTTTAATTTGAAACTTCATGTTAATGTCTCATTTTTTTTAGACTAAAACTTTGTGTGCCTACCTCAAAAATATTGTAGAATTTCCCCCCAAATAAAGAAAATGCCATAAAACAAAATAATTGTATAAATAAATAATTTTGATAGTAAACTGCCAATACTTATAGATCAGACTATAACGCGTTATAATTTTTAGAAGTCATGCTGACTAGCTTCTGTACTAGTTGAGGAAATTGAGTTTAGTCTAAGTAATATGTTATTCAACCACATACATTTTTTAAATGATGAACGTACTCTCTGTTGATACCTGCTCCTCTGGTGATTTCATCAAACCTCATGGCTTTAAATGTCATACGTATGCTACTAGCACCCAAGTTTATATTTCCAGGCTGTACCTCCTCCCTGAACTCCAGACTCAGATGTCCACCTGTCTACTTGGCATCTTCTTTGTGACGTATACTAGGCATCTCAAGTTGATTATATCCAATACGGAACGGAGGCCCTGACCTTCCCATCAAAGACTGCCCCTCTCTGTCTGCCCCATTTCACTGAATGGCGGTTGATTCTTCTAGTTCTCTGCAACACAAAATGTGGAGTCATCCTTGATGAGTCTCTCTCTCCCTCTCATAAGCACATACTATTAGCTCTACCTGCAAAATAGATACAAATAGTCCTTACCTCTTACTACCTCCACCGTCCCTACCCTTGTTCATGTCAGTATCAAAACAGCCTGAGTGACTGTGTTAAAACCCAAGTCAGCTTATATCCCACCTCTAATCAAAACCTTCCAAAGGCTTCCCCTTCCACCCAGAGTAAAAGCCAAAGTCCTGCGGAGGTTATGGAACGTGTACCCATCCTTTCACATCCTTCCCTCCCCCCTCATATTGCTAACCCCTTCTATAGACTCTTGCTATTTATACTTGTATTTACTCTGTTCTGGTCTCACTGGTTTCTTGCAGTGAGTCCTTCAAATGCGCCAGGCACGGTCCCCTACCACATGCATTTGCCTCATCCTGGAACATTTTTCTCTCAAATACTCACGTGGCTAGCTCCCTGTCTTCAAATCAATGCTCAGATGTCACTTTCTCAGTGGGGCCTTCTCTGACACTCTCTTTAAAATTGCAATCCCAGTTCCAGCTTCCTTATCACCCCTTTCCTGCTTCATTTGCTTCTCTAATTAGAATGAAAGCTTCATAAGGGTAAAAATTGTGTCTGTTTTGCTCAATAATGTATACATAGTACAAAGGACAGTGCATGGCATATAATCTGTATTCAAGAAATAACTGAATAGGTGAATAAATGAGTGAATGCTTTTTGTTAATTTCTAGGAATCAATGAATACATTAAAGCCTTAGAAAAATATCTGCGCAAGATGCCCTCACACAACAGGAAATGTTTTTTGGATATGAATTGCTGTTAGTATATTAGTGACTTTTTGGTTACTGAATGATTTAAAGGCTATGGTACCACGTAAACAGTTTTTTCATTCATAAAGTGCCAAAGTCATCTCAGGATCGAATGCCAGTCTGGGCCATATGAAGGTATACTGTCTATCTTTTAAAGAAAATGATCAGGAATTACCTTCTTTGATAGTTATGGTTTAAAAGGATGTTGTAGATGGTGGTGGAGAGATGGTAGATATCTGACTGACATTCTCAGTTACAGATTAGAGGAATTATAACTCATATTTTTAAAAAATATGTTTAGGTCTAATAAGGGACAGCTGCAGAAATCCACCGGACACGTCCTTAGAATACTCAAACCCTAGCCCCCACTTAAACCATCTACCCAAGTGACTTTTACTGCATCATGTCAGAGCATTTATGCAAGCGGTTAACTTATTTATAAATATAGAAATTTAAGGAATTATGAATAAGTTGTGACGTCTCTTATGGAAGGAGTCTGTTCCGTATTTCTCTGAACTTGACAGAGGACTTGAGACTCAGCACTCAAATGATAGCTGATTTGATTGAAAGCCAGTCAAAACAAAGAATATGAATATTTACTTGAGAAAACTGTCAATTATTTGTGTATATAAACACAATGTAAAATGTTTCCTTCATTTTATTGGTTTAATGCCATGCTGCATCAGTGCTGTCCGTTTTTCAGCATAAATTCCTAGCAGGCAGGACTTTTGGCTGCTGAACCTTTCTCTGAACAGAAATATGTGCAAAGCGATGTTTAATAAATGCCATTAGACAATGACTGTCTGTGTTTAATATTTATTGAGCACCAATAGGGACCTTGAGACCTTGGTCCAGGATAAAAGGCTTTTAAGAAGTCTATACCTAATTAAGAAAAACATGGTCCCTGCTCACAAGAAGCTTATCTGCTAAAACAGACAACAGCGGTGTGGGTGCACAGAGAAAATTCATTTTTTTACCTAAGTGCAGCAAACCACTACCACCTTTATGAAACTGCAGGATTTATCTCCTTCTCTCTTAAACTTGTTTTCTTTGTGAGGGCCTCATGTTAAATGCCTGGCAAAGAATGAAGGCAGAGGAGGCTGGAAGAAGGACAGGGGAATGAGGCAATGAAGAAAAGGGATGGTAACAGATGGTGAGGCAGTAGGCTATATGGCCCGAGGGAAGGAGCAGTTGCAGAAGAAATTCCTGTAGAAGAATTCCTGTAGCTGGTTGCTGTGTTTTCTGTATTTTAAAATAAGTATAATGTACCATCATCATCATGATTAATTAATATGTAAGTTCAGGTTGCAAAAGAGACCAAACAGGAATGAATCAAACATTGATTTTTTTTTTTCTTTTATGCATGCTAAAAAGCACAGCTGTGACAGAGGGCAGGACTGGTATGGATTTAAAACATATCCCAGTTTATTAGGAATGATTTCATAATGCATCCATATTTATACTACCAGAGATTAGAGAACTGAGAATAAACTGGGAAATAATAACAAACTATGGTTCCGTTTATACTTCCAAAGCACAAATTATTATCTGTTAGCTTATTTTTGTTCCATATCTTAAATATAACAGGGTCAGCACAGGAAAGTTTTGCTTATGTGTGGAAGATACGTCTGGTTGTATAATAAAAATGTCTGATACAGGAAATTTTTCGATTCAATCAAGAAAATAAATTTAGTCCCCCAATCTACACGTGCCAAAAGTTATCTTTTGCCACATCAATTGGTATTTGATTTTTGTGTGATAATTGCATTCCTGGTTTCCCAGTTCAGGATGACAGTGAATGTAGGGAGACAAGATGAAGAGTGAAAATCCAAAGGAAAGGCTGGAAGTGAAGTTTGGGAGAAACCAAACAGATGTTAACCTCCCAAATTGCAGAGAAATAAGAGGCAGAGACAACAATCGTTTTTCAAGGAGAAGGAAAATATCAAGATAGAGATGGTGGAAACTAGCAAAGGAAGCAAACACAGTCATGTTCCCGAAGCCAGTGATTCTTGGGCAGAGTTGCTCTTAGATTAAAATCATAAAAGGCACTGCAATTCAGCTCATACATACCTACCCACAGGAACACACGTGTGTGCGTGCACACACACACACACATCCCTCACACAGTCTCACTTACACTGAGTCAATTAAAGAAAATAATATCCGAATAAAGTTGAGGAAAAACCACCCATCCAAGTATATTCAACAAAATGACATTCTTTTGCCACAAAAATTCCTTGGGAGGATGAAAACCCTTTCATCACGTGCCTGAATTCTCTGTTGCTGGTCCCTTTGTTAACTGTTTCCTATTTCTAATCACTTTACTTTGCCATCAAATTCTATCGTTTCAAGGTCTTTCTCAAAAGCCACCTGTATGATCTTTTATCTGATTCATCCGAACAGATGTGATTTCTCCTTTGGCCCCTCAATATTTTGTTTCAATGATTCATATGAAACGTATCATATCCCACTGTGCATTGTTATTACTTTTCTATTTGTTCACTCTTCAATAGAATAGAAGATCTTTAAAGTAGGGCTTATTCATCATCGTGAATCCTGAACTGTTTATCATCAAATACCTGCATCTAGTCAGGAGTCAGTAAAATTTTGTTGTGACATTTGTAAATGTGGAAGAAAAGACTTGGCTTTAAACGCACACCTGGAAGATCACGTGTACCATCATCCTATCTCTTACCTGTGTCTAGATTCGTCCACTTGATAATCCTTAGGTACCCACTGTAGTGAAGGCCCTCAGCTATTACTAATAATCTATAGGACTAGTAAGATATTTTGGATACGTTATGGACTAGGAGATAAAAATAAATACTTCTCTATACATTTTGATACTCAAGCAAATATTTTACTGTAGAAGTGTGTAACTTTTCTCTTTGGGAAAAAAAGCATTCACAGTGAGGATCAAGATATATAATTCCATTTGAATTTCATGTATGTCCTAGAACTGTCTTTTTCAAATTCACCTTTTCTCCTGTGATACATCTATGTTGTGGATCTGATCGCTCACTCTCATTTCAGGTTGACACGGGCTTGAATCATCTCAAAATATTTATTAAGCTTTCAATTTGTGCCAGTCCCTACAAGGTGTACAGAAATGAATCAGACACAAATGCTATTCCTGAAAGCTTCCTAAGGTGGTAGGGGCTCAAGTCTGCTTGAAGAAAGAGTTAAGTGCCATGAAAGTTGCAAGAGGATGGGGGGAGAAGGCGGAGGAGGCATTTGCCTTGAGTCTTGAAGGATGGGTACACTTTTATAAGAGAAGGGGAAAGAATGGTCCATTGAGGAAATAGCAGCTGTCGTAGGCAATGGACTCTCATATTTGTCTCCCAGGCAGAAACATACCTGAACGTGTCCAGGAGGATGCCTGCTCTCTAAAACTGTGTCCACGTCGTCTTTCCTCCATGGAAGGTGGATCATAAATCATTTCTTCATCGCCTTCATTCTCCTGTCAAAGGGGACACTTTATTTTTTATTAATTTTTATTGAAGTATAGTTGCTTTTACGATGTGTTAGTTTGTGCTGTGCAGCAAAGTGAATCAGTTATACACATACCTCCTCTTTTTTATATTTCCTTCCCATTTAGGTCACCACAGAGCACTGAGTGGAGTTCCCTGTGCTATACAGTAGTTTCTCATTAGCTATCTATTCTATACATAGTAGTGTATGCATGACAACAAAGGGGCACTTTAAATGTTAACTAAATCCATGACTACAGAGTAACTGGAACTCTTAGAGGACAAAAAAGTGCAAGATAAATCGAGTAAGGTGAGGTGATCTTTCTGTCTCTAACCTCTCCAATCTTTTCAGCGTTTTAGCAGTAAAGATGCAGAATTTTTTTTTTTCTTTCTTGGGGAAGGGGTGGGACGTGTGAAGCAATAAAAACCTATTCTGTGTTGCCCTGGGAAGTCTCTGTTCAGTGGTTAGTAGCACATGGCTGGCACTTGAGATTGAGGGTTTGGGGAGTTAACCAGAGTGCACTAAAGCTTGGAGGAAAGGCTCCCTTGGGGAATTAGATGCTTTAGTGGGACAATGAAATTTCATCGACTGAGAAGGGATAAACAAAACCTTTTACCAAAGGTTGTGGGAAGTGGAAAGAGCACTTGGGAGAACTGTGATGCAGGGGAAGATACTGTATAATGTGTCACAGAAGGGAGAAGCTCTCTCCTTTCTGCCACGGTCTGCCTGAACCCAGACCAAGTGCCTACACCCAAACCCTGGTCTGGAGGACCCTACTCACTTACCTCACCACCAGCCAATCAGAAGAACGTCCACGAGCTGATCACGCCCTCTTTGAACCATTACTATAAAACTCCTCACTACCCTCTCCAGGTCAGGACACAGTTTTGAGGGCATTAGCCTGCTATGGCCCCTTTTACCTGGCAAAGCAATAAGCTATTCTTTCCTACTTCATCCAAAACTCTGTCTCTGAAAATTAATTCAGTGTCAGGGTACAGAGGCTGGATTCAGCTTCATGAGCAAGTTAAATCCACAGAAAATTATTTGTGTGACTATTTCCTTAGTTATTCCCAGGATGGTTATTTAGTAGATATATTCTAGTTAGTAGATGTATTCTAGATGCATAGGAGAGAAGTTAATTCATTACATTCAAGGATGCCTTAAGTCATGAGGTCTTAAGTTTTTCCTGGACCCTGAGGAAGTCTCCCCTGGGTGCTAACAGTGCCATAAAGTGGAAAGATCCCAAATCCCAGAGTCACTACTTGGCAGGGAATTGCCAGGTTTCACACTTAACTTCACAGAAGGGAAAAGTAAGCTACTTTCGCGCACACTCTCTAAGACTTGGGAGTTTAAGTATTTAACAGAATAGCCTAGCCTACTGGATAATTCATCTCCCAACCAGCTTTATCAGTAGGAGTATTTCTCCTCTCTTCTTCAAAGTATGCCCACGTTAAAGTGTGCCTGTTGTGAGATAAACTTTTGTGTAACTTTCCTGTTCTGTTTAGTCCTCACTGTGCAACATGATTTCTTTGTCCCTGCTCTCTTTCAAGTCCACTCATCACATCAGGAACAGGATGATTCAGTCTGGCTTGAAGTAAGAGTCATCTAAACAGGCGATGATAGAAAATTCGTTCCAAGAGGCAGACAAAGTTTTGTCTGAAAAGACAAAACTAAATACTTCAGAAAGTAAACCTAGAGAGGAATATTTACATTCCTTGAAGAGAAGTTTCAGAAATGTGGCTATTGGAACCTCCTTGGTGGCGCAGTGGTTAAGAATCCACCTGCCAATGGCAGGCGACATGGGTTCCATCCCTGGTCCCGGAAGATCCCACGTGCACCACAACTACTGAGCCTGTGCTCTAGAGCCCGCGAGCCACAACTACTGAGCCCGCGCACCTAGAGCCCGTGCTCTGCAACAAGAGAAGCCACCGCAATGAGAAGCCCGTGCACCACAACAAAGAGTAGCTCCTGCTCGCCGCAAGTAGAGAAAGCCTGTGCGCAGCAACGAAGACCCAACGCAGCCAAAAAAAAGTGCCTATTGTTCCAAGAAACCGTGAGTTTTTTCAAATTTTTTTTTAATATTCATTCATTTATTTGGCTGCGCCAGGTCTTAGCTGTGGCACACGTAATCTTTTAGTGTGGCATGTGGGATCGTTAGTTGAGGCATGTGGGATCTAATTCCTTCACCAGGAATCAAACCTAGGCTCCCTGCATTGGAAGCACACTCTTAACCACTGGACCACCAGGCAAGTCCCCAATTGTTTTAGTGGTTATGAGAAATAGGCTGAGACTGTTATGACTCTGATACATAGACTAGGTTAAAGTCTAACTCTAAAAGGAGGTGAATTTTATGGTTTGAATCTGGTGTGGGTGGGAGAGGGCAATGTAGACTGCAGTGTTTTATAGACCCAAAGGTTTCCTAAACTCTGCCAGTCACCTTATATTAGCAGCAAAAGCAAGGAAGAGGGAGAAGAGGGGTCAATGTACCTTACCTTCCAGAAGCTGCTTCAAAGTCCTGTCTTCTCTGGGAGGGAAGTTAGGCTAAAGATCTCCAAAATTTCTGATAAGTTTAAAACTCCGATAGTTAAGAAACAGAAGAGATACTGACAATGGTAATGCAGCATTTGCTTATGCTCCATCGCCTCAAGCCTTGTGGCGTGGACTGAATGATGTAACATTTAATGAAAGCCTAGGCATTCTTCTCTCATTGTCTGCTTTCAGGATGGGTGGGTGCCGGGGTTGGAACAGAGCCCCACTCTACAAAGAGAGGATGACTACTGCCTCATTGTTTCATGTGTTCCCAACTAACCTATACCCTACTTGAGCAGAATTCAATTTTATATTCCTTTTTTACCCGCTTACCATCCCTACCCAGTCGTACCTAGGAAAGCTTTCAGTATTTAATAGGTGCTGAGACTGATTTATTGGTCTCCACAAGTGACGAACTGCATGCTCTCATTATGTGAGTCACATTTATGAATTGTTAGAAAAATAATGACTAATTGTATTTTTGAAGACTAACATGAAACGTGGTGCTCTTGATTTAAAGACATTTATTCAAAACTTTATTATGAAGGCAGTCTTTATTATGTGAGCAATCATGCAAGGCTTAAAGCCTCCAAGTTATAATAACAAGAACATTAGGTTTATAGCATGAATATTAAAATATGGGAATTCTTTAATAATGCAAAGTAGTAAACACTTTTGAATTTAACTCTTTTCTTCTTACTCCCCCCAACTTCATTTGAATAAATTGTCACTTTAAATGTTTGTCTATAGTGGTGATCATTTTGTAAAGTGTAGAAATATTGAGTCACTTTGTTGTGTACCTGGAACTAACACAGTACTGTAGGTCAATTATACTTCAATAATGAAAAAAATGTTTGTCTATAGTATTTTCCTTTTAGTACTACAGCTCCAGATAGGGAGTGTGTCATCATTTCAGACTTGTGTAGTATACATATGGTGTCATTCTTCCCTGGAGTTTTAATATAAATAGTATTTATTGAAATAAATGTGAATTTTCGATCACAAACATTCATTGGATATCTTTCATTTTTCAGGAAATGTGTCAAATGCTTTTGGCCATGAGAAAACGTAAGGAAATAGTAAATTCGTATTAAGATACAAGAGCAATTGGGGGAAAGAAGATTGCTAGTTCTTAAAGAAAGAAAATTTTCAAGAGTTGTTTTGTAAGTTAATGCATGGACCATTCAGCTCCCTTCAGTATGGCATGGGGTAAGTCCTAATTTCCATTCTGAAGGGCCCCTCCATCTGTAATTAATTTCTCAATCAGGGTAGATGACTGGTTAACTTAGGTGATTAGAGAACGCAGGCCTAGGGGTTTGTGGCTTCAGAGTTGACCTTGTTGCCAACTTCACTCATTTCAGTGATACAAAATGTGCCCACCCCTTGTCCCCTAAGCCTACAGCAGTGCCACTCAAAGTGTGTTGGGTTTTTTTTTCGGGGGGGGAGGGGAGGGCACTAATGGTCCATGGTACATAAAGAAAGTGACAGTAAGCATCGAGAAAGCACTTAGAAATTTTTATAGCAATTTACAGAGTAACTGCAGGCATGTTGAATCTAATGGTAATTTAAGAATTTGAGTTCCAGTCTGGATATCTTTTAACTTCATTTTTCTACTGATTTTTAGTGTAGTTTATAAAAGTATTTGCTCACAATATGTTATAAAACAAAATAAACCTCTGACCATAGATAGTATGAGAAGAACTGGCATGAGATACATTGTCCTGGGTATAAGCACGTGCCTTAGAGGTAGAGTTCATGAGTTCAAGTGCCAATTCCATTGTTTTCTGGTGGTGAGACACCAGGCGAATTGCTTAACTCCTCTGTGCTTCACTTTCATTGTTTCATTATGGGATATCATTAGTATTACCACCTAGGATTATCTGAGAATCTAAAGTGCTTAAAACAGAGTCTGGTACATTGTGAGGCTCCTATTGTCCTCGGACACTAAGGGGACAAGGCTGTGGCAAGGTAGTTCAGTCATGACAAGAACTCAGGAGGGCGGAATCTAGGAAAAAGGTTCTGTCAGCCTAATGGATCCCCGCAGTGATTCTCTCCAGAAAGAGACTTCTGATATGCTGAAGGGATCTAACCCTTCAAAAAGTGTATCACAAGAGTTTAATAGTTTAATTACAGTCTGTCCTATCTCCGCTTGTCAATGGATGGTAACAAGGCTGTACAAAAGCTAACTAGGTCTAAGGTACAGAGGTGGATAACTATTTCTAACCCTTTTCCATATAATTCTTCTCCTCCTGATTCAGGTAGATGAACCACATATTATGTCCACATCCCCTCTCTATAGATGATGTGTTCAGTCCTTCTTTATACTTTTTCTCAATCTAAGAACTATGTCTCTATTCATTTATCTTAAGCTTGTTCTATGAAATAATTTAAGTGAGTGCAGGATATATTTGATTCCTATGTCATCCCCCCTCCCCTAATTTCCCTTCCTTCTTCTACTACTCATGGCCAATTACATCATCATCCCTCCAATGTATTGATACCTCTTTAATAGTAAGCACATTCAATTAAGGACTAAAATCTCATGCAATTCAGAGAAAAAAGCCAAGGCAAAGAACTGGAGGCTTTTAAAAATTTTTGGTTATCTGTCCAATTTCTGAGTTCTGGAGAGATGGAACTAATTGTTTATATATTTGAGTGATGTGTTTGGGTCTTGGTTTTTTTTTCTTCCAGCTCTGGATCCTGGGCAAATCACTGAAATCTGAGCCTCCATCTTCTCACTGATAAAATGACAATCATCCTAAATCACATGGCTCTTGCTAAGTCATGAGTCGCCATTTAATGAGAAGCTCTATATTCTAATAAATGTGGGATTCAGATATAACACTTAAACTACATACGGATTTTAATCCAAACAATGACTTTAGGAAGGTGGGCATGATTACCCTCCAGTTTATAGACAGAGAAACTTTTGTGTTAAGAGAGCATTAATAATTAGTTCTAGGTAACACAACTAGTAAAGAGCAGAGCTGGGATTTGAATTGAGCTCTCTGACTGAAAACCCATATTTTTGCCATTATATCTTCAAAGAAGTTCATAGAAGTGAGTGTGTTTTGTAAACCAAGTTTTTTATAAATATCTCATAATCTCATCACCGATTCCCACTTCCAGAAAACTCCATTCCTACCCATAGCAGGTTGATAGCATGATCTTCAAAGCCCAGGAACAATCAGTTCCAATTACTTTACTAGGCAGGAGGAGACACCCTGACACTGTTGTATTCCACGGCAGCCATAACCATTTGCCATTTTTAGCCTCCAATACCAGTTGCTTCTCCTACGGTCATCTTCACTGGTGCGCCAGTTGCCAAAGCAGATCTGTCTCTTTGAGGCTTGCTTTTGCTCAAACTCTATGGGCTCATTTGATAAAGAGGCTGACTCCAAGCCATGCTTAATCTTTTGCTCCATGGGCTATGCTTGGGAGTTGGCTCACAAACTGCCCCTCAAAGGGAGGAGGGAAAGTGACAGTAAAAGGAGAGTTATGGACTGTGAAACCTTGCCCAACAGGCTCTCTTTCCTGGGAATTAGCTAGGAAAGCAGAAATGTATGTTATTAGAGGGCAAGTGTCTGGCGTTGCAGCTCTCACTGGGCTCTGTCATTGGTAAGACTCCTTAATGGCTGAGCTTGGAAAGACTACACAACAGCTGTGCCTGGAGATAGCACACACAGAGTGTGATTAGGGTAATGTTTTCTTCATTGCTTAAGCAACAGAAGGAAAGAGCAGAGCTAATGCGTCAGGCTTTCCTCTCAGGCACAGGGGGGACAAAAGGATGCCAGACAGCTACAAAATGGTAGATCCCTGTGATCCAGATATAATTGAGTTGTTCAGCCCATGCAAAATCAGAAGGGGGAAAAAATATATCACCTCCTCTTATAAAACAACAAAAAAACCCCTCAGAATGATCTATACAGAAATCATGTGAAAACCATGGAGTTATTTATGGGATTGTGGAAGGAAAGTTAGAAAGTCTAATCCCTTTTTAGACCTGCCTGCCACTCCGTTTTTGTGTAACATTAAGAAATACATTATCCAGAACTGTGTCTCAGTTTTTTCATCTGTAAATTGGAGATAAGACACTTATTCTATCAACATCAGAGCCATTTTGTGAGAATCAAATACATTAATGGATCTGAAAGTGTTTTGAAATGTATCTATATATTATTGTATTCATATTAGGAATTTGATGGTAAAGCATATTCAGTGTCTGACTGCATAAAACATAGGAGAAAATATCAGAAAACTCTTATGTGTATTGTGTCAGGAGTTTAAAAATGAACTCATTTTTTTTTTTTTGCGGTACACGGGCCTCTCACTGTTGTGGCCTCTCCCATGGCGAAGCACAGGCTCCGGACGCGTAGGCTCAGAGGCCATGGCTCACGGGCCCAGCTGCTCCGTGGCATGTGGGATCTTCCCGGACCGGGGCACGAAACTGTGTCCCCTGCATCGGCAGGCAGGCTCTCAACCACTGTGCCACCAGGGAAGCCCTAAAAATGAGCTCTTGAAAATCACACTTAGGTAACTACTTCTAAAGCCTACTTACATTTTTGTTTGTTTTGATTTTTACCTGCTCAGCTTCTTTTAAAAAGTGCTAATTACACACAATGCTTTTCAGTGCTTTCCCCAAGAAAATGGCAGTCGTCAGAACTATTCTAAAGGTAAAGAAAGCCTTGATTCTACTTTATGTGTGCCTCATCTGCCAGTGGAGGAATAATCAAGAAAAAATGCAAGAGTCAATTTTGATACACTCACATATATTTCTATGGCAATACAAACCCTTCCATATATATGCCCCAAGCCACAGCAGGAGTAAAATGTCTACTCTGTGTTTCTTTTATTCTCAGTTCAAGTCAACTGGATTACGTACCTGTTTGGTTTTTCATGTAGCCTAAACTTAGTTTTGGATTTCTCTTCTTGGATGTCCTTGTCCTTTGCAAAGACACTTGACTTAACGGCATCATATAAGTATTTTTGCCACATTATTGTTATGAACATTTTTTTTCCAAAAGGAAATAACACTGAAGGTCCACATTCCACTTGGTGTTTCTGGAGGGTGTTTTTGGATGAATTAGCATTTAAGTTGGTGAACTGAGTGAAGCAGATTACCCTCCCTACTGTGGGTGGGCCTTTCAAGTCAGCTGAAGGCCAGAATAGAACCAAAAGGCTGACCCTCCCCCAAGCACTCAAAATAAACCATCAACTCTTCTGGGTCTCCAGTTTGGCAACTCACCTTACAGATCTTGGGATTTGTTAGCCTCCGCAGTTGCATGAGCCAGTCAGCCAATTCCTTATAATGACTCAATCTCACATAAGTCCTGGGGATGTAATGTACAGCATGGTGACTATAGTTAATAATACTCTATTGTATATTTCTAAGAGAGGAAATCTTGAAAGTTAATCATCACAAGAAAAAACAATTTGTAACTAGGTGTGGCTGGATGTTAATTAGATTTATTAACAATATATACAAATATTGACTCGTGTTGTACACCTAACACTAATATAATGTTATATGTCAATTATAACCCCAATAAAAAAATTAATCTCTCTCTCTATATAGATATAGGTATATGTGTATATATGTAATATAGTTTTACGTACACACATCCGTTTAGTTCTGTTTCTCTGGAGAACACTGAAGAATACAGCCAGTTACATTTTGTATTTTTAGATTCCTCATGAGAGAAGGTAGGCCGTTCCTCAATATTCCATTGTTTTCCATCTTCCAGTGTTTCCTGCACTGGTTTTCCATGTAAATTTCAGACTATCTTGGTTGGAAAGAAAAAAGATATTACTCTGTGTGTGTGCATGTAAACACAGACAGTTCATATACAGAGAATTTTGCCAATGTAAAGGATCTTCATTATATTTAAACTCACACTCTTTTATGTACATCTCCTACCTGTTAGCTGTTTTCCTTCACTTTTGGTCAGTAATCCTTTTCTTGGCTAGTTTGCTGACGTTTTCCATCTGAGATATGCAACAAGATTGATGGCCTCAAACCTTCAACTTCAGCTTTCCTCCTTTTGCAAGTTAGGATTGGGTTTGGGTCAACTCTGGGTCAAAAATATATTAGGTTAGTCTTTTCAGATTGTGTTTAGATCCATATATCAAGAACATAGTAAAATTGAGATGGCTTCCTTGGCTGCCCTATCAAACCATTCGACCTTTTAAGATTCTTTTTCCAGTTTTGGTTTCCTCTCTGCACTCTGCCTATACAGTTTCTGTTGAAAGTGCAAAAGGAAATCATTTCTTAAAACCTCAAAGCGCTACACTTATTTCATTTTTTAAAATTTCACTTTTATTCCAGAAATCAAAGTGCTCCAAACAATTCTGGTAGTAGTATGTTAGCAAGAACACTGTGCTAGAGTCAAACCACTCTTAAGGTGCTAGAGTCCTAGCTTGGAGCTGTGTTACTTTAGGTAAATCACTGAACTTCTCTGACGAAAATTGCACTGCCTACCTTAATGGAACTGAGGAACAGATGATATTGGATTTGGAAAATTAATTTGTAAGCTGTCAATGAATATCATAGTGTATTAAATTTTTCTTCATTTCCTAACCTATCTACCACTTTCCATTTTCACATTAAATCAAAATTATAATCTCTTATATCCTTGGTGTTGGATAGTGAATAGACATACTGAAACCTCTAAGCATATCTGGTCTAGGTGTTTCCCAATGTCTTCTTGTATATGAAAATATATAATGTAATTTCATTGGAATTTACAATTAAAATATGACCTGGAAGTTTCATACCAAGGACATGAGGTCTCCCCATTCCATATTTCTTCTAGTGCGACTGGTTTGATCCTATTATCTCAGCACCTCTTGTGGTGATAAACTGATCCCCACAGAGAGGACCCAAGTTTTCATAGGATAGATAAGGTATATTAAAGACATAGAAAGTAAAGCTGCAAGACTATAAATAATTTAACCTAGAAATGCTAAGCTTGGAAAGCAATTCATCATAGACAAAAATTTATAAAAAGAAAAGAATGATTTAGTTGAATGAATGATGGAAAAAATCTAGAGATCTGGGTTCTAACCCTGTCTATACCATGAAATAGCACTAGGATTTTAGGTACATTTTTTAGCTCAGATTCAGAGTTTTCATCTGTTTAAAAAATAATGAAGATGTCCGTACCAGAAGATCTTTAAGAAACTTCCTAGCACTAACTCTCTGATTCTGCCCCTCTCCTCAAGGCTCTAGTTCCCAGGACAGCCACCATGCTATCATAACAGCAGCTTCCTCTTTGTCTCTCATATTCCAACCTCCAGATAAGCTTATGTGGAAACTGAAAGAATTGCCCTCTCCAGCAGAATATATATTATAATCCATTCAATCATTCACAATAAAAACTATGGCACCTACCTTTACAAAGCTTCTTTTATTGCTACCATTTAAAGGTTAGTTCTGATCCAGGAGACTGTCAATTTGAACATCAACTGGATCCTGTTGATAACAAAAAATACAATTATTAAGATTGATAGTAACTTCCATTTATTGAGCACTTATTATACTCCACACTTAACATTCTTATCTCACTAAAACTTCACAACAATGCTGTAAAATAGGCACTATTACCGTGTTTGAGATGAGGACCCTGAAGTTAACATGGTCAAATCAGACGGGTGGTAAGCACATCTCCTTCCAGATGGCTTCTTTGATGGGTCTTTCTGTTATCTAACAGTCATCTAAATTCAACAGCAACATTCACGTGAAAGCCAACGTGTGAATGTCTTATTCTTGATCTACTGTGCATCTTTAGTTTTTCTTTCTTTGAAACAGGAACACTGAAGTTCATGTAAACCTCACATGGACACTGTGAAGGTAATATGTGACACAACAATCAGACTTCAATCATAGATACTGCCAAGTTGTTTTTATTTTTTAAAAGTTTTAATTTTATATTGGAGTGAAGTTGATTTACAGTGTTGTGTTAGTTTCAGGTGTACAGCAAAGTGATTTAGTTATACATATATCCATTCTTTTTCAGATTCTTTTCCCATCTAGGTTATTACAGACTGTGACAGAGTTCCCTGTGCTATACAGTAGGTCCTTGTTGATTATTTTATATATAGTAGTGTGTGGATGTTAATCCCAACCTCCTAACTTATCCCTCCCCCACACCTTTCCCCTTTGGTAACCACAACCAAGTTTTCTTTATTGTAACACTGCCCATCCTGACTTTGATTCTGAATGGATTCCCAACCATCTTTTAGAAGTTATTTTAGAGATCAAATAACAGAAAAGAGAATTTTGACTGTACTTAGGGTGATCCTGCATGTGCAGAGAAGGCTCAATAATTTTCAATTCTTGATAATGATAAAATAAATTAATGTAAAAAAAGAACAAAAAGTATTAATTTAACCCTACAGAGGGGTTCCACGTTATACTTGTTTGCGGTTTTTGTGTTTTCCACCTTACAAATGAGGCATCATCTTAAGCGATACACAGGTTCTAAATAAATGGTGAAAAAAATCACCTTGCAAGAGAGATTATTTCTAAAGGAAGATTAATTTGAAAACAAACTATTAAATATTTTCTTTAGTCATTCAGACCCTCATTATCAGACGTCTGTGCCCTGTGTCTGAAATATTTTCTGTTTCTTTACTCACAGACTCTCACTTGCTGTTAAAAATTCTCTTGAAATCTTTCTTTATCACGAATGTTTTAGCCTTATTGCAAAGAAATAGGCAATTTATTGATGAATTTACTAAGAATGTTTCAAGAATATACATATATTCATAACGTTATTACTTGTTATATACATTTATACATTATATATTACATTATATTAATCATATAGATATATATAGGTATCTCCTAAGACTTGTTTTGGGTTATAGGACAAACATGATTTGATTTTAGCCAATATACTTGCTGGAGACACACTATGTGTATCTGTTTGATCTTTTATGTGTAAATTACATTTCTCAAGCCACAGCTACCTGGAGGAGTACCCTCAAATGAGTGGGTGCGGCTCATCAGAGCCTTAGTCTTTAGCTCCAGGGTGTAATGGCTTAGCTGTTTGAACCAGCCTATCCTGTCCCTCCTTTTCTGTATGGCAGTGGTTCTTAACCCCTGCTGCATATTAGAACTCCTAAGGATCCTAATCACTGATCACAAGGTTTCATGCCAGACCATTTGAATCTGGATCCCTGAGGGTAGGAGTCAGGCATCAGTGTTTTTAAAAAAGTTCCCTAGGTGATTCTACCCCGCAGCCAAGGCTGAGAAACACTCCTTTACAGGAAAAGACTTGAGCCCTGTTGCCGTCCTGAGCTACGATCTCTGTGAAGCGTTCTCTGCCCAACGGGGTACTCTCCTGCTCCCTGTTGTAGGGCCTGTTACTCTCAGCTGGTCCTGAAGTTGAGTTTAGGGGTTGTAGGTATCATTTCATGTGTCATCTCCAGTGTTGCTCTAGTTACTAATGTCTAGTCTCACTTCAACAGTCACCATGATGGAATGGAGAAGGACTCTATCCCCTCTGTGTTAGGATTACTTATTAAACCGCTAACAGTAGGGGCTTGGACGTCCATTGCTTGTTTTAAAATCACTCACTGTATTACTTCTGTTATTTAATACTGCTTGTTCAGTTTATTGAGACAGCACCTGTGCATGTCTTCCCTGAAGGACTAGGTCACATAATGCTTTAATTAACATCACACAGGCCCCAGCACGGCCTGCTCCCAGGAGCCCGTGACCGTGGGAGGAATGACACAGTCTGGTTTATTCCTCCAGATTAAACCAGTGGAGACAGGGCACGGGAAGCGGGAGGAGAGGACACAGCAAGTTGGTGAAGGCATCCTCCTGGTCTGTCAAATCATTTCTTATACTGATATTTATGATAAGATCACAAGCTCTTAAGATATTCAAGATCATAAGATACACACCAACTTTATTTTCCTTTGAAGTGATTTCCTCTACTAATAAACTTCCCAAGAGTTTAAAGGACTATTACTACATACGGTTATTCCACTGCTCCAACTCTGGCATTGGCCATTTACCACCATATACCTTAACTGTTTCTCGCATTAGGTTTTTGTTCCTTAAAATTTATTTTATTTTATTTATTTTTGGCTGCATTGGGTCTTCACTGCTGCGCGCGGGCTTTCTCTAGTTGCGGCGAGCAGGGGCTACTCTTCGTTGTGGTATGCGGGCTTCTCACTGTGGTAGCTTCTCTCATTGCAGAGCATGGGCTCTAGGCACGTCGGCTTCAGCAGTTGTGGCACGCGGGCTCAGTAGTTGTGGCTCGCGGGCTCTAGAGCGCAGGCTCAGTAGTTGTGGTGCACAGGCTTCGTTGCTCCGCGGCATGTGGGATCTTCCCGGACCAGGGCTCGAACATGTGTCCCCTGCATTGGCAGGTGGATTCTTAACCACTGCGCCCCCAGGGAAGCCCTCACATTAGGTTTATTGGGTCTTTGTATAAGGAGAATCTCCAACAATTTACCTCCACGATGCCCAATTCCAGCAGAATAACCCCTTTCCCTCTCCCTGGGATCTAGATGAACAGATCCATATTGTTCAGTTCAGATTTCATGTTGGTAAGAATCAAGGTCTTAAAAGACAGTTGCTAGAAACCTATAAACAATCTCAATAAACGTTGGGTGAATGAATGAAGTCAGTGAACAGTGTCCAGTAAAAGGCAACCAGCAAGTGAAAGTCTCAAACATTATTGCTCGGGATGCTCATAGAAGTGGAGTTGGGCGTTTTGAAGAACAGGAGCACAATTTCATATCCCTTTTGCTCCCTTCCCAAGTTCAGCACATACTCCGTCCCTGTCTACATATTTACTCTATCCCTATCACACAGATCAAGTAGATGCTGGTCCAGGACCTTTCAGGGAGAAGCAGTCCCCTGGCCAAATGAGGGGGAGAGCATCTCATGTTTGCCCCAAACCCCTGCCTCCTTCAAAGACTGGTTACAATAATCAATGCTGCTGTGACAGGTAAGCAACAAATTAGACATCAGCGCCATAGCTCAGAGAACAGAAGCAGATAGTCACCCTCAAATGTGTAAATCCATTTAGCTGTAGTACCTGGCTGCCTCAGCTAGAGTTAAGTCCCTGACAAGTTAAAAGGATGCCTGACATGTATGCTTGGTCCTCCCTGGGGAGCTGATAAGAGGGGGGCAGGTGGGAGGGAGAAGGCATGGGAGGAGGGGAAATTGAGTCCTTTGGGATTTAATTTACAAGCTGTTTACTGAAAAATTTAACATCTGAACATACCCTGCTGGGTGGCATCCTCGTCTCTTTGTGCTCAGTTTCTGGCCATTCTCCCTCCCTCTGCCCGCCAGCCCCCGCCTTCATTGCTGTCTGACTTGGATGGGAAATCACCATCTTCTTTCCCAAAGACCCATTAAAAATCAGTAATGTAAGGGATCAGTCAGGCCAGCCTGCTGGCCACTCATTCCTTATGAATCATCTGACAATTTTTTAGTTTGACAATTGCACCTCATATATTTTAATATTGGTTTTCAAAGAAGAAAGCAGAGAATTTCCATTTCTTTACAGCTCCCTGTAATTTCAACTTGCTCTTTACTTATATATGAAGTCGACTTGGGTGGAAAGGTTAGAGGCAGATGAATTTCTAGTTTCAGAACCGAGGAAAGGCCAATAACATGTGCCATAATCTTAATGCTAAGGTTTCATGGAGCTTAAAGTATGCTTTATATTCATGGATGACACTCATTGAAAATGATGACAAGGACCTCATATTTCTAAAGGTTTTAAAAATTTTTTTCCTACATCCTAACCCCTGTTTAAACTTTCTTAGACAACTGTAAAAGACAAAATAAAATAAAGCAAAATTGAAAACAAGCAAAAATTTTAAAAAATGAAAACAAGCAAAATTTAAAACAAGCAAAAAATAAAACAAAATGAAACAAAACAAGCAAGAGCCCATCATGACTGAAAAGTTTTCCTGATACTTTCAGGTCCAACAAGCAAGGAATACGTTAGTTTGATTTTAACCCTCCTTAGACCATTCGGAAAAGACCTGACTATTTTTCTAACCCCAAATATTTACCAATCTTCCTACCTATGAACTTTGCTTTCTTTAATTTTTATTCATGAATCAGCTTGCTTTTTATTGACTGCTGTGAACAATTACAGGATTGGATTAAAAATTCCGGAAGACATAAAAGAGGATTAGATATCTGTGTTTTATAGGTGTAAACATAACATCATAGGACAACAGTTACTTATTTAAATTCTTACATTTACCATGATAATGAAGTAAAAACTTTGTCCCTTCTTTCCTTCCTATTGCCCTAGGTAAAATAAAGGAGAGACTCAGGAATTAAGGGAAGGAAAGAAATGAAGAGATAGGATGTCTTTTCAAACATGAATTTTGGGATCTGAACAACTATAGCATATGTCTACCCTAAAATCGTCTGTTCCATCCTATTCTAGAAGTTTAGATCCTATTCAGTGCCAGCAATTGTACTTATCACTACACTACAAAACATCAAAATAATAGCGTATTTTTATGGAGATTCATACTTTTCAAAGTACTCTCATTTTCATTATATCATTTTATCTTAACAACACCCCTGAATCATAAAATTGTATACTTAGAAGGACCCTCCTCTAACATTACCTCTAAAATAGTCCCCCAAACTATGGTCTCGTCTCTAATTTTGGAGAATTCACTATATCACGAAACAAACAATTCCACTTAAAAAAAATATACTTTTTTCTTTGTAATAAAAAGTAGCACTTGTTCAGTTTTAAAAGTTTAAGAATTACAGAATAACAATAAAAATCACTTTCATTTCTACCACCAAGAATTAACTGCTATTAATATTTTGGTAGACCCCCATGCTTTCATCTATACAAATATATATATAATTAGTTGGGAATATTATCACTGTAACAGGCAACATACATATAACTGTTGCAGGCGTTCAGAATGAGCCTCCCCTTAAATGTGGTACTTTTGCATGAGGATTAGGATTACTTTGAGCGAAAGGCAATCGAGACCCTGCAGGTTCAAGAGAAACTACTGCCCTCTCTTAGCTACCTAGAAGAATTTAAACTGGGGATTTTTCCCAGAGAAGAGTTATTATCAGACAAAAATTTTATGTAAGTGGCTCCATCTCTATGGTAGAGGGCAAACAACATCTAATCTCCAAACTTCTGCTCTTCTTCTTATTGTCCTGTGAATGACCCTCCTGTCCTTGGAAGCCCCAAGCCCCTAGTCCATTCCTTAGCTCAGGATGGCATACAAACCTCATTTTACCTGTCTCTAACCCTCTCATGTATGCGGGATTCTTGTACATACGTAATGAAATTTGATTTTCTCCTGTTAATCTGTTTTATATCAATTTAATTCTTAGACCAGCCAGAAGAACCTAAAGGGTAGAGGGAAGTTTTTTTTTCCTCCCCAACACTGTATTTGTTGATCCTTGAGGCAGAAGTTGATCCCTAGGCAGGGCCTGGTTATCAAATGACACCAAGGCACCAAGAGGGAGGGAGTGAGGACCAGGGGTGAGAAGAGGGGAAAGGGTGGATGAGTAGGAAGTGTGGAGGCCAAAAGAAGTGGTGGAAACTCAAGGGTGCTGCAGTGTAACTCCTCCCTGTAACCCCCAGCCTCTTATCTTCAGTGAATTCAATAAGAATTCATCCACTGCTTAGTGTGAGTGGTTATTTTATGGAAACTGATAAAAGGGGGGAACATTCTACCCGAGGTGATGAAGCCTGAAAAAGACATCATCCATAAATTTAGGCACTGGATCAGGAGTGCTTGAGCCCTTGGGAATGAGCAGAAAGTTGGGAGGTTGTGCATTTCCACAAATCATGACTAAAGGATGGAAATCAAACTTTAATGGTTCTCTGAGAGCCAGTGTGCTCCTGAAAGACCCCTGAGTTGTATATGCATTTGTAATGTGACTTTATACAATGCTGTTCAAATGATCTTGTATTTTGCTTTTGTCTTTCAGTTTTGCACATTATTTATCTTGTAATTACATACTATTTATAATGTGATTTTTTATTGAAGTATAGTTGAATTACAATGTGTTAATTACTGCTGAACAGCAAAGTGACTCAGTTATACATATATATACATTCTTTTCCATATTCTTTTCCATTATGGTTCATCACAGGATATTGAATATAGTTCCCTGTGCTATACAGTAGGACCTTGTTGTTTATCCGTTCTATATACACCAGTTTGCATCTGCTAATCCCCAGCTCCCATTACTATCCTCTCCCACCCCCCACTCCTTTGGCAACCACCAGTCTATTCTCTATGTCCCTTATTTTGTTTCTGTTTCATAGATAGGTTCATTTGTGTCATATTCTAGATTCCACATATAAGTAATATCATATGGTATTTGTCTCTTTCTGACTTACTTCACTTAGTATGATCATCTCTAGTTGCATTTAATGTGATTTTTAAAGTGTGTTGTTTTTGACATACATTCTATATGTACGTGTGTATGTATATGTAGCTGTATGACTGATGTGCTCAATTTCTCATTTTTATTATTTCAAACAATGTAATGAACATTCAAGTATATAAAACACAAAAATTAAACAGCATGACTGGTTATTTCTTTGAAAATATCCCTAGATGTGAAATGTCTGGTTTAAAGGTTTTTTTTTTTAATTTATGTTTTTGATATGTGTTGCCAAGTTTCAAAAAAAACTGTATCAGTCAATTTCCAATTTCATCAATAGTGTATGAGAAGACCCAGCACCCATTCCACAAGTTAAATTTCATCCACCAAATCCAGTTTGTTGAAACAGTTTTGAATTTTTATTTTGTTATCCACTGCATTAGCAATCTTAATGGATTGGGGAATCAAAATAAGCATGAGATCTACCTCATTCAAGACAACAACTACAAAAATGTTAAGTGAGGTGAAGTATGGTTAGAGCCTTTGGGAAAGCCATATGAAAATGTCATCCAGAAAAATGCTTATTGATTTAATAATACTTTTGAATATGACCCACCAATCACCACCTCATCTATATTTGTACTGTATTTTTACAATCACCATAATCTATTATAATTATTGATTACCATTTATAGCTACTTTACCAACTGCAATCTACTTATTCACTTGTATATTTCCCTCTCCCACCATACTGTGGAATAATACCAATTGGTACCACACCCACACTCTGAGCGGAAGATGGTTCACTCTGCCAACAGAAACAGGGATGGGTGCCTTAAAAAATGCCTCAGAGAGGAAGTGACATCTAATGTTGGCTTTGGAAAATCAATCCAAGCTCCCTGCATAGGAAGAAGGCTAGAGAATTTTAGGAATAGAGAACATTATCATTAAACAGCACAGAGATATAAAATAGATTGTAGGGAACACACAAAGAAAATGGTTTGGTATAACTAAAGCACAGTGTTGGGGGAGAGAGAGGAGGAATCTGAAAAAGTAGAACAATACAATCTCCTTGGCATCCTCAGGATAAATGTTGACTCAACTTTGGCTAGACTTAGCAGGCTTCTCAGGTTGATTTTAATTCAGACTACATCAGGTTCAAAAGCAAGAGATTCACTCCCAACTTCCAATTTACAGTCAACTAAATAGTAAGAAATGAGGAGGGATGAAAGGAAAATGGAGCTCTCCATATCTACTCTGCTTCTTATCTAGGCTTTGTATTAATCTGTTGGTTTACTAGTATCATTCCTTCTCCCTCCCTCCCTTCCTTCCTTCTTAATAGACCAATACTATTTAGGCCCTTTTAGATAATGGGACTGGATGGAGAAAGCAGAATTATTTCCCCTATTCCAGCTCCCCATTTGTTAGAGATGCCTTGGACTTTTGTTCCCTATGGCCTCCTTCTCCTCTTGAAAAATGGGTCTACCTTTCTCTTCCAGCTGCCTGAGCAGCCAAACAGGGTAATGCTCAGGGCACGATATTTGGGGTGTGCTAAGATTGAGGGTACTGGGTATCTCATAAGGAAGGCTCAGAAATCCACATCAGTAGTCCAAGTGCAAGCTAATGAATCTGTTCTTGCTTATCCTGCTGTTGTTAGCCAGAGGTGAGGATGAAGGGTAGGGGGTGGAAATCAAGACTGAGTCAGTATGGGGTGCAGATAGCATCAGCAGTGTCTAGGCAGTCTTAGGGATGGGCATCAGCATTTGGATATGTTCCAGTGGGGCTCCATTCACCCTCTGAGACTACAGGGCTCAGATCCAGAATATGGGGCATTCGACACTGGTATAAACTAGATGGAAAGAAATGAGTAGGAAGTTAAGTTCCTCAATCAACTGATCTACAGTTTACTCCAAGGTTCTAGTCTTGGTAGGGAACTAAATTTTCCACTGAAACTATGTAAGAGGACAAATTAGATTGATCGGGACTTAACAAAGCAGTTTGGTTCTCATGTGGGTGCCCTCACGTAGAGGCTTAAAGCTATGGACTCACCTACTCATGAGAAAGGCTCTCCTGATTTCTGTCCAGAGTTAGCTCTCATCGATTTGGGGAACTGAGTAGAACTGAGTTAGTTGTAGGGTAATGGGAGATACCTGGGGGCTGACATCCATTACAGCTGGGGCAAGTGTAGGTTGGATTCCTTGATGAAGCTCTGCTCCCTACTGTTGTGAATTCTTTTGTGGCAGCATCTGAGGTGAAACATTGCCAAACATCGTGCCAAGAGGCTTTTCAATGGGTCATAAAAATGCTATAAAAACATGAAAATTGCTGCCATGGGAAAGAGTTATGGCAAAACAGGGAACCTACTAAATTCAGAAGCTAAGAAATACTGAGAAATGAAACCATTCCACACAGTCCAAGGAGTTTGTGGGTACGCCCACCTAGCCATTTACACAGGTAAGAATTACTTGTGTTTATAATATACTTTAGAAAATCTCTCAGCATTCTGCCATTAAGTATGTGGTCACCTAGCTTTCCCTGGAATTCATTCTTCACTTGAGTCCCTTCTTGGCTTTGCTGGCTAAATTGAAGAGTGGGAATTTCTTCTACTCTGCTCCTACTTCGAACTGACCCATTTCATGGGAACGGATCTTTATATCCATTTGATGCCTGGGAGAAATGAAGCCATGTTAGAAGCATATTTCATCATGAGGTCATCAATTGGCAATTAATAAGACATTTACTTGAAATATCCCTTACTAATAAATCTGAGGATCAATCTTCCTGAAAACTACACCTTTGCTTTTATATCCAGTATTTGTTTTTCCAATAAAATTTCTGGACATCATTAACACTGGTAATTTGGGGTAAAGTGTACAGAGGGAATTCATCTCCATATGCCTTTTATGCAGATGTGGTTATACTGAGATACAGTAAGTACCATTCATATCTCTGTATATAAAATTCTGAACATGCTTAAGCAATAGTCATAAACACATTAAATAACACCATCCCAAGCACCAAGAGCCTCTGTCTGCTAGCTGGGGGAGCCCCTTCTATATGTCATTTTGATGTAATACACTCCCATTTCTGCTGTTATTAGATGCAAAGTATTTGAAAAGATGCTAGATTGAATGGAAATCTGGTTACATCTTGGGTTTTTTAAAACATTGCCTATATTCCTCAGATACACTGTTCTGTTTTCTTTTTAATCTCACAAATATGTACAGACATTCCTACCCTTTCTTTTCTATCTTATCTTCTCTACATTCATAGATCATATGGGATTTCTGATTCTTATTTTAAAATGTAATCGAGATACAGAAATGATGAAGCAGATCATAGATTCCAACACAGAGAAAGCAAGAAATAAAGAAAGAGAGAGAAAGAAAGGAAAGGAAAGGAAAAGGAGAGAAAAAAAGAAAAAGAAATGTTTATAGCCCTTTATATGGTCATAGATTAATGGTCTGCTGCATATTGGATTAAAGTCCAAAGTATGTCCATTCATACTTCATTAAACTATAAACCTGTAGGTCATTTAGGAACATGTCTATAATCATAAATTGTTTCTTATAGTATTTGTTTTCCTTATGCAAGCACCTTTCATAAGGGAAACTTAAATCAACAGGAACATATTTGATTACTTCTCACAACTGCTTTATCATCTGGAAGACAAGGAAGATGTGGTAGTTCAGTATGGGTCACCCAAGACCGCGTGAACTGAGACCTTGGGACTCTTTCAGTTATTCTGTTAGACTTTCTCTTTGAAAAGTGACATCCACTTATGACTACTTAATCACAATCAAAATGTGAGCATATGTCAGGATAATTTTCTCTTTCATACCTTCCAAAATGATCAAATCATATCAATTCATTTATGTGAAATTTCAATTCCTTGAATGAGCCTCCAAGGATGAAACAGAGAAGTTACATCTTAGAATAGGGATAGTCCTGTCTCTGTAGAGGATTGTAGTTTGGAGCACTGTGAAATGTGTATCACATAAGGAAACTGCAAAGTTAGTGTAACTAGCACCAAGGCAGACCCTAAAAGGAAGCCTGATCTTGGTTAATTGGGCACAGCGCAGAACTGGTCTCAGAACCTCTATCTTGTCCAAGCCCCAGAGTTAATCAGACCCAGTGAGACACATTCATCTAATCTACAGGGAACATATGTGTAAACCAGAATGCCAAGGCTTCTTGTACCATGGGGAAAGTACTTTCTAGAGTCTGTATTATTCACGATCTCTAGCCAGTACTTTGCTGATATGTGTGTGTGTGTGTGTGTGTGTGTATACACACACACATATATATGGGAAACCAAATAAACAATTAGAAATTTGATTGGTGAGCTTGGGTACAGAATAAAGGAAGGTGGATAATGTTTTAGAGATTTGAGTGTCCTAAGCATACAGGATACACGTTTGCAGACAGTCTCTTCTTTTACATCCACAGATAGCCAATCTCTACCATGAACACCAAAATTCACTACATTAAGTCTCCTCCCTCCCTTCCTCCCTCCTGCCCTCCCTCTGTCTCTGTCTCTCACTACTTGTAGGACACCATATCCTGCCCACATAGCATCTACCTAGTAAATGCTTTCATCCTTCTTCACACAACCAGCTATGTTGTACAGTCATCAAGTCCTGTCTCATCTTTAAAACATGTGAATTCCAGTACTTCTCACCTAACTTCTGCTTCTGAACATCGCCTGTTGGAAATTTTTAATATCTTATAAGATTTCCCTGCATTCAATCTCTCTTCTGGAACTCTTGAACTTCCCAAATAATTCTGCATATTGACACCTAATCAATTTTCCCAAAACAACAGACTTCACTCAGCAATTGACCTCTTTTAAGTTTGATAGTTCTCTGTTTTATGAAGTCCAGATTCCTCAGTTTGGTCTTGACAATCTAGACCCAACCTACCTATCAAATATCACTCACCACAGTCTCCAACAAAAGCAAACCTCTGTTCCCTCGGTCTTCCATCATACCATTCTGTTTTCACTTTACCCCTTTCTTGATAATATTAGTCTCATTTTGCTCTATTTTTTTTGAAATCACTATTATCCAAAACTAGATTAAGTGTCATTGTTAGTTAACTCCGTTTTCTGACTTTCTATGTCATGTCATGAGCACTTGTGCTTGTTCAGAATTTATATTTATGGATGTCTGTTCCCAGAACTAGAATACAATTCCTAGGTGATTTACAATCTAGTTAATTTATACCAAATTAGTATGGCCACAGCAATGAATACATTTTATTGATAACTCATGACAAATATACTTTTAAAAATCTTTCTCCCGTTTGCCTTAGCCAGCGCTGGCTGTCCTGTGTGATAAAAGCTCAAGGAACAAGAATTGACTTTGTCATTTTGTGTCATGTCACAGACACTTAATAGTTTACTAAGTGATTTGCAATGACAAATATAACGAGAAGGACTTCTCTCTGACTTACAAAAAAGCAAACAAAAGAATCCCCCCAAAACAGAAAGTAATTTTGAAAATAAAGGTGACAAGAATTCATCTATGGCACTATTTTCTGGTAGTCAGATAACGGTCACTTAGCATTTGTGAAACCACACCTGCACTGAGCCGTAACCTGTACTGACTCCTCTCTTAATCCTCTGCTTGCTTTTCTGTTATGTCTCCTGGCAGTTCTGATCTAGTTGACCTTCTCTGTCTCGCCCAAGAGCACTGTCCTACCAGGCACAGACCAAATGCTTCAGGATTTCCTCTCCAACCTCCTCAACCAGCTGCAGTCTGAGGAATGAGTACCAGACAAGAAAAGGGCTCTTTCCGAATTTCCATATTTGGAGATTTTCTGTTGAGTACACAACATAGAATAACTAGTCTTAATGAGCGACAGTTTGGTGCAGCAGAAACGTGTATTGGTTCTGAAACCACTCAGAAGAATTTCAAATCTTAGTTCCATCACGGACTATGTGACCTTGAACAAGTTATTTCAATTATCTGATCTTGTATGTCCTTAGAGTTAACAGAGGAAAAAAAAAAATTTTTACTTACGTCACAAGCATACAATAGGGACTAAGGTTGTAGTTTTGAAGACAAAGAGCCCAGGCACGATCATGGCTCTACTACTGATTAGAGTCCTTCCAACTTCCCCACCAGTAAAATGGGGAATAATAACAGCACTCATCTCCTAGGCTTGTTGTGACGACTGAATGAGTTAATGTATGTAAAATGCATGGAATAGTTCCTGCCATATGGTAAGTGGGTAAATGCTCACTAAGGGTCAGATATTAGTATTGAGAGGACTAAACGAATTAACATAAACTAAGTGTCTACCATAGTGTCTGGAAAGTTGCAATGCTCTACAAATATTACCCAGGTTTCCATTTTCTGTAGTGAACCACCAGGCTCCCTCTTATCCCTTCTATTCTCAAATTTGGAGTCCCCTGACTCCCAGCTGGACACTCAGCCTCCATGCCACAGTAGATCCAGGTTCTGTGCAACCCAAAATGTATACAATTTGGGGAGCCCTCTCTGAGAAAAAAGACTACAAAGTTACGAATACAAAATTGAGTGCAAAAATGAATATTTATAAAGAGAAAGCTATGGCAATAAATTATATATTTAAAACATGATAAATAGCACAATCATCAGAAAATTCAGAAAAACAGCATAATCTTTACTAATTAACTGCTTGACACTTCTAAACTCCTTATTATTCTACATGTTTTAGCTACACACTCTTTGAAAGCCCCTTCTTATAAGGGTTTTAAAATACAATTTCCTATAGAAAAAAAGATAACTGAATTGGCTATGACTGACTAAAACTATGTTTTAATGACTGATAGTTTAAAAAAGTATCAGCTTTACAACTCATTAATAAAGTCATATAAAACTTTTAGAATACTGTCAACTTTTAGAACTTTTTTTGAGTTTTTTTTTTTTTTCATAAATAAGCTGTATAGTTTGGAGAATTGTGCCAAAGATTGACTTCTGGCTTCACGCATTTCGCATTTTGTTTTTGCTCTATTGTCCACATCTTTTGGTACACCAGACACATAGTGTTACCTTTATGTGGCTGGACAACCTGTGGTCATGCACTTGAATGTGATGGTTCCCAGTGAACAGACAAGTGGATGATAAGAATATTCCTGGAGGATATTTCTATGTTGAAATGATGGACAAAAATTAATTTGTACATGGGAGTAAGCCACATCTTATAAGCCACATCTCTATCTCACTAAAAGCAAACTAAATTAAACTCCACTTAGATAGCTCCCTTAAATGCCCATAGCCATTCTTTGGCCACCCGAGACAAGGAGAGGCATGATGAGAATGAAGCTGGAGTAGAAACACATAGTAGTCTTTACCAGTTACTTATAAAATATCATATGTTTTTGAAATTGTACAAACACATATGACCAAGCATAACATTATTAGGGTCCCTCTGATAGGAGAAGCCCGTGCCAAGTCAAAGTTCCTGAAGATAATATATATTAGCTTCACCATAAATCTCCTTTGAAGTCGGTTTCCTTAGTCATGTGTAACCTAATAAGCCATAGCCCTGCTTCAATATTATAGGTAAACACAAGCAGTTATTTTCCCTTTACGTGACTTAATTTTTCCTCATTTCTCCAGCACTATTCAAACCCCCTTCTCTCTTTGTCCTTTGAACTTTCTCTCTTTACTGGCTCTTTTCCTTTCAAACTAAGAAACTGATTCAAGAATTTCCCATTACAAAAACAGTGTTTCCACCATTGCCTTAATCTCATAATCAAAATCCAGTCTTACGTCTCTTCTATCCTTTGCCACTAAGTTATTATAAGAGAAGTTACAACCACTGTCCATCCTCTTTCACTTTTATTCTTACCTCAATCTATTGCACTCTGGCCTCTTCCTCTGTAACCTATTAAAAATATCTGTGTGGTGATCACCCATGACCTACTTGTTAAATTCAAATGCCCTTTAACTTCCCAATCTGTAAGACATCAACATGGCATTTTGATTGCATGTGACATGTGGGATTTTGAAACTTTGTAATTATACTAATCCTTTCTGGCTAAATAGACACATCCTGTCTATAGGAAGGTTCATCTCTGAGCATGTGACCCACTGAAATTGCATATGTGAAGTTCCTGGATCCCAGCTCATCCCAGTCTGCCTTACTCTGCTGTCTGCTGAGATCTAAGTTCTTGTTGTGACATTTCCCTCCTTGAGAGGCTGTAAATAACATTTTCAGACTACATATGGGGCACTGTGAGAACTGATGCTCATTAAGCGTGTTAAGTGAAAATCATGAGTAGAGTACCAAACATTAGCTATAAATCAAAATTAACAAATGTGACTTGCATTCTCAGGAGGCAAAACACTTTGAATCTTAAATAATATGGCTGTCGGGTATCACACTGAAAGATGCATTTCTCCCCAAATATGTGCACAGATGAAATGCAAAGAAGTAAGCTGTCAAGATAGTCAAGAAGAAGGAAATATGTTGCTTGGCCCTTGAAACAAGTTAATTTAGCGTTATAAACCTTTGGAGTTTCCTTTTCAAATGGATCCATGTGGAAAATCCAGATGGCCGAACACTCAACTCCTCAATGTGGAAACTAAGCTTCAAGGCCTGAATATAGTCAAAACATTTTACTTACTTATTGCTGAACGTTTTTAATCACTTTTATTTAAGAGAGAAACATTTAAATTATTCCTTAAAAAAACCAATATTAGTTCATGATGACTTTCTCAATGGGAATCAGCTTGCAGGGTTGGTAGGATAGGCAGTAGTACTAGAGGAAGCTGGATCATTTAGAAATCAATTTAAAATTTACCAAACATCAACTCCTTGCCAAACACTCTGCTGCTAGATCTCGAGGGTAGAATAACTTAGTTCTTTTTGGGAATTTTATAATTCGGTGTATTGCTTAAGCCATAAAGGTGGAAATCATCGTAGATTACTTCTTCTTCTTTATCCCCTTTCCTACCGTCCCAAACATTAACAAGCAGTATTGGTTTTACCTTTTGGAAATCTCTTCAACATCTTCATTCTTCTTACCCACTGGCACTGCCTACTTTAGGCTTTTCATAATCGCTTAGCTAGACAATTACAATTGCTTCCTACTTCCAATCCATCCTTCTCCGTACCTTCCAAGAGCCCCTCAAACTAGAAAATCAGTTTGTGTTGGTCTCCTGATGAAAATTTCTTAATGGCCACCTATTATTGCTCATGTGATAATGTTTTAATTTCTTTGCATAACCCAAGGCCCCTACTGCTGGATTATCTCAGTTCTCACCTTTATCCTTCACACAGGCCAGTCTTTCTGAGTTACTGGCTATTCTGAACATGCCATGTTCTAGCATGCCTTCGTGCCTTTGCAGCTCTACTCTTTCTGCCTGGAAGAACTTCATCCATCTTGTCTGCTTGGAAATCTGCTAGTCATCCTCAAATTTCACCTGCAGGATTACTTTATCTCTAAGTCTTCACTGACTACCAGGCAAACTTGGATAGTTCTTACTTTCTATTTCCTCTTATACAAAATCCCCCCAGCTCCCCACTGAATTGTACCTCCTTCAAGGAAGGGACTGTGTCTGTAGGTTTTCATAGCCTAAATACTTACTACAGTAGCTGGCACCTCATAGGTAGGCATTAAATACATACCAAAAGGCAAGAAACGCCAAGGAAGCACATTCTCTGCCTTATAGGGTATCTTAACCAGGTCTCCCCAGCAAGCAAAGCTAGAAACCAAAAAAATCACACACCCTTACTTTATCAGGAAGCACAATATCCCACCAAATAAGGGGAAAACTTGTGAAATAGGGCAGGAAGGAGCCAATATGACTGGTACATCATTGAGCAGGCTACCACAACTGACGGTACAGAAGAGCAATCCGTCTGGCTTACAGTCTACAGTAGTGGCCTCCATTTTCAAGAGAAAAAGATAATCCTCAACTTTTTCTCAAGGAGGGTAGTGCAAGAAATTTCTCTAAACAAGCTGTACTCTCTGCTGTTGCAATTTGTTCTGAGGATGTAGCTGATTTTCATCCTCCCTCCTATACCCTCCAAACAATAGGTATTCAACCTTTGCCAGCATTTTGTGCTTTGACTGCTCTGGTAACTTGCCTAGTGGAATGACCAAAATCACATCCCTAAAGGGTCTCAGCCCTTATAGACTTGTTTTTCTTGGGTCATGGTTCCAATAATTCTCTATTGTTATTAGCGGTCAGGAAAACATCATGAGATGTTTCTCAGTAAATCCCAAGATCCAAATATACTCCTAATTTCCTACAGTAGTTAGTTCCAATTCTATATATGTTTTTAATTTTTCTGGGTTCATTACCCCATGAGTACATTAAACACTTTCCTTGCCTATTGATCTTTTGGCATGAACAGCCCAAAGTAACCACATGGTAGTGGTACAATCTAGTTCATTGGAATACTTACCCTACTCTGAAAAGAATTATTCCTCTTTTTGGAATGAGAAATTGTAACCTAGCAGAAGCCAAGTTTGTTAAGACAGCAAGCAAAGTTCTAGAAGTAGGTCTCTGAGATGATGGTGAAAGGCCAATGTTATTTCTCATGGTTCCCAGATCCATGTGTGTTAACATTTGAAGACTCAGAACCAAATCTTGGCCTTTGGTTCAGCACAAGAGATTGCTTGATCTTACAAGAATGTCCTGTGAGGCTATACAAATTCCTGAGTCTGAAAACAGTATATCTAAATTAAAGAAAGAAATAAAAATTTCTCTATGGTTCACCTACTGGGGTGCATGTGTATAGGTATCAAGCAGATCCTCTGACATCTCATACCTCCATATAAACAGGAAAACTTGGGGTGGGAAGTGCCTGATGTGAGCATAAGGCTAGGCACAACTGAATTTTTTCATTTGAAATCAGTCACAGACCAGCTGGCGTAAAGGAAGTAGCCAAAAACCTCAGAAGTGATACATAAGAGGTGTCTGATACACAGGGATTTACATTATAGATGGAAAGATAGAGTGCAAATAAATTCTCTCTTTCTTTCTCTCTCTCTCTCTCTCTCTCTCTCTCTCACACACACACACACATACACACAGAGGCAGTCCTTGCTTTGCACCATTCCAATATAGGGGAATTTTAGTTACCATGATACATAGTTTACTCAAATAACACTACTCCCTCAACAACACGGTTTAAATTTAACTTCCACAGTATATTAACTATGAGTAATTGCAAAAAGTACAAACTCCACTGCTAGCTCTTCCATTCACAAATCATAATGTAGATAACAGATGTGAAGATGTGATATGGTCAGTGACTAATACATCAATTCTTTTTACGTTCTGTCAGTGACTCCTCACTGTGCACCCTTAGGCACAGACAAAAAAGTGTGCAGTTGTGTTGTTTTTTGTCTCCTAGTTATAAATCCACGTGTTATTTTTTAAGTATGAGTAATTAAAAGAGGAAAGTGGCTAACAAAGATAAAATCTCAACAAAGAAATAAAAAGTGATGACATTGGAAGTGACAACTGAATTGAAGTTAAATAGAATTACAGAAGAAATAGCTGGCTGAGGGAATGTTGACACGGCTGCCATTTGAGCGACCCTAGCTATGCAGCCAGAAGAACTCAATAAAGGCAAACTTGCCGACATAAATGAGAAAAGAGATTGTAACAAAAAGGATGAAGATGTACCAGAGGAAGTGACCCTGGCAAGAAACTTCCTGTTAAAGAGAACCTTTGAGATACTTCATGACCTTGAAAGTTCAAAGAACAAAATGTTGGAAGCTGATCCCAACTTAGAAAGGATATGACAACTTGCCAAGGCATAGAAAACATGCTTGCTCTGTACTGAAAGTTACAGCATGAGAAGGAGGATGAAAGCACTGTTACCTTCTTTACAAAGAAATAAAATATTTTCAAGTTCAATTTCTAATGTTTTTAATCATAATGTGTTAAATACATATTTGTTTGATTTTTTTTACTTCTCTATACATTTATAACTGACACTGAGGCGTTTTAATGTTTTGACAAAAAGAATTTCAAAGTTCATGAAACAATTATAATTTTTCCCACAGATTAGTAAGATAACCTTGTTTTCTTTTAGCTTGCACCGTCATCTTATGGTCCTGCACTATTGTTCAAAATGAGGACGGTCTCTCTCTCTGTGTATATACGTATACGCATATGTACATATACAGATGTAAAACAAAGAATGTTGCCCATCATCTTCTCCTACAAGGATTGAGTCAGCCGCTGCAGTCACTAATGTACAATATACCCTGGAAGGAATTCAGGGTGAAGATCAGGAATGAGGCACTCTGTGCTCTGGGAAAACAGGCACAACAAGTCCTCAGATGGTTAGAAATATTCCAGGAGAAATTTTTTATGAACCCAGATTCTAGCATCTTCCCGTATTTAGAAAAGCACTAAAATGATAAACCGAGATATTGTTCCTCATGACTAGCAGTAACCTTCTACTGAGATGTGTGCTTGAGTCCACGTACCCCTTTGCCAAAATCACACATGTACTGACCTCTCCCCCCACCTCTTCAGAGCAGTTACTTAGAGTTATCTGAGAGGCTGTCTCCAGGATACAGTCCTCAGTAAGACAGTGAATAAACTCAGCTCACAGCTCTTATGTTGTGCATTTTTTTCCCAGTTGACAATACATATATCTATACATACCTACTGTGAGAAAAGACGGTATTGGATCCCAGTCTTAAAGGAAGGGTAATTGCTCACCAGTGATAAAAGAGGTGGGGAGGTTTATAATATAATGGTCATCACAGACAGATGAACTGCATGTACAATGACCTGAGGTAGGATGAGGTATGGCAAGTTCGGAGAATTAAGGAGGTTTGGTACAGATGATGCTCAAGTGTGCACTAGGTAAAGAGCAGCAGGAGATAAAACTGAAAAGGTCATCTGGTGCCAAGTCTAACAGGGATTTCTCTGATTGACTGAGGATTTTGATCTTTATCCTTTAGGTTATGGGAAACTGAAGGGTTTTCAGCAGATGAGTGACACGAGCAGACTTTTAAGACAACCACTCTGAGGAGTTTGCATGGGGTGGGAGCCTACAGCTAGGAGGCAGGAACATCAGATACTGATTAGATGGCTGATGCAGTATTACACGTAAAAAATGAGGAGAGACTGAACTAAGATCCATGTGAGTATGCAACCCCCTCACTTTGCCCTTGGTCATCACTAAAAGATGGCTCCTTAAAATCCGCTTTCCCTAATATGTCTCAGTAAGTCTGCATTTAAGCAGACTGAATAACACCTCCTCATGGACTAGGCTACAGTGACACTGCAGTCCACCAACTATGCCAGGGATACCTACACAAATGTAGCTGAAGTGCCATCCCCGCTGGTTAGGCTGAATACCAGCCACTTTCTCACTTACATAATCAGTGATTCTTTCCCTTCTCCTGCATGGGCACATTTTGTTAAACATAGCTTTGTTTTCCCTAGCCTGATTAGTAAAAACTTGTTCAGGTAAGATGCTTCATTAACAAATAGTGTTCTTTTATTCCTTTCAAACTGTCTCCTACATTTTAATTTAATGGGCAATCCTAATGAACTCAACAGGAGACCTAGTAGTTTCCCCTGGGGATAGAGAAAATTAGAAAATTGCCAAGTAAACATAGGACAGTGAAGAAAAAGCAATGCCAAATTCAAATTTTAATGAAACCACCTGTTGCACAGGTAGTAAAGGATAAGAATGTCACCTAAGTTTGCTTCTTCATGTATTACCATTTTAAAGGACGAACCATGCTCCAGGAACAAACTTGCTGTATCCTTTTACATACAAAATGATTGAAAAAAATGAAATGAATGAAAATATTTTCTTCTTTACATTATAGGTTCCAGCCTCCCAGCCATCGTCATCAAAATCAGAAGTTTTCTTCATCAGAATTTTGCTTTTTGAATCCAGAAGCCAATGCCCTCTCCTAATAGTATTCTTTGAATTATATGGTTTAGCCTTGTGGATCTGAGTTTTATTCCATAAGAAAGGGAAAGAAACCATTATAAGTATGCATTGTTATTTTATAATCCTGGGTTATGTCATTTTCTCCAAAAGTATGCTCACCACCCTTCAACCAATGTGTTTGTTTCATTCATATTGACTCTATATTATTAGTTCTGCCTTTGGATGAGACTCTCTTCTTTTCCAGAGAAAAAGGAAAATCCTTTTTCTAATTTTTTTTCGTTGTTAAGACATTTTCTCTTGTAGTAGATGGTGGTTTGTGATCTCACTACACACTTGGCAGATTTCCTTATTCCTCATAATAATTGCATCAACATCAGCAATGAATATCAATGATAATAATGTCCCTCTTCAGACTCTTTCCTCGGCTGATGCATCTGGCCTCCTTGAATGGCATTCATCAGAGCTCAGGCACTAAGGTAATAATATGCCAAAACCAGTGATGCCAGCTTCTCACTCTCTGACCAATTACCTCCTGGACCTGGTTCAAACTGAAACCAAAACACCCTGAATAAGTTTATTCATCTTTATAAGTTATCAAGATATATGAGAAGCTACAAATAATATTTCAGAGCTCTTTTTTGATGATGGAAAAGAGATACTCACTGTATCTGTATAATAGCAGCCGTTTAATATATTATTGTCAGGCACTGCAGTGCAGAGAATGATAGCTTTCCACCGACATTCAAGGTGATAACGCACAGAATATTGGAAGTTCAGGGCACTTATTTATATCCACAACTATAAGACCACTTCATAGTCATTAAAGTCCTATACTATAGAGAAAATGGATTAAGAGTTCTCTGAATTTCTATATCAACTGAAATTAGCATATTATTTTAATGATTAATGGTTATATATCTCAGGTGCTTATCACAATATAATTATGTCAAGAATGACACGAAAAATAAAGGGGAGTAGTATGACATTCATGTAGGAAAGGCAACTACTAATTTTTCAGACTCAAGAAACACAGTACAACATGGTAACTGGGAAACAACCACAGTAAAGGAATAGAGCTGTCAGAAACATTGCAACACCAGACTGAAGATAAGTCAACGTGTCACAGAGATGATACACTTTTGTGGAAAGAAAGCAGCTGTAGTTTCTCCTCAAATCACAGGCTACACACTTTGAAAGTGTGTAGTACTAATTTCCAGTACTGACATATATACAAACATACCATATGGTTGCCATTTTACAAGTGTATTTGCATGTATGTCGGTGAACATATTTATATATAGATACAAGCGTAATTATACATATAAACTCCTCATATAAGGCTTAGCACAGCTTTAAATGATTCTATGCCAAACCCTATAATCTTGATTATCTGATATTCTGCTAATCATAACTTTCTTTTAACTGGCATTTCAGAAGGTATACAGTACTATCATGTTTATAATAATGTCAAATAGCTTAATAATTAAGAGAATGGATTTTGAAGTTATTGTTTAGAAGCCAGTGAAAGATAATTCTTTGGTAAATATCAGCATTTAACCAGAATATTCCATTTTAAACAGTACTAGATAACAGAAGGTTAATGTTTTTGTATTACTTATACATTTATTTATGTTCACTGACATCTGCATTTCTGCATTCAATTTATAAGTTACTCAAGAGCTACGATTTTAAAAAAACTTTATTTCTAGATCTGTGATGGTCTTTGAATATGGACTCAGGGCTTACCTCAAATGGTACATTTCACATGAGATCTTATAGGTTGTGCTAATTTAAATACTATTGTGTCTTAGCTGTTATAGCTCAAGGCCGTGGGTAACAGATGTCTAAGACTAGGTCTGCTTAGAAGTTGAATGATCAGTGGCCTACTCACGGATTGAATGATGAAAGAGCTTATTAACCATGAGCTTGGCACATATGAATTAGTAAGTAATGTAAATCTTTGCTAAAAACAGTTTAACTCTGATCATATATATTAAGTGTTTAGGGAAGGAAAAAATGCTTGGTTTCTAGAGAGAAACCAAACCAAACCAAAACAACAACAACAAAAATAGTTACAGAACTTTAAAGTATTGAATAAAATTTAGCCACGTCTCCCTAGTCTAGGGGGAGTAAAGCATGTTTCCAGACTGTCTACTTTCCAACTGGGTAAAGTGTTAAAGAAATGAGAATTAACATTTATATTAGTATTCGGGCGGTCACTGCCTTCTAGCCAAAAAAATAGGTAGACTTGGTGGTTTAAAAAAAAGATTAAAAACAAAACAAAAAAAGAACACTTTTTTTCCCCCTCCCGTTTGAAAAGAAAAATACAGAAAGTCATTAGAGAAATAAATATTTGGAGATTTGGAGGAAACTGAAAATAATAAAAAGCCCATCACTTTTTTTTCACAGATAAAAGTCTCTGCAATTTTCTTACCTTAAGTCTATTCTATCACCTACAATCTACTAGAAAAGCCAAAACAGGTGGAGAAAGAGGGAAGCCAATGCCTCAAGATGGAACAATAACTAAAGCTCTATCCTTGCGGCATCACCTATGGAGTTCAGAGTGGGCCATGACATCAACAAAGCGTAATTTCTGAAGGAAATAATGTTTGTGGTTGAGAAAGGGGAAATCTTGCATTTCTTGAGACGGGGAATGTAAGCATTGAATTCCAGAGAATGAAAGCTTTTCTGAAGGAAAGGTGAGCCCAGTGTATCTAGGCAAAGACAACACAGCTCTCACACACACATGCAGATACAGGTACACGTCCACCACACACCCTGTACACGTTGGTTAACCTTTCCCTGGGCTTCATGCCTCCCTCTGTCTGGAAGAGAAGCAAACTTTTGGGCTGCCACCCATGAGATAGAGTTGATGATACCTTTTAACTCGGCTCATAATCATCTAAATATCAAAGAAACACTCTCTATGTATGCTATATATAAACAGTTTCTGGATTTCAAGATACCTGTTTGCTGGGGTTGCTCTCTCTTCCCTACACAGGCAAGGTTAGTTCTGGGTGTGGGCTGACTAGGTGGGAGGGCACTACCTGTACCCTGTGATTTGAGGGCTGCTGACAGCCTTTCACCAAAAATAGATTCATCATATGCCTGTCTCAGTGACCAAAAGACAAAACAAAACTGCGGCAGGGTCACTCATTAATAATTATGACATAGAGAATCATAGGCTATTAGAGGAAGGAAGATTTTGAAAAATCATCTGGTCAAACCCCCTCATTATACAAAGGAGAATATGAGGGCTAGAGGTAAGGTAATTAGTCCACATTTTTTTCCAGTTACTTCATGATTATCGTGTGTCAGCAAGTAAAGAACGGGGATCTTGGGTATAGGAGTTTCTGAGAGATATTAATGCAAGAAGCTTCATGAAGGCATAGGATCCCGTAACAGAGCTAAAAGGGTGGCCTCAAGGGAGGAAGACCCTCCTCTTCTCTTATTCATTAATCTACCATCTAAAGGTAGCATATATATAATTTCTTACATGTACATGTATATGTATAACTTTAGCATACTGTATCCAATATTAATAACTATACATCTACATAATTCTTTTTAATGACCTCATTAGTAATCCACGGCATGAACATACCATGATTTATTTAGCCAATGCTATTAGTTAATACTTAGGTTGTACCCTATTTTTTTACCTTTACACATGACACATATTTTTCAAAGTTTTCAGATTCCCAAGATGTAGTATTTTACACACACCTTTTTTTAAAATTGAAACGTAGCTGATTTACAACACTATATGAGTGTTAGGTGTACAACACAGTGATTCAATATTTTTATAGGCTGTCCTCCATTTAAAGTTACTATAAAACATTGGCTATATTCCCTTGCTGTACAATATTTATACACATCTTTGGTTCTTTCCTGAGAATATGGTTTTGCACATGATATCTCTTAAGTCAAAGCTAACTATTATTTTAAAGATCTGATACAATATAACAGCATTTCTTTATGAAAGTATATCTATACCAGCTCCACTGGTAGGAAAAGCGATTCTCAGAGATCCATCACTACTTCAATGCACAGCCATTGCCAGTAAGAGGATGGCAATCTCAGGCTCCCTTCTGTCCCTCTGTGTCCTGCTTGCAGTTTCTTTTTGACATTCTTGTTTTGAAAAGCCATCTGAAGTGGACAGAAATCAGACAGAATAGGGGAGAGGAAAAGGACTGAGAACAGAAGAAAGACCATGGAAATAACCCTCGTTATCAGTACTGCAATCACAGCAACCCCAATTACTAAAGGGAAGAAAGGAGATATGGTGGGGCATGCAATATCACAGGAAGACCAGCCAATCAGAGCAACTGCAATGTTACCTGCCATCAGTACCAGAAAGATACAATTTTTACTGGGAGTGGAAAATGAGAGGGTGAGAGAGCTGTGACGATTGTTGACTGGAATTTCCCACAGTCCTTTGTAGATTTCAGCCCCTTCCCTGTGGGAAGGGTAAGCCCTCTTCAAAGCTCAACTAAGGCAGGCTCCAAGGTAACATTTAAACAGCTTACACTATGTCTTGAGTCACAAGCAAAGGTAAATTTATCAATTTTTCCGGCCATGTCGCTCTTGGGAAGTGTTTGCTTTTTTAACTGCTCAGCTAGGGTTCCTTGCATATAACTGAACAGCTACCTGATTAGAGGGCACAGGCTGAGGACAGCAGGAGTAGCTGACAGGAGAGTCTCCCGCACTTTGAGTGGCTCCCTCTGCCTGCTCTGCCCCTGCTGCGGCGATTGGAACTGAACCATTCGCTAATGCTACCTTGACTGGAAAGGAGGGCAGGAAGTCTGCATGACCCATTCAGCCAGCCAGCAGTAGGAATACAGCCCGCCAAGAGGTTCTCTATCACAGCCAGATGTTAACCGAAAGCCTCAAATTTCAGGGATTTCATTAAATGTGAGAATCACACCTTCTTCTTATCACCTGCAAAGAGCTGCAGGCTCCCTGAGGGAGAATGGCAGCTCCACTGGCTGAGTGCCTCTTTCCTAACTCCCTGCTGACATCTTTCAATAGGGCTGATGCCATGAAAAGGATCTTGTTTCTACTCTTGAGAGGCCTCAGGACAGGAAGCATTCACATGGAAGGAAAGAGAACATTTTCTGTGAGCACTCATCCCTGCCATTGCCACTGTTATACTTCCAGCAATGAAAAGTTCCTCCACTTCTGAAATACAATTGTCTTGCAAACAGCTGCTCCAGCTTGATTTTGCAGACAGTTTTCAAAACATTTCAGGCAAAAACTTCTTCTTAGCCCACCCACAAATTTTCATTTGTATCTCTCACACTGGCTGAAGCCAATCTCTCATAATTATCCATAATTTCTCCCATTCTTTATATCATAACATGATAGAATTTTAGAATTGGCGGGAGTGAAGTTTTTGGAATAGCCTTACTTTCATGGAATTTATTTATTTATGATAGCAACAATAAAATTGTTACCAAACCAGGTTTGTTTGCCCAACAGGCAGCAATCCAAAAGCTGAGACATCGAGGTTTGCAACAGAGAAAGGGTTTATTCATAAGGCAGCCAAGCAAGGAGACAGGAGAACAAGTCTCAGATCCGCCTGCCCAAAGGCAAGGAGCTTCAGATATTTATGAGTAAAGAGTATAGGGTGGTCGGAAGTGCAGGGGAAGGTGATCGGAGGCAGGAAAAAGGTGAGTAATTGGTGCTCTGAGTTACATGCTTCTTCATGGGAGGCATGTTCAGAAAATGGCGACATTAGCATGATCTGAGATTGGGGTTTTTGTCCCTCTGACATCAAAAGGTCATCCATCGGACACCTGCCCAGGCCCGTTAGAGGGGTGGTGGTTCCACCCAGTCTATAAACTGGCTTGAGGGACTTCCCTGGTGGTGCAGTGGTTAAGAATCCGCCTGCCAATGAAGGGGACACAGGTTCGAGCCCTGGTCCGGGAAGATCCCACATGCCGTGGAGCAACTAAGCCCGTGCACCACAACTGAGCCTATGCTCTAGAGCCCATGAGCCACAACTACTGAGCCTGCGTGCCTAGAGACCATGCTCCGCAACAAGAGAAGCCACCGAAATGAGAAGCCCGCGCACCGCAACGAAGAGTAGCTCCCACTCACCGCAACTAGAGAAAGCCCGCGTGCAGCAACAAAGACCCAATGCAGCCAAAAATAAATAAATAAAATAAATTTAAATAAATAAATAAATAAACTGGCTTGAACTCAAACTGGACAAGAGCTGACTCTAAGTTCCTGAAAAACAATTTCAGCAACTGTTAGTATAGCGACTCATATCAAAGGTCTTAGCTACAGAGGGGCCGTTAAAGGAGTCTTGTGACATATTGTCTAAGTTATGTGACACTTGGAGGGTATGTAATTTGCAGAACGATTAAGGCGGGTATGTAATTTGCAGAACGATTAAGGCAAGCTTGATTGGTGAAGGCAGGTTATAGAGTATTATTTGCTAATAAGCAAGTTATAGCTCAAAGATTCTAATTGATGACTGTCCCTTGGTTTCAAAATATAACCTCATGTGATTGAAGATGCAAAGAATAAGGCCAATTGCGCATATGCTGTATTTGATTTAGTAGATTATTTCCTTTAACTTCTATCCAGTGATAAACGGAATATGATAAATGGAATATTTCCTGCCATATCAATAAACAAAGGATGTCACAGTCACCAATGATTGCAGCCCTCCAACATAAGCTGGTCAGCCCTGAGGAAACTCCGGGCTGTAAAGAACACCTGCCATCTGCTGCCATAAGACTGCAGCCACTCCCTGCGATGAGCGCAGAGGAAACGCATGATGTGAAAATACAGGCCCCAGATGGCTAAGGTGCATATCAAAGGAATGATTTCAGTGAGCCCAGACTCTTGCATCTTCCCATACAAAGAGAAGCGCTAAATTCCTTAACTTGAGATATCTGGTTTTCTATATTTAACAATAATCTTTTGATGTTCCCAGTTACCTATCCTTTGTGGCAAAACTCCTCTATATCCCGGCTCCTCCCCTCGCCTCCTCCGAGCAGTTTCTCAGCGTTATCTGAGATGCTGTCTCCCGGAATGCAGTCCTTATTTTGCCCCAAATAAAACTTAACTCACAACTCTCACACTGTGCATATATTTTTTTTTAAGTCAACCCCAGCAACTCTTCATGGCCAATGTAATAAAGGTGGTGGAAACCGGCCACAGTCTAGACACAGTGTGAGGCTCAAGTTGGTGGCAGCATTGCTCTTCCAAAAGTGCGATAATATTTTGGCATTTGAAGATAGGGTAGCATCTTGTTTCTGTGAATGTTCAGTGATGCATTGCCCCTAAAGCACCCAAATAGGAAGCACTGGCCCACTGCTTCCCTTGGGAAGCTTTCTTCTTGTAACATATTGAGAAATTATATCGGGAAAGAGAAATGTCTCCTCCAAAGACTAGACCTACCTGTTCCTCTGGGATCACCCTTATTTTATCACTACACTCCGTATCAGCTACATAATTTGTAAGACCTGGTGCAAAATGAAGATATAAGTCCCCTTGTTCAAAATTATTAAGAATTTCAAGACAGAAGAGTCATCAACCAAAGACAGGGTCCTTCTAAGCATGGGCACCCCTGTGACTGCTGTTGGGGAGAAAACATATTTTTTCCTCTACCCTTCTAGGTGCTTGCCTGAGACCTCCCCCTTCCATAATAAAGAACAGATTAACCCGAGAAAAACAAACAATAATATGTATACCGCCTATATACATGCGAGATACCCTGGAAAACTAAGTAACTCTGAAATGGTTCAAGCCACCACCTTAAACACCATCTACAGCTAAAGAAAGATTAAAGAAGAGGTGTGTGTGCCGGGGGTGGGGGGTGGGGAGGTGGGTGGTATCCAGTTATGGGAGGTGACCAGGAAAAGTATAAAAAACAAGGGCAAACTCGTTATGCATATTTAAGTCCTTACCTTCTCCAACAATAAGAGTTTCCAGAGATTTAGTCATCCTCCTCTTCCAGGTACAGAGAGGGGACACCCTTACAAATGGAGATTTCCCTTATAAATGTCAATGTCTCTTACAAAAGGGTAACTCCTACTCAGTTTTCAGAGCTTCTCCTGTTTCTGCTGTTTCTTAAAAATAGTCAGTCTTACACCAAAGAGGCATATTTGTGGGCAAATTCTGCTCCCCTCTATTGCAGAAGTTTCACATCTAGGAACCTAGCTCTGACTATATTATATTCTTTTCTGTCCCATCATCCCCTAAAGTCCAGCATTCTTGGTCAATTTAAATGCACAACTTATTGTCACAAGAGTAGGGAGGTACTTTAGAGAACACATTACCTAGAACTGAAATAATTTAAAAATGTAATTTCATGTTATTTATTAATTTGGCATAGGCTTAATTCATTAAATGAGCCCTCTTGGCTTTCACTCCTTTTTCTGTTGGCAGGGTCCATCTCTAACCCTAAGTTTTGGAGTTACTGGTTTAACCTGCTAGTCTGTCCTACTTATGTCCCTAAACTGAAGATGTTCCATTATTTTCACTCCCTAGACAAACAATGTCTTTTCTTGTCTGATACCAGGTTCATCCCTTCTCGATTTTAACTTGGTTCTTTTAAACACTCTTTCTCATTTTCAGTGTTTCTCAACCCCTTTCCCCCCTTTTTAAACTTTATTTTCCCCCTATGGAACGTTTTTGGATAATTTTTTCCTAATTGCACCCTCTATGAAATTTTACTACTACAGATACACTATAGCATATAGCATATATACATATACATATGATATATACTATTTTATATGTATATCAACAAAAACTGATTCCTTTGTGGTGAAAAAAGGTACTCATATATAAATATATATGTATATGTATAGGTGTGTGTATACATATATATGGATATGTGTGTATACAGTGTAAAAGGAAAATCAAAATGGGGTCCAGTTTGCAGGGAGAGCTCCCCAATATGGAGCTGGGGGGCCATTGAGGCAGTGGGACTTACATGCACGTCTCAGCCTGGAGAGCATCTGAACTTTGACCGCTTATTGTCTTAACGCAGGCATCCAAAAACATCTGCCCAGTGTTCCAGAAATTCAAGATACTTATCAGACTCTTATCCTAAAATAACTCCTGTCAGCCTATCCCTTAAGGACAAATATTTCCTTTCTCGCATCAAACATAATTCCTACCAGACAACTTTAACAACCTTGTGCTTTTGCCTTTGTAAATCCCTGACTGTTTTCTCTTCCCTGGAACACTCTTTGAGTTTTACCGTTTCTCCTGAATTGCAATACCTAAGACCCCAAATAAACTCTTTTCTGATTTGCAGCCTTCTGTGTTTTTCTGGTCGACATTACATAGATGTAACTTTCTTCACCACACAAGAATCAATTTTTGTCCCTCAGGGAGTGATATTACCTCTTTTGAGAACATATGATCTAAAGAAACATGTCTCAGGATCATTTTCAACTCTACCTACACAAAGCTTCTCTCTCAAAAAATAACAACAACAAATCCAAAACACTAGCTTCCACATCCTCAGATTTCTTGACTGAGCTCAGAAAGCATACCATCAACTGGGAAGTTAGCCTACAAACTTTTGTGTACGATCACAAGTCTATGCTGTGAACCCATCTGCATTTTAATTACAATTTCATGTTCTTGACTTCTGAGGTCAATTCTATTCATGGCTACCCTTAGAAGGGGATGCTTTTAGGGGCATATATTAACACAAAGATAGTGATGGGGTTCAGGACAAACTACTCCAAAATATGGTACCTTTGCATACTGAATATTTTAAGCTGAAAGAGTTTGAAAAAACAGCAGAAGCAGGAAGGTTAGTCTGACTTTTCCTCTACCCTTCTCCCCTGAAACTGGTCATAAACCCTCATGTAAGCAGCGCCCTCCCTACATCTGGAGGAAAGGAACATCCTTATTCCCAAAGACAAAGGGACACAGAGAACAATTTGAACAAACAGGCCTTACTGTTTCCCTTGGTTTATTATACTCACTCCATACCCTTTGACCTATCACATTTCTCCATGACTGTCCACTCTTCATCAAACCTAGCATGAAAATACTTGGGATTAACCATTTCTTCAAGTCTTCATTTCCTTATGAAGGCTCCTGTGTCATGTAAAGCTTATAGTAAATAAATTTGTATGGTTTTCTCCTGTCAATCTGTCTGTCAGTTTAATTTTCACACCCAGCCAGGGACCCTAAGAGGGTGGAGAAGAAAAATGTTTCCTCCCTACAATAACAAATTATTCCCTGCAATCATGAAAGGGCCATGATATTATGCAAACCCTAGAAAGATGAGCTTCCTTCCAGCTTGTCAGTTTCATGAGCAATAGACTGACTGACATTCTCTAGAATATAGATAGATACCCATCATAAAGCCAGTTTCCAACACGAATGTCTTTTTCGCTGGATAATGGGAACACTGCCACTCGGTTGGACAAAGAGTTGGATGGAAAATTACCTGAGGGAAAGAAAAAATTACACTGATAAAGGACTCCAACACTTCTGGTCAGGTCTCAGGCAAGGAAAGAATGATCTAAAAGTAGTTGTAAAACACTAACATCAAGTACCACTTTTCCTATAGACAAGATACAACTTTCCTGGATCTTTTTTGATGATATTCCATAGCTTGATAAATTATCTCTTCTCTTGCATGAAGACACAGCAAGAAGATTAAAGTAACTACAAAGTATTTACTTCCATATAGCAACTAGCTAACCATGGAATGCAGTTTAAGTCAGCTTGAAACAGCATAATTTGAAGCAATTTTTTCTCTTCGAATTATATTGCTTGGGCCACCTTGAAATTATATTGCTAAAGCAGGACAGATAAAAATCAACCCCTCATTTTATTTTGTTATATCAGTTTCTTTTATGTCTAAACCTACCATAACAACCTCCCCGCAGAAAAGAGAGATACAAGTTTTCTTTTTCCATCTAAGGAGGAGCTATATAGTAAGCAATGAAAGACCAAATGGGAAAGGATATGAGAGAAACTGAAAGCAGAGTCTGTCAAGAACATATGCTTCCTGGATGGAAAATCAGGAAACGATAATTCACAGGGTAGAACCCCATGATGATGTTTATTGCTTATTCTTGGCTTTTATGTCTTTGCTCAACAAATGGTCATTGAGTACCTATTATATACAAATGATTATGCTAGATGTTCTATGAGATTGGACTCACGCTATAGAAGATATTTCTTTTAATCCTGTCTTCTGAAATATTTATATATATTTTCAAGGTTTGCTCTCAATTGCAATTAAAGGCTCCCTCCATTTCCCCACCTCCCATCCACCACAGACCAAGCTCTAAGGCTCTTTCATAATTAGCTGCAAATGGCTGTGAATAAGGCACATCCAGGAACATACATAATGACTAACCTTCACGGGTCTATAAAATATTTAGTGGTTCAGTATCATTTCTCCTAGTTATATTAATCTAAGTTTGGAGTGAGAAAGGAAGCAGGGAAGATGAAGTTGGACCTCTTAACTGAGAAACTATGTTTCTCAGAGACTCAAGCCCTCCAGTTCATAGTTTTTTGTTGGTGTAAGATCTATGTTGGCTTTACCATTTGGGGTACAAGTAAGGTCACTTTTAGTTTTTCCAATTAATTACTTAAAATACCACCTCCTGGTATAAATAAGGGAATATTCAGCACCTGTCTCCTAATGCTTTCCATCATCACAAATAATCCAAGAATCTCAGTGGGGATGACAGTCTTTGTCAGGAGCCAGCATTCTCCATCCACTCTCTATACTACTATTCTGCTTTATTTTCCTCATTTTGATCCCATCTTAAATTATCGAATTTCCTTAGTTGCTTGTTTATTTTATGCCTCTGCTACTAGAATTTAAGCTCCTTAAAGGCAGAGATTATGTCTGTTTTGTTTGTTGCTATATCCCCAGTGCCTGGAGATGAGATGAGATCTCATTACACTGTAGTCACTCAATAAATATTTATTAAATGAATATTTGAATTGTCAAGGCAATATCACTAGTGAAAATAAGTCTCATCTAGTTCTAAGCATCCTTGCCCACTGCTGCATTGGTTTTATTAGTCCAGACATCTGTACATTTGCAGTGATGCTGCACACTTACATTTGCTAAGTAGCAGCCAATTTTATTTCCTAATCACATTCTCAGCTTTTGCACTTGTAAGGGAGGAAAAAATAATTTTCCTTCTACCCTTCTAAATTCTTGGCTGGGGCTTCTATAACAAAAAACAAGAGAAAATGTGTCTACCTCATCTTGAGTACGACCTTTCAGAGTCCAAGAAACCCTTGGGTTATTGGGCCAGTTTCCTATATCTGTCCAGCTAAGTTCTCCCTTAGTTTTCTTGCTGGTTCTTTCCTGCTGACAAATCTCAATTAGGAGTATCAGAGTAGACAGAAGATTGTCTCCTTATAGTATTAAACCTCAAAAGGGAAGAGGTCGGGGTCTCTAATTTTTCCCTCCGGTATAGTCTTTAGCAAATTTATCAGTGACCAGTTTTGCTTATCAAAGTATATTTGGAAAAGAGGTCTTCCAGGTCACAAAAGGTCCTCTTGCCCATTTCCAGGGCAGTGGGTGACTACTAAAATTATATTTGTATAACTAAAGGGGGTTACTCAAGGACTGCTCTCTAAACAAAGATTTGCTCTGAGGTGAATCTGTGTATCCCTCTAAATCTAGGTGGGGTACCCTGCAATGTGTGGTCGGATCTAACTCTTCTTTAGAAATGCATGTTTGAGCACAGCTGCTGGGAGAGCCAGCTCTCAGGAGTCAGCTCGGTTTGGGGCTTGCCTCTGCTGAAAAAAGCCAATATCCTACTCCTCCTGAGGGGCTGCCCACATAAATGACTGATCCTGTGTGGGAGGAGAACCGACTGGCCCTCTCACATCAACTTGGAACAGCTCTGCAGCTTCAGAATTCTCTGCAGAGTTGGCTGCCACTTCTATCAAGTCCACATCGCAGTTCAACTTTTCCCTCTGACCAATTCTGCTTCCTACCCTTTCCTTCCATGGTTGTTTTTCCTAAGAGTTCTCCCAAATAAACCTTTTGCAGGCAGACACATTAGACAGCTGGTAAAAGCTGCTATTTTTATTGTTGAAAAACTCACCCCGTTATAATGGGAAATAATCTGTGACAATGTACTTACACTTTGTTTACAACTGGAAATTAAATATAGTTTCAGTGGTGGGTCCAAGCAATGTCTAAGGTTTTGTTGGAATAGAATGAAATAAAAAAGATAGATGAAAGGAAGGAAGTGAGAGAATAGTTCAAATGACTAGAGAGCAGATGAAATCAAGATTGAAATGTATCAGGGAAAGAGGCAGATGGCTGGCCCCAGATTTTGCATGCAGTGCTGACTGGTGATTCAAATAGTAATTCACATTTACATTTTGTTTTACAATTTCTAAAGAATTTTTATATACATTGACGTATTTTGACATCTCAATAGATCTGGGGTGAAGGAGGTAAAAAAAATATTAGATTTGTAAGAATCAGTGAAAGTCCTGTAATACCCCCATCTCTCCAACGTAAGAATATGCCTTAGATTTCTCATCTATAGGGATTCTGTGAGAATGAAGTGAAATATTATTTGTAAAATATTTAAGGTAGTGTTCAAATATAATTAGTGTCTGATCAATGTTAGCTGACACCATCATCATCCCTCCCAGTCCCTTTATAACATCCTTTCTGAAGACAGAGGATAGAACTTTATAGTTCATTACTGAGTTTCCCATCTTACCAATTTTGGAATTTTTACCCAGCAAGGGAAAAACTCTACTCTAGACAAATGAGATAGTGTTATAGGCAAAACTAAACCTCACGAGTGTCTGTCCAAAGCCTGTTCCAAAAGCTTTCACAAAGTATTGGAACTCTGCATTAAGTCTGAGAATCTTGCTCCTTCCACTTGGTAGATACCAAAACTGAGAAACCATGAGAAGTGATATGATCTCAGTTAGAATGTGAGACAAAATCTTCAAGGAATTTCTGTTCCCTGGATACTCAATCCAACCCATCCTATAGCAAGGGTGAAAATAAACACTAGGCATTACACATTCAATAGGGCCACAATGGACTGGATCATTATGCTATGGGATCAGTGAGATCTATAACAGAAACATAAATCAGGTTCTTGATGTAAGTTGATACACATTACTGACTTAACACCCTCAAACCTCTCTCCCCATCCATACCCTTGTCTAAACCTTCTCCCTTTCCCCCCTCTTCCCGCTCCCAATTTTTTTTATAAAACAAAATGACATGTTGCGTTTGTTTCCTTAATGCCTTGGAGATGCTGTTCAGTTGGTTTTTATTTACTTATCTATTTACTTTTTGGGTTTTAAGATGGAGGTTAATTGAGGAGATTTGCGCAGGCTTGTGAGGAGCTTTGGGTATTAACAAGCTATTAGCTTCTGAGATCCTTTAGTCCTGATACTGAGTCACTCTTGTCCACAATATCTGGAGTGAAGTAAAGGGTCTGCCAAGAGTCTCTCTTAGATCAAAACATGTATCTCATATTTTAGCACTGCTTAGGAAAGCCAAACTCATCATTTGGCAGGTTCTGGCTGCATTTCCTAAATTTTAATTTTAATCTTAACAGATAAAACTTTAGATCTCCACTACTAAGGGAAAAGTTGAAGAGCTGTTGAGCTGTTTTATAACTTTATACTTGTTAAGAAACAAAAGGAACGACAACAAATCTCTCAGCACCCAGTTCTCTGAATGAGGACAGTGATAAAGACTGAGGTGTCGCAGGATTTTTTACTGTGGTCTTGCTTAGTGGGTACAAAGAATGCTGGCCATAGTAAAACTGTGGCATATCTAGAACCCACATTTCTCTTCTCATTTTGTGAAAATAGATGTCTGAGCGAGCAGGATTGAAGAAAAAAAATATATGAAGTCCTTACCCAGGTACAGCCCTGAGGAGAATCCCTGGATGTTTGAACCCTAAAATATGGAAGATACTTGGAAAATGATTACACTCATTTCCTTTCTTCTTATTTAGCCTTTCTGGAAAATTAGATACAAAATGCAGGGAAGTTTCAGTTACTCTTGGTGGAATGGTTTGCCTAAGGTCTCCTCTCAGTGCTAGTAGTGGAAATCAAGAATTGAAAGCAGAAGGAATATCTTGACGTGAATCCACGTAATGACCTTTAACGTTTCTGAATAATCTACTTTTTGTTGCTGACACCAATTTCTAACACCTCCCTCTTGGCCCCCAAACCTGAGATCCTATAGAGGTCTCTTTGTAATTGTTTCATAAGCAGGTCTTAAATTTTAAGGTTTCTCATAAAAACAACAATAGTGACAACAAAGATCAATAGGTATGTTCAATTTTATAGAAAAATTAAATATTTATTCCCTGAGGCCAAAGAACTTTATGTAGTGTTTAGACCAAGAATCAATTTTGGAGGCAAACTGTAAGAACCTCTAAGGCAAGTTTCTAAAATGGAAATGTTGAAAAAGTCCCTGTAACAAAATCACCACTGGAAAAGGGAGCCAGCCTTTGAAAGGTCTGTTTTCCTCCTCTCAGATCTTTGCTCAGAACTGAAATTGCTCCTTTGCCAACCCAAAGAGAGGCAGTTTTTGAGCCTTTTGTTGAAAAGACAGCCTACAGCTGACACTAAAGTAAGACTCTGTCAATAGCAAGGACAGGGTGATTTTTATTTCATTTATTTTATTTTTACTATGTTTTTTGTTTGTGTGCGACTTTTCAAAAAATTTCCCAACATTTTATTAATGAAAAAAATTTAAATATATTGAGAAGTTGAAAGGCTTGTAGGATGAACACCCATGTACTCTCTACTAGATTTTACAATTCACATTTTAGTCAACTTATTAAATACATCCACCAACCATCCTTCTCGCTCTACAGCAGTCCATCTTATTTTGTTGATGCATTTTACAGTAAGTTATAGAAACACTTTATACCATTACACATGTTAACATGAGTGTCATTAGTTTTCTTGTTTTTATTCATTCACAATTCTGACTGCAAGAAAGCTTTGTAAAGAATCTAGACATTCTGAGGTAGATCCACAGCAGTGGTCCCCACGCTCGACTTTTACAATTATTTTGATGTAGTATCAAAGAAGACGATCTACAATGATCTAAAATGGCTATTAAATTACTCCTCCCTTCTCCAGTTGCGTGTCTGTGTGAGGGCAGATTTTCTGCATATATAGCAACCAAAAACACCCAAGTCCTAACAGATTAAATTCAGAAGCAAATATGAGAATCTGGTTGTCTTCTATTTAGGCCATAAAAGAGATTTACAAAAATGTAAAACCAGTGTCATTCTTTTCATTATTTTTTTGTTATTTTTCAGTTACTCTCCATGTTAATTTAATGGCCTTATGATTGCCATTTTAAAATAAATCAATAATATTTATTTCTTTCACTGTTAATTTCTAATAAGATATAGATAAATAAATATAACTTTATAAACAAAAGCTCTTTGGTATGCTCAGGAATTTTCTACTTGGTGCCATTAGCTTTCTGTCTTACACAAATGTGTCAAAATCTCCTGCCCAAACACTTCATTTTTTCTACTACTTTCAGCACTCTTGTGGTGTTATTCCCTTTTAATACTTTTATATACTAGAAGTATAAAGAATAAAAGTAATACTATAGTTATATAATAAACAGTGTTATTATTATTACTACCATCATCATTGTTATTTCAGTAGAATTTGGAGTGAAACAGGAGTTTAACCATGGAGTCAAAAAAGCTACCCTATTTAAAATAAATCATAACGTCTAAAATATTACTTTTTAGATCAAATATATAAACTGGGGTGTGATTTTTGAAAGAATCATTCATTTTATGAAAGAATTAATTGATACATATGAGAGATAAAGATATACATACATCCTTTAATGTAATTTCTATATGTATGTTCAGAGATTAAGTGCAGAAAAAAGCATGATGTAGTAGGAAAAAAACAAAATCCAGGAGTCTTAAAAAGTTACTGTTTAGCTGTGTGTTTTGAGCTCCAACTTTATATTTTTGTGATTCAGCTCTCCCATTTGAAATGGAAGTCACATCAAAGTTCCTAGAAGGTTCTTTTGGTCTGCACATTACTATGCTGCTTCATTTCATTTAGTAATAAATTTAAAAAGTTATCATCTACTACATTAAAAACCTTTAGCTAGGGGCTTCCCTGGTGGCACAGTGGTTGAAAGTCCGCCTGCCGATGCAGGGGACACGGGTTCGTGCCCCGGTCCGGGAGGATCCCACATGCCGCAGAGCGGCTGGGCCCGTGAGCCATGGCCGCTGAGCCTGTGCGTCCCGAGCCTGTGCTCCACAACAGGAGAGGCCACAACAGTGAGAGGCCCGCGTACCGCAAAAAAAAAAAAAACAACCTTTGCTAGGAATGTTGAGGGATGCAGATATATATATATGAAATATAATTCTCACCCACAATAAATTCATAATTTTTTTGGATATGTAGAAAGTTTAAATAAAAAGTAACAGTAATGGGACTTTTGAATTTTCTTTCTTTTCCTTTCTCCCTTTCTTTCTTTTCTCTGTGGAAATAAACAAAGACTAACCAAATGAGAAAAGCAGAGGCTATTTATTCAGAGCTGCTACAGCAAGGGAGCCAGACACTGTCACTTGCATTTGGCAGAGACTCAAGGGCAGGCAGAGGAGTGGGAGAGCTTTACAGTGGAAGGAAGCAAAGGGCTCAGGTATGCTACAATTGGAGGCTGTGGGCATGAGGAAACTGTAGGTGGACCAACTAGAAGTAGGGCATCCTATGCAGTTGGTAGGGGTGCATATTTGACTTTCGCTGGTTGGTGCTAAGTTGGAAGTGAGGACAAAAATGACAGAAGCTGTCAGTTATTAACCAAACCCTGGTCATTTGGGGTGGATCATTAGAGAAATTACTGGTTAGCTTCCTGGATTGTTACTAGAGATAGCAATCCTACTTCCTGTAAGTCTTACTTGCAGCAGGCTAGCATCCTGAGCTGGTTCTTGTGGATGAGGAGTTTGGTTTCTGGGCAGGTTGTTGCAAGTTGTGGGTCAGAAGTCTATTTTTATATAAGGTCTGGCCATTGTCCATTTGTATACTTATCCTCCCTCTCTCTGTTCTCTCCTTCCATCCATCCCCCCTCCCTTTTCCTTCCTAGTGTTTGTTTCTGGTTTTGTTTTTCTGGCTCCTGAGAGGGAGAGGAAAAGGAGAAAGAAGAAAGGGCAGAGGAGAAACAGAAAGAGAACAATGATGGGATAGAGTGAGTCTGGGACTTAATGTGTTATCAAAGTGTCCCCATAGTGAGGTCAATAAAGGACATTTTTAAAAGAGGAAGCCGAATATTTAATATGAAGTTATACATACGCTGCACTGTACATACCACGTGTCACTCTCTCCCTTCCTCCCTCTAATTGCAGCCCCCGACTCCCAAGAGGACCACAGTAGAAAGTACACCTGTGTGTGTGTGTGTGTGTGCGCACGCTTGGTGCTTTGCCAAAAATGAGCAAGTAGTTAAGATTACTCACACAGATGCCTGGATAGGTTAGTTAGGTTAATCTTCAATTAGCATGTTCCACCATGCCTGATAAGGACCAGAGTTCACTGACGACCATAAAGAAATAAAAAGGGAAAGTCAAAATTGGTTAATCTGAAAACCTTAGCGCATGCCCCTGAGGTAGCTACAATGAGTAAGCAGTTAACTGTAGCAGATGACCTGGGCCTCACCTACCCCTCCTCATTTCTAGCAAGCTGTCCTTTTCAGAACTGCCTCTCTGAGTGATGAAAACACTCTCTGTGACACGTGAATCTGCCCTTGAATACAGGCCCAACCTGGCTGTTAAAGTTCACACTCTTTGGTCTGTGATTTACTCCATTTTATAGTTTTCAGCCCTGTGCAACTCCACCCACTCAAGACGCTTGCCTCTGACTCCGTTGCAAGATTTCAATTTTAGATTTGTAGCTAAAGGTAGCAAACATTTTTATAAAGCAAACAAAAACAAACAAACAAAAAAACAACCAAAAAAAACCTCCCAAGAAATAGGGAAGGCCCATAAAGTTTGATTTATTCTCCCCACAAATTCAGTTAGATCTTTGGGAAAGAAAACCATAAGAAAAAGAAAAAGTACTAAAACCCAGTTGGAGGCTTCTGATCCACTGAGCCATTTAAAATAGAGACTGTTCATTTTGATCTTACCAAGATGGCCATTCGCTTTTCATGGGGAAGGAGGAAGGCAGTGATTCCTCCAACATTTTAGATTTTGAAATCTATCATTTGATTCTTAAGCCACATGTCTCCCTCCTTCTAAAATCCGTGCTTTATTCACTTTTTTGAATTTTAATTCAGTTTGAGAACATTTTGTTGGAGGAGAGTATATTAAAATGACTAAGGGCACTGGAGCATGGTTTTAAATCTTGGCTCTATCGCTTACTAGCTATATGATCTAGAAAAGTTTTTAAATTTATCTGCACCTCAATTTTCTTCATTAATGAAATGGGATAATAACTGTCTGGCTCATTAGTTTTCTGTAGAGTTAAATGAGATGATTTATAGAAAGTTCTTAGTGTAGTGTCTCTCTAGCATATACCAAGGTCTCAATCAATATTAAAATGAGATGATTTATAGAAGTTCTTAGCCTAGTGTCTCTCTAGCATATACCAAGGTCTCAGTCAATATTAAAAGTAATAATGGGTAAAAACTGGAGAAATAGGAATCACTGCTTTAAGGAATATGGTGTTCAAGAAGCAAATGTTAGGAGAAAGAGACATTCAATAGGTAATGTATTTCAAGTTTTCCGATACAGATATTTTTAAACTATTTGTTCTTTAATTTCCTAGTCTTGCTAAAATTTAATTTGCTTGAACATACAGATAGACACTATGTTTCATGCTTAGGGTATTATGGATATTATTTATATTTTATGTCCCTCCCAGAGTTCTTTATAATAATAATAGTAACATAAATTATTATTATTTTTAAGATTTTGTGGCTGTGATACAGACTTTAGGTTAAAGACTTATCATAAAGAGTGACTGACTACTAGAAATGTTCATTAATTAAAGTCATGTTTCTCTTCCTCTAGTCATGTATAACCATTCGTCTATCTGTCTGTTTCTGAGGACTCCCAAATTTATTAAAAAATCATTATTGGGAGTGTGAATGGTCCTAACAAGGGGCCACTCTTGGTCAATATTATTTATTGAATTAAGTGTTTTGAAAGGCCAGGAAACTCAAGCAACAAAGTAATTAAATGTTACAATAAATGATTATCATAACTCCAAACATAACTGTTATCTCTAGACCACCAGCTTTTCTGTTAATACCAGAACAAGTATCTGGTCCTGTTCATTTCCATATTCTCACAATCAAGCCCTGTGATACATGGTAGGCGTGTGATATTTATTAAAATGAATTAAAATAAATTATCACAATTCCCTTTTCAAGAGCATGGCCATTACTGAACATCAAAGATTTGAGTAAAAGGAAACTATTCTCATTAGACTAAATAATAAGGTTTCTTCCCTGCTGTGGGATATTATGAATTTTGAATTGAAAAGTAGGTGGTTTGGGAGATGAAAGTTTATTCCAGAATACTGAATTTATATAAAAAGCCCAATGATTAAGGTAAAAGAAAAAAAATCAGAAAGTTCACTTTTTTTCTTAACTTGAAAAAAATTAAGAGACCAAAAAGTCACTAAAAGATGTTGCTTGATTGAAATAAGAAACATGAAAAATAAAGAAAATATAAAAAAATGTATATTCTAGTTTATTGTTCATATTTTGAACCTGATGTTATACTCTTTAAGTTTTCCTATCCATCCATCCATCCATCCATCCATCCATCCATCCATCCATCCATTCACACTTCCATCCATTCAACAACAACAAAAATATATATTGAGTTCTTACTAAAGGGAAGTTCCCAACAGACTCTGTCCAAGTTTCATGGAAAATCCGACCTTGTGAGGCAGTGGAGATGAGACAGGCACAGACCGAAGTAACATGTGAGAAGACCGAAGTGTACATGTGAAAAGGAGATGGGTGCTTTGAAGAAAAGGAATCTAGTTTAGCCTGTGGGTCAGGAAAAGCCTGTCTCAGGAAGTGGTATCTGAGTAGAGGTCAGGGGTGATTATGAATTTATCTAATAACAAAGGAAGGGTATGCACACATAGGGACCTGCACAAGTCAAGTTCCTGTTACAGAGGGAATGTGGCACATTGGAGGAATTTCAGAAGGGTTAGTGTGGCAAGATTCCAGAGAGTGAGGCAGAGAATATAGAGAAAGAATAGTCAACGATGGTCAGGAGCTGGGCCACAGTCCCATAAAGACTTTCTGTTTTCCTTATCCTTAGAGGAGTGGGAAACACTAAACATTTTTGACAGGAACGGCTTGAGGGAACACAGTCATATACTCAATGTAGCTTCATTTTGGAAAATAAATTATAGATTTGGAGGACCCAGTAATAGGCTATTATAGGACTCCAGGTGAGAGAAGATGGTAGCTTGGGCTATGTTAGCAACCATTAAGATGGAAAGAAGGCATGGAATTTGAAAGATATTCACAGTAAAAAAGGCTCTGAAGGGACCGTGGCAATGAAGGGAAATGTAGGTTGGTGAAGAGGGAGAGTCAAGTTTTGCCCCAAGGAGTCTGGTTTATATAACTGGGTGAATGATAATGCTATTCTACTGAGATCAAAGGCACTGAACAAGAACCAGATGTTTTCCCGCTGTACATGGACAGTGCATCATAGAATCAGTTCTGATTATGTTGTATGTCAAGTATATTTGAGGTATCCAGGTAGAGGTCCTGGGTAGGCAGTTATACACAAGGTTCTGGAGCTCAGAAGGGAGGCCTGGGCTGAAGGTCACTGGCATATTAATACTACTTAAAAGCACGGGGTAGGATAAAATTCCTAAGCGGTATTGTAGAGTGAAAGGAAGGGGAGATTCTGAACTTTAAGACAACACATTATTCAATGCCTGGGTAGAGGAAGAAGAATTTTCTATGAAGCATAAAGAGTAATCAGAGAGGCAGGAAGAAAACAAAGATATTTAGCTCTCACATGCAAGTTCTTTTCAAAGCCTTGACTTCCCTGGATGCACATGGTTAATGAGAAAATGCTTTGTTTGCTACATTATTTCTGCCATACTTATGGTTTCTGGCAAGTAATTTATTTAGTCACTGTGTTGTTTCTGAGCATTATAGTCTTCTTTACTCACTCAATGTGTAAAGTGTTTTAAAAACCTCGCAACCATCAAAGTAAAAGATGCAGCACGGTGCCTCATCTTCCAGCACTGCCGCCGGGCTCAATAATCTATAGATCATGTAATAATTTCACTTAGCAGCACAATAAAAGTCAAATTAGTTTCCATGAGACAGTTATGTATGATACTCTGGATTACTGTGGCCTCCTCCTGACTATATTAGCATTGTAATGCTATTTCCACTTCTGGGATTCTGGTGGAATTATTTCTTTCAGTTTATATTTATTGAATAATTATGAAAACTGAGTTCTTAAAAGTCTTGAAGAAGTGGATTTATACCAAAAAAAAAAATTAATGTGCAGTGATAATGATCTTAACTTCCAATGTATCACTCTCTCCTTTAAAGAAGTGACTTTAACTGCCAGGGTTTCAAAGTAGTTGAAAATGTATCTTAGTGAGTTTGCAGCTAAACACTGACAGCTAAAGCCTGTGTCTCCACCTGCTAGGGCCAGCATTTGCCAGAGGCTTTCAAAGCCATGTCTCAGTGTAAGTCGGAGTTCATGCAAAACTTAAGTATAAGAAACTTGTTTACCTGTCAGGGATTGATAGGACTGCTTAAAAAGCCAGGACTTTTCAATGCAAATCCCAAACAAATCCTAGTGGACACTTCTGTAGAAATCGACAAGCTTAATATTTATAAGAAAATGCAAAAGGCCTAGAATAGCCAAAGAATTTTTAAAAAGAATAACAAAATTGGAATTCTCATTCTACCTAATTTCAACACTTATACCATAAAGCTACAATAAATAATCAAGATAGTTTGGTTTTGGCAAAAAGATAGACATGTAGATCCAATGAACAATAGATACTCCAGAAACATACCCAAACGTATATGGTCAACATATTTTTGGACAAATTGCAAACATGATTCAGTGAGAGAACGGAAAGTGTTTTCAGTAAGTGGTGCTGGATCAATTTGATATCCATACGGAAAAAAAAGTATACCTTATACCACCTCATACACAAAGATGAATTTAAAATGGATCATAGGCCTAAATGAGAAACCTAAAACTATAAAACTACTGGAGGAAAACATAAGAGAAAATCTGTTATGGCCTTGCGGTAGAAAAAGATTTATTAAATAAAACACAAGAAGTATGAATCGTAAAAGAAAAACTTGACATTTTGGATTAAAATTAGAAATGTTTGCTATTTAAAAGACATCATTTAAAAAACCCAAACAAAAGACATAGACTGGGAGAAAACATTTACCACATATGTGTCAGATAAAGGAGATATATATATATATATAATATATAACATTTAAAACTCTTTGAATTCAATAAGACAGACAGCTCATTTTAAAAATAGGCAAAAAAAGGGCTTCCCTGGTGGCACGCTGGTTGAGGGTCCGCCTGCCGATGCAGGGGACATGGGTTCATGCCCCGGTCCGGGAGGATCCCACATGCCGTGGAGCAGCTGGGCCCGTGAGCCGTGGCCACTGGGCCTGTGCGTCCGGAGCCTGTGCTCCGCAGCTGGAGAGGCCACAACAGTGAGAGGTCCGTGTACCGAAAAAAAAAAATAGGCAAAAAAAAATAGGCAAAAAAAAATAGGCAAAAGATTTGAACAGATGCTTAACAAAAGAAGATATACGAATGAGTAATAAACACACAGGAAAATGCTTAACATCTTTAGTTAGCAAAAAAAATGCAAATTGAAACACAATTATATTCTACTACACTCCCATTAGAATAGCTAAAATTAAAAAGACAGAACATCAAGTGTTGAAAAGAGTATGATATAACTGAAACTCTTCAACATGACTACTGAGACAGTAAAACGGTCAACCACTTAGGAAGACAGTTTGACTGTTTCTTTAAAAGTTAAACCACAAACCTATCATACGATCAAGATAATTCCACTCTTAAGTATTTACCCAAGGGAAATGAATGCATTTTTTCACAAAAAGATTTATACACAAATGCTTATAGCATCTTTATCTACAGCCAAAACCTGAAATGATTAAACCAATTGTGGTGTATTCATACAGTGGAAGACCACTCAGCAATAAAAGAGGTACAAATCATGGTTATTAAAAAAAATGGATGACTCTCAAAAATTGTGTTCAGTAAATTAAAGCAGTCAGAAAGACTACTTACTATATTATTCTATTCATAGAATATTCTTTAAAACAAAAACAGGTTCATAATGACAGAAAGGCCAGTGATTACCCAGAAACAGTGGTGAGGAAGGGCTGGATTACAAAAAGGCATGAGGAAACTTTGGGGGGTTATGAAAATGTTTGTCACTTTGCTTGTGGTGGTGGTATCATGAATGTGGGCATTCATTAAAATGTATCACGTTGTACACTTTTAATATGTACCTTATATTTTATTGTATTTCCATTGTAAAAATTGTACAATTCCTAAGTGTAGGAGATAGGCAAATTACTTTACCTGAACCACACTTTTCTCAGCTAAAAATAGGGGGCAATAAGGATCCCTCTCATAGTGTTGTTATGATACAAAACGTGATTTATTTAATGTGCTGGACATTCTAATTATTAATGCTTAATTTTAACTCAAGGTTTAGAGCTAATTTCCAAAATATTGGAAATTCAGAAAACAGAGAAATGAGAAAAAAATGACACTAGGAGAAAATAAAGAGCCAAATCCAGAAAGAAAGAAAGTCCTCTGCAGAATAACAGAGTAGGGTTTTGTTGGTTATGTTTTGTTTTTTCAGTAAGACTCTGCTGTTGAAGAAGGAAAGAAAACAAACAAAAACTCTCTTCTAAAGCAAGAGACAATGATAGGATGTATAATCATATGTGATGTTTGGCCCTGGATTGATTCTGGTTTGGACACCTGACTGCAAAGACATTTTGTGAACAATGAAAGGAATTTGAATATGGGCAGAATAGAGATAACGTTAGGGGATTACTAATTGTATCCACTGTGACCATGTTATTGAGGTGATATGATAAACGCCCTTGTTCTTTAAAACGTGTTGTTTTAAACTCTTGTTCTATACTACAGTTAAAGAAAAAAGAATTCTCGGTATCCATCATCTACTCAAACACATAAGGGAGAGAGAGAATACTGTCTCTAAGGAACACTCATGTGAAGGCAATAATATTTCACACCTCTTCAGAGATACAGAAGCTGTAAGGAAGTTGTTCAAACTCCTCTAACTGTGCTTTATAAAGCAAGTCAACATATACCACATACTACGATGCTCCAGGTTGTCTGCCCTTAGATATGACACAAGTTCATTGGCTGACCCTGAGTTCCATGTACTTTCTTTTTTAAAAAATAATTTAAATTCTTTTTTTAAATAAATAAATTTATTTATTTTATTTATTTTTATTTTTGGCCGTGTTAGGTCTTCGTTGCTGCACGTGTGCTTTCTCTAGTTGCTGTGAGTGGGAGCTACTCTTTGTTGTGGTGTGTGGGCTTCTCATTGCAGTGGCTTCTCTTGTTGCAGAGCACGGGCTCTAGGCATGTGGGCTTCAGTACTTGTGGCATGCAGATTCAGTAGTTGTGGCTCATGGACTCTAGAGAGCTGGCTCCGCAGTTGTGGCGCATGGGCTTAGCTCCTCCACGGCATGTGGGATCTTCCTGGACCAGGAATGGAACCCAAGTCCCTTGCCTTGGCAGGCAGATCTTAACCACTGCTCCACCAGGGAAGCCCCCGTGTACTTTCTTATCCTCTACAAAACTTTCCTTCAAGTACATTGCAATGGAGAGCCCATCACTCTGCCTGAATTTTCAGAATACCTGGCTATAGTCCCCAGTTTTCTACACATGTTCCTCCCATACCTATCTTTTGATCTATTGATCAGTCATCAATCTATCAATAATTGAAGGTCAGGTACAGCCTGGCGTATCCTATGTAACAAATAAAAAAATGAAAGCACTCTTCATAGCATTAGTCAGCTGCTTCTCCATTTTCCGAAGCACCGCAGCTCATACTTTTTATTAAGTCACTTGGGTAATATACTTAGCTACCTTTCAAATTGTTGGACTTTTTTCAAGATTGACACTACTTACGGCAATCCTGGTATGGCTAAACATATCGATGATTAAGAAAGCATTCCACCTTAAGAAAAACATCAATCCTAGGAAGTTGCAGTATCAGTTGCTATATCCTCATATTCAGGTAAAATTTAGTTTTCAATTTCTAAATACCAGGGCATTCTCTCTGTCTGCTTCAGCTGTTACCTAGGAGCTCCTGCTATGCCAGATTGCTCATCTCCATGCTTTGGTACATGTTTAAAGCATTTCTTCACCCTTCTTACTTGCAGCTGCCACACTTCAGTTCACAAGACAGCATTGTTTGAGTATCCTGTTATTTTAGTGCTGCTGTGTGTGCCCAACTCAGCAAAGCTATGCACCAGAGAGCATCACTTCAGGGCTGTGAGACTTGACTCTGTAGCATGAACCCAGTGAGAATGATCCTTTGGGGCATTTTTCATTAGGCACAGAGGAAAATAAAGGAGAGGAAAATAAAGGAAAGTAAAATATGCACTGTGTTTGCTACTCAAGATATGTTTATGGTAGGAATGGAAGGGTATAGAAAGTGAAAAGGGAAGAAGAGAAGGAAGGAATTAAGGAAGAGAGGAAGAAAGCAAGTGAGGTGATTAGTGGGGAACAGGAACAGGAAATGAGAGAAGATGGAACAGATTTATAGGAAGAAACCTGACTTTATTTCTCATTTAAGACTTCACAGGGGGCTTCCCTGGTGGCGCAGTGGTTAAGAATCCGCCTGCCAATGCAGGGGACACAGGTTTGAGCCCTGGTCCGGGAAGATCCCACATGCCATGGAGCAGCTAAGTCCGTGTACCACAACTACTGAGCCTGTGCTCTAGAGCCCGCGAGCCACAACTACTGAGCCCACATGCTAAAAAAAAAAAGACTTCACCTTCTTGGAGAACTTACCCTCCCCAAAAGAAAGCAAAACAAAGCTTGACAACGCTCAATCACCATTCTGTAAATGCTGGAACTTTTTAAAAAAATAAATTCATTTATTTTTCTTTTGGGCTGCATTGAGTCTTCGTTGCTGCACACAGGCTTTCTCTAGTTGCCGCAAGCAGGGGCTACTCTTCGTCGCAGTGCACAGACTGCTCCTTGCGGTGGCTTCTCTTGTTTCGGAGCACGGGTTCTAGGCGCGCGGCTCAGTAGTTGTGGCATGTGGGCTTAGCTGCTCCGCAGCATGTGAGATTTTACCGGACCAGGGCTCGAACCCATGCCTCCTGCACTGGCAGGTGGATTCTTAACCACTGCGCCACCAGAGAAGCCCAAATGTTGGAACTTTTAAATTCTATGTTCTACTTAATTGCTAATTAGGTCCACCCAGTTGAGTAGAACAACCTTTTAAATGCTTCTCTTACTCAAATTGTATACAGACAACAACCAAATTGATTGAAAAAACTGATTGAAAAACATCATGAAATTAGTAACATGGGAGTTTACCAAACGATTAACTTAAATATGCAGAGAGAGAGAAAGTGAATGCACACTATATGTACAGTGTGCAACGTTGGTGTTGACTCCTACCTACTAAGAACATGGTAAATCTACAGTCAGGGATGTCTGTAATGAATTCTCTTTGCTTTAGCACACTCCAGACCTTATATTCTGATTCCATGCCATTTGTTAATTGTCTGTGCTGTTCTTAATCTTGGCCAAAATGGACTTTTTTCATGATTGTGGCTTTTAAAATAAATGAGTAGAATTCTCAGTCTCTCTCTACAACTGCAAAAATACCAGGATGTCAAGACAGATATTCTTCATCAGCTATAAATTCATAGCCCTATTCTCTCTTCTGATTTCCTATTTTACATTAAAAGCTCTGTTTCATTCAGTCTTCACTACAAGGCGACTGTCAACAGTTACCCTCAAATGACAACTTTCTCTGCTCTGCCTTTGGATGTGGTGGTTGAAGAGACTGTGTAAATTGCCCTGACTTTTTGGAGGAAGAAAAGATTTTCAACATGGCTATAAAGTGAAAAAATCTACCCTGTTAAGCAGAAGCCAATGACTTGATACAACTTCCCCTGCTATGTTATAAATTAATTCTTCTCCTTTCCCTTTAATGCTATCTTTTCACCTCCAGCAAGCAGCTCAACTGGCACCAGTGATTTTTTTTCTATTTAGAATTTTCATGTTCCAAAGTACAGACTATATTGTCACGGGACAATAATTATTGCATGTATAAGGCATGATATTAGGTGCAATCCCATTGGTCTTTTATGGGAAAATCAGTTCCTCAGAAGTCATATTATGTGACGTTAATTATCATGAATGACAATTAACAATGACTTTCAGAGATTTTGAGAAATCTGTGCAACAGCTACTCAGAATTTTAAAAGTACTATTTGTGGTTACTCTTCCATATGACTCAAATTCTGTGCATTTTATTTAAAAAATAAAAATGGAGGATTGATTCAAGATGGCGGAGTACAAGGACGTGCTCTCACTCCCTCTTGCGAGAACACCGGAATCAACTAACTGAGGAACAATCACCAACAGGAAGACACTGGAACTCACCAAAAAAGATCCCCTACGTCCAAAGACAAAGGAGAAGCCACAATGAGACGGTAGGAGGGGTGCAATCACAGCAAAATCAAATCCCATAACCGCTGGGTGGGTGACTCACAGACTGGAGAACACTTATACCACAGAAGTCCACCCACTGGAGTGAAGGTTCTGAGCCCCAAGTCAGGCTTCCGAACCTGGGGGTCTGGCAACGGGAGGAGGAATTCCTAGAGAATCAGACTTTGAAAGCTAGTGGGATCTGATTTCAGGACTTTGACAGGACTGGGGGAAACAGAGACTCCACTCTTGGAGGGCACACGCAAAGCAGTATGTGCATCATGACACAGGGGAAGGAGCAGTGACCCCAGGGGAGACTGAACCAGACCTACCTGCTAGTGTTGGAGGGTCTCCTGCAGAGGCGGGGGGTGGCTCTGTCTCACCGTGAGGACAAGGACACTGGCAACAGAATTTCTGGGAAGTTCTTGGTGTAAGCCCTCCCAAAGTCCACCATTAGCCCCACCAAAGAGCCCAGGTAGGCTCCAGTGTTGGGTCACCTCAGGCCAAACAACCAACAGGGAGAGGACCCAGCCCCACCCATCAGCACACAAACGGATTAAAGTTTTACTGAGCTCTGCACACCAGAACAACAGCCAGCTGTACCCACCACCAGTCCCTACCATCAGAAAACTTGCACAAACCTCTTAGATAGCCTCACCCATCAGAGGGCAGACAGCAGAAGCAAGAACTACAATCCTGCAGCCTATGGAAAAAAAACCCACATTCACAGAGAGATACACAAGATGAAAAGGCAGAGGGCTATGTACCAGATGAAGGAACAAGATAAAACCCAAGAAAAACAACTAAATGAAGTGAAGAGAGGCAACCTTCTAGAAGAAGAATTCAGAATAATGATAGTGAAAATGAACCAGGACCTCAGAAAAAGAATGCAGGCAAAGATTGAGAAGATGCAAGAAATGTTTAACCAAGACCTAGAAGAATTAAAGAACAAACAAAGAGAGATGAACAATACAATAACTGAAATGAAAAATACACTAGAAGGAATAAATAGCAGAATAACTGAGGCAGAAGAACGGATAAGTTACGTAGAAGACAGAATGGTGGAATTCACTGCTGTGGAACAGAATAAAGAAAAAAGAATGAAAAGAAATGAAGACAGCCTAAGAGACCTCTGGGACAACATTAAATGCAACAACATTAACATTACAGGGGTCCCAGAAGGAGAAGAGAAAGGACCCGAGAAAATATGTGAAGAGATTATAGTTGAAAACTTCCCTAACATGGGAAAAGAAACAGCCACCCAAGTCCAGGAAGTGCAGAGAGTACACATATACCCAGAAAAAACCATAATTCAGAAAGACACATGCACCCCAATGTTCACTGCAGCACTGTTTACAATAGCCAGGTCGTGGAAGCAACCTAAATGCCTATCGACAGACGGATGGATAAAGAAGTTGTGGTACATATATACAATGGAATATTACTCAGGCATAAAAAGGAACGAAATTGGGTCATTTGTAGAGACGTGGATGGATCTACAGACTGTCATACAGAGTGAAGTAAGTCAGAAAGAGAAAAACAAATATCGTATACTAATGCATATATGTGGAACCTAGACAAATGGTACAGATGAACTGGTTTGCAGGGCAGATATTGAGACGAGACATAGAGAACAAACGTATGGACACCAAGGGGGGAAAGCAGCAGTGGGTGGGGGTGGCAGTGGGATGAATTAGGAGATTTGGATTGACATATAAACACTAATATGTGTAAAATAGGTAATTAATAAGAACCTGCTGTATAAAAAAATAAAATTCAAAAATTCAAAAAAATAAAACAAAATAAAATAATAAAAACTAAAAATGCAGCGTGGGTCATGATAATCGCCTGAAACTATATGCTAAAACAAGGCTAAGTAGAATAAACATTAAAGAAAAAATTATTTGTGTTTAGATAAATTCAAGTGTTTAATATTTCTGTCTCATTCTCCTGAATTCTTAAAGATAAACAGTTTTGATATACAAAAATTTTATTCCTGGATGGAAATCTGAGATAACAAAATCAAGACCATCGTGTAGATCTGAAATATGCACATTCCTGAGATTCAGATTCAATAGGTCCATGATTGAACACAAGAATTTGTGTATTGAAAAGGTTGTACAGGTTATCCTGATGCAGACTCCTCATCGATTGTTTGCCTAATGTTACACAGCTCACTAAGAACAGAAACTGGACCAGAAACAAGTTATAATATATTTCAGTAATATTTTTATTATGCCTGGAGATATATGTATATGTACAGCTGATTCACTTTGTTATACAGAAGAAACTAACACACCATTGTAAAGCAATTATACTCCAATAAAGATGTTAAAAAAATTTCTATTATGCCATCTAAGGAAAAAATATAAATATAGTCATTTCTCCTCTATTGCCGTTCTCTGAGAATGAGAAATTAATACAAAGGTAAAGACCTGTCCACCATGTGAGACAATCTAGATGTAGGCAGCTCTGGGAGTGAAAGGATCTAAACGGGAGTGAATTGTGTGAGTCTGGGAAAGAATGGGACTAGAGGTGGATCGTAGGGGTGGCAAAATTCAGAGTAACAGAAATAAGGGAAGACTCTGGAAGAGAGTTGAAGCAGCAGGTATAATCACAGCCTACTGAGAACAATAACCAGATGCTGATCAAGCCAATAGAGAGACACAAGATGCTGTAGGGAGCATCAAAGAGTAGAAAACCAAGACCTGCAAGCAATGGCCTTATGGCAAAATTCCAGAGGGTGGGCACTACTGCTCCACTTGGCCTTTGTATGTGCTTGTGAAGAGGGGAGGGCTCCCATTTCCCACCTCCCCTCTCTATTCTTTAAGGGGCCTGGAAAAGCTTCGGACATCAACTTGAAAGACTGTTGCAGGACTAGTATATTAAGTTACATTTTATCACATCAAACATCATATTTGATCTCTCTTGACTTCCTATAATGAAACAATATTAAGAGAGAAATTTTAGAACTCATGAAGAAACTAATATTAGCATCATACAAAAAAGCATAAGATTTTATACAACATGATCCTAAAATGGGTGCCTTCATCTGAACACATGGTACTTTCAAGAAGAACAGGTAAATCTCACTAATAGCTAAAAGTAATTTATAAAAGGCCTGTAAACCAACAATTAATGGAAAGGAAATGAGAGCTAGAGAAATGTCAGAGGGTAGAAACAAAGCAAACTGCAAACCCTGGCCACCACATTCATAGAGTGACCTGACACACCTAACAGCTATTTTTATTGGACTAAAATTACCTCACAGAAACAAAAATCACAGACTGAAACATTCTGAAAAAGGACTAAACCTCTGATTGACTCACTTAAAAATGTCCAATGAGAGCAAAATTAGGTGAAAGGGTCTCTGATTTTTAGTTCTAATCCTTACTGGGTACAGAATCAAAAGGACAGCTAAAGCAGTTGTATCAAATCAATTCAAAATATAATTAAATGCATGTGTATCTGCTATAGGCCAGTCACTTCAATAGACAGAGAATGCAGAACAATAAAATGCCATCTGTTCGTTTGAAACCTGGGAGCTTCCCTGGGTGAAATCTGAAACTGGTCCTCATACTGGGAGAGCATGGGGAGATCAAAGAAAGAGGCAAGCCACTCAGATTGGTGGGCGGCAGGTTTACTAAGCAAGGGAATTTTCATACAAGGCTTGTCTTGGGCACCACAAGACGAGCAGGTCTCTGCACTGACCTCCAGAATCTTAGAGAGTTTATGTAGAGGCCTTAAAGGGGTTAAGTCACATATAGTGTCCAGATGGTCTCAACAACACGTGCTCTCTCAAAGCTGCGTCCTTGAACATGGTTCCTAGTGTGGGAACAGTAGGTGGGATGCACATTCCAAGGACAGAGGACAAGTGAGGAGACCTAACTGCCCAGGTCCAGCTCAAGGGTCAACCTGTAGTCACAGCCTCTCAATGACCTCCTCCAATACCATCCCTGCTTTAAAGAGCTAGAAGGAAAGAAAGAACAGTAAACAGTTAACAGTGACATATAAACTCTGGCATGATGGAAGACAGATCATAGTGCTGTGGAGATAATTAAATGTTGTCTAGGGACAGGAGGTGGGCACAGAAATCCACAGGATGAAATTGACACTGGATGCCTTGGGGATGGAGTTTCTCCAGGTGAGCACAGGGAAGAGGGAAGGAGACGAAAATTCCAGGTTTGGGGACCAGCGCTTAGGGAAACACAGAGTACGCACACATCCCAAACAGCGGGCAGTCTAGTGGGGTGACAATGCACCATGCATGGGGTTGAAACGGCATTCTGCTAAGTGAAATAAAAGTCAGACAGAGAAAGACAATTACAGTATGATATCACTTATATGTGAAATCTAAAAAATACAACAGATTAGTGAATATAACAAAAAAGAAGCATACTCACAGATACAGAGATTAAACTAGTGGTTACCAGTGGGGAAAGGGAAGCAGGGAGAGGCAATATAGGGGATTAAGAGGTACAGATTGTTAAGTATAAAATAAGCTACAAGCATATATTATACAACACAGAGAATACAGCCAATATTTTACAGTAACTACAAATGGAGTAGAACCTTTAAAAACTGTGAATCACTATAGTGTATGCCAGTAACTTATATAATATTATAGATCAACTATACTTCAATTAAAACGAAAGAAAGAAAAGGTAGCCTGTGACCACGTTTCAGTGGTTCTCAATCCTGTGTGGGGCCCCAGGGACGAGGTGTGGGGTGCAGGATTAGAGGTTTGAATGTGCATCCTGTCTCTCCAATTTCATGACAGATCTTTAGCAAGTTACCACCCCATCCATGCTTCAGTCTTCTCATCTGTAAGTTGGGAATAATAAAGCATTTCCAACCTCGTGGTATGATTTAAAGGATCAAATTAAATGATATATCTAAAGAACTAAGAACACTGCCTGTCACATAGCAGTGTACTAAATAAGGTTAAAAATATGTATAAATAATGTTAATATGTATAGCTGTATTAATATGCATAACTAATATGTGTAATGTTAATAATGAAGAACTTGGAAGGCAATGTGAAATGACGATTAATCTCCTGGACTCAAGAGTCTTGTAGCAGCATTTTGCACTCAACACTCATAGAGCATTGAGGGAGCTATTTCTCTGGGGCTGTAAATTGAGGACAATAATTGTGAGTTGGCACAGCCAAGACACAAAATTCTCAATGAAGTTATCTATTCTTTGACAGTCACTAAAGAGGAGGAGAGAATCGTGAGTTATATGGGTTAGGTAGGAAATTAGATACATTTACCTCCTCTAGAAAAATGTCCCAAGAAGGCAAAAATGAGAGTAAAATGTAAATAGTTTATTTTGGCTTTGGGAAGCAAACGGCTAATGCTTTCGTGGTGGTAGTGGAGGTGTGCTGTACTAGGGTGTGTGTGTGTGTGTGTGTGCGCATTTCCTTTCAAAATACAGCTTTTAACTCTTTTTAAAAGAGACAGGCATTTGTAGCAGTTGCTTGGCTGACACACTGGCTTTCAGCCCTTCCATTCTTCTGAATGTAATTGCTACAGTTAAGCAGGGCCAAAAATCTCTCTCAATGCAGTCACCAGCAAGACTCCTGACTTGGAGCAATAAAAATGTATTCAGCCTGTGAGGCAGTTTGGCTTTGCTGATGATTACAAATGGCAGAAGCCACAGTGTGCTAGGGAAGAAGAGGCAGCAGCCTGCGAGAGGTAGCCCAGAAGGCTAAAAACTAACAGGCTAGAATTCTAAGCCCTTTACCTATTTGTTAAAAAGCGCTTTTAAAATGTTACACTTTAACTCTCACAAAACATTCTTTTCTTCATTCAAAACTATTTATTGAGAATTTGCTACCTGCCCAGCACTATGCCAGGAGTCAGAGATATACAAGTCCTTGTCAAAAGGAGGCTGTGTGGAAGACTGGCAATGGAAGAATAGCACTGAATCAAATACTCAGCGAACATGAGATGTGAGGTGAGAAACAGCAAGATTTTCTTTCTTTGAGAATGTTGTCAGGCCGTCTGGAACCAGGAAGGACATCTTCCTTCTCCCAATCTTAAGAGAAAGTGTGGTAATCTTGCAAAGATGGCCTCCCTCTGTCCATGCCCTTCGATATGGCCTCCTGCCCTGACTCTGGGCTGGCCTTGTGACTTGCTTTGGCTGATGGGACAATAGCAAGCATAACCTAAACAGAGACTTGAAATGCACTTCACAAAACATTCTTGGGTATGATTATTCTATTGTTTTCCAGATGGGAAATGGAGGTTTCAGATATGTTAACTGATTTGCCCCCAAATTTCACCATAAAGAAATGGTGGAACGTCTTTGGTATCCGTGTTCTCCTTCACACATTCCTAAATATCTTACTGCAGGTAAAGTGTGTGTCTGAGGTTTTATGTTACTGGAGGTGGGGGACAGACGTCTAGTTGATCGTGAGAAAGATTAAACAGTAGGTTCTCCAAACAGAAGTTAAAATAAACTAAAATGTACCATTCGACCTTCCTGGTCACAATATTCATTTAGGTGGTCATCGCTGATTCTGCTTTAGGGATGTCCTGATAGAAGCATTTTTCAGTTGATGTGTACATTTGTTGTGAAAAATTTGTTAAGATACTGATCACTTCTCAAAAAGAAACAAAGGCAAGCCACGGGCTCATATAAATGAAGTCACCCCTATCACATTCTTCTTCCGTCTCACAATCACACAGTGTCCGTGGAGGAGTGAGAACTGCGCTCCTGCTCTGACACTTAGGAACATCACGCCATGCCTTTCTTGAATTGTTTCTGTTCTACCTCAAGGCAGTGATCCTCCAATGTGGAAAGACTCATTTCAATGCTTGACACATAAAAATCTCCAAATCTTAAAAAAATAAGCTAGAAGACACCAAATAATCTAGATTTTTAAGATATATACATACCTGTATCTATTTCTATATGTATTAAGATATGGAAGTATAAATATACTTCCACACCCCTTAGCTCTTCTGTAAGCCACACTTTGGTACAAATACTGTTTTCTTAACTTAAAAAAAAATGCCACTCACATAAAGCAGTTGTGTGCAGCAGACTTTTTGATAAAGATCAAGAGAGTGAATGGGATTACACAGAATCACAGTGGAACCAATACTTGAACCCGAACATTAGCATGCCTCTTCTCATAGAATGTTCAGGCATCTTTACCATCATTTCCTGACAGCTTTATCCCTTCAGATACCAGGTCTCCTGCTGTAGGACCACCCCTGGTCTCTGTCACTGTTTTCATGTCTTTTCTGCTCCCCATCCCTGGGCCCTCCCATCCTGTCTTCCCAAGCTACCCCTAGAAACTCCATTGTTTTCTTTATTTTATTATGCATAGCAATATAGCTTTCTCTTTGTCTTACTCCTCCTGTCTATTCTCTGAAATCTAACAGCAAAATAATTCATCAAATCTTTTTGGTAAACAAAAGATAGCTCACTTTTCAAACTAATTTTCCTGCCTTAAAATAGCAAAGTCTTATGGTGGAATCTTAGTTGGGATATAACTCAGCAAAAGCCCACTCATATGGTATTTGTTTTTCTCTTTCTGACTTACTTCACTCTGTATGACAGACTCTAGGTCCATCCACCTCACTACAAATAACTCATAACTAAATAAATAAATAATAAATTAAAAAAATATATATACAGATGAAGATAGAACAACAGTAGTCTGTGAATTTTCTTCTAGCTGGTAAGAGGATCTTCTTAAGCCCTTAGTCAGTTATATTAAAAATAAGAATTGCAATAATTATGTAATTACTAATATATAATTAATTATATTTTGTTATAAGTTTTTTACCTCAAAAAAAAAAAACCCATTCAAAGTCAACTTTTGTGCGGGAGGAGGTAACAGCTTAGATTTAGATCAGTTACCGATGAGCTAGCTTGAGCAAAGTATAAGAAAATAGTGTCTGTTTTATTTCATGCTTTTTAAAACAATGTAAACTAGAAAGCATTAAAATCTACTAGAGAAACCTATTTAAAAGTGCTTCACTCTTGGTTTAAGAATCGTTTCAAAGGTGCTTCTGAACGTTGTGTGTTTTGAAAGCTTGTGTCAATGCCTCTTGTCCAATTAAATATTTTATTAGAGTTTAGGTGTGACATTAAAAAGAGGTATAGTTGCATTTACTATAAATATAAAAGGCATGAACAAGAAGAAAAGCAGGACTAGGTGAATAAGTAGCTTTGAATATGTATTCAGTGAGGAGCAACTCTATGGAATGATGCTAAGAACTCCCACTCTGACCCAGAAAAAGAAGGGTCTCGAGTTATTTGAAAAAGTCCAGCAAAAAAGAAATATGAACGTATCCAAGGATGTCAGTTCTTATAATCAACCAAGTAGATGGAAGGACTGACTTCTTATAAATCCTAAAAATATCCTAGAACTCACTCTGCCCCGCTACTCACCACACACAGTTGAGCAGCTCAGAGTCCTGCCCTGTGGTGTACTTTCACTCTGGAAGACCGTGGTTAGTTAGTAGCGCAATTTGTCTGAAGCACACTGAAAACTCAAGAAATCTTGCTATTCTGAGCATGAATGCCCCCGTAACCTAATATTTCTATTGAATTTATAGACTGATATTACGAGTACATGTTGGGTAGACAGGTACACGGCTGGGTTAAGGGTCCCTCCAACTATTGATCTCAGCACAATAAAGAGTAAGTGGTGCCACTGGAAATTTGATTTTTATGTGATGGAAATGTGCTGAATCATCGATTATAGTTATACCCCATGTGTTTCAGGGACAGTTATAAAGCTATGGGGCTAAATCAAATCAGACTTGGAGAATGTCAAGAAAATATCTGCAGAAAGCACAGGGGGTCATCAAAACTATGACTTGAAAGAACAACGTTTAGGGCCTTCCTGGAAGAATGCTATGCAGACCACAAAGACATTTAAAACCACTTTGAGTGTGACTGCATTAATTGAATTCCTAGAAATTAAATGCAACCTAAATAATTTTATTAATGTAATATATATGAAGGGCACAGAACAGCTTATGTGCTACAATGTCTATGAATAGCTTTAAAACATCCAAAATACCAGGCAAATAGAATATGTCCCTTATATGTACATCTCCTCCTATTAGAAGGGTAAAAGATAACTTGATTTGGGAACAAGTAGATTTTTAAACATTCTTGACATAACCTTATATTAAGCAAGAAACTAGCAGTTGAATGCTCAGGTATAGAAATCTATAAATGTGTGAACTTCTTAACTGAGTGATGATAAATGTTAGGGTGTAGAGTGAGAAATAGAGCAGCACTTAGTATGGGGATGGAGATATTGATGATGTAAACTTAACTGCATCCTCAAATTTTTATTGGAAAATCCTCATGAAGAAAACTGGCTTTGTTGTGAATATCCTGTTACTTATTGTTTCTGATTTGTTGAAGAAAACAGGATGACAATAGCATGCAGGCTGATGGAAGTGATGTAACATGTTTGTAAAGCCTGGCCACGCTGTGTAGTTCGTAACCACATTGTTAGGGGACATGTTTCCTTTCTGGATCATCTCACCTTATCAAGTAATGTAAGAAATCCCTGGGGAGTGGCCATTGCCAGAGTGTAAGGTTTTGGACTTTAAACCAAGAAATCCATAGATTAGACTTTACTTTTCCATAACTAGATATATGACCTTGGGCAAGCCATTTAATTTCCCTGGGTACTCAGACAAAATAGTATTAATAATCCTAGTTTATTATATGCCAATACTCTAAGTATACTTTCTTATCTCATTAATAACCCTTCTAAGTAAATATACTCTTCATTGACACACAGAAAAAACTGAGGTTTAGGGCTTCCCTGGTGGTGCAGTGGTTGAGAGTCCGCCTGCCGATGCAGGGGACATGAGTTCGTGCCCCGGTCCGGGAAGATCCCATGTGCCGCGGAGCGGCTAGGCCCGTGAGCCTGGGCCGCTGAACCTGCGCGTCTGGAGCCTGTGCTCCGCAACTGGAGAGGCCGCAACAGTGAGAGGCCCGTGTACCGCAAAAAAACAAACAAACAAAACTGAGGTTTAAAGATGTGAGAAAACTGCTGAAGGTACAGAGCTAATAAAGAGTAGAAATGGGATTTTAATTGAAACCTGTTTGTTCTAAAACCAATATCCTTAATCACTATGTATGATGCCTTCCTAAAGAAGTGTGCATCTTCCAAGTTGATGTGGTCACTTAATGGTTAAGAGCATAGACTGGGGGACCTAGAAAGCCTGAGTTCAAATTCCACTCACTGACACTTAACTAGCTTTGTGACTTTCAGTAAGGTACTTATCCTCTGTGCCTCCATGTTTTCATCTGTAAAATGGGGATAATAATAGAATCGACCCCTAAGGTTGTTACAAAATATACGCAACACATTTAGAAGAGTGTCTGATACATACTAAGTACAATATTAATCTTCACTATTATTTTCTCTGGCACAGAATATATATACACATACCCCCCCAAATGTGAAAAATATGAGTAAATCAGTGAACAAATATTTATCAATATGATGTATTACTAGTAATTTAATTGTCTGATTATTGCTTTTAGAATGTGCTCTTTCATTATGGTTTTAAAGATATTTTGAGTCTCTTTATTCATTCATTTATTCATTACGACCTTTCTTTCCTTGTGGCTTGGAGAGGATGCACTAATACTTCACGAGAACTTATTTATATTTATAAAACATATGAAGCTTCAAAGCCAAAGATTTTGAATTTGGGACTCATGTGTTACAACAATTGATGCCTGAAAGGTTGGAAAGTTCATTGTACTCCCTGAAGTGGAAAGTGGTTTTTACTTAAAATCAAAAATTAGTTATTTAACAGGTGATATTTTCCACACAATGATTGCTGAGGTCTGATTAGAAGCTAAAACTGAATATTTGGAATAGCTTACATAATATATATCACAGAACCCCCAAACATTTTCTAATAAATAATGTGTCTGCGATCTGTAACCTAACTGCAAGATCAATGAGGAGAAGCATTTCTGAACTTGCCTAAGATGAGAGAGTAAAATGGATATAGAATCTGGAAATCTCAACTGGATCAAAGTCTAGCAAATCTCTAAAATCCAACTGAGTATCACAGGTTGTATATACAGTGAGGGTAGGAAAAAAATTTAGTAGTTCGACAAATATTTACTGGACGCCAATGTATGCCAGGCAGTTTCCTTCCCAGTTCTCACAAAGCAATCTCAGTCCTGCAGGTTACCATGACTTAATTTGAGGAATATAATCCCTACTGGGGTTTGGATTCAGCAAATAGTCCTACCCCACCCTGTGGGTGAAGTATACTTTCCTGTATCATTGATGGTGAGATATGCCATGGACTTGATCTGGCTAAAAGGTGTTGTAAGTCATGATCCAAAAAAGGCATGAAATGTATTTCTGCATTAGAGACAGCTCTCATGTGCTTCTGCCATGTCTGTGAAAAAATGTGATTCTGGCAGCTCAGAAGAATGGGCGATATACTGAATCTTCTACTGCTACTCCTCACTGCTATCATTTGCTATCTCACCCATTAAGAATTTAGTTGCTGGTTCACTGTCTCTCTCTCTCCATGCCAAGTCCTGTCATTATCCTGGGAAATTAAATGTCTAACATACTGTAAATTGCTAAGCTTCACATAGCAAGCATACTTCTCCTCTCTCCTCTTTAGTTTTTCTCTTCCTAGTCATCCCCTAGGTTCTTCTCAGAGCGAACCTTTTAACAGCAAAAATACAATGATTTCACTTTTCCTGCTTAAAAACCTTCTACTGTCCATTGCTCTTGGTATGTAACCCAAACTTCTTGAGTCATTCCTCCATCATTTAGCTCACAACCATCTCGAGTCTCTTATCAAGCTCCATGCTCTCTTAAATTCTAGGCTCTACGTATATTATGCTTCTTTTAGATATTCAAATGTGCTATCCTTTTCATCTTAGGTCACTTGAATATGTGGTTTTCTCTTCCTAAGGTTCTGATACTTCTTTCTTTTCCCAATTCCCCAATCCAGCTTCAAACTTCACATCACTCCCCTCGGAATACCTATACTAATCCAGTAGATAAAGGAGATTGCCCTTTTCATTTTCTAATTCTTTCTTATATGCTCACTACATAGTGTTTTCAGAATTTATTATAATTCATTGTTTAATTACTGTCTCATTTCTACTAGACTGAAAAGTTCATGCAGTAGTGATCACAGATGTCTTATTCATTCTTGTATCTCCGGTGCTTAGCATAATACTTGGAACATGATGGATCCAATAAATATTCATCAACAATACACCATTAAAGCATTGGTTAGCTGTACTGCAACAGACCCGGTGGCTCAGTACCATCAGGGACTGGTTAGGCTGATGTGTTCTGAGTCATAGATCTATGGGAAATGTCAGTAGTGAGGACATTAAGAAGATTATCTGAGGATAAATTGTTGAGGGACTCGAGTCCTCCAGTACTTACTGCAGGCAATAAAGGTTGACACCCCTCAGAGTACACCTTCTTTGAAGTACTTTCACTTGAGTGCCCTCTTCTCAATTTATTGTCAACTTTCTAGCAAGGTAAGTAAGGACAGGTAGCAATTGCTTCTGCTAAACCATTCTTGTTTCTGTGGCATCCAGACACAGGGTATCATCTGCAATTACACTGGCAGATAAATGGCAACAATCGAGGGAAGATTTGACGTAAACAGAACAAAGAAACTCTGATCTTTACTGAGGATGCTCATTCTACTGCACTTAAACTGAAAGCGTCCATCACCATCACACGCAAGAGACGGCAGAACTTCACACTGAAAGTGTAAGGTTAGAATTTGATGGGCTGCTGCTGTCCCCCACAAACACCCTTGTGATAATAGGCAATGTGATTATTAAAGGTGTATCAACATGTACATCTCCTTTTTTAAGAAAGACCTAGAGAACAAAGGATTTCCTGTATTAGTCCGGTTTCAAATTAAAGGTTTAGTATTTTGACACCCAACCACATGGAGAAATGCTCAAAAAATCTGATCTTTTTTTTAAATAAAGTCAATCCAGAAAAATGACATTCAACCCTAATTATTCAATTTAATTTGTCTGTGGATAAATAGAAGAAAATGATCTTGAGGAGAAAAGGCACTGATTCACATAACAAAATGTATGATTTAAACAGCTTTTTGTAAGAAATATGTTTGCAAGAAAATATTTTGATGTATCAATATGAGAATTATTTTTCTCCATTGTCATTTACTTGGCTCTATTTACCAGAAGTGCAGAGAAGTAACTGGCAGAATACAGACTGCATTGATAGAACAGTTAAACAGACATTCTGGACGTTAGCAAGATCAATCTGCCATGTAGCATATTCATGATTTCTATAGCTGCTGCTCCCACCAGGACTAAGAACCCTATATAGCAGACTTAGCCTCAACAAAAGAACTAAGGATCCCTTCAGCTATCTTTCAAAGCTTTATAGATTTCTGTGTTTGGTGATGGTGTTACTGATGTAGTTATTTTGCACCAGCCCAAATATGAGTAGAAAGATCCATGAGCGACCAAAAACTGGGAGAGAGATTATAGAGGGGTAGAGATAGAAACAGAAAGAGAGAGAGAGAGAGAGAGAGAGAGAGAGAGAGAGAGAGTGTGAGAGGGAGTAAGGGCGTGTGTTAGTTTGTTCTGACAAAGCTCTAAGGCTCTGATGCTCAATGACTTTCCCAAGTGAGTTTCCCTATCTCATGGCCCTCTAGGACAAATCCTCTTTTAATACATTTCTTTAAAAGTTTCTCTTTAACAAACCTCCTTCCTGTTTGTTTGTTCTAAAAATCCAACCAGCAAAATACATTTCTTCTCAATCCTACAAGATTAGCTTATCTGCAAGGAAGAAACAGATGGATCCCATGCCAACTTATCCCCAAATGAGGTCCTGGAACCCCCATCTTCATAAATAATAACCTGGAGTGTTCATTATAAGCACACGTTTCTGGGTTTTTCCCCAGACTTACTATGAAGGAATCTCTGGGGATGCATCCCAGGAATGCGCATGTTGAACAGTCTCCCCATGTGATTCTGATGCATACTACAGCTTGAGAGTTCTATGGTTTGATAATGAGAGAGTTGAGACAGTCTGGACCTTAGCTGAGGCTGGATCTGTCACCTGGGGAAGAGCGAGATTAATTTATAAGTGAGGCTTAAATTACAAATACAGTAACGGTGGCTAACAGTTAACATTTATTGAGTCCTTAACATATACCAGAAACTGCCAAGTAAAATTATAAGTTTTTCCTCTATGACTGCTCCTTCTGATAACTCCTTTTTAGAAAAGGTCTATGTACCCATAGTGAATGTCCACTATGTACCAGGCACTGTGATAATGTTAAGGATACTGACAGGTAACAGTTAAGTCCATGCACTCAAATAAGCAAATATAAACATTTCCATATGATACCAAGTGCTAATAAGGAAACCCATGAAAGGCTGAGGTACAAAAATCCTCGGAGGGATCAATTTTAATTAGGATGATCAAGGAAGTCTTCCTTGAGACGAGGTGGCATTTATGCTGAGACCTACAGAAAGGAGAACAGAGGGAAATCATCTCAGAGGAAGAAGAGCAAATTCAAAAGTTCTGAGACAACAAAGGCCTTGCACGTCAGAGGAGCTTAGAAAAGACAACTTTCAGTGAGAAATGGGGACAGTGGTTTGGTTCTGAGGCCATATCATGCAAGGATGGATTAAAAAATTGGGTTTTCTTCTGAGTTAAAAGGGAAGCCACTGAGGGATTTCGTGCAGGAAAACATTATTTAATTTACCCCTAAGAGGATCCCTTTTCCCAATATGTGGAGAAGAGGTGGAGGGAAATGGGAGTCACTGAGAGACCAGTGAGTAGTAGTTGACTGCAGTAGTCCAGGTAAGAGATGGTGGTGGTCTGAGGGCATAATTTTGGAAATAGAGGAAGCGGATGACTCTGAAATATAACTTACATAATTAACAGGAAATAAAAATGGACTAAAGAGAGGCCAATGGGAGAGAAAAGAATCAAGGATGATTCCTTAGTTTCTGAATATAGCACCCTTCGAGAGTGCTTAGATGGAAAATTTAGAAATGGGGGTTATTTCTGGGGTCATGCAGGAAGAGTGGGAAAACAAGACTGATTATAACAAAATTTTGTTCTAATAAACTTTGAGAATATCAGGCGCAGATGGCCATTGGATATGCAATCTTAAAATGCAAAAGAGAACTGTACAGTAGAAATATAAATTCCAGAATAATCAACATCAATATGCTGCTTAAGTCCATGGAAGTGAATGAGATCGTCTAGACACAGAGAATGATTTAGGATGGAGCCCTGAAGGGCTTCAGTAGTTAAGAGGTCGGATGGAAGAAGCTAAGACATCAAAGAAATTTGAGAAAGAATGGCCCTAAAGGTAAGGGAAAAAGCAAATAGAGGATGTTGTCATGGAATCCAAGTTAAGAGAGTGTTAGAAAAAAAGGGGATGTGGTCAGGTACACTGAATGCAGGTCAAGTAAAATAAAGACAAATAATTTGTACAATTTAGCACTATGGTTAACATCAGCTACCTTGACAAAAACAGTTTCAATGAAGTGAGAGAGTAAAACCAGATTACAGAGGGTCAAAGGGTAATGGAAACAAAGCATGATTTCAGAAAACTCTACCATAATCCAATGCACAGAGTCCAAAAATTTCAATTGTACAAAATGTGGAGAGCCATTATTTCAAGGTTAAGGAAATGACCTAACCATCATGCTGGTAGTTCCAAGGGTCCAGCTACATCTTTCCAAGTCCTGGCTGCACTTTTCCACTACACAGTGGTTGTTCACTCCAGATCAAATATAGACAGGGATGATCCTGGATCCTCTGTCTGGAACTCCCAGGACATCTGCAGGGGCTGGGATATCTCCTGATATTAGACTGATTGAGATTGTGCTTAGAGAACACTGGGTGTTTGCTGCTCCCTCTCCAACATCTTAATTCAGATCCTAAGATTTCCCAGCCTGGCCACTCCTGGCATTTTCCATTTCAAGGTAAAGAAATTCAGCCCACCCCCTCTTGGGACTGTTGGTTGGTCAGAGAATAAGATAAATTTAGTATTTCCTCCAGATGTCCATGTACCAAGACAACATACAAGTTTTCCGTTACCGAGGAAGAGGGGAAGCCTAGACAGTAGAAGGAAACTAGAAATCTTTCTAAGACTAAACCAGAAAGATAATTTTTCAAAGTGAGTGGTAGTGATAGTTACAAAAGAAGCAACCTGGATAACAAAAAAGGCTGTGGTTGACAAGAGATGTTTAAACTGAAGTTTGGGAGGTGGAGCAGTTATCAATAATGAAAGAGCCAAGGCAGGGGGGAGAATGTCCTTGGAAATGAGGTGAGGAAGTGAGAGGCATGTTTGGATGAGTCAGGGAAATGGATGTAATGTTGTTCCAACTGAGAGCAGCCCTTGGAGTAGGGTACCAAAGTTTTTGATGAATGGCAAGGAGTTATCTGAGGCATGATAAATGATAATAGTGGAGAGCAGAAGAGGATGACACAACTGAATGTCATGGGCCTCAAAGGGACAGGCCGTTAAAATTATACTGGTAGGATAATGATCTGCAAGCAGCAACAGGTAGCAAAGGTGACTCTAGATCCATCTCTAGTTTGAAGATAGGAGATTTGAGGAAATAAACAGCCACCACCTCAGAGGGTACAAAGGAAGTAGGACCCTCAAAAGATTGGCAGGTGTCAGCTGAAGTAATGAGAAAAGAAGTTTAAAAACTGAGAAGAGTTTGTTGGTCAATGAGCTGCAATTTCACAGAGGGAGAGTTTGGGAGGTTTGCTGGAGGACAGGATGGGGGAGGGCTTCAGAGAAATATGGAGATGATCACTGGGAAGAAGGCTAATGAGAATATCTTATAAAAACAGGGAGGAGGGGACAGCGCACGCTATTTCTGCAGTCACTTTGATGTGAATGGACACCGGGCTTAAAGGCCAGTAGACTTCTGACTCTGATGGGATGACAGCAGTCTTGATCTCAAAGCCTTGAAGAACGTTGTTACATATGCAGGTAATAGAATAGAGGTCTCCTGTCTACGAAGACAATGTCCTTCTTCCCAACCCCTTGCTTTCAGAGCACTTTTTTTTTAATGTTTAATTAGCTTTATTGAAGCGTAATTTACATCCAATAAAATTAACCTATTTTAAGCATACAAATCTAAGACTTGACTAATGTATACTGTCATATAACCACCACTACAATCAAGATATAGAACATTTCCATCCTTTACAATCAATCCCATTCCCCAACCCCAACCCCGAATAACACCAACCTATTCTCCACTTTTTGTTACCCTCTGAGTACATACTGCTCTGAGGGTCTGTTCAGGCAGCAACCCTCTGTACTGCTTTGTGACATCTCGTGTCTGCATTTTACCATCTATGTGCATAAAGATGTCCTTCCTCTTACTTTTCATCTTCAGTATAAGTTGTGGGAACATCTGGTCTGGTCCGCCCCTCTTCCCTCCACACCAAGCACACTGTCCCAGACACACTGGACCTTCAATAATGTTTGCCAAATGAATATATGACCAAATAAATCTGCCCCCTTTATTCAGAGTGGGATTGGGATCTTTAAAAACGTGTTTATTTGGCCTGACAGAGGGGTGAATAAAGAACATCTGAGTGGGGAGCGCTGCCGCTTAACCAAGGCTCAGGATGACCATGGTCAGGGAGACACTGCCAGGGAAGGAGGCTGTTTACAGGAGGAGAAGCTGCCCCTCGAGGCTAAGGCCCGCTTAGGACTCATGCCGTGTATACAGAGATGGAAACACTCAGGTTGGCGTCACGTATCTCTGAATGTTTTTATTATCTCTGTAAACCAAAGTTCTGAAGTGTATCAGGGCTCAAAGCCAGCCTTTCGCTGTGAATAATGAACTGAAATGAGGCCTTTTGTGTTGATTATCTGATGATTCATTCTAACGGAGCAGGCACTTTGGGCTGTACTGAGGAAAAAAAAACACAGGATGTGTTCAGGTGGCATTTTTGATTCATGGCCTTTCTCTTATGATTTATTATTCTAAGATATTCAATTTGAAAAGCAAATAGTTTGATACTAAGTGATACATTATTTTTCTTCAGTGTGAAGAAAGCCATGTTGAGAAGTCTGAAAGAAGTAAGGTGACAAGGGGAAAGCTTTCTTTTCTCATGATCCATCACCAAGTGGGGCTGACTCTAAAAATGAAAGACTCTGGATAAAAGAACCATTTGCTGAAGCTTTTGGTTCCTTTAATAAACAATTTTGAATGCCAGCCTAACTCATGTCAAGCCCTTTACTAAATCCAGCGGAGGAATGACAAAGTAGAGCAGTCATAGGCTCTTATGAGGAGGAAAAAACAACAGAAGAACACACAACCAAAGACCAGTGAAAAGGCCTTATTACAATTGCTGACTGAAGTCCAGCAAAAATATGTGTGGAAGGGAAAAAGAGCAAGAAAGTGATCATAGTGGGATAAAATTTACCAGCAAAGGCTTCAGAGGAAAATAATAAGGCATTGAACTTAAACTGGATTTAGACATTTTTAGAAATCTGGGCCCTGGGAGAACAGGTGTGTTGATGTGGTTGCGATATCTCTGGTGTCTTGAGGTTACTTTGAGAATTCTACAGAGGAGACAGCAAGAGAAAAGAAGAAGGAAGAGAAGTACAAATTGTATTAAGAGATATTTTAAAAGATCTAAATGAATGGAAATGTATATCATTTTCATGGAGAAGACTGTGATAGCATAAATTCTAACTAAGTTTACCTATGCATTCAATCCAATTCCAAATAATTCCCCAAAGTATTTTATGGAATTGATATGGACAACGTAATACGATCATAAAATTCATTTGGAAGAACAAAGGGCCAAGAAGAGCCCGGAACTTCTGAAGAAGTGGGGAGCGTTCTTGCCTTACCAGATATCAGGATTGTTTTTTAAAGCTGTAGTAATAAAGAAGAGTTGTGAATCCAGGGATAAACAGACTGGACAGCTGAGATCCAATTCACATCTTTCAGAGTCCATGTGAGAGAGAGAATATAAAGTTAATTTGGGACAAAACCCTGATTTCAAAGTAACTTTTTTTAAAAAAAGATGTAAGTCCTTTGCTAGTGAAAATGAATCTGCTTCATTATGGGGCCTACTCTCCAGTGAACGTCAAGGATGTAGATGTCATTAATTTAGCCAACCTTTTCTTGAATGTATATTTTTAATTTTTAAAATTTAAAAATAATTTTAACTATTTCCTCATTTGATTTTAAATCTATCTTTTTAAATTAAAAGAGACTTGTGAGTGGCCTTACTTGGGCATCTTTAAATATCAGCTCCCTGGTGAAGGTGCTTCTCCCTCCCTGAGGCAAAATAGACTACTGTGTCCTCTGAGAGTTTCCCCAGCTAGTATCTAGGCAAGTACTCATCATAATGTACGTCTGTCTTTGTTTTCTTTGTATATGTCTTCCCTTCCAGACAGAGAGCTCATCAAGGGAAGAGGCACTGTCTTTTCATCTTTGTGTCACCTGGGCTGGAGAAGGTTTTTGGTGCACGGTAAGCATTCAATAACTACTGAAAGAATGAATGGATCTCTCCAAAACAGTTTACATGAAGTGCTTTCTGAATGCAGGAAGGGGCCTGGAACAGTACTTAGGGAATTATTTCTGACGCTTTTATAATTCAGTGATGACATGGGAGTGGGGGACGCTAAAGATCACAGGAGTAAAAACAAATAAGAATTCAATTCATTCAGAAAGCATTTCCTTTTTCAACTGCAGGCATTTTAAAGGCACATCATTATTCTCAGTACTAAGCTGGTAATTTCAGAACAGCAAGAAAAAAGTTTTATTTTATGTTGCCGCCATAGCACAAAACACATTAATGTATTTGTGTGAGCTGAATAAAAGGTACCTTGAAAATTCCAAACAAAGTGATTTCTCAGTGACAAGAGGTGAACCAATTAAAATCAGAGACTGGAAAGAAAAGTTTGGCAACTGCTTTGTGACAGACATTTCTGAGAGGGCTTCAGGGAAAACGATGCACGTACATCATTTGTTTCAATGTAAATAAGACTAGAAAAAAAGAGACTGGACAAGAATACTGCAAGAACCAAGTCATGAACTAGCCCAATGCCTTGATTTGGGATATGCTTGTAAATTTCCAGGACAGCCTTCTCCATCTTATGTCACATAACTAATCAGCCATTTAGTCATCTGTCCATATATATTTCCTTCTACCCAACTGTATTAAGGGAATTTGATAAAAAACATTCAGCATGTTCCCTATTTTAAGGCTTTATTTTTCTTCTTAGAAACTTTCTATTAGCCAAGGCTTCACTCTTTGCCAAGTAAGCAGCTGATTTTTATAATTCAGAGCTGTGAACTCTAGATATACCTTTTAAATCATTAGTTTAGATAGTTGGTAGAGTTTGGGGGTTAATTCTATTATTGACATAAAGATAGTTTAGCATGGTAATTCTCATTTGGTATGTTCTACTTCCTATTAGGTACAACATGTCCATCATTAGAACATACTATTTCGTGACACTTCTGGATATCATAGACTTCAAACGCTTAAGTACATTTTATAGGGGATATGAACAGAACCTTCGGAGGCAGATTACCTGGATTTAAATCCCAGCTCTGGGGCTTCCCTGGTGACGCCGTGGTTGAGAGTCCGCCTGCCAATGCAGGGGACACGGGTTCGAGCTCTGGTCCGGGAAGATCCCACATGCCGCGGAGCAACTAAGCCCATGTGCCCGTGCACCGCAACAAGAGAAGTCACCGCAATGAGAAGCCCACGCACCGCAACAAAGAGCAGACCCTGCTCGCTGCAACTAGAGAAAGCCTGCGTGCAGCAATGAAGACTCAACACAACTGAAAATAAAATAAATGATAAATTTATAAAAATAAAAATAAAATAAATCCCAGCTCTGTCTCTCACTGGCTTCTTGAGCTTGGACTCATTACTTAACCCCTCTGTCTATATCTATAAAATGGCGGTGATGATAATAAAAGTAACCACTCATAATGTTATTTTAAGTTTTGAACAATTTATTTTATGTTAAAGCATTTAGAACAGAGCCCAGCACAGAGGTACTTTTGTAGCTGTTTTTTTATTATTGCTATTATTATTTCCATTGTGATTCTTATAGGCTTCTGAAAGATCCCATATTGTCTTACCATTGTCATCTTTCAACATACTCACTAATTAAAAGATGTCCAGATACAGAAAGTAGAGAACTACAGTGGAATCAAACATGGTTGAGCCATTGTAATGTCTTTATTTGACTATAAAGCAAACATTGTTTAAGGGTCACAGAAGCACGTATTAGAAAGGCATACAGGGGATTAGGGATAGAAAACTACCACTTACCCCTTTCTCAGCACAAGAAAACTACTACTTACCTCTTTCTCAGCACAACTACCCCTACACACAATACAGGGCACTTTACATGCTCTATTTTTGCAGAGTAATTTATAGCAGAAGTCAGCAAACTTTTTCCATAAAAATCAAGATCAGTTTTGCTGGTCACATGACTTCTGTTGCAACTATCCATCTGGAAATATATTATGAAAGCAGCCAAAAACAATATGTAAACAAATAGGCTTGAATGTGTTCCAATAAAACTTTATTTACAAAAATAAGCACGGCTTCCCAGATGTGCTTGCCTAGACCAAGTTCTATAGCCAAGTTAGTTTTCCCAGGCTGATATCCACAACTCAGAGAAGTGGCTCTGACCAAGAGGTTTCATCTTGATTCACTGCAGGTGCTCATCCTAAATACTTCCCCACTCTAAATGCCTACTATCTTGAAGGTCATGTACCTGAAAACGCATTGTGCTTCTTGACCTTGAAAAATCCATACGTTTACACACACACACACACACACACACATGCACGCACAGAATGCAAAATGCCCTTTGATTTCTGACTGCATTTGGTTAAAAGCAACAAAATGGAAGTGTGAAGAAGTGTGAAATCAGAAAAAGCCTCTACTGAGAGAATGTGGAACTAGTCATGCTTTCAATCTCTGCAAGGAGAAAAAAAAACAGGCCAAAAGTGGTATGTGAAGAGTGAGAAAAGTGCAAACTAATGGTGGCTGGTTAAATTCATCTTCAATAATTCATCTAGAAATGAGTAGCAGAATAAAGCCAGAGAAATTTGAAAATGTCAAGAAGAGAGACCTATTAAATGACTTTCCAACTGTTACCCAAGGTCAGGAGAAACATAAGCTTGAAACCATTAAAGTCCTGGCTCCCAAGTTCCAATTTTAACAACTAAATGACATGCCTTGTTTTTGAAGGTACAGTCCCTATTTAAAGAAATGGAAAGGTAACAAACCCAGAGATAAACAAATTTAATCCAGATTACTCTGGCCTTACCTGTTAAACGGCATTAGTTTAGTAGAAGTGGCACTGGGTGTGAATTATTCAATGCCCATATCCTTCCCAACTTTAAGGATTTTTTTTTCTTAAAGCTAGGTATCAAGACCATTAATAATTGACAAAGCATTTGTAAACCCTTAGCAAATGAACAGTCAAGGGACACATTAATAAAACATGTTTAAAAATCTCCATCCCTGTGCTGACTCTCGTCAAACTGTCCCAAAGCAGAGCAACGGGCAGCTCATCCTCCAGCTCAAAGCAGGGGCCAGCACGTCTGACAAGGTGACACAGAGGGTGGAGGGCAATACCTTTTAGGAAACCATGATCATCTTTTACTTTTACCCACACCCCTCCAGCTAATTCAGAGCTTATGAACCATTCCTTAATAAATAAATTTTTTTTGGCCTAAATTTTTCTGCTGGGTCACTTTAGGGATACAAATTTATAAATAAACCTTCTGACATTTCTATTCACAAAGCAAACATTTAAGATGCTGGAGGAATGGAGTGTTAGGGATTTAGGAAGGGCCAATGAAAATCTTCACCTTGAGGTCACTGCACATTTAGCTCAGGCTAAGGGAGTGGTCAGAGCCGCAAAGTGCCACAGTCTCAAGGCAGTTAAGTGGCTTAGCTCATCTTACTCTCACTGGATAATGCAAAAGAAATAAAAATGTATTTTATTGACATGGCATCTTTTTTCTTAAGACTGAAGAGTACTGCAGGCACAAGAAAGAACCAGCTATTAGCATACTAGCTTGTCACTGCCCTTGGACAGAGAAGGGATTGTCAAAAACCTCAACGTAGGGGCTTCCCTGGTGGTGCAGTGGTTGAGAATCTGCCTGCCAATGAAGTGGACACGGGTTCGAGCCCTGGTCTGGGAAGATCCCACATGCCATGGGGCAACTGGGCCCATGAGCCACAACTACTGAGCTTGCGCGTCTGGAGCCTGTGCTCTGCAACAAGAGAGGCAGCTACAGTGAGAGGTCCGCGCACCGCAATGAAGAGTGGCCCCAGCTCGCCACAACTAAAGAAAGCCCTCGCACAGAAATGAAGACCCAACACAGCCAAAAATAAATAAGCAAAAAAAAAAAATTAAAAAAAAACCTCAATGTAAATAAGATCAATGGGCCAGGGTCAAGATTCCTGAGCCGGAGGGCACTGTGATAACCCTCTAGGGAGAACTGCCCACCTGGGTGTGACCTGAGATGACCTGGGTAAATCCCCCCACCCCCATGTCAAAGTACAGAGGTCATTTTAGGGGTGGTGGGATGATTTTCGCATTAGTAGCACCCCAAACATTTACTGAACACTAGCTACATACATGACTTCATAGACACTGAGAGTATAATGATAATATAAGCCTCCATCTATGCTTTTCTGAATGTTTCAGTTGATTTGTGGAGGCAAAATTCATGAGCAAACAGAGAAATGATTTTCAAGGGGGCACAAAATTTCAAGGAAACAGGATTAACAGAATCCTCCTAGAGTACTGAGGTGGGTATTTCAAGGGTCTACAACTGATACAATTAGGGGCACTATAGGATAATGAGACATAAATTCTTTCGATTCCTATAATTTTTGGCCTAATTTATTTAGCACTGCATCAGCCTAGATTCCCAATAGCTGATTCAGTTCTGCTCAGACAAAAAGAGAGGAGAGCCCCTTATTGGGGGAGTACTAGTATAGACGTCGAGTTTGTGCTTTCTGCTCTAATAAATTCGAGTCTTTGGTCCATCTCTAAAAATGTACAATTTTATCAAACCTATATCAAAATGTCCAAAGGAGAATAAGGCTTTTCCCAGTATAATCCCTTTAGTTTGTATTAGGATTAGGGTTTGGGTTAGGGTTAGGGTAAGGGTTTGAGTTAGGATTGCCTCAGATTTTTCTGATTTTTGAAAGGAGGTTTCCAAAACGGAGATATTCTCACTCCAGGAAAATCATCCTTTTCAATTCATTTATTTAATCGCCCATAAACTTATTATTGCTCAACAAAGCTCAGCACTAAATGCTACAGTCCACCCCAGTCCAAGCCCCATCCATTCTCACCTGGACTAATGCTTTATCCTCCTAACTGGTCTTCCTCCTGTTTTGTGGCTCCCTCACAGTCCTGACCTACACGGCATCTAGAATGATCTCTAATAATGAAAATCAGTCTGTTTAACCCTTGGGCCTAAGATCCTCCTTTTCAGAGCCCACAAGATCTTACAGGATTTGATCCTGATGGCCCTTCCAACTTCACCTGCAACTTCTTCCATTTTCCACTCTCCTTCTACACACAGCAGCTTTTTTTCCCCTTTGCTGTGCATTCCAAGCTCATGACTGTCTAAGGGTCTTGCTCATTCTATTTCTTTTCCCTAAAACCACCTGATCCCAGATACTGGCATCTCCTGTCCTGTCTTTTCATTCAGGCTTCTTTTCAGTTTGCAGAACAGAGAGGTCTTCCCTGACTATTCAACCTACCTACTGCCTACTTCTGCTTGCACAGAACCCCCCTCCTCAGCTCACTCTATACCATCTTACTGTTTTATTTTTTTCAGAAATTATTACTGTGTGTTCATACAGTTATGTACTTGTTAATTTTTCTATCTTCCCTACCCCCATCTCCAATTAGAAATAAGTTCCATGAGATCAGGGCCTTGTTGAATGAATGCTGACTTCATACATCAGCCCACTTAAGACACAGTCCCGTCTTGTAAGAAATATATGTACTAAAGAAATAGGGAGCAGAACAAAATAGCTATTAAAGACAATGTCTGAAAAGTATTATAAATGAGGTGAGGCCACAGAGTAAAGGAGTTCAAGAAAAGATGGCTTGTAGCTGGAATGAATATGGAAAACTCTGTGATGCTAGTGGTCTTTTAGTTAATTGATGAAGAGTCTGAAATCTGGTTTTAGAGAAATATGCTCCTTATTTATTTATTTATCTATCTATCTTTGGTTGCATTGGGTCTTTGTTACTGCACACAGGCTTTCTCTAGCTACGGTGAGCGGGGGCTATTCTTTGTTGCAGTGCACAGGCTCTAGGCACACAGGCTTCAGTAGTTGCAGCATGTGGGGCTCAGTAGTTGTGGCACACGGGCTTAGTTGCTCTGCAGCATGTGGGATCTTCCTAGACCAAGGATCAAACCCGTGTCCCCTGCATTGGCAGGCGGATTCGCAAGCACTGCACCACCAGGGAAGTCCCCCGAAATATGCTCCTTGAGAGGAAGTATAGGTAGATATTTTTCAAGACATGTGGATGATGAACCCAAAATACCTTTGCATGAATTAGGGATGCGACACCAGACAAGGCAGCCATGCCCCTTCCAAGGATTTCGTTATTTTTTTTATTATGTGGAAAAAAAATCTTCCTCATTATTCAAATGAAGAAATGTGTGGCACTTTTTCTGGATATTTCAAAATGGGAAATAAATAACTTATTTTAAGAAATTATATCCTTCTGTGGTGGGATGAACTGGGAGATTGGGATTGACATGTATACACTGATATGTATAAAATGGGTAACTAATAAGAACCTGCTATATAATGAAATAAATTAAAAAAAAGAAAGAAATACTCACCAAAGGGGAAATGGTTAAATAATTTATAGCATATGAGCCTATTGTAAATCTATTAAAATGATGTTTCTGAAGCATTTATACTCATGCTATCCTGTTAAAAGGGTAAAAAAGATTAAAAACTGTGTATCTAGGGGCTTCCCTGGTGGCGCAGCGGTTGAGAGTCTGCCTGCTGATGCAGGGAACATGGGTTCGTGCCCCGGTCCAGGAAGATCCCACATGCCGTGGAGCGGCTGGGCCTGTGAGCCATGGCCGCTGAGCCTGCGCGTGCGGAGCCTGTGCTCCGCAATGGGAGAGGCCACAACAGTGAGAGGCCCACGTACTGCAAAAAAAACAAAAACAAAAAAAACCTGTGTATCAAAAAAAAAAAAATCCACCTGCCAATGCAGGGGTCATGGGTTCCAGCCCTGGTCCAGGAAGATCCCACATGCTGCAGAGCAAATGAGCCCGTGTGCCACAACTACTGAGCCTGCGCTCTATAGCCTGCGAGCCACAACTACAGAAGCCTGTGTGCCTAGAGCCCGTGCTCCACAACAAGAGAAGCCATCACAATGAGAAGCCCGCGCACCACAACGCAAGGAAGAGTAGCCCCCGCTCACCACAACTAGAGAAAGCCCGCGCATAGCAACGAAGACCCAATGCAGCCAAAAATAAATAAATAAAATAAATAAATTTATTTAAAATAAAGAGATTATTTCCTTCTGTTAAAAAAAATAATAAATGCACACAGCTTATATATATCTTCTGGCTATCTGTGATAAACCATGACTTAACTTCCCAGAAACCGGCTTGTCTCTTAAATAGTATTAGAGATAAATTTCAAAGACTCTTATATCTGATATTTCTTCCTCTCACCTATCCTCTACCCAAAGACAACATATGTATTCATTTTAAAATAAACAAACTAACTAAAAGAAACAGTATCTGTGACCACAGATATAAAAAGCCTAGAAATGATTCTTTGTTGACATAAAGTTGAAAAAAAAAAGTGCTCTCTCTTCCCAGATGACATTTAAGCCCTGCCAGTATCCCAATCACTCACTCCCTGTCCCTCACCCAGATATCTGCTCTTGTAATAATCTTGTTCTTCTCGTAGTAACACAATTCTCTCCAACAGCCTCCTATATCCTTACAGGCAATGGGCTGTGTCCATCCCTATCAGCACAAAGGACACAATGAAATAGATCTGGGGGTTCAGTGTCTAGTGCAGAGCCAAGGAAAGAGGTTTTGGCTATGACACAGCCCTAATTACTTACGAGCACTGTCAGCTAAATAACCCACTTAGACTCCTGCTGCTACCTTGCTTCTGTGATGCAGTAGTCTGATCTTTTCCAAAGCAAAGTCCACCCAGCTATTAAAATAAATAAGGAGACCGATACTGCCTTTCAGTCTCCTCACAGAACAGTAAGTTAAGAACATAAACACATACAGCCACACACACACACCAGAACCAGGGGCACTGAAGATTTCATCAGCTGTCTGATGAGAGGATATTTAATTAACTCTCGTACCTATCTCTCCCTGCATGACACAAACAAATCAAGGAGCTTTGGAAGAATAATTAGTTCAAGATGTAAAAGCAGCATCAGACTTTAAAAAAAATTTTTTTAAAGAAATCAAAACCCCCCAAATAAGAGACAAAAGCAGTAGGAGTCTGGAGCATTTAATTATCATCGATTAGGAGCCTCAGGACCCTTGCTAAGGGCTTTGCCACCAAGCATTCCTCTAAGGTCAGGACCCAGCAGGGCGCTGATCCACCAAAATATATATAATAAAATCCAGAGTCTTAACATATGGCCACATCAGAAGGCAAAAGTGTGGCTTTGAAAAATGCACCGGGAGTATAAAAGTAGCTCTGCTATCTCACCTTTGCAAGTGTGTATATTGGGAGTTACTCTCCAGTGGTGTGGATGCATCTTCAGTATTAGAGAAGAACAACCATTCCTCACTATTAATTTATGCACAGAGAGGGGCCCTGGCCTCTTCCCCCATCTTTAATCAGTCTGCACATGGAAACAGAAATAACCTATTTGATGGATGAATTTGGAAAGTGTACTTGAATGTGCCCAGTTCCACCCCTCCTGCTTTCCACTTTCAGACTGAACCTGTTGGCAGGAAGCTTCTATTTTCTGCTAGACAGACCCCCCCACAAGGGAAGCCTTTAATTTTCCTGTTTCTCCTGTGATGCAGACGTAGCATTAACAAGATCATTGTATCACAGATATTAAATCACATTCTCCAATCTGATTTTTTTTGTTTACTTCGTTTTTTGTTTTGTTTGTATGAAAGCTGCTGTTTTGCCTTCTATCTCTCTGATGTCTACACTGTTCTTTCAATTATTTTAGAATTTGGACAATAAGGATGAATGTATTTATTGGTGCCTCAAACACCTCTTTCACCTAGTGGGAGAAATGAGAACTTCAACAATTTTCTCTTTTCCTTTGTAATATCTTTTTGGCTTAAGGCAAACCAGGATAAAGATAAAAGAACAGTCACAGAGCCAGAAATTAATTTTTTTAAATATGCATCAATTTGAAGTTATAAAAATTGGAGAACTGTCTTAGGGGAGAATTCTCAAATGGAGGGACGTGGGTCAGGAAGCCCTAGATTCATTTACGAGAAATGTCAGAAACAGAACAAATCGTCATTTCACTTCCTGTAGCCTCTGTTACATTTCCATCAATAATAGCTTGGAGAATTTTTTTTCTCCCCAAAAAGAGCACACTTGCCAGGCCTTTTGCAATGAGTCATTTACTTCCTTTGTGGCTTTAACAATACTTTGCTCTCCATTCCCTGTAAAGGATTCCACTCACTGAGGCCTCAGACTCTTTCTTCTGATTTTCTTCTTCCCAAACACCTTGGTTCAACTAGATTTGCAGATTCTTTATGTCACATTAAGTTTCTCTTTCTCCCCAGTAGATTTTGTCTTTTGTACTGTCTCCTGTTTTCCAAGCTTCCTCAACCTGGGACACTTCTTTTTTTCCTCTTTATACACCGGATATGAACAGCCAATAATAACCTCCTAGAACGTAGCTCAGGCCCTCTCATGCTTGGAAGGATTGGTAACTAACATTTACTATGTACCAGAAACTATAAACATATAATACCTTCAACATACAAATATACATCTGCACAAGGTTATTAATTGCAGCATTCTTTATTAAAGGCAAAATATTGGAAACATCCCCAATGCCCATGCATAGAAGAGGGACTGAATAAACTATGGTATATCCTCACAATATAGAACTATGCAGCTACCAAAAAGAATGAGAAAGATCTCTATAAAGTGATACGGGGAAGTTTCTTGGATATATTGTTAAGTGAAAACAAAAAAGCACATACAAGTGTCTATAGTTTGCTACTTTTATATAAGGAAAAAAAGGGATATAAGAAACTATGTATGTCTGGTTATTTGTGCAAAAATATGGGAAGGATAAACTAGAAATGAATGAGACTGGTTACTTAAAGGGGGAAAGTGGGATTGGGGTGAAAAGACTGTGAGAATGGGAATGAGATAATAAGATGAGGGAGGAGGACACTTCTCTGAGGATAGCTTTTGTTACAGTTCTGACCTTTAGACTCTACCTAAAATGAAAGAATGAATGAATCAATGAAATCAACTGAATTGCTGGGGGAATCCAAAAGGGAATAGAAACAAATGAATCCAACTGTAGTACCAATAAGTGATATAAGTCAACTGAAATCAGTGAGGGAAGAAAATAAATAATTTAAATAACTTTAAATAACTGGAATATAACTTTTTGATTACATGTTTTGTAAGGCAAAAAGACAAAAAGAACTATCCACAGGTATTGTCCTCTATTTTGTGGTCCTCCATTTCGTAAGTTTGGTTTTCACAGGAGTATGGTTAAGCAATTCTGAAGCAACTTTGTGCACATACAAAGAGTGAACAAATAAGTAAATACATTGTAAGTAACGAGAGTCACATTTCTCATTGTTGGAAAAAGGAGTTATGAATAAGGAAAGGAGGAATGTTAGATTGAACTCTGTGGTACTGGATTAGAATTCCTAATTTAGAGAACAAAAGGAATCAGCATGAATTTGTGTTTTTCTAGATATATATATAGACGGATAGATATAAAAATGTAGATCTGTGAATGTAGGAATTTATAGGTAGAATTTCCTAGCCCTGTCTGAGAGGACCCAGAAGCAATGATGTCGTGATAGCAATTAGCACACCTTGCATCCAGATCTTGACTTCTAAATTCCATTCTTCAATAAAAGGAACCAGGGCTCCTTGGAGAAACAGCTGATTCCAAGGCTGGGGCAGAAAATACAAACAGAGCTTGGGATAATTCTTTGTGGTGCCAGAAAGTAAATTAAGGTTCAAAAGAAGATAGGACCATGTTCAAATAGTACAGGGGCTAAGGATGTACTCCCAAAGGCCAACTCTTGGACAATCTGAGCAACAAAATAAATAATAGTAGTAAAGGATTATAACCCACAGAATAAACTAAAGATACATGAATCCATACTGATGTAAGTAAATAAATGAATAAAAAATTAGGAAGAAAGAACAGCTTTCTTCCTCAGGAAGAAAGCAGGAATAATGGAATGAAAAAAAATCACCATTAGGTACTCAGCACATTAATAACTGTTGTAGGAAAGAATGAAGAAAGTGAGACGGGGGGCTTCCCTGGTGGTGCAGTGGTTGAGAGTCCGCCTGCCGATGCAGGGGACATGGGTTCGTGCCCCGGTCCAGGAGGATCCCACATGCCGCGGAGCAGCTAGGTCCCATGGCCGCTGAGCCTGCGCGTCCAGAGCCTGTGCTCCGCAACAGGAAAGGCCACAACAGTGAGAGGCCTGAGTACCAGGAAAAAAAAAAAAAAGTGAGACAGGGACTTCCCTGGTGGTCCAGTGGTTAAGACTCTGCGCTTCCACCACAGGGGGTGCAGGTTAGATCCCCACTCGGGGAACTAGATCCTGCATGCCGCACAGAGCAGCCAAAAAATAAAAATAAATAAAAATTTAAAAAACCCATCTGACAATGGATTAAAAAAAGACAAATAGAAAGTACATACGTTAATATTACTAAACAAATAATATGTTAGACCAAAATCTATCTGACTACTATGAACAGGTTTTCCCAATATGCTAAACTTCTTTCCATGGTTGATGAATTCTAAAATTGAATGAGACAAGCATCATCTCTTTTACTCACGTCCCAACATGCAATGGACAATAATAATGTATTCCTACTTCAGAGGACAACAGAGGCTAGGAATAGTTCTGTAATATTACAACCAAATGGACAGTGATTGAGGAAATAATTGTTTCCAAATTTACCTGGAATCAAAATCAACTAACCAAATTAATCAAAACCAGTATTATCTCCCAGAATCTTTATGTTTTACATTAGATGACCAATTCCTTTAGTTCAAGGGAAGTGGCTTATCTATCTTACCTTGAAAAGCTAATGTTTCTTAGGGGTCTACTATGTGCCAACCCCTTTGCTTAGAGTTTTATGTACACTACTGCATCACATCTTCACAATCCTTTACGGATTAGTAACTAGCATAACCTCCGTTATCACAGGAGAACTTGGAATGGCATAGACAACTTGCAAAATCTGAATCCAGGCTTTCCACCTGACTTGCTCTTACGAACTACACAACATGTTCCATGTAAATGGAGAAGTGCATTGGACTGTAATATGCTATCCCCATCTCTTCCTCCTTTAGAAACTCAGTGTGTTTCCAGTACATAATTGCGACTGCTGATTTCTTGAAAAGGTCAGGCAGTGCCCCTCAAGGTGCATTTTTCCATCACACACCAGCTCTGTCATTTGCTGTGACAGATTTCCGGTATTTCCAATTATGCTCTTCTTGGGGAAGGTTAAATCAGATTTGAGGGCAATGAAGGGTTAATGAAATGATCTTGGTGTAATTACTCATTATAAAACATCTTCCTTTCAGTTGTGGCCCTAGATGATTTTATTTGGGAATAAAAACAAAAAATCTCCTAGGGCAGCAGTGATAGAGCAAGCTGATAAAGGAGAGAAGAGCTGCCTATTCTTTAAGGATTTTGATCACAAGTGGAAAAGCATATTACTTGTCAAAGGCACTATTAGGAAACTCACTGAGAGATACAAAGTGGAAACAAACAACAACAACAGCCTGCTTTGCTTTTCCCACTGCTCAGGAATATTTATATTTTTTTGGTTTAGAACAACCGTTTGAAATGTAAGACAGAAGATGGCTGAGTGACATTAGTCTTTGTTTTCTGCTCTGTGTCTATTGTATGTGGGGACTCAGACACACTCCTGTCAAACCTCCCTCCCTCTCTAAAGTGGCTTGATAATGACGTGATTAGAATCCTTGGAACTCAAACAAAGTTGTAACTTAATTAAAAGAAGAAAAGTAAAGCAGAAGGAGGACGGCAATAATAAGTATGCGAGGTTTTCTTCTACCTAAAGCAAAATGGATCTCTCCATCCTTAATCTTTTTACAGTGCCATTTCATGGTTGATGCTTTGCTTTTCTGAAGCAAAAAGCATTTATATAACTCAAGCTGTTAAAATCATGGGTAGAACAGCATGATTTGTGGTTTTTTCCCCCAGTGTAGAGGCATGGTATATCACTGTCCAGAACCCTAAGTCCACACACCCCTTCTACTGATGACCTGTTGCTAAATAAAGCTGGATAAAAAGCAAAGATCAAGGCAGACTATCTCAAGTGATCTGTGTGCAAGATATTTGAGTCAGCTTTCTATGTGAAACCACCAAGGAGCAGAAGGTAGAAAAACCCTGGGTTCTAGTTATACCTCTGCCCTTAACTACCTTGGACCCTTGCAAAGCCTCTCACTAACATCTTATCCACTGCTCTCACTGCATTTGTCTTTTCTTCTAAAAGGTCTTCCTAAAAAGCAAAGCTAATCATGACACTTCCCTGTGTAAAAGCATCTTTTAATTACAATTCAAATAATAAAGTTAGAATTCCTTAGATAGACACGGAAAGCCCTTCACCACTGTTATTACAAATGTCCTTTGGAAAGCCCTTCACAACTGTTATTACAAATGTCCCTATACAGCCTCTCCTAGGATTGTCCCACCTGTTATCTCTTCCTGAGGGACAGACTTGGAAAGATGGAACAGGATGACCAGTAGCCTATGACATGGCTTGGTGGGAAAAATACTGCCCAAATGTAAATGATGATTATGAGGTGAGCCAATCTGATTCCCTTCTTGGAGTTTGTGCTAGAAAATATGGGGAGAAATTAGCAAATTATTAACAGAAAAGTAAGTGGACACAGAGGCAGATTTGAATTAATGGTAGAAAACTAGAATGAAACCTCAGAAGTTTTGCTTCCAAGATTCCTAGATCTGCTGTGAAGTGTAAATGACCGCCCTTGTCCAAGCTCAGGGGCCTTAGTTTTGCTTGGTTCCCGCTCCTCCTCTGCCTGGATATTTGGCTTTGCCTAGGTTCTCTCCAGCCTCAGCCATATGGCTGAGATACTTGTTTACTTATTCTCACATGTATCCTTAGAATACACTCCATAATTTAACGTAACCCTGTTCAGCTTATTGCTATTCAAACACCACCATCACTACCAACTTCATCTCCAACAACAGAAATAAGACAGTAATCTGACTTTAAACTTACTTCACCTGGAACATCCTTATTCTTTCTTAAGGTTCTGGATTAAATATCATGTCCTTTGGAAAACCACACAGTTCTGGAGGCCAAAACTCTGAAATCAAGGTGTCGAGAGCTCTCTGCTTCCTCTGAAATCTGTAGAGGGTGACTCCATCTTTGCTGCTTCTGGCTTCTGGTGTTTCCTGCCAACCCTGAAGTTCCCTGCTTGAGGATGCATCATTCCAATATCTTGTCACAGAGACACTTCGTCCTTGTGTGTCTCTACCCTCTTTTTGAGGACACTAGTCACGCCGGGTTGAAGGCTCATCCTACTATAGTATGACTTCGTCTTAACCAATTACATCTTCAACCACCCTATTTCTTGAGAGAGTCACAGCCTGAAGTCCTGGCGGCAGACTTCAACAAAACTTTGGGGGAAGACCCAATTCAACCCATAACAGGAGTCAGAATCCCTGGGTAGAAATTTTGACCCCTACCACCTTCACTGCTATTTAACTGTGTGCATTCAGACAAGTTATTTCTACTAGGTCTTCCTTCTTCTTTCTCTTCTAAATTAGGAATTACACTCTGCCAATTTAACTGGTTTGTTGTAAAGAGCCAAGGAAGTGCTTTACTTAGAGGTTTCTATTACCTAGCATGACAAAACTGTTATGCCCACAGAATTAGTAGAAGTGATCTTTTAAAAGATTCCTTTCTTAACCATTATCCAAAGTGGAAAAGAATCTCCAGGTCCATCCATGTTGCTGCAAATGGCATTAGTTCATTCTTTTTAAGGCGGAGTAATATTCCTTTGTATATATGTACACATCTTTGTCCATTCATCTGTTGATGAAGGGACCTCGAGGTTATTACACTAAGTAAAGTAAGTCAGACAAAGACAAATATATGACATTGCTTATATGCAGAATCTAAAAAAAAAAGTGCTACAAACGAACTTGTTTCCCAAACAGAAACAGACTGGTTACCAGGCGGGATGGGTGGGGGGAGGGACAGAGTGGGAGTTTGGGATTGACATGTACACACTGCTATATTTAAAATGGGTAACAAGTACCTTATGTAAAAAAAAAAAAAAAAGGTTAAAAAAAACAAAGGGGAAAAAAACTAGCATGAATTCAGGACCTACATGTACCAGGCCCTTTAAGAAACTACTTAGATCCACCGAGAAATCAACGACGAGGGTGGCGGCGAGGAGGACACCGAGGCCTTCGACACCGCGGCCACCGACACTGCAGCCACGTGGAAGCCCAGGGAGGCGCAGGCAGGCGGCGCCCCCAAGACGCGGCCGGACACGCGGCCCGAAACCGAGAGCCTCTCCTGCTACCTCAGACGTCCGTCCACAGCATCTCCACGGCTACGAGCCGGCCAAGATCTATGAAAACGCCTTGGACCGGCAGGCCCCGCCCTTCGACCGTCTGCACACTTACATTTTCAAGGGGAGTGGTTCGGTACAGACGGGTCGCGGAGCTCCCTGAAGTCGGCCACGTCAGACTCCGAGCAGAACTTAGACTTCCCGACGGACCGGAAGCTGACGGCGCTCTACGGGGCGTCGGAGGGGCCGCTTCCCTGCGGTGACGGAAGCCGGGAGGCCTGCGCGCGGCCAAACCCAGCCGTTCTCGGGGCGGCTTTGCGGACGAGGCGCAGCCAACCACAACAGCGATACGGTGCAGAGGGCGAGGATGCGGGTGAGTCGGCGAGCGGAGATCTCCCTGGATCAGCTTTACTTGGATAGATTCAGTTAAATAATCAAAAGGAAACACAGGAAGAAGGGGGCAGAATCTCTAATGACCTTCTTTTCTTTTTAGTTTTTTGTGACATTGTGTTCAAAGGCATGGAGTCCAAGGCTAAGAATGGCAAGCTGGGCTTTTCTTTGCCATCCTCCAAGGCCTTTGTCACCTTGCCACCTCTAAGAGGCTGTGCTGTTCAATGCAGAGGTGGCGAATGAAAGCAGATAGAAAGTTCTACACTCTTACCAGTTTTTTTTTTTGTTTTGTTTAAAACCTCATTTTATTCTCCATTTAAGAGTTTTGCTGACTCAGCACACCACGCAAACTGACCCACACAAAACACTGAAAAATTATTCCTCGGTGAAATTAACCTACTTGTTCTGGGATGGATGGAATGCTTTTAACCCTTTTAAAACAAGGTTAAGGCCGAATTGGCCTTACATGGGGGATGGGGGCAGAGAAGAAGGAAGAGGCATTGACTTTAAGCTCAAGTTTAATGGCTGAACCAAGAGTTGGCATTACAACAAATCCACCTTCATCAAGTCAGGGTGCTTTTGTTCTCTCAGCTCTTTAACTGTGCCCCTGCAAAACTGTTCAGAAAGAAGCCAGAAAATGTGCCTCTTTTGCACTGTAGATGTGTCTTCCATGTGCCAAATGTGAAGATTAGATGCTACGAATAAAAGCCAAATAAAAAGAAGTATCTGATTAAAAAAAGAAACTGTTTATACATGTTATGGCATTTATTATGTTGTTGTAAAAAGAGAAAAATATGGACAATTTGTACTCCCCCCAAATTAATCCTCAAATAGCTAATATTCATGTGGTATGTATACACACGTGTACACACCATTCACACACAGACATCTACACGTATATGTTTAGGGATATATATCCTGATTATATAGTATATAATTGGAAGTACTGAAATGAAAATATTATGCTACTTTAGAGAATATTTTAATATTATAGTTTTGTTCAAAGTGAATCATTTTAGAAACTATATATATGACTATATATTATATACATAGAAACTATATATACATATATACTACATATATATATATTCTATTTTGTTTATCTTGTTTCTCTAAAACATTAAAAACAAAGAAACAAAACCCCAAAACTTTTGTTTGGTTCATGATTCAGTAGCAGAATAAAGCAAAATAAAAAGTCTTCTGAGCTCAGTTTTGGATTTAGAGTATTATTGCTGCTTATTCTGGTTTTTAGTTCACAATTTCACCCCACTTAAGTTCCCTGTAATTATTACAGCCGTTTTGGTTGGTGTAAAGGATGGGTGGTTTTTCCTGTTATAGAATGATCATTTATTTGCTCTTTTACTTGTGGGTATAGCAGCAAATTGAAATCAAAATGATAATTTAAAATGTCCTCTTTGTTGTTGATTCAACTTCCAACGGACTGTGACAAGTGCTGCAAACCCATTTGTGCCTCCTACACTTGTGTATGTCCTCACAAGAGATAAATACCCCCTCCTATCTGATGGTTATAAATTGGATCTTTGTGTCATTGTTAAGTGAGAAGGTAGGGACACAGTACAGCTTAAGATAACAGCAGACTTGTACTAGATGCCTGAATGAAGCTAGAACAGTAAAAGCCCAGTCCTGTTTTCAACAACATGTGTGTGCATTGTACCTAGAGCATATTTTTTGACAAAAGATCATTCATAAAAGGCACTGCACTGCAGAAAGTAAATAGACCAAGTGAAGGAAAGCAAATCTGTCTGATGTACTAATGTCTATTTAGCCCCTTTGGGATATAGGAAGAATGTTAATGCAGCTGAGTTTTGGACCAATGACATCTTGGCCTCTATGCTAATTTTATATCAGGTCAACATTTTAAGAATCATAATTTTTGAAAGATTCAAATTTATTCTTTTACTCATTCTCCTATTCTTATACAAATCAACTCAAAATATAAACTGTATTTCTAAATATTCGTTCTCACTCCATTGTTTACATTGACAGGCTCTCTGTGACTCTATCGTGTTCAATAATTCCTATTTGACTTTTTAGGTCCATTGGTACTTTCCTTTTGTAATTTCATATCTATTCCTTCCTTAGGTTTCTCCTGTAGACAACAGGCTCTTTCCTTAGCCTGAATCCCTGATAATTTTCTATACTTAGCATTATTCATCTAATAGTTGGTTTTCCATCTGTCTCCCTTCTTTCCTTCCCCTCAGGTTTTCCTATAATTGCCTGTGTTGCGCATTCCTGAGTCCACACCGCTAAGAATTAAGGTGAAATGCCCATCAATGCCTTTTTTTTTTTTTTTTTTGGGATACGCGGGCCTCTCACTGTTGTGGCCTCTCCCATTGTGGAGCACAGGCTCCGGATGCGCAGGCTCAGCGGCCATGGCTCCCGGGCCCAGCCGCTCCGCGGCATGTGGGATCTTCCTGAACTGGGGCACGAACACCTGTCCCTTGCATCGGCAGGCGGACTCTCAACCACTGCGCCACCAGGGAAGCCCCCTTTTAAGTATAATAAAAGAATATGATGGGAGATCGTCAGGACTTCTGGCTAATTCCCTCTCTCTCTCCAGGATAAACATCCATACATCATCCGGTAAGAAAAATCAGTTTCAAAACCTCAGGCATGAGGGAAAGTTCTCAACTGAAGGGAGAGGAAGGGAGAAAGAGATATTAGGTTCCTCAGGTGAAGAGGTGCTTGGGGTACTGACCATCACCAGCTGGGGAGAGTAGCACAGGATACAGCTATAGAGGTGAGGGGGGCATATCTTGCAGGTCCTTCCAGGCCATTAGAAGTTTTGAATGTATTCAGAGCATAACAGGAAGTTATTGAAAGGGTTGAGTTAGGAAAATGATATTACTCAATTAACTCCAGTTTTCAAAAGATTCTTCTGAGTGTCTTGAGGAAAATGGATAAAGAGGGATGACAAGGATAGAAGCCAAAAGACAAGATGGTCAAAGAAAGTTGAGTCACCTGAGCAATGAAAGGAGAGTCTGTTCATGAATATTTGTAGGCATCTGTAATACAGTTCAATAACTTCTTCAAACCAGAAAGCAAAAATATGAGATTGGTGTTTCTAGATTTTTTTTTTTTTCTGGAGAAATTGCTATTTTTGAGAGAGCGAAATCTCCAGAAAAATCAGGAAGTTACAATGGTTGTGGTACAAGTATGTCTCTTTTTGTGTTTCCCAAGGCTTGGTGTCCTGCAGTAACTTGGGTTATAAGCATTCTTCCTACCAGACTTCATCTAGATTTCCAGTTCTAGGATCTTGCTACTTTATTAACTGCTGTGTCTTTGTATTATAGGGGAAGAAAATATTCCTTCCGCCCTCCTAGGTTCTTTGTCTGGTTTAATAATTAAATTTATGGAAGACATTAATAGGAGAAAAACAAGTTTAATTTCATATGTTTAGGAGAATCATAAAACTATGGGACTCAAGGGCACATCAGGCAATTGGGGTTTATATGCCATCCTGAGCTAAGGAATGGGATCGGAGCTGGAGCTTCAAAGGAGAGAAAGATAATTCACGGGATGATAAGAAGAGCAAATGTTTGGTAATTAGATGTTTGCCCTGCCATGCAGGTAAGTCTTTCAAATAAAAAGGTTATCTCTGGTAACAGCCCTCTTTCTGAGCCAGGGCCCCTATCTCCCTATCTAAATTATTTTAGGGAGTTAAGGGAGAGGTAAAAGTTCTTCCTGAGTCTGCTGGGTCTCGATTGCCTTCAGCTCAAAACAATCCACAGGCCAAAGTGACACATTTTGGGTTGGCCTATTCTGTTCCCCTTCAGTACCTTAAATTTCATCACATCGTTTCATTTTTAAATTTGCTTTATCAAATGTAGCTTCTTTTTTTTCTTCCACTTTTATTTAGGTATAATTGACATACAGCACTGTATAAGTTTAAGGTATACAGCATAATGATTTGACTTACATACATCAAGAAATGATTATCACAGTAAGTTTAGTGAACCTCCATCATCTCATATAGATACAACGTTAAAGAAATAATTCTTTTGTGTGATAAGAACTCTTAGGATTTACTCTCAACAACGTTCATATATAACATAGAGCAGGGTTAACTATAGTCATCATGTTGTACATTACATCTCTGGTACTTATTTATCTTATAAGTGGAAGTTTGTAGTACCTGTTGACTGCCTTCACCCACTGTAGCTTCTTTTGTTGTAAGAAGCCTCTTCCTCAGCCTCTACCTCTCTCTGCTAGAGCCACACAGGCACCATTGCTACAGCTTCCCCGGCTTCCAGTGCCAGTCCTACCCCTAGTTTGACTTAACTCATCCCATCTTGATTCAAACCACACTTAGTGGCCTTTCTTTCTGTGTCACTGCAATTTTGTCCTCCTGGAAATATTGGTCCAAACCATTTAATAAGGTTAAAAAAAAATCAAAGCAAAAAAACAGAAAACCAAGTAGCAGATGTTTCAGCTATTGTATGATGAGAAGAGTTGGGTTAACATACTCTGGCAGAAGGTAAATACTTTCCTATGTTCATTCAGGTAGTGGCTGCCTGGCTAGCTCAGTCGGTAAGGCATGAGACCCTTGATCTCAGGGTCTTCGGTTCGAGCCCAGAGTCCGGTGGGCTTTTCACTACCTGTTGTGGATTCCGATCTCACATGGGTTTGTCTTCTGCTCCCAGCTATCCACTTCCGTCTAAAAAAAAAAAATACCCTGTTGGGGGCAAAGTGAGTTGATTCAGACAAACCATTCAGTTCTTCACAAGTGCTCATTCATGTCTCATCATTTCTGTTTAGTATGCCTCCCGCTCTGATTTCTTTTCATCCTTATTGTCTTTCCAATGTTCACCAACCATTGCTCTTCATTAACACCAAAGACAACTGTCTATAAATTTCTTCTCCAGTGAAATTATTCTGCTTCTTTGAAAATTCCTATGATGTAACACTTTATATCCCTCTTGTGTCCTTTGTGGGTTTTCTGCTTCAGAGTTTTTCCTGTTGTTTATTAGATCTCAGTTAACTTAGAAAGACATCAGAAATAAAAGCTTAGCAAGATTTTTCATCTCAGCTTCCTGACCTGTGGTATTTCTGACTTTCTTCCAAAGCCCATTCTAGATCTTCCCTGCAAGGTGGCGAATTCAATATAATGCAATTATCTGTTTCCCTAGCTTTTTTTTTTTTTTTTTTTTTGAGAAGAGCGGCAGGTATAAATCTTGAGTTTCATTACTTCTGAACGTCTGTCTAATTGCTATTGACCACAGAAAGTAGTTTTTGATTGAGGCACAATGTAAAGTAATATTGATTACAGTAAATGAACTTTTCTGCAGTCACTGAGTCAATTAAGGAAAAAATATCTAGAGTTGCATCTTGTAACAAAATCCAATTTTCCTGTAGCTGACTTGTAGCCCTGGTTCCTGAGTCTAGGCCTGGATATTTGCAGTAAATCCCCTCTTTTGTTTAATATAAAAATACCATTGCCTTGAGCAGAAGGATAGTCAAAATAAGTCAGTACTTCTGCTGTTCCAATAGAACAGAAGGAAATTAGAACAAAAACCGATTTTACTTTTAATCCTTCAAGTAAGAAGCTTTTCTGCATATATTTTTTACAAAGCAATATACATTTTATTCTAGGTTAACAGTCAAGAAATCCATATCAAGAGGATATCAGCAGTTTGCAGCTGCTGTCACACTGGAAGGAGGCTCAACTCTGATTCTGCTGAGATGACTGATAGTGATAGCACTGTAGGGGGATGAAGCCCCTTTCACCCTGAAATGTTTTATAGAAATCACTCCTGCCAGCTGTGACTGCTGATGCTGAGGCCCCCAGGGACTTGACGCAGCAACAGAAATGCCATATGGAGGGGGCATGGAGAGAGGAAAAGCACAAGGCTACAGGACGCATATACGCTTATGACTAGAGACCCTTTCAGGGGCAGGAAGGAAGTCTTAAGTCACACAGCACTCTTGAAATTTGAACATGGGGGTGTGAACGTTTACAACCTTGAGATCTGCTATGTGAACATAGCCATAGAAATTCACATTGGCCTTTTTGATCCCAGGGCCTCAGTGTTCCTGGGGTGTAAAAGAAGAAAGTCAGCAGCTTCAACATATTGTTAATGTATCTCTTATTCTATTTAATTTTTGTTCAATGGTCATAGCAATTTGTGCTGTGAAAATAAAAAATAGGTGAGTTGGAGTGTTGCTATGTATTTGAGTATTCAATGCCTAGCAAATCTAATATCATTGCTACTAAAATGCATAGCTCACTTCTAATATTGCCTTGCAGTTTATGAAATTATATCATACAGTTTTTGCAGTTGAGCCCCAAACTGTCATATGTGATGGAAAGGCACATTGCTGTTTTTATTGCTATTTTATCTCTGTTTAGCAGTAAAAATTAAGGCTTGGAGAATTTAATCGATTTATAGAAAACTATGCAGGCAACAATGATTGCTGAATACCAGGTCTCGAGATGCCTTCTTCTAGAAAATATTATTCAATGGCAATTGAGGTTAGTTACATTTTTGCTGACATATATCTCCAAAATATTTTCCATAGAAAATCTTTCATTCCTTTGCCAATGAATCTCAAACTCCCGATTCATTAAATATCTTTTCCTTTTGAATATGGGTTTTCTTGGCAATCAGTATTCTATGACTATTGGAATTTCATTTGTTTTAGAGTTCACATTGTATGATTTGACTAATTCATACTGGTTTTAATAAAGAATCCTATGCCAACTTGGCCAGGTAAGGTTTTAGAAAACTATACTCCTTAATAGGTCTATTTTATAAATTGCCCAGTGAATTTCAGCCTGCTGGTTCCCAGGCTAAAAGTGCTGAACAGCTTCATTACAGAATTTGATCACTGCTAATTTATTATAAAACAATAATTAGTGTAATTATATTCTCCTACTGAATAAATGAACCGCTATCCCCTGACCTGCCTTTCTGCAGATATAATACTTGCCACAGTTCTGATATTAGAGTGATCAAGACTTTTGCCAAGGTAATACATCATGTAATCTTGAGTACTGGGGGAAATTGGTTTAAATAAAAACTTCCCACTTACCCCTTATAACTCTATAACTCTCTTATGAAGATTAAATCATAGCATAATGTGTTTTTTTGTGCTTTATCCCTCAGTGGCTGCCTCCTGCGGATGGCTGAGCCAGTTGTGCACTGTGCAATCATATTTAATGACCTTGCACCCACACTGATGAGGTTATTATTTCATTCAAACATTGAGTGCTAATTGTGTGCCTTTTTCTAAAAAATTAAGATGCAGTTAAAAAAGTGATCTAGTTATCTGCTTTATAGAACCAGTATTTTAGTGTATGTGGGGAGCGGCAATGCAAATAAATAACCAAGAAAATATATGACAATGAGATATTACCTTACTCCTGTTAGAATGGAAAATAGTCAGTTTCTTCCCTTCACTTCTCTAAGACTTTTGCTTCATATATTTTGATGCAAACAATAACAAATATTAGGTGCCTTCATGTTTGTAATTGCTCTATCTTTCTGATGAATTGATATAGATATGTGTGTGATTAAAATAAAATGGGGTATTGTGAGAGTGACTTGTAGACTCTTTTAGAGTAAGTGGTTGGGAAGGGCATTTCTGAAGCTGTGACATTTAAGCTAAGATCTGAATGATAAGAATTATCCAGCCAAGCAATGAGCTGGAAAAGAACATTTAAGGCAGAGAAAAGAGAAAGTCCAAAGGCTGTATGCATGAAGAGAACACATGTGACTGGAGTGTAGTAAGCAAGAGGACAGTGTTAACTATAGATGAAACCAGGGAAATAAAGAAAGGAGGAGCAGGTTGTGTAGGTAAACAATGACAGGAGTAAAGAGTTCAGATTTCATTTTAAATGGGGCGTGAGGGACCAGGGTGTTTTGTGAAGGAGAGCCCAGCTTATTATTATTATTATTATTTTTTTTTTTGCGATACGCGGGCCTCTCACTGTTGTGGCCTCTCCCGTTGTGGAGCACAGGCTCTGGATGCGCAGGCTCAGCAGCCATGGCTCACGGGCCCAGCTGCTCCGCGGCATGTGGGATCTTCCCGGATCGGGGCACGAACACGTGTCCCCTGCATCGGCAGGCGGATTCCCAACCACTGCGCCACCAGGGAAGCCTGAGCCCAGCTTATTAAAGGGGTACAAATTCACCATTTGATTTCAGCACAGGAGATATATTTAGATAAAGCTTTGGACACTATGCTAAGTTTAAATTTTCTTCTGAAGTTACCGGGAAGCAAAGAAGAATGACAATCTGATTTCCATTTTAGAAAAGATTCTCTGGAGAATGGATTAGAGTGGGATAATATGGCACACTGGTTAACCATTGTATTAGTTTTCTATTAATACGTAACAAATTACCACAAATGTAGTAGTTTGAACAAAACTCTTTTACTAACTCACAGTTCTATAGATAAGTCTGAGTGAGCTTGGCTGGGTTTGTAGCGTAGGATCTCACCAAGGTGAAAGCAAGTGTTGGCTAAGGTGGCCTCTGGAGGCTCTGGTGCATATACAAAGCTGAGTCTCCCTGGGTACCCTATCAGAAGCTAAACACCGAAAGAAAGAAATATATGTCACTGAAGTAATATAACTAATAACTAAAGAAATAAGTAAGCAAGTAACAATAACAAGCCCTAGAAGGGGAAACGATACCCCAAATTGCTACACTCTCTTATCTAAAATGTCCAATTTCCAACAACAGAATAATGACACATGCAAAGAAACAGGAAAGTATGACCCATTTATAAGGAAAAAAAGAGAAAGAAAAAAGTATGCAACAGAAACGGTCTGTGAAAGTGACCAGATGTTGGATTTCAGAGAAAAAGACTTCAAGGTAGCTGTTATAAATATGTTTAAAGAACTAAAGAAAACTGTAATTAATGAAGAAAAGCAAAGTTGTGCTGGAAGGAAGTGACAACGATAGTAACTTGAATCCATCAGAAATGTTAAAAAAGAAGATTAATACATCAAAACCTATAAACGTATACTTGATCTCTTTTCTTCTCTCAGCTGCTTTAAAAGACAGAAAACTATGTGAAGTAATAATTATAATAATGTATTTTGGGATTTGTAACATTAGTAGATGAGATATGCATAAAATCATACCACAAAGAGAGGGAAAATGATAGAGCTATACAGGAGTAGTGTTTATATATCTTACTGAAGTTAAGCTAGTATAAACTTGTAGTTGATTCTGATTAGTTATGATGTATGTTACAAGCTGTAAAGTAACCACTAAAAAACTAAATTAAAAAAAATCAGAAATTTAATGCTTCACTAGAAAATATTTGCTTAATGTCAAAGAAAATAAGAAGGTGGAAGAGAGGAACAAAATAGACATGAGACATGGATTAAAAAAAAGTGAAATGGCAGATATAAATCTAAGTACAGTTGACCCTGGAACAACACAGGTCCACATATACACAGGTCTTTTTCAATAAATATGTCAGAAAAAAATTTTTGGAGGTTTGTGAAGTTGGAAAAAACTCACAGACAGATCATGTAGCCTAGAAATATCAAAAAAGTTTAAAAATTAAGAAAAAGGTGTGTTCTGAATGCATAAACTATATGTAGATACCCATCTATTGTATCACTTACTACCATAAAATATACACAAATCCATAATAAAAAGTTAAAATGTATCAAAACTTACACACACAAACACAGATCACAGTCCAGGGTAATGTAAACAAACATGAAGGTACCGTATTATATTATAACTGTATAAAACTAACTGTAGTACCTACTGCACTACTGAAATAATTTCATAGCCACTGGTTGCTATTGGGTGACCACAAGTGCTCTGAATATTCATGTACAGTGCCATGTGACACTAAACATCTCTCGACATGAGCAGTTCATCTTTCCAGTAAAGAGCATCACAGCAAAAAGTGATCTCTCATGGCTCTCCTGTATTTTTTATTCCATTGAGTGCAATACGGTAAACCTTGAATAAATCCACTGAACTCATACAGAGTGCCACTAGTAATGTTGAAAATGCTCCCAAGAAGCAGAGAAAAGTCATGACGTTACAAGAAAAAGTAGAATGGCTTGATATGCACCATGGACTGAGGTCTGCAGTTGCTGTTGCCCAGCATTTCAAGATAAATCCAGCATGAGACACTGTAAAAAAAAAAAAAGAAGAGAAACTTTGTGAAGCTGTCCCTGCAGCTACACCAGAAGGCACTTTCTGTGGATGACTTTTTTTTTAATCTCATATTGAAAATGCGGCTTGTATGTGGCTGCAAGTTTGCTATAAGAAAGGCATACCTATAGACTCCAACATTATTCAAGAAAAAGTGAAGTCACTGTATGACAACTTAAAGCAAAGGAAAGGTGAAGGGTGTACAGCTAGAGAATTTAGTGGCAGCAAAGTACGGTTTGATAATTTTATACAGAGGTTTGGCTTAAAAAAAAATGTCAAGATAACAGAAGAAGAAGTTACTGCCAGCCAAGAGACAGCAGAGGAATTCATAGATATCATTAAGAAAATCTTTGAAGAGAAAGGATATCTGCTTAAACATGTTTTTAATGCAGATGAAAGTGTCCTATTCTGGAAAAAAAAATGCCACAAAGAACATTTATTAGTAAGGACGAGAAGCGAGCACCAGGGTTTGAGACTGGAAGGGATAGACTAACTCTACTGTTTTGTATAAATTCAGTCGGGTTTACGATCAAGACTGTCCTTATCTAAAAAGTTGCTAACCCCTGAGCCTTGAAGAGAAAAGTATAAACAGCAGCTGCCAGTCTTTTGTTTGTACAAGATGGATTGTTTCCATTGATGCTTTGTCTCTGAAGTCAGAAGCACCTTGTTGGTAAAGGACTGCCTTTTAAAGTTCTTTCAATATTGAACAATGCCCCTGGCTCCCCAGAACCCCACGAGTTCAACACCAAAGGCACCAAAGTGGTGTTCTTACCCCAAACACAATGTTTTTAATTCAGCCTCTAGATCAGGGCATCATAAGGACTTTTAAGACTCATCATACACAGTACTCTATGGAAAGAAAAGTCGATGTTATGGAAGAGAATCCTGATGGAGAGAGCGTCATGAAAGTCTAGAAGGATCACACCATTGAAGATGCCATTGTTGTTAAAGAAAAGGCCGTGAAAGCCATCAAGCCTGAAACAATAAATTCCTGCTGGAGAAAACTGTGTCCAGATGTTGTGCATGACTTCACGGGATTTATGATAGCGTCAATCAAGAAAATCATAAAAGAGATTGTGGATATGGCAAAAAAGATGGGGAGTGAAGGATTTCAAGATATGGATCTTAGAGAAATTCAAGGACTAATAGACACCACACCCAAGGAATTAACAGGATATGACTGCATCAAACTGAGTGCTTCCAAATGAGTGCCAGACAATGAGGAAGAAGATATAGAAGAAGCAGTGCCAGCAAACAAACTAACATTAGAAAATCTAGCAAAAGCGTTCCAGTTATTCAAGACTGCTTTTGATTTCTTTTACAACACGGACCCTTCTATGATACGGGCTGAAACTAAAGCAAATGATGGAAGAAGGATTAGTACTCTAGAGAAACATGTTTAGGGAAATGAAAAGACAAAAACGTCAGGAAGAAATTACAATATATTTCCATTGAAGTTGCACTGAGTGTGCCAACCTCTCCTGCCTCCCACCACCTGGTTCAGCTATTCTGCCTCTGTCACCTCTGAGACAGCAAGACCAAGCCCTCCTCCTCCTCTTTCTCCTGAGCCTACTTAAGGTGAAGATGATGACAGCGAAGACCTTTTGGACGATCCAGTTCCACTTAAATAGATAGTAAATAACAATCATGCCATACAGTTAAGAAACTTGTCTGTTGTGTATGTGTGTGTTTTCCTGTGAAAACCTAATAACTGTATGGCAAGAACTGTATGGGACATTTTTGTGTCACCATCATCATTACCTGCGTGTTCATAATGTAGAACATTACGTGCAAGGATTGTATTGAAGTGGATATTCTATCCTTAAATGGGAATGAGTCATATTTCAGATAAAATTAGTAATTTGTTAGTTTTCTTACTGCTTTATAATTTTGCTTTCAAAGAATTACATTACTGTACAGTATGCCTTTCTCTCTTATAATTGGAGAAACTGTGTATCAGCCTATAACCACAGGTAAGTGGCTTTTAGAAACAAGATAACAGTGCTTCTAGTACTGTATTATAAATATGATTATAATATTGTATGCCATAAAAATTTTATAATGATTCATTCATTAGGTTACCATGAAACGATCATGTCAGTTGTATTAATAATACTAGGTTACCATGAAGCAATCATATCACTGCTCCTTTATTACCAATGCATGAGTTATTATAGCTGTAAATATATATGAATTTCTTTTTCAAATTATTTTTTCATTTTTGGTGTCTAATGTTAATAGTACATACAACATCCACAGTGTTTTGTACTGTGTAAGACAATATTGTAAATCCTATAAATGGAATATGTAAACTTATGGTATTGTTAAATACAGTACAGTACTGTAAATGTATTTACATTTGATTTTATGATTTTCTTATGATTTTCTTAACATTTTCCTTTTTTTTAAGTTTACTTTATTGTAAGAATACAGTATACATATAACATACAAAATGTGTTAATCAACTGTTTATGGTATTGGTAAGGATTCTGGTCAATAGTAGTCCATTAGTAGTTAAGTTTCGAGGGCATCAAAAGACATACGTGAATTTTCAACTGTGTTGAGGGGTTAGCACCCCTCACCCCTGTGTTGTTCAAGGGTCAATTTTATATCAAAAATAACATGAAGTTTGAATGAATTAAACAAATTTCATTCAAAAGTCAGAGTTTTTCAGACTGGACTAAAAAATAATCCAACTATATGTTATCATACTTTAGATTCAAAGATAAAAGTAGATGAATGTAAAAAGGCAGAAAAATTATACCATGCAAACAGTTACCACAGAAAGAAGTGGTTATACTAGCATGAAATAGACTTTAAAACAAAGACTGTAACTCGAGATAAATAGGGATATTTATAATAATAAAAGGATCAACCCGGAAAGATAGAACAATTACAAACAGGTTGGCACCAAATAACAAAGCATCAAAATACATGAAGCAAAAGCCTTACAAAAATGAAGGGAGAATTTGACAATTTACTATCCTAATAGGTGTAAGGTGATATTTCATTGTGGTTTTGATTTGCATTTCCCTGATGATTAGTGATGTTTCATATATATGCTGACCATTTGTATGTCATCTTTGGAAAAATGTCTATTCAGATCCTCTGCCCATTTTGTAACTGGATGTTTTTCTATTGACTTGTATGAATTCTTTATATATTTAGATATTAACCCCTTATTCAATACATAATTTGCCTACATTTACTCCCATTTTTTTATATGAGTGAATTCTATGGATTGCATATGAATAAAGCTGTTAAAAAAAGAAAAAAAAATATTTTAAAATGGGAGAAAGAGTTAATACAGATCCCCATTAATATTTCATTCTAATATTTAAGACTATATAGAAATGCATTTTTAAAAATAACAATCCTTAAAAATGACACAACTACAATTTATTCCAACTATTGCATCTCATATGTGTTGCTTTGAACTTGTCCAGTATTCGGATCTTCTATTTTAAATGGCCTCTATTTTTTATCACGCTAAAAAATTGGGGCTCCAATGTGAACATAATGATCATGGTAGAACAGGACTCTCCCCTTTCTTGTCCAAGGCATTAATAGATTTCTAAGCTAACAGACAACTACATCCAAATTTATTATGGCTATCAGACTTAACTCAAAAGCGTGATGGGCTTAGAAATAATTGGGATAAACCAAAGACCTTGGATGGGCATGTCTGTCATACCAGAACACCTCATTCATCACTACAACTCTTATCTATTACTTTTCCCCTAGCTTATCTTCTCTCAAACTGAAACCTCTGTTATCTCTATATTTCTTTAAGCACTTTAAAAATAATACAAATAAAATTCAAGCAGAAAGCCCCTCAAATCGTATTAGGAAGTCAGGTACCTACTCAATTTGTGATTAAGTCTACCTCTAACTATGGTTTCATGTATGGAATGGAAAACTCTGAAAGCTGGACAGATTTAAAATCCATTGATGATAGGAAAGAAGAACAGTAGGGATGCCTTATCCTATGGGATGAATAACGTGAGAGGCAAGGGAGGGGACATAGAAAAGGTACATTAAACACATGTAAAGAAACATACAAACATAAATAGACTGTTATCCTACAGCAATGAGCTCTCCAGCAGATTCTCAGTTCCTGAACACAACAGCTAATTAATGACTGTGTTTAAAATGCCTTATACAGTATTTGGCATACCATAGGCTCTCAGTGAATATCTTTCAAATAAATAAACTAATGGTAGCTTTGGCTTGGTAAGAAGCATGCCATTTTGGAGCTGGAGAGCATCTTAAAGACTAGCACAACTCCTCTGTCTTATAGTCACAGAAAATAGGTCTCAGAAAGACGACATCGTTTTTCCCATACTATCTAGTTGTAGATATTTTTATCGAAATATAGTTGACATACTATAATGTTTTGTTAGTTTTAGGTGTACTACATCTGGTGGTATTAAAAGCAAACAAATTTTATAAAAATTTTGGCTCCAGAGACGGATCAGGTATTCATCAACAAGTATTAGAAGAATTGAAATTTAATATGTGACATTTGAAAAAGTATCTGTTTAAATTTTAAATTGATAAAATTCAAAATGAACAAATCAGTATGCGTAACCTGACTTTCAGATCAAATACTAGAGCAGTTTGAATTAAAAGAGGCACAGGGCTTCCCTGGTGGTGCAGTGGTTGAGAGTCCACCTGCCGATGCAGGGGACACAGGTTCATGCCCCGGTCTGGGAAGATCCCACGTGCCGCGAAGCGGCTGGGCCCGTGAGCCATGGCCACTGAGCCTGCGCATCCAGAGCCTGTGCTCCGCAATGGGAGAGGCCACAACAGTGAGAGGCCCACAAGGAATTAGTTTGTTGATTAAAAAAAAAAGGATGGGGAAGGAGATAAATTATTTGTACCATTCTACACAAAAAGAACAATTAACACAATTAATTTATTAAATTTAGAGGATTAAAAATTAGTAATGTGATATAAAATTGGTAGAGATGGAAGGAAAGCACTTTTGGCAGTGGTGATTCAGTGTGGTACTAAACCAGGGTCTTTGTTATAAGCTCCAAAAGATACTTTCCAGGCTTCCCTGGTGGCTCAGTGGTTAAGAATCCACCTGCCAAGGCAGGGGACACAGGTTCCATCCCTGGTCCTGGGAGATCCCACATACTGCAGAGCAACTAAGCCCGTGCACCACAACTAATGAAGCCTGCGCGCCACAGCTACTGAAGCCCATGCCCCTAGAGCCCGTGTTCCGCAACAAGAGAAGCCACCACAATGAGAAACCCGAGAACCACAACGAAGAGTAGCCCCTGCTCTCCGCAACTAGAGAAAGCCCGCGGGCAGCAACGAAGACCCAACACAGCCAAAGATAAACAAAACATACTTTCCATGTATGCATATGTTCCCACTTTATCTCTCCCTTATGAGTTGTTAGTCAGACAACTAAATATTTAAACTTCCGGATCTTCATCAAAAATTGGGGAAAATAAAGAGATCTACTAGCTAGGGCTAAATGTGATAATCCATGTGTAGTACTTTTATTTTTTTAGAACTCATTTTAGGTAACATTGTGAAAAACAAGCAGCAAAACAAAAAGCAACGCACTTTGGTGGGGAAAATGTGGGCATGGACTCTGGTGACCTAGAACCTTGGGTTCCATGCTTTCCTTCTTCCCCATGTGACTGTAGGTAAACCATTGCATATCTTTGAACTTCAGTTGTTTTCATAAGAAAAATGCGTTTGGTAATGACTACTTCCCAGGTTCTCTGTAGAAATTAAGAAATATATGTAAAATAAACTAGCATTTGGTTACTCTTTTTGTGTGTCATTGGTGCTCCGTCACCCCATTTGTGCCTCTGTCTGATTCTAGTAGCCCCCCTTTTTTCTGGTGGATCAATGCATGGCATATTCCCAAATGACCCTCCCCTTAGGATATCAAGCAAACCACCTCAAATATATGGGCTAAAAACACTCTGACGTGTTATTCCTCCCCCAAGGTACGCACTTTAATGGCAATCCTTAAAAACCTGAAAGCCTTAAAAACCAAAAGGAAGCAATGTTTAATGGTGGAATCTGAAACATTATGACAGGGAGAAGAGCTAAAAAGGGTTTTAGATTTCACGGAGTGCAACCAGTTCATCTTATAGATGAGAAAACTTAGGAGAGAGAAATGACAGGTGTCACCCAAGAGTCCCCGGTTCATAATTTAGGCAGAAACTCAGGTTATCAGACTCAAAACAGGCTGCTCCGCTTGAAGTGGCAAGAGCCCTGTGTGGAGGCTTAGGAGCTACCTTACCATCAACAATAAAGGTTTCCTGTCGTTTCTATCCAACACTCATATCTAACAGCAGCTGGATCAGCTTCCTGGTCCCTAGGACACAGGGGTGGTGCCCTTTCCTGGGCATTCCGTTCTAAAGTACATTAATACTTTCCATCGAGAAGTGGTGAGGAAAACGGTAAATACTTTACTTGCAGGATACTCACTCATCAACTACTATTGAACAGTTATGCATTATTCAGGGAGCATTCTGTCACAGGAGGGGACGAATTGTCTTTATATTTATTTTACATCACACAGAAGCAGCAGCCAACCCTTAAAAGGATAGATGAAAAAGCCAGAATGTAACAACTTGTCTATTCCTATCTTTTTTTTTCCCCATCCCAAGTTAGCTCATACAGAGGTCAAAGAAAGGACTGTCTTCATTTTAAGTACAGGCCTTATGTCTAACTCAGAAACTTGGACTTTAGTGGAGAGAGAGAAAGTAAAAGACACCAGGAACCTACCAGGCAGCTATATTTTCTTGGACCAACACAGAAAAACATTGAGTGTATACGGCACAAGTGACTTATAAAATCCTATACCTTAACCTAAGTTGAACTCCTTTCAACCCATAGGTGGCCCCCAGCTCTGTCTCTCAATTTGTCGTCTCTCAGGCCTCGCTTGTTGCTTTAGGTGCTGAGGGGTATCAGTTTGATCCTCCTTTAAATAACTAAGAGAGCCATTCTGGGGAACCAATTCTTTTGGAGGGATGGATTCCAAAAACACCAAAACCAAAAACAAAAAACCATTAAAAACCCCCAGGAAGGTAGAAGAGACAGAAATTACCTAAGAGAATAAATTATTTAAAACTCTAAGGTCAAGAATGGGGGATGGGACAGAGGGGTAGACTCATAAGAACAGTAAAAAGGAAGTAGGGAGATCCTATTTCAGAGACATCAAGAAAAAAAAGGAAAGATGAGAGGAAACTGTAATAAAATTGTCAAAGGAAGATCAGAGACAGGAAAACTAAGGATGTTAAATAGAAAAGAATTTGCATAAAAGGGGATTAAAAAGAATTGAAAAAAATTACAAAGTAATAGATCTAATAAAGATTATTGGAAAATAAAGGAACACGGCAACAAGAAGTGTTCTGCAAGGAACAATATATACATTACCGCACTGTGAGAGGAAAGCGTCAGACAGACACAGCAGAGTGAGGAAAATAAAAGAGGAAACATAATTTAAAGTTCAGCCCACAGAGGAACCGAGAATATGGAGATAAAAAGGATAAAAGAGGCGAGTAAGTGACAGATATTAATACAATACACAGAAGGTGAGAGAGAGAGAGAACTATTCAAAGCATGAAAGAGGGAAGGTAGGTGACAGACACAGGCGTGAAAAGAAATGCATGCAGCACACAGGCAGAGCTTTAAAAAATAAAAATTTACTGAGAAAGCATTCACTGCTTCAAATAGCATTGACAAGATGATAAAAGTATTTTCAAAACTGTAATTAAGAGTTCATTCATGCATAAAGTCAGCAACTGCAATATTAGAAAAGTAAAGTCATGGACCCTTTATATCTCTGTAAATATCTAGAGCTCCAACTCTGACTGTCTGCACATAAAACTTAACTGTTTTCTATTGCCCTGAAGCCAGTATCTCAGGATTTTGCATTTAAGTATCAAAGGAAAATGGTATCAAACTTTTTCTTCATACATATGACATGAATTTCAGGACATTTGGAAAAACAGGAGTGAGTTCTAAGTATATGCCTCTCAACAATGTGGGGATTTTCTTTTTCTGTACCCTTGCTCCAACTCTAAGACCCAAGCAAAAATAAAATAGAAAAAGAATCTCTACTCCACAGCATCTAGGTAATCCTAGGTACCTAGGTATTCTACCTAGGAATACACAACCTTCATACACATATCAAAACTGTAGGTCATGGGGATTCCCTGGTGGCTCAGTGGTTGAGAGTCCACCTTCTGATGCAGGGGACACAGGTTTGTGCCCTGGTCCAGGAAGATCCCACGGGCCGCGGAGTGGCTGGGCCCATGAGCCATGGCCGCTGAGCCTGCGCGTCTGGAGCCTGTGCTCCGCAACGGGAGAGGCCACAACAGTGAGAGGCCCATGTGCCGCAAAAAACAAACAAACAAAACAAAACAAAACAAAAAAACCTGTAGGCCAATGCTTCTAGACAGAAGACGAATTCTCTTCCACCCAAACCGTGGTGGGTGGTAGTGGGGTTTCTCCTCATCCTACCACCTGGGTGACCCCATCATTAGATTTCAAGAATCTTTCAATTTTCTAGCACCACATAATGCTAGATTAGAAAGGACCTGAGGATATCATAGAATCCATGCTTTTCTCACAGGTGGGGAGATCAAGGTCAACAGTGGTGATGTGCCTATCTTAATCCCAAGGTGACACTAACACATAAGAATCCCTCTCTGAGGGTTGTCTACAAGGAGCACATGTAAAGGATTTTATTACATTTAGAATGGGTAAAAAATAATTTCTTGAAACCTTCATAAAAAAATAAAGGAATTTTAACAGAACAATGAATCAACTGTGGAGTACTTAGCTACATGGGAAAATCAAAGATATTTTATTGTATTAGGCCAGAGTCTCCCAGTTTTTCTTGGTTTTCAGTGCCCTTAATGGCTCAGTAATTTTTCATGGCACTCTTGGGCAAAAAGAAACACCTAACAGTTGTGTATAAAGAAGGTAGGTCCAAACAACTTTGTAAGTATTTATGTCTTAACAACTTATTAGTTGTCTTAAAATCACACACATAAAATAAATGATAAAACATATGCTTATTTAATTCTTAACTCCAATACTGACTAATGGGATGTGTGCACCTCTTGGGCACTGCACAAATTCCCAAACCTTGGAATCAGATTGTATATTGCAATTATCATTTCCTGTTCCACGTCAATTTTCACACCATATTTGTTTTTTATCACAGCTCCCAAGACAAAAGATAAATGATTTATGCCACTGAAAGGAGGACAGCAAGATTTAGTGTTGAAACTGTGAACTCTCTCCAACTAGTAGTTAACGCAGTGTCCAATAAATGTCAACTGTTATCAAGTTTAACTTGAAAATTTTAAATATCCCACTGTAGTATTTGTGGGGCACCTTGGCACAGGGTTTGGAATCCACAGTTCAAAGTTTTTGTTCTGACCTTAGAGGATTATCTTTATTCATGGTAATAAAGGGGAAGAGTTTAAACCTTCAAAATAAAATCAAAACTATTTCCCTGCTATAGTAAAATATTTTATGCAAAAAAACTCTTTCTTGTTTCTGTCTTTTAAGTTGCATAACAATTTCCTAATGAGCCTGCAGTGTTGTCTTCAGGACTGGATTTAGCTCAGATCTGGAAAAAACCTCCAAAGTCATCTAGTTAGATGCAAACCATTCAGTGCATATTCACAATTTGTTTTCTTTGTTTTGATAATATTTCAAAGCAGGAGGCAAAAAAGCATAGCCTATGGTATAAAGAACAATTTCAACTGAATTCTTTGTAATAATCTAATACACGGCCATAATAGTAGTGTATCATTGGAGTAATTTCCCTTCTAATACCTGGTTTGATCCTCAGGGTGCCATATGAGGCAGGCAAAGGCATCATCAGTATTTCAATATGACCTACCATGCTCTTATAATAGTGGTAGTAAAGATTCAAAGCATCAGTTGATAAATCAAAAAGCTTTATTGAATACTTCCCTCTATCAGCATTATGCCCCAAACCGTGGAATTCAAGACAAGTATAAAACATGCTTCCTCCCCCAAAGAAGACTTTATGCTAACTGTTGTGGAAGAAGGTGTACACACATAGAACAATTAATGAGTTATTAAAGAAAGCAGTATCAGACAATAACATTACAGAACAATTAAAGAATAGAACAACATATAATAACCTGGCAGGTGTGCAATGCTGCCAATAAATACAAAATGAGTTAAACCACAGACAGATCAATGTGACTGCAGTCAACCGGGAAGCTTTATGCTCAGTGTAAGGTCACCAGTTGAGAATCTCAAAGACACTCCAAGTTCAGTTACCTAATTTATATCTGGAATAATTAGAAGGGCTGAAAAGAAGATTAAGAATATCTGTTTTTAGTTTCAGTTTTGATATTGTCATCAACAGTTAACCCTTAGACAAAGTTGATTGTTTTATACTAATCTTCACACGGCAATCGAGAGATTCTAACTCTAAGAAAATAGAATCCAACAGAAAAATCGTCTGTAATCTAGTAAAAGTATGTTCAGAGTTTAACATAGCTAAAATGGGGGTGGATTTTCTTTTTCTTTTTTCACTATGGAAGATGGAAAATGTGAGAGAAAGGTGGGTAAGAGAGAAATCCTAGAATCAGAATCTACTCCAGCCACACTTAGGAGGAATATCACATCCCAAAGATCAGAGATGAGTAATGCAGAGCAGACAATGAACTAGTTCAGGGACACTTTCAGAAACAACTTGTGCCGGTCCCCAGGTGGGAAAGTAGACAGCATGTGAATGAGGTATAAGTGAGACAACAGATTTTGGCTCACCACCAAAAGGCTATATGGTTTGGGGAGTGTATAAGGTCTCCAATCCCACCATTAGGTAAACAATGTAGTCATTACACACAGGCACGTACACACACACATGAAACAAACACCTTCCCATCAAATACTCTGAGATGAGTGGGCATCTTCTTTTTACATCTCAAATGTCATTTTTCGTAGAGTTAATGTACTTTGTGTCCACTTTCCTCTTATTCTACGCTGTCTTCCTCAGTCATATCATCTACTCCCATGTCCTACTATCTAAAATTTAGATACTAAATGAGACAAATGCCAGCTGTTACCTTTAACCTGATATCCTGGGGTCTGGATATTTGACATCTCCATCTGGAAACTCAGCTTCAAGAAGAACAAATTTGAAATGATTGTCTTCCCATAAGTCTGACCCTCTATATATACCTATGTATGTCCAGTCTTATGAAAGGGCCATTATTGCCCAGTCTCTCCATGAGAAACTTTGAAGTCATTTCCGACTCCTCCCCCTTGCTTATGGCCATGTCCAATCTGTCTTCCATTATCATATCTTTTACTTTTGCTGTATTTCTTCTTTCCTTCCTTCCTTCCTTCCTTCCTTCCTTCCTTCCTTCCTTCCTTCCTTCCTTCCTTCCTTCCTTCCTTCCTTCTCTCCTTGAGTGCACAAGGTATTTCCATTCAATAACCACCTTATCACAATGGAAGTTGCTGCTGTGGGAACGGTGTTTAATGGTAGCACAGAGGGTGTCTTTCAGCACTGAAAATGAAGAATCCAAGCAGGAAGTGATACTACCTGAAAAAAGAGGTTTAAAATGCCACTCAGCATATAGGAAGCACTGAAAATGTTGGCCCTACAAAAAGAATGTGATGGTCACAAGGAACACAGAGAAAGATGCCAAGTATTATGGTTATGGATTAGAGAAAACCATAATTCAAAAAGAGACATGTACCACAATGTTCATTGCAGCTCTATTTACAATAGCCAGGACATGGAAGCAACCCAAGTGTCCATCGACAGATGAATGGATAAAGAAGATATGGCACATATATACAATGGAATATTACTCAGCCATAAAAAGAAACGAAATTAAGTTATTTGTAGTGAGGTGGATGGACCTAGATTCTGTCATACAGAGTGAATTAAGTCAGAAAGAGAAAAACAAATACCGTATGGCCACACATATGCTGTAGCTTTGTAGTATAGTCTGAAGTCAGGGAACTTGATTCCTCCAGATCTGTTTTTCTTTTTCAAGATTGCACCTTTGTCTCTTTTTGTATTAGGGTGATGGTGGTCTCGTAGAATGAGTTTGGGAGTGTTCCTCCCTCTTCTATATTTTGGAAGAGTTTGAGAGGGATAGGTGTTAGCTCTTCTCTAAATGTTTGACAGAATTCGCCTGTGAAGCCATCTGGTCCTGGGCTTTTGTTTGTTGGAAGATTTTTTTGTGTGTGTGGTATGCGGGTCTCTCACTGCTGTGGCCTCTCCTGTTCTGGAGCACAGGCTCCGGATGCGCATGCTTTGCGGCCATGGTTCATGGGCCCAGCTGCTCCATGGCATGTGGGATCCTCCTGGACCAGGGCACGAACCCGTGTCCCCTGCATCGGCAGGCGGACTCTCAACCACTGAGACACCACGGAAGCCCTGTTGGAAGATTTTTTTTTTTTTTGGAAGATGTTTCATCACAGTTTCAATTTCAGTGCTTGTGATTGGTCTGTTTATATTTTCTATTTCTTCCTGGTTCAGTCTCAGAAGGTTGTGCTTTTCTAAGAATTTGTCCATTTCTTCCAGGTTGTCCATTTTATTGGCATAGAGTTGCTTGTAGTAATCTCTCATGATCCTTTGTATATCTGCAGTGTCAGTTGTTACTTCTCCTTTTTCATTTCTAATTCTATTGATTTGAGTCTTCTCCCTCTTTTTCTTGATGAGGCTGGCTAATGGTATTTCAACTTTGTTTATCTTCTCAAAGAACCAGCTTTTAGTTTTTTTGATCTTTGCTATCGTTTCCTTCATTTCTTTTTCATTTATTTCTGATCTGATCTTTATGATTTCTTTCCTTCTGCTAACTTTGGGTTATTTTTGTTCTTCTTTCTCTAATTGCTTTAGGTGTAAGGTTAGGTTGTTTATTTAAGATGTTTCTTGTTTCTTGAGGTAGGAGTCTATTGTTATAAACTTCCCTATTAGAACTGCTTTTGCTGCACCCCATAGGTCTTGGGTCATCTTGTTTTCATTGTCATTTGTTTCTGGGTATTTTTTGATTTCCTCTTTGATTTCTTCAGTGATCTCTTGGTTATTTAGTAGTGTATTGTTTAGCCCCCATGTGTTTGTATTTTTTACAGATTTTTCCTTGCAACGGATATCTAGTCTCATAGCGTTGTGGTCGGAAAAGATAGTTGATACGATTTCAATTTTCTTTAATTTACCAAGGCTTATTGTGACCAAGATATGATCTATCCTGGAGAATGTTCCATGAGCACTTGAGAAGAAAGTGTATTCTGTTGTTTTTGGATGGAATGTCCTATAAATATCAATTAAGTCCATCTTGCTTAATGTATCATTTAAAGCTTGTGTTTCCTTATTTATTTTCATTTTGGATGATCTGTCCATTGGTGATAGTAAGTGTTAAATTCCCCTACTATTACTGTGTTACTATCAATTTCCCCTTTTATGGCTGTTAGCATTTCCCTTATGTATTGAGGTGCTCCTATGTTGGGTGCATAAATATTTACAATTGTTATATCTTCTTCTTGGATTGAACCCTTGATCATTATATAATATCCTTCTTTGTCTCTTGTAATAGCCATTATTTTAACGTTAATTTTGTTTGATATAAGACCTGCTACTCCAGCTTTCTTTTGATTTCCATTTGCATGAAATATCTTTTTCCATCCCCTCGCTTTCAGTCTGTATGTGTCCCTAGGTCTGAAGTGATTCTCTTGTAGACAGTATATATATGGGTCTTGTTTTTGTATCCATTCAGTGAGTCTATGTTACTTGGTTGGAGCATTTAATCCATTTACTTTTAAGGTAATTGTTGATATGTATATCCCTATTACCATTTTCTTAATTGATTTTGGTTTGTTGTTGTAAGTCTTTTCCTTGTCTTGTGTTTCCTGCCTAGAGAAGTTCCTTTAGCATTTGTTGTAAAGCTGGTTTGGTGGTGCTGAATTCTCATAGCTTTTGCTTGTCTGTAAAGGTTTTAATTTCTCCATTGAATCTGAACGAGATCCTTGCTGGGTAGAGTAGTCTTGGTTGTAGGTTTTACCTTTTCATCACTTTAAATATGTCCTGCCACTCCCTTCTGGCTTGCAGAGTTTCTGCTGAAAGATCAGCTGTTAAGCTTATGGGGATTCCTTGTATATTATTTGCTTCCTTTGCCTTGTTGCTTTTAATATTTTTTCTTTGTATTTAATTTTTGATAGTTTGATTAATATGTGTCTTGGCATGTTTCTGCTTGGATTTATCCTGTATGGGAGTCTCTGCTCTTCCTGGACTTGATTGACTATTTCCTTTCCCATTTTAGGGACGTTTTCAACTATAATCTCTTCAAATATTTTCTCAATCCCTTTTTTTTCTCTTCTTCTTCTGGGATCCCTATAATTTGAATGTTGGTGCATTTAATGTTGTCCCAGAGGTCTCTGAGGCTGTCTTCAATTCTTTTCATTCTTTTTTCTTTCTTCTGCTCTGAGGTAGTTATTTCCACTATTTTATCTTCCAGGTCACTTATCTGTTCTTCTGCTTCAGTTATTCTGCTATTGATTCCTTCTAGAGAATTTTAAATTTCATTTATTGTGTTGTTCATCATTGTTTGTTTGATCTTTCATTCTTCTAGGTCCTTGTTAAACATTTCTTATATTTCCTCCATTCTATTTCCAAGATTTTGGATCATCTTTATTATCATTACTCTGAATTCTTTTTCAGGTAGACTGCCTATTTCCTCTTCATTTGTTTGGTCTAGTGGGGTTTTACCTTGCTCCTTCATCTGCTGTGTGTTTCTCTGTCTTCTCATTTTGCCCTACTTACTGTGTTTGGAGTCTCCTTTTCGCAGGCTGCACCTTTGTAGTTTCTGTTATTTTTGGTGTCTGTCCCAGTGGGTAAAGTTTGTTCAGTGGGTTGTGTAGGTTTCCTGGTGGAGGGGACTGGTGCCTGTGTTCTGGTGGATGAGGCTTTATCTTGTCTTTCTGGTGGGCAGGACCACGTCCGGTGGAGTGTTTTGGGATGTGTGTGAACTTACTATGATTTTAGGCAGCCTCTCTGCTAATGGGTGGCATTGCGTTCCTGTCTTGCTAGTTGTTTGGCATAGGGTGTCCAGAACTGTAGCTTGCTGGTCATTGAGTGGAGCTGAGTCTTAGCGTTGAGATGGAGATCTCTGGGAGAGCTCTCACCATTTGATATTACATGGGGCTGGGAGGTCTCTGGTGGTTCAGTGTCCTGAACTTGGATCTCCCACCTAAGAGGCTCAGGCCTGACACCCGGACAGAGCACCAAGACCCTGTCAGCCACATGGCTCAGAAGAAAAGTGTGAAAAAAAATAAATGAAAGAAAGAATAAAATAAAATAAAGCTATTAAAATAAAAAATGTTATTAAAAACAAAAAAATTAAAAAGTAATAAAAAATAGAAAGAAAGAAAAAGAGCAACCAAACCAAAAAACAAATCCACCAATGATAACAAGCACTAAAAACTATACTAAACAAAACAAAACAGAACAAAAACAGATTGATAGAGCCCTAGGGCAAATGGTAAAAGCAAAGCTCTAAAGACAAAATCACACAAGGAAGGATACACATACACAGTCACAAAAAGAGAAAAAGGAAAAAATATGTATATATATATATATATAAGGCCCTGCCTCTGCATGTAGGTCACCTGAGGGTATCTGCTCCTGCCCAGAGAGGACGAGGTTAAAGCAGCAGCTGATTAGGGGGCTTGGTCTCACTCAGGCCAGGGGGAGGGAGGGGTACGGAATGCGGGAAAAGCCTGCGGCAGCAGAGGCTGGCATGATGTTACACCAGTCTGAGGGGCGCCGTGTGTTCTCCTGGGGAAGTTGTCCCTGGATCACGGGACCCTGGCAGTGGCGGGCTGCACAGGCTCCTGGGAGGGGAGGTGTGGATAGTGACCGGTGGTAGCACACAGGCTTCTTGGTGGCTGCAGCAGCAGCCTTAGTGTCTCAGGCCCATCTCTGGTGTCCCCGCTGATAGCTGCAGCTCACGCCTGTCTCTGCAGCTCGTTTAGGCGGTGTTCTGAATCCCCTCTCCTTGCACACCCTGAAACAATGGTCTCTTGCCTCTTAGGCACTTCCAGACTTTTCCCTGGACTCTCTCCCAGCTAGCTGTGATGCACTAGCCCCCTTCAGGCTGTGTTCATGCAGCCGACCCCCATCCTCTCCCTGGGATCGGACCTCCGAAGCCCGAGCCTCAGCTCCCAGCCCGCGCCCGCCCCGGCGGGTGAGCAGACAAGCCTCTCGGGCTGGTGAGTGCTGGTTGGCACCGATCCTCCGTGCGGGAAACTCTCCACTTTGCCTTCCACACCCCTGTTGCTGCGCTCTCCTCTGTGGCCCCGAAGCTTCCCCCCCCCCCCCTCCCCCGCCAACCCGCAGTCTCCGCCTGCGAAGGGGCTTCCTAGTGTGTGGAAACTTTTCCTCCTTCACAGCTCCCTCCCAGAAGTGCAGGTCCCATCCTTATTCTTTTGTCTCTGTTTTTCCTTTCTTCCTTTGCCCTACCCAGGTATGTGGGGAGTCTCTTGCCTTTTGGGAAGTCTGAGGTCTTGTGCCAGTGTTCAGTAGGTGTTCTGTAGCAGTTTTTTGTGGGGAGGAAGGTGTTCTCCACGTCTTACTACTCTGCTATCTTGAAAGTCCCCCCCGAGAATAAATTTTAAACAAGATCACTCCCTCTAGGTATTGAATGTATAGCTAGTTAGCTTGACTTATTAGAACTTACCTATTAGAGTTAAGATTCTGGGGCTCAAATGAGTTATACCAAGTTCTCCCCTCCAATGATCACTTCAGCATTACAGGGTTCTTGCTGTAGAAGCCTATCTCTCTGTGTGCGTGCAACATATCACTCTGTATACTTGAGAAAAAGCCACGATATAGCCTTGAAAGACCTTCCTTTCCATTTGCCTGTGCCCAGGCTGTCAGCATTTATTGAGAGCTGGAAGTAGTCTTTTCCAGCGTTTCATAAGGTTCCCTCCTTTGACCACTGGCCAGATTTCTACTTCTCTGTTGATCTTGGCCCTTACGAGGATATGCACACTTGCACTTGTGGTTAATTTGCTGCTACACACACCATCAAGTACCAGAAAGCACAGGCAGCCTCTAGGGCCCTTGAATCCTCATGAGAAGCCCTTCACACTCCGTGATACGTCTTCCTCTTTCCTAGAAATTATTTTTCTCTTTCTTCAGCTCTGCTGAGGCCAGCTCAAGGCCGGAACACTGTGTGTGTTAATGACAGATTGGATGAGAGAGAAGATCAGAAGGAGGAATGGCGAAGAAGATGAACTAAGTTCCAAAACAGTGACTTTAATTGCTTTTGCCTGTAAAACAGAGTTACGTGGCAGGACAGCTAGGGTAAAAATGAATGAAGCACTATGTATTACTGATACCAGCCCAGCAACCTCTAATAATGGAATCTTTCATGATTTGAATTATTTCAGATTCTTTCATAAACTCCCCAAATCATAACGTTACATTGCTTAAGTGTTTATTGAGGTTTTATCATGATAACGACTAACATTTATATTGTACCTAAGCACCAGTGAATCTCCAGGCAGTTCCAGAATGAAACATAAACTCTAATATGTAAAGTAATTAGAGAAAACTCTTCTGTCTCAACCAGATCTAGAGAAGGAGTAAAAATGTACAGTAACTGTGTTAAATTTAATATAGTTGGTAAAGAAGGCATAAATATGAAATTACACCAATACTCACTAAAAAAGAAAAACTTGAAAAAAATGTAGTGCCCGCTTTCAGTGGATAATAATGGGACACTTTAGGAATTATCTGGTGGCAGATATAGAAGTGGTTGCAGAGGCAAAACTTGGGGTGTCTTGGATTTGGGTAGCAGAGTTGTTTCTGTTCCTTTTTCTGATAAGCAGTCACTAAGTGGCTTTAGAACAGTGGGCAAAGCATGGGCTTTGGATTTAGCATGATCAGGCTGGCTGCATTTCTCAGCCTCACTCTTGTCTAGACCACTGGATTTAGAAATGTCACCTGGACATTGCTCTGGGTGGTACTTACAGAGTGATGGACATAAAAGATAGCATTCATGCTTTTGTAAAACTTAACATACTAATAGTAAGGAAATAGACATTAAGCAAAGAAATAAAAAGATAAGCAAATAATATTAAACAATGCTAATTATAAGAAAATAAGCCTAAGTATTAGGATAGAAAATGAGGCAGATGTTGTTATATCTCTTTATACTGGAGAGTCTGGGAAGTCTTCCACAGTCACTATTTATGCTCATGAATTTTCAGCGAATAATATAGTCACCTCCCAGAGACCCTATGGAAATTTTATGGAAACATCAATAGTCTCTACCTCTCCCTGGACTCATTTACCTTATTTACAAAACACTATCAAACATTGGTAACTCATGTATAATTCATTTCCTGACATTTAATTATCGTGCACTAAATCATTATCCAAATAAAGAAAAATAGTGTGAAGGGATTTTAGAAATATTTTCTCGTGATATACTTATTTTAGTGGTAATAACACAAAATCCCTCAGTAAATAAAAGAAACTGGAAAACACACACTTGAAAATGAGAATAGCGAAAATGATAAAAAAAAAATTACAGCTACAATTTATTGACTACGTATGAAAGTCAAGGTTTATTTGAGGTTGCTATATAATTTTTCTGAGCTGTACAATAACCTTGCAAAGGATTCACAGAACTCAGGAAAGAACTTTAACTATGCACAGCTCATAAATGAGGAAACTGAGATTAAGAACAATTTTGTGGTTTGCCCAGTTCCACACAGTAGGCAGTTTTGAAGTTTGTATCCTCCTTGGTGTCTTTTCCAACATCAACAGCCAATTCTCCAATTCTCTGGCCTCATCTAGGTATCCAAAAATTCAATTCAACTCTGATACTATCAGAGTTACCTCATACCCCTCTGTCCCACCAGGCTGCCCTACTTCAGATACCAGCCACAAATGGGTTGCCCAGGCTACCCCACACTTCTGCTCAGCTGACTACAAATGTGGGGTTTCCCATTGAAATTGTGCAACTCGGATTGGGCCTTGAACCCATGGTCTTTTAACTGAGATCACACACCTGTTCTCAGGACTTAATGAAGCTCAGGTTCTTGATGTCTCATGACAGAAAGAATTCAGTGAGAGACTAATTGATAAGTAAGAAGTGGATTTATTTAGAGAGAAACACACTCCACAGGCAGAGTGTGGGCCATCTCAGAAGGTGAGAGCGGCCCCAGGGTATGGGGTTGTCAGTTTATATAGGGGTGGGTAAATTCTTTTTAAGATTTTTCCCCCTTTTTTGTTTTTAATTAATTAATTAATTAATTAATTAATCAATTTTAGGCCGCATTGGGTGTTTGTTGCTGCACACGTTGCTCTAGTTGCGGTGAGCAGGGGCTGTACTTCGTTGTGGTCCGCGGGCTTCTCATTGCGGTGACTTGTCTTTGTTGTGGAATTCATAGAACTCGAGAAAGAGCTTTAATTATTAATACTAGTTTATTATAAAGGATACAATACAACTCAAAAACAGCCAAATGAAAGAAATGCATCGGGCAAGATGGGGAGTTGGGGGTGAGGGAAGGGTGCTTCCCTGTCCTCTCTGGCTGTGCCACTCTCCAGGCACCCCACTGTGCTCACCAACCCGAAGGCTTTCTGAACCCGGTCATTTAAGGGGTTTTATGGAGGTTCCATTACGTAGGCATGATTGATTACATCAGTGGCCATTGGTGATGGAACTCAGTCTTCAGCTACTCTTTCCTTCTCAGAGGTCAGGCGGTGGGGCTGAAAGTTCTTTTAATCAGGGTTGGTTTTTTTCTGGTGACCTGCTCCATCCTGAAGCTATCTTGGGACCCTGGTAAGAGTCATCTCATTAGCATAAACTCTGGTATGGTTGAAAGTTGTTTGTTATGAACAACAAGTTGCTTCTATTCCTCCTATGACTGAGGAAATTCCAAAAGTTTTTTTGTTTGTTTGTTTTACATCTTTATTGGAGTATAATTGCTTTACAATGGTGTGTTAGTTTCTGCTTTATAACAAAGTGAATCAGTTATACATATACATATGTTCCCATATCTCTTCCCTCTTGCGTCTCCCTCCCTCCCACCCCTCCAGGCGGTCACAAAGCACCGAGCTGATCTCCCTGTGCTATGCAGCTGCTTCCCACCAGCTATCTATCTTATGTTTGGTAGTGTATATATGTCCATGCCTCTCTCTCGCTTTGTCACAGCTTATCCTTCCCCCTCCCCATATTCTCAAGTCCATTCTCTAGTAGGTCTGTGTCTTTATTCCTGTCTTACCTCTAGGTTCTTCATGACATTTTTTTTTCTTAAATTCCATATATATGTGTTAGCATACGGTATTTGTCTTTCTCTTTCTGACTTACTTCACTCTGTATGACAGACTCTAGGTCTATCCACCTCTTTACAAATAGCTCAATTTCGTTTCTTTTTATGGCTGAGTAATATTCCATTGTATATATGTGTTTTAGGATTAGAAGCTATTTGCCAGGAACCTGAGACAAAAACCACCTATATATTTCCCATCACGCCCAGTAGTAGAGGTGGAAACTAAAGACAAATACTTCTTCCACATCCTCTCCTTAGCAAATGCCTTGTGGAAGGCTGGCAAAAGCAGTACAGTCATTCTTTAAGATCGTATGCTTTTGTATTGTGTACTCACACTATACTACATTTTGAGATTGTAACAAGAAATTCATCTCAAGTAGTCATCACTTCACTACTCTTTTCTTTCTTTTTAAAAAATTAATTAATTAATTTATTTATTTTTGGCTACGTTGGGTCTTTGTTGCCGCGCGCAGGCTTTCTCTAGTTGCGGTGAGCCGGGGCTACTCTTCGATGCGGTGGGCGGGCTTCTCACTACGGTGGCTTCTCTTGTTGCAGAGCTCGGGCTCTAGGTGTGTGGGCTTCAGTAGCTGTGGCACACGGCCTTCAGTAGTTGTGGCTCGCAGGCTGTAGAGCACAGCCTCAGTACTTGTGGGGCACGGGCTTAGTTGCTCGGCGGTATGTGGGATCTTCTCGGACCAGGGCTTGAGCCCATGTCCCCTGCATTGGCAGGCAGATTCTTAACCACTGAGCCACCAGGGAAGGCCTGCTACTCTTTCAAAAAGTCAACTGAATTCTCTTTGTCACCACCTGAAGAACGGGAGCATTTTCCAGTATTTGGTGGATACCCTCCTGCCTTCCTAAGGTTAGAAAAGAAAAATTGTAGAGATTCCCATTCATCCACATGATCAAATGTCCTTTGGCTGATGTAATTCCGCCCTCTTCTGCCTGACTTTGACCCTTGCCTCTTTAGCATTCCTATCCTGAGCCCTGAAAGTAAAACAAAACTGACATAGATGCCACATTAGTATGTTGGGAAAAAATTCTACACAGTTCTAAGCTTGTGTCATTTCTTCTTTAGCAATGTGGCATAGTAATTACATCTACAAATCTATTGGGAGATAAAGAAAAGGGAAATGACAGAGAGACAAAATCCCGGAAGGGTTATAAATTAATTGTCAAATGTTTCTCAAAAGTCCCCTTAGGATTTTTGAAAAATTCCATCCCTAACCAAATTCACAGGACAATCTAAAGAGAAAGAAATTTCTAGAAGACCATTCATTCATTGATTAATTCTTCAAAATTTTCAGACCCCTACACTGGGCTGTTAACATTCTCTTAGGCATTTAGGCTAGAGTACCAAATAGGACAAACCCTTTAAATCTTGGAGCGTCACACCAGTGGGGAAGGGTATGGGGAACAATAACCAAAAAAAAAAAGAAAAAAAAGAAAAAGAAAAAGGAAAATGCCTTGTCCCAGGTATTAATCATCTGGCCAAGTGATTGATTGTATACCTGTATACATACATATATATGTACATACATATTCACATATCTGCAATGAAGCACACTACTTTATCTTGTTTCATCTTTACTCAAACCTGGTTAATCAGGACTCTTATTATCCACAATTTGAAGATAAGAAAATTAAGACTAATTCAAGTTGAGTAACTTCTCATTATCACTCAGTCAATTAAAGAAAAATCTTAAGATACTTTATTCTTGCTTTTTTGATTCCAAGTCTTTTCCTCCATAGTGTGATAAAAATCATGAGGAAAAGAGAATGCAACAAAAACTGAAGTCATTTAAAAAATAAAAAAAGGAAAGAGAGAAAGAAAAAAGGCAAAAACAAACAAAAACAGGAGCAATTCCTTTTAGGTGTTTTCACAAAAAATTTATGCTGTCGCACCCATCATTTTTTCCTAATCGTATCACCTATTTTCTTACCCACAGAAGAACTTTGTGAAATGTACCTCTACAGTTTCCTTCATTTAAAAAAGGAAAATGTACAAGGGAGTCAACTGTTGGAATAAATGAAGAATTCGTCTGTGAGGGAGGAGGAAAGGGGAGCACGTATTTAAACATTTTGCTTCCTTAACAGCCTTGGTTAGCAGCTCATCTTTGCTGAGACCACTTAGAGATCTTTCCTAGGTATGGATTTAATAATGTAAGAAGGCAATGGAGAAATAGCCCGTACAAAGTGAGCAGAACATATTTCTTTTGAAGAAAGGTTCCTCCTGGGTCAACCCAGTGGGAGCAATTCCCACCTTTCAAGCCCCTGACAAGTTGATTGTTCTGAAGCCATAAGAGCTTGTTTAAGCCTCAGCTGTGCTCATGTTCGGAGGACCAGTGCTGGAGACTATCTGCTAGATGAAGAATCCATTCTGCTAAATCATCACTCCTCTTTGGCCAGTGGTTGGTTGGCAGATCTAAATATGGCAGCAAAGCAACATTTTAAGTAATGTCTCCCAGTGGCTGAACCTTACGGCAGCCAGAAGCAAGATAGAAAGCCAGGGGAGTTTCAAAGTCACTCTCCGAGTGACGCTGGTGAGAGGATGGGGAGTAGATCATCTGCCAGTTGTGTGTCAGATGGTTTGGGGCTTCCCTGGTGACGCAGTGGTTGAGAGTCCGCCTGCCGATGCAGGGGACACAGGTTCGTGCCCCGGTCCGGGAGGATCCCACATGCCGCGGAGCGGCTGGGCCCGTGAGCCATGGCCGCTGAGCCTGCGCGTCCGGAGCCTGTGCTCCACAACAGGAGAGGCCACGACAGTGAGAGGCTCGTGTACCGCTAAAAAAAAAAAAAGATGGTTTGAACAATGTATGACTTTGCATGAGCAAAAAATAAAAAACAAAAAAAACCCCAACCCTTGCGTTGTTACTGATGTTTCTGGAAGCAGCTAGGCCTCAAAGCCAGACAGTAGGCCTGGATATCCACAGAATCAATTTTACCTATTGACTCATAGAATAGCAGTAGTTTAGAGGTAGAAGAGATCTTGGTGATCATAATATCTAGTGGTCTTTTTCTGTATAATGAAATTCTTTCTTGACTTTTTCAACATTCAATGAACGTTAGTTGAGCACATAGTTTGTCTGGACGGGAGGCACTATTTTAGATGCTTAAGATACATCAATGGGAGAAAGTAGTCAGAGAAACCTTTTGTCATTAAACTTATATTCTATCAAAAGTATGTGGGTAGGGCTTCCCTGGTGGTGCAGTGGTTGAGAGTCCATCTGCCAATGCAGGGGACATGGGTTCGTGCCCCGGTCTGGGAAGATCCCACATGCTGCCGAGTGGCTGCGCCCGTGAGCCATGGCCTCTGAGCGTGCGCGTCCAGAGCCTGTGCTCCGCAACGGGAGAGGCCACAACAGTGAGAGGCTCACGTACTGCAAAAAAAAAAAAAAAAGTATGTGGGTAATAGGTAAGAGACAATAAGTAAAGTATGTAAAATAAAACATGAATGATGAAAAAAGAAAAAAGTAGTGTAGGATAAGAGGGATAGGACATGCCTGAGAAGGTTATGGGTTGAATAATAAGGTGGTCGAGGTAGGTCTCATTGAAAAAATGAAATGTTAGCAAAGGCAAGGTTACCAATTACTTTAAAGAGGTGAAGTTTTCATCATTTGATATGTGGGAGAAGAGCAGTCCAGGTAGCAAAAAGACCCTGAGGCAGGAGAAAATTCAGCTTGCTGGAGGAACAGCACAGAGGCCAGTGTGGCAGGAACTGAGTGATGGATGGGAGAAGTGAGAGAAAAAGCGTTAGTGACAAGCCCCCCATCTAACGGCAGCACAGGTCATTAGAATTTTTTATCTCATGGTATTCATTTTTTAAAAAACTTTTATTGGAGGATAGTTGATTTACAGTGTTGTGTTAGTTTCTGCTGTACAGCAAAGTGAATCAGTCATACATGTACATATATCCACTCTCTTTTAGATTCTTTCCCCCTATAGGTCATTACAGAGTACTGAATGGAGCTCCCTATGCTATACAGTAGGTCCTTATTAGTTATCTATTTTAGATACAGTAGTGTGTATATATCTATCCCAATCTCCCAATTTATCCCTCCTCACCTCCCTTTCCCCCCCGGTTACCATAAGAGTGTTTTCTATATCCGTGACTCTATTTCTGTTTTATAAATAAGTTCATTTGTACCAATTTTTTTAGAGTCCACATACAAGCGATATCATACGATATTTGTCCTTCTCTGTCTGACTTACTTCATCATTTTATCTTTTATTCTGAGCGAGATAAGGAAACACTGGAGAGTTCTGAACAAAAGAATGGTGTAGTTTGACTAACATTTTACTTATATTTATCTGGCTGCCGTGGGAAGAATGGACATTTGAGCTCAAAGGTAAGGTCAGGGGAGGATGCCATTGCTGTGGTCCAGGTGAGAGATGATAATGGCAGCTTCCAAGGAGGTGAGGACAAGTGGTGTGATTCTGGATGCATTTTGAAGATACAGACAAGATATTCAGGAAAACATGATGTAGGTTGTGAGAAAAAGAGGCATCAGGATGACTTCTCAGGTTTTCTGTCTGAGTAACCAGACGTGTGGAGCTGCCGTCAGCTGGGATGCAGAAGGCTGTGGATGGAACATATTAAGATGAAGACTGGAGTTTGGGTTTGGACTTGATTATCCATTCAACATCTATGTAGAGATGCCAATGCACAAGGTTTTGTTTTGTTTTATTTAATATGAAAGAGAAATGGGTAGGGTTAAAGTGAGAGAATGAGTGGAGAAATAGTGGATAAACGCTCTCTCTTTGCATACCCACCTCCCACTTCTATGGCTCTAGATGTAACTCTCTGTACCATCTCAGCACCCTTTATCAAAGATCTTGAAAAAATTGAACTACTTCAGCATGCTCATTCGTAAATGTAGAAACATGGGTTCCCCATAGTTACATAAAGCAACATGCAGATGACTACATATTCAAATAGTGACAGAATCTGGGCTTAAATCCTGGCCTCTTGACCCCCAGTTCATTGTTCTTCCATTATCTATCAACAGTGACACACTGGGTTCTTGAGAACTCTCTTGTTCCCAGACTTTGCCTTTTGTGGATCAGTTAAATTTCAAAAATCCTTTAAATTTCCACTGAAGTATTACTACATCCTTTTTTTCCTATATATCCACTCTTTTTTAAATTTTTTTATTCTTTTCCCATATAGGCCATTAACAGAGTACTGTGTAGAGTTCCCTGTGCTATACAGTAGGTCCTTATTAGTTATCTGTTTTATGTATCATAGTGTGTATATGTCAATCTCAATCTCCCAATTTATCCCTCCCCCCCATCCCCTGGTAACCATATGTTTGTTTTCTATGTTCGTGACTCTACTTCAGTTTTGTAAATAAGTTCGTTCGAAGTATTACTACATTCTAATTTGTCCAAGTAGCAATCTTTTAAAAGAAACAAAAAACTAACAACAAAAACAAAATAAAAAACAAAGAACAAACACACCACCACTGTCACCGTCATTTCTTGTAAGTCAGAAATACTGATAGGAAAAAGTCAGAAAGGATTTAATCTTGGAATGAAGGATAGTCCTTCTTAAGAAAGGACAGTTGGCAACTTGACACTGGATGTCTTACATACATATCTATACTTGTGTATTTTTATGCCCCTTGCTTTTCTTAATTTCCTTATTTATGCAGTGTCATAAAAATTTCAGCACAAAATAACTTTACCCTCAAGGTTTTCTAAACCATTGTTTCTACCAAGGGGCATGTGAAAAAAATAGATTGATAGAAAATATCTTGCTCTATTCATGGATGCTTTCCTATTTATCTTACCCACTCACCTTCCTTTGGTAGATCCAAATCATTTTGTCTCTGAAGGGATGTGCCTCTCTTGATAGCTGAGTTGGCTGCAGAAGACAGAATGCTTGCCCCAGAGGAGAGAACAAGTGATGCTCCCTTCCCCTGTAAACTCAAAAGGGCACATTACTATCATTCTTCTGATGTTAAAAGAGATCTCCTGATCTCTTATACTCAATAGTCATGACTATCTGTTATTGTTTCGTTCAATTCAATTTATTTGTGTTCAGAAAAGTTCAATCCCCATTTGTTGCATGCCAGTTATATCAGACACTATACAAAACATCAGAGGTTCAAACATATACGTCTTCTAGAAATACCTTCTATTACAGTAAATCCTGCAATGTACTAAAACAGCTCATAGAACTACCGATGAAAGGTTTTAGGAGCACAGAACGAAAACAGCTAATGTTGGTGTGTGGCTATGAGAAGCATAATATCAGAGAACGTTACAGAGGGGAAGATACAGCTGACTTAGAGTTTGAAAGGTAAGTCAGTATTTATTAGGCAGAAACACCTGTCCGGGCAAAGAAAAAGCATGAGCAAAGGTGAAGAGACATGAAATGGCACATGTGGGAGAAAAGAATAATCTGGTTTGTCGTGAAGAGACTGGAAAGGAGGCTGGCCCCTGGTTGTGAAGGTATGTCCGTGTCATGCAGAGAATTTGAGCCTCATTCTTCAGAATTTTTAAGCATGAGAGTGATACAACCTGATTATTTTAGAAAATTCACTCTGGTGGCAAAGGGCATGCTGGATTTGGGGCGTGGGGCACAGAGGAAGAACAGCTAGAATGCTGCTAAAATAACCCGATCAGGAGACGGGTTCTAAAGTAGGCAGGGTGGATACAGAGGAGAATAAAGGTTAAGATGTGTGATCATCTAACCTGCAGAGAGTTGCTGTAAAGGTCCAATAACCCTTTTGTGCCCTTTTGCCACAGTTGCCATTCATTCGAAAATAGCGGTATTAATTTTGGTACAGCAAAGCACCCTAGTAAAAAGAAAAATATGGGTAACAACCTCAGACTGCATCCTAGAATTACCGTGATGGGCAATAAAAACCATCCTTAGCCAGGTGCTAAGTGGGACTCCATAGAATTTTTTTTTTTTTTTTGCGGTATGTGGGCCTGTCACTGTTGTGGCCTCTCCCGTTGTGGAGCACAGGCTCCGGACGCGCAGGCTCCGCGGCCATGGCTCACGGGCCCAGCCGCTCCGCGGCATGTGGGATCCTCCCGGACCGGGGCATCCTGCGTGTCCCCTGCATCGGCAGGCGGACTCTCAACCACTGTGCCACCAGGGAAGCCCCAAAGAAATTCTTAACAGCAATAATAAAAATAATACAGCCCTCTAGAAAGCTAGAAATGTATTTGAATACACATATTTTTATTAGTCCTACAAACTTTCCATCAGGCTCCCCACATCTGAGAGTCTGAGCACTGATGTGACATGTCAATAAACAGAGAGCGTCATCAAGGTGAGGAAGTGGGTCTGGGGTTTGGTGTTTCACCTTGAGGTTTACTAGCTGAGATCCTCTCTTCATATTTACCCAAAACACCCTGGTTTTTGTATTGAAATAGGAATTTGACTTTCTTGATTTTCTTTAGACTATTTGAGCTGGAAATGCCAAAATTGCTGTCTAACTCCAAGCCTCACTTCCATACTCATTGTATCTATAAACGTGAGATGCCACCATCTATTTACCAAAGTCACATGCAGGATATGGAGCTGATCTAGGAACAGTGTCCTGACTCTGAATCCAGTGTTTTTTGACTCTAACCTGCTGTCTTTTCTAGGAATTCCTCCAGTCTCCAACTCTTATATCTGTACCACTCAACGATTTAGTTCCTATTTTGTGCTAATTCCACTGTTCGTTTCCTCATCCTTCATCTAATACTGTGGCCTGCAAATTCTTGCTTTAATTCAGTTATGCTCCCTTAGGTTAGTATTGTTTTCCCTTGGCCATTTCCTCCCTCATCTTTAGTTTTTCTGTTTTAGGTTAAGGGGACTTGCTTTCTTCTCTAGCCCTGGAGTACTTTTATTATGTAGTGTTTATTACTTTACAAACACAGGATCAGAGAAAGCCCTTCAGTATTCTGCTAAATTAACAAGTCAGTCCCTTATGGGGCAATCTCTCTCTAGCCCTGTTATTACCCAAAGGTTTCATGTCACACCTGCCATTCCCTGTTCTCCTTTTCTGCAGATTTTTCATAATCGGAGGTTTTGGTCCCAATAAAAAAAAACCTGCACAGTTCAATATTTCACTTTCTCTATAACTTGAGAATAGGTCTCATTCATTCATTCAACAAATAATATGAGTGCCAACTATGTGTTAGGCATTGTTCTATGTCAATGGGATGTACAGCTGGCCAAAATAAGTATGAAGTTTATTTGCTAGTGGAAGAGATAAAAATGAAACAAGTAATGATAAAATTATATAATTGCAAATTGAGGAAAGTATTATGAAATATAATCAACATGTAGAGTAGGATAATTTTTTTGCCATATGGGATGCAAGACAAAGAGGAAAGGTCAAGAGAAAGGTTTGTGAGAAATAATTTTCAAGCAGAAACCAAAGAAACGATCCAGGTGAAGATGGGAAGGTGAGCAGGAACTTTGCAGACCAAGAGCACAGCGTGTGTGAAGACCCTGTCCAGGGCATAGCCTGGTTGTGTTGGAAGAACTTTAAGGCCAGTGTGGCTGGAACTGGGCACAAGATCATACTGAAGAAACAGGTAGGACTTGGACCGTCCAGAGCCTTGGTCAACATAGGGAAGTTAGGGGATTTTATTCCAAATTCAATGAAAAGTCTACTCAGATTTTTAAGCAGGAAAACAACTAAAGCAGTCTTTCATTTTAGGAAAATTACTTCTAATTTCTTCATGGAACAAGAATGGGGGAGTGAGAGAGTTAAGTGGAATAGTGAGGAGAAAATTTAGAAAGCTGTGGTCCAAATTTTGTCCATGGATAATGGTGGCTCTGCCAAAGCAGAGCATCTTCACTGCAGAATGGGAGGGACTCTCCCCTTACTGTTGTCTGTACAAATGGTGCTCACTGGACTTTTGCAAAAAGATGCCCCACTTCTTTTCTCCCTTCTTCCCTTTCTTCTTCTTTTTCCCTTCCCCCTTCTCTTTCCCCTTCCCTTCCCCCTCCCCCTCCCCTTACCCCTCCTCTTTTCCCCCCTCTTTCTTCTTCTTCTCTCTTTCAATACTGTAAACTGATTGTTTTTAGACTTTGAGCCTATTCTAACTATACCACCTGAGACAACACACGTGATATTTAACTAATGCTCTGAATGCAATATGGCTTTCAACAATTGTGTGAAAATGGCAACATCCCTGGCATAAATGTTTGTTCAGTGTCTTGTGTTACTCTAATTCTCCTTATTCCACCCACAATTTGAATTCTTTTTTCAAACTTGTTTTTTGAATTTACCATTAGGAATGCATGCCTTTCTTCCCCCAAACAATAAAATAAACAAAACACATGAAAACAGACAAATCCACAAAATACTGTGAGGGTTTTCCAGGTGGAACCTGAGATGTCAGTGCTAAAGTGAAATTTGTTTCAGAATTATTTATAAGACTAAAGTATTTTAGAGCTGGGAGAAAGTTTAGACATCATGTGTACAATATTCTATTTTTAAATATGGAGAAACTAAAGTTCAGAGAAGGGGAATAGCAGGAATAGCAAAAACTAGGGTAAATATAGGTGTCTTGGCTCTTGGGCTAGTATTTATGTAACTATAATTATTGATTTTAAAAATTTGCTTCCTTTCTTTCTTTCAGATCTCTAGCTTCTCCACAAACTGTCCCTGTCTTTCAATCATTGTGATTTCTACTGCAGAAATCCAATAAGAGAAGCAAATCTTATCTTGTTGGCTGATGTTCCAGAATAATAGCTCTTCCCATTATCTATTGAATTGAAACAATAATTTTCCTACTCCAAGCCCAGCATTGTATTTGTACAACCATATTTGACCATAAAGAAGTTTCATTCAGCTGATTAAGATCCGCTTGTAAATTCTCCTGTCATCTACTATTATTTACACCAAAGGAAATCATCCCTCGTTTCCTGTTCACTCCTCTTGTTGCATAAGCTGATAGAAATATCATTCTTGTAGTCAATGAGAATTCAATTACACCAATTTAAAGACTGGTATTAAGAACTTAATGGACTGTTTTCTCTGTCTTATTCTGGAAATTCAGCTCATTTCCCAAAAAATAATTGAATGTGCTTTGTTGATATTTGACAAACGGCTTTTGTTCTAACCTTTAAACTTTACCCTTTTGTTCTAACCTTTAAACTTTACCCTTTCACCATGCATAACCAATCTATCCTTCGCTATTTCATCATAGAAATGTTTCTAGGCAAAGATCTCTTTGCCTGATTTTTAATCCATAATTGCTAGTTCTTCTTTTTATTAGCAGTATACCAAAATAAAATAAAATAAAATAAACTATAAAGATTCATGTGTTTTGATCTGGGGTCCTTGATCAATCTGGGGACCTTGATCAACTGGTCCTTCTGGCAACTCCATTGCCAGAACCACCAGTTAGGTCTGCACGCATCCTGCCATAGTACGAGCCAACCGACAGCTATAGGTAGAGGTTACAATGCCCACGTGTTGCCCCTGTACATTAGCAGGAAAGAGAAAGCTAAGAATCTTGCCCCCTGCTCAGTCTTAGCAGTATTTTGACTCTGCTGTGACAGCCACAGAGTGGAAAACATTAGTACAGGCAATTTTTTGTTTGAGATTCTAGGCAGCCTAGGCTGTAGCTGAACTACCTAAGCTCTAAGTCTCCAGCAAACCAATCCTAACAATATATGTACTCATTCCACTGTTGGCTCAGGTTTTGATTAAAATCATTCAATACATTCATCCTAAGGGTTCAGAAGTCTTTTCCTGACAAAATACCTACAATTGCTAGACAGAGAGCCGTCACAAATTTGAGAAGGTTTGGGACTTCGGACTGCAGGTGGTAGGGTTTACATGAAAATAATGGAAATGATCCCAAATAGCCCTCACCTCTCACATCCAGTCTCTATTCCCAGTTCCTATCTGCTGCCCTACTAGAGACGGATTCCAAAAGCAAGTCATGTTGATCGGCAACAATGGAGCCTCGCCGGCTCTGATTCTCAGTCTGCGTGAGTTGGTCACCAGTGCCAGTTTCTTGCGGATGATAGTGGAGGAGACAAGACAAACGTTTGCGGGGCAAAAAAGAAAGAATGTATGTGTGTGTGTGGGTGTACAGGAGGGAATATATATATTAAAATAAGAAAGAATAATTGCTTCCTTATGTCTATAGATGGATGCACTGACTACGATTATTCTTCTAAAATGTAATTAAGTAAACTGATTTCCTTATGGTTATTCTTCAAGCCCTTTTAAGCACACAAAATTTCCACTCCTCCAGAATTATTGTAACTCTGACAGAATTACATCTTGGGGATAGCTATGCAATTGGTATGGACTTTTACCTTCTTTTCTATTTTTTTTTTGTTTGTTTGTTTTGCTTTCATATTTTCTTAGATTCAAGGTCTGCACCTATGATATTCTATCTAGTTATATATTTTTTAAAGATGCTTTTTAGAAAAATTATTAATTTAATTTAATTAATTACTTTTATTTTTGGCTGCGTTGGGTCTTCATTGCTGCGCGAGGGCTTTTCTCTGGTTGCGGTGCGCGGGCTTCTCATTGCAGTGGCTTCTCTGGTTGGGGAGCACGGGCTTTAGGCACGCGGGCTCAGTAGTGGCGGCTCACGGGCTCTAGAGCGCAGGCTCAGTAGTTGTGGCACACGGGCTTAGTTGTTCCGCGGCATGTGGAATCTTCCCGGACCAGGGCTCGAACCCGTGTCCCCTTCATCGGCAGGCGGATTCTTAACCGCTGAGCCACCAGGGAAGCCCTAGTTACATTTTCTAAAGAAACAAAAAGCCTAAATCTAGATAATGAATATGAGGATACCCATTCCTCCTGTTTTCGTATAAAATCGGAATCACTTCAATTTAGAAAATAAAATGCTATGACTTAAAAAAGTAGAATCCAAATAGGAAATCAAAATTGCTTTATTCTTTCCATTTTTTTCTTTCCAAAGCTAAGTTTTATGAAGGACACCATGATGGAGACAAACTCATAAGCTGGGCAGTGACTCCTCAGAATCAAATACAAAATCAAAAAGAGCCTTTATTCAAATTACTGTAGATTAATTACAACCTGTTCAAATCTTGAGAGGTACTGAACATCTGACACCAATGGGGCTACTTTCGCTGAGGACCAAATCTTTACTTAATGTGATCTCAGTCTCCATTGCAATTGATTTCTGTGTTTCTGAGATTGGTATCAATCTGAAGCATCTGAAAATAGAAAGTCAGAATATCATTTCCATCCCTGTCTTATCATAAAATACCACCTACTGAGTGGATAAGTAGATGAACCAGATCTAGAAAACACAAGTTCTGGTTAGCAGCAGTGTTTTAGGAGCTGCTCATCTCTCTTCCTTTTTTTCCTCGTGAGAAGTGGATTCACTGTTTGTAATATTTACCTTAAGTAACGGGACTGTATCTGGGACCAAGGGATTGGAAAAAACCTATGTACCACAACAATACCTAAGTTTCCCATCTGTAAATGTTGTTGACTTTCCATAAGTTATGGGTTCCTAAGGCAATGTCTACTCATCACCTCAATACCGCTTTGAAAGTTCAAAAAATTAAACGATGGGATTGATCACAGAGATGCCCACACCTCTCATATTCATTCTTAGTGTCTTTTTTCACTGAAAGCCAGAAGATTTTCACACCAACCACTTAGTTCAACTGTGCTTCATCCTATGTTTTTCCCAAAGCTGTAAAACCTGTGTAAGAGTGCTTTTCAATCATTTGAGAAGATTTCATAGTGACAATGCTGTTGCCAATTTTGTAGCAGCTCATTGAGAGGATCAGCCTTGGTGATTTATATGTAAACTAATATTTAATAGCTCTTACTATGTGTCCACTTTTGTGCTGAGGTTTATTATCTCATTTAACCTTCTCAGCAATTTTGAGATATAAGTATGTTATTTGCATTGTAAAGATGAGAAAACGCATAGTGAGAAAATATATGATCCACCCAAAGTCACCCAATAATTAAGTGGAGGATTGTGGATTTGAAGTTAGGTCACGTGGGTATGGAATTACAGAGTTTCTGTTATTGTTGTTCATTTTCTTATTTTTTTATGTTTAAAGTTCTCTAAAATAAGAAAGAACTGAATGAAAGATAAATCATGGTCACATGTGTTTGTCTTATTAATCGGTGCCTATTTTACCCATCTTTTCAGTGGTGATGATATAAGAAATTAGAGATCCATTATCTTTAAGTATAGAGTAAGAGTGCAGGGAATTTCCCCGCTGAAATGTACAAATGAGAGCAGCTATTACAGCGAGCAAGGCTTTTACTCCCTCCTTCCCCTCCCTTCCCAGCCCTTCCTTCCTTCCTTCCTTCTTTCCTTCCTTCCTCCTTCTTTCCTTCCTTCCTCTCTCCCTTCCTCCCTTCCTTCCTCCCTTCCTCCCTTCCTTCCTCCTTTCATTTCTTTTCATGGCACTAAAAATCTCATCATTGCCGAGATTCAAACTCTTATTCAGATAGGTTCTAGCATGAGAATAACAGATGGTAATGTCTGACCTATTTTACTGAGAATTTCCAAGAAGCTCTCAACTCAGAATATTATTACAATAATGTATGTAAATAAGAACACAAATCACATTAATGGGTCTGTGTATGTACACAGTTTAGAAGGGAAGGGCAGTAGTGTTTGCCATGTAACACTTTTGAAATGGAATGCTTAATTATCCATAGGTCAAGATTAGAGAGAATATTATTGAAATAAACAACAATTTGATATTATTGTTTAAATATTTTATTTACTCTTTAATAGGGTTTGGAGAGTAAGGATAGATAAGTTTGCTGTGTAATTACCAAATAATACTGAAGATTAAATGTGAGAAAAAGCTTGTAAAAATCGCATTTGCATGAGGGAAATAACTATTATTTATGCTATGATTTGCTATGATTTATGCTATGATATGCTTTCTTTTACAAAGTGGAGTAATTTTCTTTAATTTTTATACAGATGATATTGCCTAAAAGGACTTAAGAGAAATAATTTAGAGGCATAAACCTTTCAGCTGAGATTGTTAACATAACTTTAACCACAGTTAATGTGATTCCAAATATCTTAACTGTTCCGTACCACCTTGTTTTGTATAGTAAAAGGTTTTTAAAATTCTCAATCAATTAAGCATCCAATTATCTTGAATTAATGCAGTAGCTGGAATCATTGCATTAAAATTGGTTTTATTTACTTTTTATAAACCACATCCTTCAATATTAGATGAGTTTCCCTAGAGTCACTGGGAAACCATCATCTAAATTCACGAATCATAATGTGTGCTCCTTTCCCATATTTATGAAAATGAGGATTTGTAAGGCATCCTGCAAGTTTCTTCTGTCCAAGAGAATCCCATTGAAAGATAAAAATAAGACTTTACGCTAATCTACCATTTCACTTTTTAGAAGAAACATCTTGTCTTCACTAATGCTTTCAAATACTAATCACAGTCCTGCATCAGAAAGTTCAGACACTCAGGTCTAGAGAAGAACTTCCATGGAACTGTAAAATGGAATTGAATATGATGCTACCTTGAAAATCAAATTTAGTCCAATTATGTCACTCTGCAGTTAGGCAGGCAGAATCTTGACATGATTTACCAAATGTCACGTTCTTAATTAGAGGCAAGTCTGAGCCTAGAACATCTCTCTTAAGCTCTGTCTTCTTTCCAGTTTTGCTCCCTGTTTCCTGTTGTATTCATTAGCAATCACTTCCTTCTTTTATCCTTTAAGAGCTCTTGTTTTGTTCCATCTCTAGTCCAGCTTTAGCTATTAGGTATTTAAAGAGGGCCCAGCCCTCAAACTTGCTTGCCCTTTGTCAGACACTCATGGCTTTGTTTTCTATCTGGAACTGAAAGCAGTCAGAATCATATTATAGTTCCCAAAGAGTCCCTTGAAGGCATATGGCATGGTATAGTAAAATATTTGGCACAATTACTTCTGTGGTCACCAAGAATGAAGTGTTCATTGACAGCAAGACTCATGGTAGAAGTGGAGGCTGTACATTTACATCCTCTGGTCAGTTCTGGCTTAGCTCTTGATTCGGCTGAGTTCCTAAGGTGCCACTAGCAGTAACCAACCTAGAGCCTTCATGTGGTACCATGACTGACAACGCCATTACACATTACTCAGGGTTTACTATGTAAGATTACTGATAAAGATCTTGGGGTTAGAATAAACCACTCTCCTCTCCACTGTGCCTGCCGCCTTAGCCTTGAAGTCTCTTTTAATATAAACAATAGTAGGATTTGGCAGACTTCCATGTTGTCATGATGGCAACCCATCACTAGATTTTCCAGGTCAAGCGAAAGCTTCTTTGGCTTTAACACAAAAAGATATGCTTCTGTGTCATATGTTTATTTATTTATTTTTTATTTAAAACAGTGTTTATTTGGCTGAGCCAGGTCTTAGTTGCAGCATGCGGGATCTTTAGTTGCAACACGTAGGATCTTCTTTAGTTGTGGCATGGGGGCTCTTAGTTGCAGCATGCACCTGGTGGTCCAGTGGTTAAGACTCCATGCTCCCAATGCAGGGGACCTAGGTTCAATCCCTGGTCAGGGAACTAGATCCTGTGTCACATGTTTAAATGGGAATTTATCAAAAGAGGGTACATGGTTTCCCTTCTCACTTAACTAAGTCATTGCTAATTGGACATCCGGTATGCAATTCAAACAGCTAGCCCTTTCTATACCTCCTCTAAAGCAAGTTCATCTCACTATACATACAAATATATTTTCAAAGATCTAGTCCCCCTTTAATCATCAAAGCTAAAAGATCTTGATTTTTTTCTTTTATGTAGCACTGAATTAATTATAAAAGCTGTATGTTAACCTCAATATTGCTTCACTGTAGATCAATACCTTTTATTACCTTTGAATCAAACATTTCCATTTTATGACAAAACTTCACAGTACAATTCAGGAAATCCAAGCTGATAAATTTAGGCAAAGATTTAAATGGAAGTGTTTTATCTTTTAATCATTCAGCCAAGCTCCAGTTCAGTAGCATAATCTGCTTAAACGGCACGAGTCCTTATATCCACAGGAATCAAATGAAAGCAAGGTTTATGACATTCTTCTGCCAGTTTTACCAGTAATTCCCCTTGATGGATTGCTGGGATTCACAGGGCTGGGAGGAATTACTGCCTACCAGCCATTCAGTCAAATCCAGAACGCTTTGGTACAATTCCAATATTACCCTCTTCCTTCGTGGCTGCGTGACAGCAAGTACGGGAGTTATCTGTAAATCCATCATCTTTTTATCCCTGAAGTAGAAGAAAAAAAAATACCATATCAGTTAAATGCAATCTGATGTAGAGCTTTACCCAGGTTCAAGAGGAGTAATATCTGATTTAATAGTCCAAGGTGGATTTCCTTGTATACTTCTGGGCTTAAGGAGTGTTAGTGAAAGCATGGCTGCACTTCCTTTTCTGGCACCAAACCATCAGAACAACAGGGATGGACTCAGATCCTGGATTTCTACTTTCTCCCTGACGGATGATATTTCAGAGGAGCGTAGCAGGAGAGGTATGGGGGTTACCCCCCCTTGTTGGAACCTCTCTCTCAGTCTATCTTTTCTTATAGGCAGGTCTGCATGCAGTGGGTAAAGAATCATGTAAGAAGGGCCTCATTATAAACCCCTCATGTTGCTAAGAGCTTCAGCAGTAAGTCACCAAAGAATCGCTTCTTGGGAATCCATTAAGCAAAGTTTGGGGTACACACATGGCCTGGGGTTTTCAATGGACCAACACTGAGCATAATTCTAGGTCTGAGTCAATGGCCAACAGGTATGGGTCACGAAACCATGAAAAGATTAAGGAGGCGCAATCTTCTATCTTCTCTCTCTTATCCACTTTCCCTTTTTTGGGAGAGCTTTTCTCTCCTTGCATTTATTCCTTTTCCTGTTTGTCTTGTACTCGGTTTAGTTTCCCTTTTATTTATCCTTTTTATCCACCCCATGGGAGTCTTACTAAATATCATTTTCCATTCAAATCTACTCATATGTTTTTGTTTCTTTTCATGGTGACGGAGTGCAGGTGGCACAAAGAGCTGTTGGCTCACTGAAAATCACACAGCCAGAAACTAAATTTTTTTAAAAAGAAATAAATTTGAGAATTGCTGCTCTTGTCTTAGTATTTGAAAACTCTCCCTTTAGATCTGTTCCTAAAAGCTTAACGATTTTGGAAACTGAGCAAATTAGTTACTATGTTTAAGTTGTGAATTTGTCACTTTAAACAACTAAAACCACAGCAATAGATGACAGCATATAAAGATCACTTTGCTTGCCAATGGTTCTCTGACTCCTGATTCAGCATCTCAGGTAAGAGTGCAGGTAGATTTCACATGCAAGCAGTACTTCATGTATGTTTCCCTACTGAACAACATTCCTCGATTCATAAGTTTCAATTCCTTCTCATGAAACAGGTATCTGTGGGTTATTTTGTGAAAAAAAAGAGAACTGATTCTCTGGAACATAGATATTCCACTATTCTGGGAAAAGAATATTAAGCAGGAAGTGTATTCCTTTTTAAAAATTTTTATTTTATATTGAAGCATAGTTGATTAACAATGTTGTGTTTGTTTCAGGTGTGCAGCAAAGTGATTCAGTTATACATATACATGGATCTATTCTTTTTCAAATTCTTTTCCCATTTAGTTTATTACAGAATACTGAGCAGAGTTCCCTGTGCTATACAGTAGGTCTTTGTTGGTTATCCATTTTAAATATAACAGTGTGTCCATGTCAGTCCCAAACTCCCATTCTATGCCTCCCCGCCGACTCTTCCCCCTGGTAGCCATAAGTTCCTTCTCTAAGTCTGTGAGTTTGTTTCTGTTTTGTAAATAAGTTCATTTGTATCATTTATTTTTAAGATTCTGCATATAAGTGATATCGTATGATATTTGTCTTTCTCTGTCTGACTTACTTCACTTAGTATGATAATCTCCAGGTCCATCCCTGTTGTGGCAAATGGCATTATTTCATTCTTTTTAATAGCTGAGTAATATTCTATTGTGTATATGTACCAGATAAGAAGTATATTCTTTTTTTTTTAACATCTTTATTAGGGTATAATTGCTTTACAATGGTGTGTTAGTTTCTGCTTTATAACAAAGTGAATCAGTTATACATATACATATGTTCCCATATCTCTTCCCTCTTGCGTCTCCCTCCCTCCCACCCTCCCCATCCCACCCCTCCAGGCGGTCACAAAGCACCCAGCTGATCTCCCTGTGCTATGCGGCTGCTTCCCACTAGCTATCTACCTTATGTTTGGTAGTGTATATACGTCCACGGCTCTCTCTCGCTTTGTCACAGGTCACCCTTCCCCCTCCCCATATCCTCAAGTCCATTCTCCAGTAGGTCTGTGTCTTTATTCCTGTCTTACCCCTAGGTTCTTCATGACATTTTTGTCCCTTAAATTCCATATATATGTGTTAGCATATAGTATTTGTCTTTCTCTTTCTGACTTAAGGAAGTATATTCTTAATGTGGTAGATTGAACATCCAACTGCCATTCATGAAACCATTTTGTTGGTTTAAGCAACAGATTTATCATTAACTAATTTGGGGGAAAGATAGTTCATCTTTTTGGCCTCAATTCTCTCATTCATGAAAGGCAGTGATCAGACTAAACCATCATTTAAATTCCTTGTGGCTCTAGCATTCTGACTCTAAGGACAAACTGGTGTGTACCCCCAAGGTGGTATAACTTCATTACTCTCTTAAGGTGCTACATGTCACAGAATGACTAATCAAACTCTTTTTGCTAACATTTTGACTATTCATCAACACCATTGTTAATGCTAGTTTTTACTCAGTTATGTTCCATCGTCAGTTGGGTTATGTTCCAGGCCTGGGATTAGAGATAAAAGGGAGTGACCAAAGAAGAAGAAAAATAAGAATTTTTGAGTATGTACCCTGAACCACACTCTGGCTTGAGAGAGATGCATACATCTCAGAATAGTTGGAGTAGAGCACTATTAAATTGAATATATCCAAGAAAAACCTGAGAGCCCAAGGTCAACTATCCCATTCAAGGTCATTATGTAATTGAGTGGTAGAGCTAAGATTTGAGACAAAGCTGCTTGATTCCAACACCCAGGCTACACCACCACCAGTTGCTAGGTCATTAGATGGCTCTACTGCTGCCTATGGGGTCCTCTCATGTTCAGTTCCAGATTGAGGATGGTTCTATATCTCTTTAAAAGCAGAGAATGAAGATTAATATTCTTCCTGGGATATATCTATAACTTCCACTCAATCTACTCATTTTTGAGTGGATTGCCATTATTTCTGAAATAATCACATAATTTTAACAATCACATCTTGGATTCTGTGTTATACACAGTCCACCTTCACAAAAGGCAAAAAACAAACTAACTAATTAAAAAAAAACCCAAACAAACAAACAAAAAATCACTGCTCATGTTAGATAAAACCAAATTCTAATTGCTCGTAACTCTCACCCTTAGAAAAGTTTGTTTTTAAGATGAGACATTCTAAATCCAAACAAACCATACTTTGTTTTCTCCTAAATTCTTCCGAAGTATTATTCTGGTTACACTCTCTCTCTCTCTCCCCCCACCCACCCCCTCTCTCTCTCTGTCTGTTTAAAGGAAATATGGTGGAATCTTGACTGTGGATTGCTGGCAAGAGCAAACTTCTAATGAGCTCCCTTTGCATGGTAAGATAACAACAAAGTCAAACTTTAAACTTCCTTATCCTTGTTTCACTGCAGGTTCTACTCCCTTTGATCTAACTGCAGAGACACCAAAGACGACTCCTTGCTTCCAGGGATATGGTTCACATTAAGGGTTTGTAGAGCTGAGCTTGTTTATGTGCCACACAAAAGTATTTGTCTCTCAACAACAAAGGAAAGCCACCACACTGAGGTCATTCTAATTACTCATCTGTACACGAGAAACAGTCTTCTAAAGGGACCCATTCCACCCCTCTTTTAATTATGATTTGTTCTCTAACACTTAAGAGATTAAATTGAAGGTGTCAAATCAAGGTAGAGAAATGACAGCCTTTAAAGTGCATTGAGTCAGTGCTTAAGCAAAATATGATGATAGCTCTTAAAAAAATCTTTTACCATGACTTAAAATGAGCTAAGAATTTAACAGAGATATTGTTACCACTTTTTAAAAGATTGGTTTAAAATCCTTGTTTTTTCTTATGCCACCAAGTATACCAAAGAGTGAGAAAACAGACTTGTTTCATGAATTATGGAAGGCAACTTAAGCTACAGAGGAGTTGCAATAAATTTGGGATGGTATATAGTGAATTTCAGGGAACCTGGTGTTCAAAAACCAAACCACCATTGTGAAATACTAATAATTATTATTGATAGTAAAAACTAGTAAAGATACAAAGGTTTATGGTTATAAAGCTTCCTAAATTGTATGATTTCATACGATCCTTTTTGCAATTCTGGAAGTCAATTATAACTATAATCTTTTTTCTCCCAAAGGCATTAGAAGCCTCTCTCACACGTTATTTGACTTTCAATGTCTAATATCTGTAAGATTCTGTAACAGTTTCATATGTAAGTCAAAATCTGTGTCAATTTGAACTAGTTTGTTTAAAGTTCGCTTTCTCTTTTTATGGATAAATATATTTCCCTCTTAAGGAAATGAGTTGTATAAACAAGACTTCTAAGAAAGATTAAATTACCCAATAGAAAGAACACTAATTAGTGTTTTAAAATACTTGAAAACACTTACAGCCTATACCAAAATTGGTGAATGAGTTAAAAATCATACTAATTAATTGATCAATGTAGTGTTTTTTAGACTTGGACATTTTAGGAATTCTATTCAGATGTATATTATTTGCTTAGGTATCAGCTAGGGATAGCTTTGTATACATGATGTTAGGCCAAATAAATATCTCTTTGAGCATCAACAATACACTAAAAAAGTAAAAATTAAGCAAGCTTTCCATTAATTGTAACCATCAGATTGTTGTTTTGTTTGATTGTTTGAGCAATATGGTATTTTTAGAGTGTCTTTATAAGAACAAACAAAGCAAAACTCCATTTTATTCAAAATCTTTTTTCTTTTTTTCAATTGGTGAAGAGATTTCCCATATACCCCTTGCCTCATACATGTATAGCCTCTCCCATTATCAATGTCCCCTACCAGAGTGGTACCTTTGTTATAATTGATGAACATACATTGACACATTATTATCACCAAAAGTCTATAGTTGGTATCAAAGTTCACTCTTGGTGTTGTACATTCTATGGATTTGGACAAATGTATAATGACATGAATCCATCACTATATTATTATACAGAGTAGTTTCACTGTTCTAAAATTCCTCTGTGCTCTATTCATTCCTCCTTCCTCCCTAACTCTTGGAATTTTCTTTACTTTAATTGAAATTTTTATTTTGAGAGCATTGTAAATTCTCAAGCATTTGTAAGAAAGAATACAGAGAGATCCCTTGTATCTTTTACCCAGTTTCTTCCATGATAACAACTTGCAAAACTATTGTACCATATCATGAGCACAGTATTGACAGTGATACAATAAAAATACCTACACTTCCGTCACCACCACAAGACTATCTTACGTTACCCTCTTATAACCACACTCAGGGTCCTCCCTCCTCCACTCCTTCCTAATCCCTGGAAACAGCTTATTTATTCTTAATTTCTAAAAGTTTGTCGTTTCAAGGCTAATATATACATGGAACCATACACTATGTGACCATTTGGCATTGACGTTCTCTCATCACTGTAACTCTTTGGAGATGCATACAGGTTATTACATGTATCAACTGTTTACTCCTTTTAATTGCACAGTAGTGTTTCATAACATGCATGTGCCACAGTTTAATATTCACCCATTGAAGGACATCTGGGTGGTTTTGATTTTTTGACTGTTATGAATAAAAATGCTATATACATCTGTGGATAAGATTTTTTGTGAACGTATTACTGAGTCCAAGCTTATACTGCTTTATTACAACCAGCCAATAAATCAAGAGGCAAGGTCCAGGGGCGAAGAGTAGCCATTTTATTCAGAAAGCCAGAAGACCGAGAAGATGACAGACTAGTGTCCCAAAGAACCATCTTACTGGAGCTAGAATTCAGGCTTCTTTTATGCTAAAAGGGGAGGAGGTGTGACTGATTGTTGCAAACTTCTTGGTACCTGCCAGACCCCAGAGGGGTTATGATAATCCTTTGTTCTTGCAGCTGTCCACATAGGTGTAGTCACAATGTTCCTGTAAACCTCCAACAAGAAAAATGTTATTCTCCCTTCTGCAACTTTTTATCTCTATATGAATGAAAAGTGTTATACCTTTAAAGGTCAAGCCTGGGAAGCAGAGCCTTGAGAACCAGCTATCATGTATATTTCAGGCTACAGGCAACATTCTTTTACAAAGGTATAGAGCCGGCATGACTAAGCACAGACAGCAGGGCACAAAGGTTAGAGCTAAAAGAATAGATCCAGTATGGAGTCAGGTTTGTTCTCTGTTACAAATGTCTTTATTTCTCTGGTACAAAGCCCAGGAGTGCAATTGCTGAATCATATAATAGTGGTATGTTAATTTTTTAAAAGAAATGACCAAACTGTTTTCCAGAGGGGCTATACCATTGTATATTTCCACCAGTGTCATTTTACATTCCTATCAGCAACATAGGGGTTTTCTGATTTATTCACATATCACTAGCATTTAGTGTTGTCACTATTTTTAATTTTACTCATTCTGATTTGTATGGATATCTTTTTGTACTTTTATCTATCATTTGCCTCATAGCTAATGATGTTGAAAATTGTTCCATGTGCTTAATGCCGTATCTATATCCTCTTTGGAGATAAATTTATTTTGCCGTTTTCTAATTAGACAGATTTTATTTTATTCATTTATTTTTTTCCTGTTGAGTTTTGGAAATATATATATAAAATATATTCTAGCTACTATTACTTTGTCAGATAGGTGGTTTGCAAATGCTTTCTCCCACTCTCTATCTGGTCTTGTCATACTCTGACCAGGGTCTTTCACAGAATAAACATTTTAAATTATGATCAAGTCCAATTTGTCATTCTTCCTTTCATGAATTTAACACTTTTTCATGACCTATGCTATTTTCTGAAAATAAACATGTTGAATAATTAATAGCGTTACTAAAGGTAGAGAGCTCTCCATGGTGGAGTGCTTGTATCTCAGAAGAAATGAGACAAAAATCGTCGAAATTCTATGTGTGTTTCTTTCTTAATCTAGAAACATGAGGAAGATATTAAGCTTTAGTAAATGAATCAACAATTGTCTACTCACATAAATTATTAAAACCTTAAATTTTTATTGATAAATTTGTATTACAAAAGTGAAAGATATTTGCATGAGAGCATTACGAAGAGTTCTATTCAAAATTTCTTTTTATTTTGAGTAACATCTGTTCTTTAGTCAGGTTTTGATACATTGAACTTTTGCACTGTTTACATTTTCTTGATGTGGAAGTCTATTTATATGCCACTTCGCTGCAGTTGAGTCTTATTGGATAAATGTTTTAAAATAAACAATTTGACCATGTAAACAATACTGACCATGTGCACTCAAGAATAAATATCAACATAAGCTGAAGAGCAGAGTGAATATATAGTGTATTAACATTTCTTTTTATTTGTGTCATAAAATCTCAGCTAATTCACAGATTCTGAGACTATTTCTATTGGCATGAAATGGGCACACTATATTTGTTTATTTTGACTACTTAATCACTACGTATCTTCATACATGATGGCTCAATTGTGTTGACTCCACAACGATATGGAAAGTAATGTTACATAAATAAATTAAAATTTTAACCCTTGTTTAATCACTTGGTTTATAGAGAAACCAGTTAGATTTATTAGCTAAAGATGAGTTATTAGGCACAGACCACTAGTTAGCTTAGTTAGTAGCAGGATTTGGTAAGATAGAAAAGAAAGTTGGACCTAGTAATGGTGGGAATAGAACAAATGTATTTAAGATTTTCTTGGGAAAGAATTGTCTTGGAGAGAGACTTCTAACAGTTACATTGTTCCAACTCTATACTTACTAACATTTCTTTTGTTATATTTCTTTCAACGTAACAATGGCTTAAAAATGGGCAACTAGGTGTGGATGCATCTTGGTTAGCCAAACAGTAATACATTATCTTGGTAGAGACTCAAGGGAAAGTACAACATAGGGACAGTAAATGCATGTCACACTACTCTCTGTGCTTAATGAAAGATATATTTTGTTCATCAAAGCACTCTCCAACATTGAACCCTCAAAAGCCTTCTCACTATAGTGTTTCCAGAAGAAATATTCAATTAACTGAAGTTACTAGTTGACATAAACCTCTTGTTTTTGCTAGAAAAAAAAATTAAGGATTAATTGAAAATTATGGTTTTATAGACAAAGGTCAGCTTTGACCTAGATGTCTAGCAAAGTTAAGGCTAAACCCTCAGAAATCGAATCAGGAAGGTCACAGTAGAATCACTGTGAAGAATGAGCCTCAAACATGGGACTGACTTGGCTCAGGAGCAGCTAGGATTTGGTATGATGTGAGCAAAGACCAAGTTAGGAATAGTAAAACTGAGATCCTGGAGCTAAGACCTGAGATGATACGAGCGTTGGCTCTTAATCTTTATGTTTTGACAGAAGCCATCAATATAGAAAACTTTAAAGACCACAGAGTTTTAGGGGTCATTCCGATTTGCCATATCAGTGGCATCATTCTCTAACACCCAAGGGCTCTTGGAGATTTGCTGGGTAGGACAGCAACATTTCTGGGACCCACAGATTGGTGGCTCAGCTGGGGCTACAGAATATTCCCTCGGATACGTGGAGGACAGTCTCCCAGAGCCAATGGTTCCACCTGGTAGGAGCCTTGTTTACTGGGCCAGATGCTTCTTCAATTCCTTCTCATAACTTCACATGACTGAAATAAAAGCCTGGTTTGGGGAGATAAGAAAAGATACTGGCTTTTTTTTTGTTTTTTGTTTTTTGATACTTAGTGCTGTGTGGCTGCTTTGATTAAACTCTAAATAGTTTGAACAAAACTTGACATAGTTCCTACCCTGTAGATGCCTATAGCACCAGAGCCACGCTCACAGTTTATAGTTGTGTACAAATATATTTGATAGTATGTAGGTGCTCTTTCATTACTGCTATTTTTAATGAAACTAGTCATTTTCCTCTTGGCTAGTTTCACAAGTGATATCTCTCTCTAAACGAATGCTGGCTGTGACCAGCAGTCAGAAACACAGAAGTACTATAATCTTATATAATCCTTTCCTGCCCTCTCCAGCCCACCTCACACCCCCTTCTCATTTTTTTTTCTTTTGGGCATAAAGCAATTACTTCAACGCCATCCATCCACCTAATTTAATAAACATAGGAAAAGGGGGGAAATAAAATTTTAATCTGGCTAGTAAGATAAATAGCTTTCCTACCTCCACATCAGCAGAGGATAAAAGGGGAATATTGCCATCAAGGTTTAAATTAACTGCTGTGTGCCTGTGTGTATGTATGTTTGCATGTGTGTGTGTTGTGTATAATTTTATGAATCTGAATTCCTTTAAACAGTGTCTTAATTTGTTTCAAAGTAATGAGTTGTCTGTCACTGGTAAGAGGTGGAAATTCTTTTCCACAAGCAGCTTTGGTTATTGGAAACAAAATTTATATTTTACTTGGGATCACAGTCATGGATCAAATATAATATGAAAAAATAATTTAAAACATTTCTGGTGGGAGCAGGTGGGTGAACTCTGATGCTTGTGCTGATTCGTTCCTCAGTTTCAGTCAACGTAGTCTCCTCACTTACTCAACAACAGGTCTAAAACAGTTGACACTTTGTAGTCTCCAATTAATTCAAATGTGTCTTTTCTAAAATAAAAATGTTTCTTTCTAATCACTGCCTTTCAAATATTTGATAAAATTCCTGTGAATAGGCAGAAGATCTGTGGAGTGGGATAGAGTGAAGACTGCCTGAGAAAAACAGTCACGAAGTGCCAAGAGTTGAAACCGGGGCTCTAACAAATCAAACTTACTATAGTCGAGGTCGCTAATCTCCCACACAATCCTTTCCATGACATGAAATGGTCCAATTGTAGACATTTATGTTTATAAAAATTGGTGGAGGTGTTATAGAATTAGCAAGATAGAATTAATTTCTAGACAATTTTGGAAAATTAGTTTTAATGTTGCTTCTAATTACTTAATTTACATATCATCTTAAGTCTACATATCATCTTAAGTCTCCTTTCATCCTCACGAGTTATACTAAGAATGACCATGTGGAGGAAATGAACTATCATTTTGCTAAGCATTGAGGAATGTTGAGTTCTCCTGCTGACTGTGGCATCAGCAGCCTATGGGACAATCACTTCCAAAACTTGAATCTTAGATTTCTCACCTGGGCAACAATGACAGTTGAATTTGGAGTCCTCTAAAAGTCATTAAAGATTTTGATTCATTGGCTCTAAGAGTGAGACCAAGAATTTGTAATTTTTTTAAAGCTTCCGCCAAGTTCTTCTGATCCATAGCTGAGTCTGGAAACACTGAGGCAGCATTCTTTCTACTTCTTATATTTGATGATTTATGATACAGGCTTTTGGAAAGTAAATGTTCAGTGCCATAGACTGAATTGTGTGCCCCCAAATGTATATATTGAAAACCTAACCTCCCTTCTGTTTTTAGAAATAGGGTCTACAGGGAGATGATTGAGATTAGCATTACCACAGTACTCTTAACTAGAGTCTTTATTCAGATTTTAGCATTTTCCCATCATTTGCCCTATTCTTGTTCCAGGATCCACTCCAGGACAGCATGCTGCATTTAATTGTCATGTATCCTTAGTTTCCTCCAATCTGTGACACATGCCTCTCAGTCTTTGTGTTATTCATGACCTGACCCCCTCAAAGAGTACTGGTCAATAATTTTGTAGAATGTCCCTCAATTTGGATTTGTCTGATGTTCTTTCATGATTAGACTGGACTTCATGATTTTTAGGAAAAATACCACAGAGATGAAATGCTGTTCTCCTCATATCATATCAGGAAGTTCATGATAACCACATGGCTTATCATTGATAATGTTGATGTTGGTTAAGGTGGTGTCTGCCTGGTTTCTGCACTGTAAAGTTACTTTTCCCCCCCCATTCCATATTTTATTTATTAAAAATGAATAATTAAGCCCAGTATACATTCAAAGGGAGGGAAATTAAGTTCCCCCTCCTGGAGGAAGGAGTAGCAAAGAATTTATAGATATGTGATAAAACTCCCACTATAATTAATAAGTAATTTGGGACAGTTACTCTGGGGCTGGGCAAATATTCTGTTCCTCCGCTACTTTTACCCAGTGATTTTTAGCATTCATTGGTGGATATTGCCTGGAGCCGTTATGACTGGTGTTCCAATTGTGATTCTCTATTTCTCTCATTGTTTCTACATTTATTTTTTGGAAATAATATGTAAGGAAAATTTGTTCCTTCTTCTCCATTTATTTGCACAATTGTTTATTTATATCAGTGATGCATTTGTGGACATTTATTTTATTCTTTGAGTTTTAATCCAATACTACCTTTATTAGGCAACAAGAGTTAGGATGAAATCATGGAATGGATTCTCCCTCAGAGCTTCCAAACGGGAGCAACCTTGCTGACAACTTGATTTAAGACTTCTGGACTACAGAACTGTAAGATAACAAATTCCTTTTGTTTTAAGTCACCAAGTTTGCGGTAATCTGTTACAGCAGCCCTAGGAAACTAATACAGTCATTTAGAATATACACCAAATTAGGTGAATTAGATAAAATCTTATGTAAGAATAAATTCCCAAGAACAACAAATGATATTATGGAAAAGTAGTACAGTAAAGCACCACATGCCTTATCAGATGGTAGAAAGTATTATAAAGCACTTGCCATTAAATAATTACAAAATAATTATGACTCTGAAATAAGTATTTTTCACAGTACATACATTTGAAATAGACCCAGAATATATGAAAAATTAATATATAACCCAGATCCTAATTGGGTTCAGAGACAAAAGGTAAATTAATTCATAAATAATACTGGCACAGCAGACTTTCATCAAGAGAAAATGATATTCGGACTCTTATCAAATTAAATCCTGATGTAGTAAAGATTGAAATATTTTAAAAATTCTTGAAATAAAGAACTCTGATACTACATTTAATATCTATGACCTTGGGAGAAATAAGACAAGAATTCCAGCAGTTATTAAAGAAAATATCGACACATTTGAGGATATAAAAAATAAAAACAAACACAAACTTTTATACAGCAGTAGACACTTGAAACAAAATCAACAAATAGTTAGGAAAATGGTATTTGTAAAGCTCATTGTCCATAAAATGTTAATATATGTAATATACATATATTACATATATATAGTAAGAGCCCTTCATTTTAACAAGGGACAAAATACTCTAATAGACAAGTGGGCAATTCATGGAAAAGGACATTTAGCAGAAACTAACACAGCATGGTAGAACAATTATCCTCTAATAAAGATGTTAAAAAAAAAAAAAACAGCTGACAAATTTATGAAATGTGCTCACACTCTCAGATAGAAAAATGCAAAGACAAGTCATAAGAAGATACCAATGTATAACCATCAAACTGGTTAAGAAAAGGGGAGGACTATTGCTGACATCAACAAGGCGAAATTTTAACAGACTCACTGGAAACTTACCAAGAGTTATTTATTTAAAAACAAAATTAAACATGTATCCTTTGACTCAGACATAGCACTTTTTAAAAATATATCTCACGTATGTGTAAAAAGGGGGTCTTTATTTCAACATTTTTAGAGTGACAAAACACTGGGGAAAAGAGAATGCATGTTACCATTATAAGGGAAGTAGTTTAATAAATCATGATGTATTTTTATTACATATCACACTACAATTTTAAAAGAAAATAGTAGAAATATGACTGTGGACTTCATGACTCACCATGATATAATACCAACATCTTTTTGAAAACTATAGTGACACATGTTTCTGAGTGAGAAGAAAATATGGAAGATGTGTTCTTTTAGAAGAAGTCATCTGAGGTAGGTTTTGGGTGATGCTGGTAAAGAAGAGAAGGAGAACAGGAGGAAGACAAACAAACATGAAAATGGAGAAATAAAAACTACATTAAAAAGAACGTTAAGCTCTTTATGTAGTAATTATATAGATGGCTACATTAGCACAAGAACATTAAAATAAATCATCTGTAAGCCTGTAAGGGTGGTCAATGAAACAACGTTAAGAGAAAAAAGAAATAGAGGCTAAATGCAGTTATGTGTATAGTATATTCAATTTTGTTTAAATTCTACAAGTAAACGCTCTGCATATGTGTGTATGCATTTGTATCAACCTAAAGAAATTCATAGCAAGAACAAGAGGCTGTTAATATAGGGGTAGGGGGTGAGTAGAAAATAATTTGTTTTGCCTTCGTACGTTTTGTGCTGTTTGTTACGTGATGGGGTTCAGAACACACTACCACAAAGTATGGTACCTTGGCAAATTGAATATCTTAAGTTGAAAGGGTCTGAGAAAACAGCAGAAGTGAGAAGGTCACGCTGACCTCCTCCCCATTCCTCACCCTTCTTGCCTGAAATGGGTCATGTATCTTTCATGTGGAATTTACCCTTCCTTTACCAGAAGGAATGAAGGCATTCTTATTACCAGAAACTGGGAATTTAGGGCTGAGAAGGAGGTATAAACAAACCTTGCTAAACTAACCCTCATCTTCCTAATTATTCCTCCACCATTTACTACCCCTAGCCCAAACTCCTTTGTCTTGTTAATTCTTCACAAATGTACTGTTTCTTTGTCTAAATGCTATAAAAGCTTCCTGTTTTAGTCACCTTTTCATCCTCTTGTGAAGGTCCCCAAGTGCATGTAAAAGTTTAACAAAATTTGTATGCTTTTCCCTTTGTCTTTGTCAGTTTACTTTTCAGTCCCAGCCCAAGACCCTAAGGGGTTGAGAAAAGCTCTTTCCCATTCCTACATTATGCAAATATTACAATGAAAATGAGGAGAAAAAAATCTCAAAAAAGAATTAATTTGATTGCACAAAAATGTTTAAATTACTGACACAAAATACCAAAAAAGCCACCAACAAAATAAAAAGAAATATTTACTTCAGATACGACAAAATTTTAAAATACTTAACATTTAAGGGGTCAAACTCAATATGCAAAACAGAGTCAGGAACAGGTAAACCAAGGGGAAAAAGCTATTTTTCTGACTTTTCAGAAAAGAGGAAATACCTAAATAAATGTTCAAATTTACTATAATCAGAGTAATAAATATTATAACTACAAAGTTATTACTTGTCAACTTTCTAATGAGCAAAGTTTAAAAAGATATATTGGTGAGAGCACAGCATGAAAAGCACTACATTATTCTGCTGATAAAAGGATAAATTAGTAGATATTTTTGGAAAAACACATGGCAATCCATTTTAAGCTATATAAAATATTAATTTTCTGTGACCAAATGATTCTATCTCTAGAAATACATCATAAGAAAAAAAACAATGTGAGGAAAAGTATGAATAAAGTTATTGAAGAATTATATAGGCATTTTGTATAATTATAACAAAAATTTGAATATTAAGTTAGTGGTAAGGAAGTAATTTGTATCCAACAATAGAAAACTATGCAACATGAAAAGTGATACTTTACTGCTTTAATTATATTAAAAGATGCTTATGATAAAATTATAAGCATATAAATAAGGTAAAGTTTTATGTATTATTTTGATTTTAGTTATAAAGTGTTAAAGATTACTGAAAATAAAAATACTACAGTATCATTAGAGCTAGAGACGGAATGTTCTGTTTTATAAATTGTATATATTCTGTTTTTTCACTATGAACATTTATTAATTTTGTAATCCAAAATAAAATAATTTACAAAAGTAAAGAAGAATAACTGCTTGAATATGTATTTGCTTTTTATGGTGTTTACTTATATTGATGTCATTTTTGAAATAACCAGAGTAGATTGGTGCAATTATTGTTATTTACAGTAAGGAGAGATGGACATTAGATGTCATTATAGATAAGAATTCAGATCTGATCAAACTCAAAGCAACATTTCATAACTTTAAAAATTAATTACTTAATTAATTTTAAGTCAAGGGCCACCAAACTAAAGATAAAAACACGATGTGTCTTTAAACAGGTGAATTGTATGGTGTATGAGTTACATCTCAATAAAGCTTTTTCAAAAACAAAACAAAATGTGTAACTTTATAAAAAAATTATTAATTTATTTTTGGCTGCGTTGCTGCACACGGGCTTTCTCTAGTTTCGTAGAGTGGGGGCTACTCTTCATTGTGGTGCACGGGCTTCTCATTGAGGTGGCTTGTCTTTGTTGCAGAGCACGGGCTCTAGGTGCTTGGGCTTCAGTAGTTGTGGCATGTGGGCTCAGTAGTTATGGCTTGTGGGCTCTAGAGTGCAGGCTCAGTAGTTGTGGCTCACAGGCTTAGTTGCTCCGTGGCATGTGGGATCTTCCCAGACTAGGGCTCGAACCCGTGTCCCCTGCATTGGCAGGTGGACTCTTAACGACTACCAGGGAAGTCCCCAAAATGTGTAAGTTTTTAACCAGGACAAAGAAACTTGACCTGACAATGGAAATAAAGAAAAAAGGTAAATAGAAAATATGACAAAATTATGGCAGAAATAAATTTTAATATTGCAGTTAGTATAGTAAGTGGAATCAATTAAAAGCAACATTTCACAGATTAAATTTGAAAATATGGTAATATGTCCTCTATAAAAATATACTTAATAATAGACAAATAAAAATAGACAAATAGACAAACAAAGGTTTCAGACTAACTAAAAACAATGTATGAGGCCAATATGGTGGAGGGGAATATGCTAGAAATCTTACATCTGCCAGAATAAAGTTAAGAACCAAAAATATCATGAGACAATGAATGAATGAAGTGCAAAACTATAGCATTTCTAGAAAAAAACCAGGAGAAAATGTAGGTGATCTTAAGTCTGGTGATAAACTTTTAGATATAATATCATGAAAGCTATCATGAAAGCAAAAGTTGATAAGGTAGACTTATTAAAAGTAAAAAAAAAAAAATCTGCTCTGTAAAAGACAATGTTACGTGAATCAAAAGACAAGGAAGATAGACAGGGTGAACAGATATTTGAAAAGCATATCTTATAGAGGACTTGTATTGAAAATATGCAAAGAACTCTTGGGACTTCCCTGGCAGTCCAGTGGTTAAGACTTTGTGTTTCCACTGCAGGGTGCATGGGTTCAACCCCTGGTCAGGGAACTAAGATCCTACATGCCATGCGGCCAAAAAAGTAGAAGAAACAGAACAAAAGAAAAAATGAAAACTCTTAAAACTCAACAATAAGAAGATAAACAACGCAGTTTAAAAATGTGCAAAAGAGACTGCTCACCCATGAAGATAAACAAATGACAAATAATCATATGAAAGATGTTCAACATCTTGTGTCATTAGGGATTTACAAATTAAAGCAACAATGAAATATAATTAAAAACTGTTACAATAGTCAAAATTAAAAAAAAACAAACAAAAACACCTGACAATACAAACTGCTGGCATGGGTGCAGATCAATAGGAACTCTTCATTGCTGTTGCGAATGCAAAATGGTACAGCTACTTTGAAAGACAGTTGGACTATTTCTTACAAAGATAAGCTTAGTTTTTCCATATGATTCACTAATCACTCAGCTAGGTATTTACATAATTGATTTGAAAATGTACGCTCACACAAAACTCTGTATATTTATAGCAAATTTTTCATAATTGAAACAAATCTGGAAGCGACCAGGATGTGCCTCAATAGGTGAATTAATAAACAAAACAGTGGGCCATCCATACCACAGTATTCAGGAATAAAAGGAAGGTAGCCATCCCACCACCAAGAACCGTGAATGAATATTAAATACATATTGTGCCTGTTCAAAAAATGAAGCCTGAATAAAGTTAATGGACAGATGACAGTATATATTGTATATAATATAATTTTCTGCAAATCAACTTGAAGACGGGCACCTCAATAGAGTACTTAGGCAAAATATATGAAGAGGCAATTCATACAAAAGTAAACCCAAATGGCTAATATGTTTAGAAATATCCAATTTCATTAACAATAAGGAAAATGTAAGTGAAGCCAGCAATGAAATGTCACTTTATATTAGAAAGTTTGATATTCTCTAGAGTTGGTAGTGATGAGTGACTACTGGAACACTTCTACACTGCCAGTGAGAATGTAGACTGATACCGCCATCAATATGGGGGAACATGCTGGTAATGTTCATTGAATTAAATATACACAGTACTGGGAATCCAGGAATTCTACTCCTGTTGAATTCTACTCTGTATAAACCTTATGGAAACATATGGACACCAAGGGGGGAAAGTGGCGGGGGGTGGTGGTGGTGGGATGAATTGGGAGATTGGGATTGACATGTATAAAATGGATAACTAATAAGAACCTGTTTTTTTAAAAAATAAATAAAATAAAATTCAAAAATTCAGAAAATAAAAAAATAACCCTTATGGAGATTTTTCACAGATCTATGAAGCGACGAGTGTGAGGATGTTCATCACAGTGTTATTCATGGTGGCAAGCATTTGGAAGAGGAAACCTGGCCATCCAGCACAGGGAGAGTGTATGTATAAAATGTAGTGAATGCAAAAAAGAGTACTAAGCACCAGTTAGAAGCAATAGAAAACATGTAGATTTAGCAACATGGACCAATCTTAAAAATCAAGTGTTGAGTGAGAAAAAGTAAGAAACAGAATACCATTATGTAAATAAAATTTCATGCCCACAAAATAGCCATTCATTGTTTTCAAGAATGCATGATTCACACTCTCTAGGTCTGAGGAGCTTGCAAAACAGAGCCAGAAGCAAGTTGTAAGTGCTAGTTATTTATTGGAAAGTACAAGCCCAGAGAAAACGGAAGTGGGGTGGAGAAGGGTAAGATGCTAAAGCAGAGTGAGGCATTACTGTTCTGCCCACTGATTTATGGTGAAACTATGAAAAGACACAGCTTGTCTGTCCTGTGTCTTGTGCATCTGCTTGGCCATGTGAGATATTTCTGGACAGACTCTATGGAAAAATTGTGCTTTAGAAAAGTCAACGGAAGGTTGGAATAAAGAGAGAATTGATTGCTATCATCTCCTGTCTCCATTGGTCAAAATCCTCCCCACAGGGAAATAACTCCACTTTAAGGTTGACGAAGGCAGTCGGCCCTTTGGAAGTCAGCCCCCATGCCCCCTGGGGTGGCACTTTGTGGAGTGGTGGTAAAATTAAAAAATCCCAAGCCTCAGATGAAGGGTGCATATGGACACTCATGGGCTCGTGGGCTCCAGCAATGGCTGAGGTAGAACAAGTGGGTAATATTCAAGAAAGAACTGACTATGAAGAGATATGTGTCATATCTGACACACATACAATCAAAAGGCACAGACGAAACGCATTAAATTGGTTGTCTATGCTGGGGGAAGAGGAAAGAGTGGAGGATGTGGATAAAAAGGAATAAATACAACAAGAGAGTGCTTGCTGGGAGTAAGGAGGACAATGTGTCATGAACCAGAGTATAATTGACCTTACTTCTTCACCTAAATTCAAAAAGAAAGGGAAATGGAGAAAATCCAGTAGGTTGTGTCATAATGTCGGCAAATAGGTGGGGCACAAAATCCTAAATCTCTTTACCTGTTCAATTACTGGACAAGCACAAGATAGGGTGCTGTGGAAAAAGATAAGCCAGTTTTTTCCCCCCTTTTTAATGGAGAAAACTAAATCAATATTCGTTTTGTTTAATTAAAAATGTGAATAAAATTATGGGATAAAAGTAACATTTCCTATATTACAAACATTATCAAGAGTACTGAGAAAGGCCAAGGGGGATTAGTAAGTGTCCATAAATCCAAATGGAGAGAAATTATTTACTAATGCCTTGCCAAAGGTGTTTAATTTAGAAAGGTATTGCTTATTAAGTATAAATCCCTGAGGTCTGGAGTAGGCAAACAGCTATCTCTGTGAAAGAAAAATGCTTAATATTTGAGGAAACTGAATATTTGTGTCCTCTCAAATTTGTATGTTGAAGCCCTGACTCCAGTGTGGTGGTGGTATTAGGAGGTGGGGCCTTTGGGAGGTGATTAGGTTTAGCTGAGGGCATGAGTGTGGAGCTCTCATGATGGGATTTGTGCCCTTGTAAGAAGAGGAAGAGACACCAGAGATTCCTCTCTGTGCCAGGTAAGGATACATGAGAAGGCTGTCTGCAAGTCAGGAAGAAAGCCTTGCCAAAAACTGAATCTTCCAGTACCTTGATTTGGACTCCTCAGAACTGTGAAAAATAAATTCCTGTTGTTTAAGCCTCCTAGTCTATAATATTTTATTATGGCAGCCAGAGGAACAGACTAAGACAATATGTTAGGCCCCTTTTGCCTGAAAATTACAGAAACCCAACTCAGACAAGCTTTAATTCTACAACAAGATAATAGACAAGAGACGTTTACTTCTTACCTTATAAACTAAGGGGTGCAGTTAGGCTCAATTGAATCCCTAATCTCAAGCAGTACCAGGAATTTGGGGTCTGTCTTCATATTCTCTCCCTTTTCATTTTCTTGTCACAGCTTCTGTCATTGTGTTGACCTCTCTCTCCAGTTTTTCTTTATGGCCTATGGCCATGGTTACCAGCACTCTGACCTTTTGACCGTACAATAACACAGCATAAAAGATGAAAGAGAAAACCGTAGCTCTGTCTCAAGTTCAGGAAATCCCAGAGAAGAGCTCTGAGTGACCAAGCCAGGATCTCAGCTTTGCAGTCACAGGGTGGGACTTCAAGCATATTAAAACGAAATGGAATAAGCCAGGAGTGAAAGCAAGTCTTCAGATGAAGATCAGGGCACTGGAGCCAGGAGACAGAAAGAAAAGCTGGTCAGAGGTTAAAAAACGAAACAAAACAAAAAGGAATTAAAACTTCCTAGTGTTTACAAATACTTAACAAGTATTAACTTGGGGCATTTTAGAATAAGAAGTTAAAATTCCGGAGATTTCTTGAGAAGTCTCCAAAATCATGTTAGTTCTATAATTTCCATAACATATATCTTTAAAAAATAATAAATGATTATAATAATACAGAATGAATAATTTTTCTGTGATAGAAAACTTCCAAGCAACATATTTTTTTTTTTTTTGCGGTACGCGGGCCTCTCACTGGTGTGGCCTCTCCCGTTGCGGAGCACAGGCTCCGGACGCGCAGGCTCAGCGGCCGTGGCTCACGGGCCTAGCCGCTCCCCGGCATGTGGGATCTTTCTGGACCGGGGCACGAACCTGTGTCCCCTGCATCGGCAGGCAGACTCTCAACCACTGCACAACCTGGGAAGTCCCCAACCAACATATTTTGACGGGATTATGAATTTCAATATCATGTACACGTGATCAGTACCTGATAAGTATATTTTATGATAGAACGGAAGATGATTATAAAATGCCAACTAAAAATCATTTTACAAATTGAAAAATAACATCACAAAAATTTATCATTCTCAGAATGAAATTTTAAAACACCCAAAACATTGATGACCCTATCCTATAGTTTCGATCTTGACAAAAATTTTAGATGTAGAAAAATGCCTTCCAGTTTGCAATAAAATTGGTTGAATGATTGAGTGTCTAAAACACCTTTATTCTGGGCATTTAGATACAAATTGTTTCATATAAGCTCTTTTTTGTTTGGTTTTGTTTAATGATTAGGGTATTTTGCCCACTTGCCCTGATTTTGACTTTGATATTGTTATTATTTTTGCTAATTCATATTTTAGATCAGATTTTCCTTTCCTGTGCACCTCTTCTCTTTGCATTTCTTCTGCTAATGGTTTATAAAGAAGAGTCGTATATAGCCAACATGAAAAACAGGAAAACACCAGTGAACATTTTTGCATGGTATTCAAACAACGTAACAGTATATTTCAGCAAGGATAACATCACTACACATGATCATGTGTCAAAATAGTCAATGTAAGGCTTCTTTTGCTTCCAAACTTATTTCTTGGAACCCCGTTTGTTGGATTAGTATAAAGTGTACTGTGAGTATAAACTTGCTAATATGTATTTTATTTGCAAGAATGAATGCAACACTGTTAGCAGCAGACAGAGTCACAGCACACATTTATAACATGCCAATGATTACAAGTGAGAGGGACTGATTACATCATGAACATATTTCTCTCCTACCAGCTCCTGTCCTGGTTTCCAGAAATGTTGGCCATAACCTTTTACTTCTCCTTCTCCTGCCAGGCTTTTTTTTTTTTTTTCCTCTGCTTCAACTTGGCATCAGTGAATTCTTTCAAAGCATTAACATTTCTGTGTTGATAGTTTAGCTTTAATTCTCACAGGAGAATTATAATTTCCTATTTCCTGATATTTCAATTGATTTTTCTCAGAATTCAGGATTAGGAAAAAACATATAAATTTTCTAAGAAATGCTGCTAAGGTATCCCCAGGTGGATACACTAAATTGTCCTGAAACTGTTAAATACCTCATCTCAAAAAAAAAAAAAAAAAAAAGTTGTGTGATTCTGAAAGATAGGATGACTTTTGACCTTACAAAGAGAGATTAGGTTCACAAAATAAACTCATAACTGGTTGTTCTTCCGTCCTTTACCTCTAATAACCTGTTTCTACAATCATCCCCATTGCTGTCCCTGAGGAGAAGAGCCGCTATTTAGGGTAACTTAAGCTCAAAAGGAAAACTTATTCAGTGCATGGATATCTTCATCCTAGAGATAAAATAATGTGTGCCTTTTATAGTCTCTATTTAAAATTACCTTTGATAAAGTAGTATAAATTCGATCATTGATTTCTGTAAGACATGAAAATACAAGAATAACAGAACTATGGGCAGGTATACAATTTTACAAGTAATAAAATATCTATTAGTGTCTCCTTATTTTTTACTTTTTTATATATTAGAAGATGTCAGACCCTAAATGCTTGACTGAAACAGTCCTTCTAACTTGTTATGGTATTACTTAAATTTTTTTTCCAGTTATTTCAATCAGTCCTTCTTCCAAGCAATAATTATATTTTCAGGAAAACTTTTGTTCAGCTGTTCAGCTAGTCTGAGTTTCATGCTAGATTTTTGTCTGGCCTTCCGAATGATACATGTTCTATGATAATTTCCAGATAGGTTAAAAACAAATAGATGTTTTTAAAAGATATTCTTTCTCCTTTCCAATTTCTGATCTAGATATCTATAAACCAAAATCAGGATATGGTTACCTGGGTAACTAAGGTTCCGCAGAGAAAGTTCTCTTGCCTCTATGTTCTTGATTTTATTTCTTAATCAATAGTTAATTACTTTAAAAAAAATCTTTTTTGGAGGATGGACATTCCCAATAGCCAATGCTTTACAATTCTTATTCCATAGGTCAACCCCTGTGCTTTCTTCCCATGGAGTTAAATCAGTGTCCAGGACACAGGCTGAAGACACAAGGCTACAGCTGAGTGAAAGGTGATATAATCCACCCACAAGCTGTTGGGAAAGGTCAGTCATATTACAATGATTAAAAAGTACACATTCTTTTGGGATCAGAAATAAAGATCCTCAATGAAGAACTAATGAACCTGAAGTTTGCTCTTCTCTGTTTACACATTCCAGGTACTGTCTGACCTTCAGAAATAGTGCATTGTCTCAGATTCTGCGTGGAAATTTTAATTTTCTTGCATTGCAGCGGAGCTGTGCTGCTGTTCGTTTCATCTGTATACTTAGATATATTAAAGTCCAGCATTGCAAGCGTGTCCATCCCTTCTTTTGGCTCTGTAAATTTCAAGTGGTTGTAAACAATTTTTAAAAATAAATGAAAACAAGTGAAATGCTGAATTTGGTGCTGATCTCCTTTTCTGGAGTTGTTACCTGAAATCAGTTACAGATAGCTGGAAATATGCACAGTAATATGGGCCCAAATTGACCAATGATTTATCTCTATCTGCCTGAGAGACAGAAGCTTTAGAGACTGAGAAGGGACTGGAGAAGTGATTGGCATAGTTCTGCATTATTTTCCTTTGGTGTTTTTTTGGACCATATATGACAAGATTTTATATCAAGCTTTAGAGAGTGTAATATATTTTTCCAACTGTTACAGAGAACCTTAATTTAAAATAAATAAAAATATTACGGAGTGAAAGTTTGAAAAATCTGTGTGTGAGTGTTCAATATTATCATACGGATTAGCATTGCATACACAAAACCAGGAGAAGAAATCTTTCTATCTCACCAACTCAGAGAGGAAATTTTCCACTAAATGGTTTGTGGAGGTGGGACAGAATAGAGACAATTCTCGTACCCACGTTCTGTAAAAGACAAGGTAACATAGTGAAAAGCGCTTTTATAATCACACTAGTAGTAACAGAGAAATCAAGTTGTTTTTTTTTTTTTTTGCGGTACGCGGGCCTCTCACTGTTGTGGCCTCTCCCGTTGCGGAGCACAGGCTCCGGACGCGCAGGCTCAGCGGCCATGGCTCACGGGCCCAGCCGCTCCGCGGCATGTGAAATCTTCCCGGACCGGGGCACGAACCCGCGTCCCCTGCATCAGCAGGCGGACTCTCAACCACTGCACCACCAGGGAAACCCAGAAATCAAGTATTTTGAGCCCCCTTCTTTCCTACATAAAACAGAATAATGAGTCTACATGTTTTTCTAAATCACAGGATTTCATGAGAACCACTGAAAGACAGTGATCCTACAGAGATGGAAAAAAAATGCAGTGAACCCTATTATTGTTCCAGCTTACTGACTTATAGCACAAGGAGGAGGAAACTTATACAGACTCTGGTGGATTCCTTAAATTAAAAAGGCAGAGTTGAAAATCCAGTGAGACAAAATTATAGCTCACAGGACAAAGTACCAGAGAATTGAGGGCAACACAGACAAAAAGCTACATAGGGTCCCTCTCAGGTATGCAGCCAATTAGTCAGCCCCCTCATGTACGTATGCCATACTTGTGAGGAACATACTCAGGGTCGGAGAAAGAACCACAATAAGGGCTGAGAGGAGAGCAGTACTTGGTGCTCACAATGTTCTCCAACCAGACTGAAAAACATCAAAATTTCTGGGGCATTGGGTAAAACACTCAGAAGCATTTTGCTTTAGTAGTGGGGTAAAATTTGAGCATGGGAATACCTAGTAAAGGCATTCCTAGAAAAGGAAAGATTAATTTTTCCAAGTAATTTAAGAATGAAGCTCAAAAATAGTTAAAGGAATATGAACAGATCTAGCTCTCAAGAAGAGAAAATCCATAAAGTATGGCATCAATTAAAAATTACCAGGCATGCATAGAAACAGGAAAATACAAATTATTGAAGAGAAAAGTCAGTCATCAAACCTGACCCAGAACTCACGCATATGCTAGAAATAGCAGAAAGACATGTTAAAACAATCATTGTAACTGTACCCTGTATGTTCAAAAAATTAAGTAGAAACACGGAAGATATTTTAGAAAGACCAGAACTGAACTTGAGAGGTGAAAATTAAAATATGTGAGATGAAAAAATACTGAATGGAATTAATGGTGCTATCAGTATGAGATTAGCACTTAGTGGTTCCTTCATCATCTGTTAACTTTTCTAGTGCTGGGTTTTTTCTTTAAGTTCATGTCAAAGTCTAAGATGGCTGCTTTGAATTTGAGGCCAGAAGAAGAAAAGTTAAAGTGGCAAAACAATACTTGCAGACAAGTCAGCTACCTTTTAAGATTACCCACAAGCTTCAGAAAACATTTCTGCTTATGTGCCCAGAACTTAACAAAATGGTCACCCATATTTTCAAGGAAGGCAAGAAGTAATACTTTATTCTGCATGAGTTGCAAACTGTGTAGCTGACAACTGGGGAAATAGAAGTGAGATTTATGGACTTCAGAAAAAATTAGAATTAGTCGCTTAGATAGAACAGATCTCTCAACCGAAATTCTCAGTGTTTGGGGGCAGGGGCTATATATCCTTAGTATGGGTTAAAGTTGAAATGTCATATGTAATGAGAAAGAAATAGAAAGATTTTTTCCTTTTTAGATTAGAGAAAAATGCCTTAAATTACCTGATTCAGTGATTCATGAATAGCAGGCATTCAGTAAATATTTGATGAATGAAAGAATAATTTCCTATAAAACATATTCTTACTAAGCATTGAGAATTTCATTAGTGTCAGTCAAGATAGACTCATGCTGTTGTGCAAAGCCCCTCACTTGGGATCCTGTAACATGGTTGCAAAAGGTCTGGAGGATACAAAACATTTTCCTGTTAATAGTTTTTCTATTTGAAATAATTCAAAGGAAATTAGTATACTTGGCTTAATGAAAAATATCATATTTATGTTTGTCATTCTCTAATTCTCATCTCTTCTTGAAAGCAAAATTCAGTTTGAACAGTGTTAATTCAGCCACAACCTGGCGTTTCCCTGATAAACTTGAACTGGGGCAGAGAACATAAAAACCTCAAGATACATTTTTATCTAATAGAATCCTTTGTTCTTTGGTTTGCAAATCTTCCTGACTTAGTAGTGGCACCTCTAACAATTCCCCAGACCCTACAGACAAGTCTTAGGAATTCAGTTCAGAGAAATAACAGTGTAGTGTGTATATTTTCCTTTCGACCAGAGGAATTCTGAGCAAGCCTCAGAGGGCTTTGTTGTAATATACTTGTTCCTCTTGGGTAGAGCAGTTGTGTAAGAAAATATTCCAAGGCATAACTGCAGGACACAGCTGAGAATACTCTAGCAGCAAAGACTTCAGGGATAGAATGCTATCAAATACATGACTTACTTAAATGTACAAATTAACAGAAAAATATTACAAAATCCACTGAATTGGCCCATTGGCAATCCAAAGACTACTCAATGAGAAGCATCTAAAATTATTTTTTCATTAAACTAATTTTTCATTTTTGAAGAGCTTTCTAAGAAACCCAGTGGTTTTTCTCATCTCTCCTTCCTAACACATGCATCTTGGTATTTCAAAACAACAGGGATATTTTTGAAACATTACTGAACGTTCCAAGCCATCCACTTATTTTAAGTGATTTTCTTCTGCTCATTTTACATTCCTAACTTAGTGTAGTTTATAAGAGAGAAGTCAGCATTTGGACCTAAAGAGGTGTGAGATTGTGGCAGTTATTAAGCTATTAGTTGTCAGTGTCAGACTCACTCTTTGTAATGCTGGGGCTAGGACTCTGCCATCCACATTCAATTTCTCCAGTTGCTCTTTTTTAGCCACTTATAATCAGGAGCCCTGAAAAGAGACTCAAAAGCAGGAGGAGGGAGGACATACTTCTTCCCATTCACAACATTTTCCTGTTTTTTTGGCTCCCAGTTTTACCACTGTCATTCCAGCAACACTTCACTCCAACAGGATCAATTTGTTTATAGCAGCTGTTAACTACAGTTTGCAGGGTTTTCTGCTTTTTTTGTTTTTTAACAATACTTATAGAACCAGCCTCACGACACTTCAAGTAAATCAGCACCTGCCAGATGATGTCCTCCACAGAGATCTGTCTCCTAGTTCCTGAGGTCTCTCTTTGAAATAACAGACAACAACAACCGCTGATAAGACCTACTCCTTAAAGTGAGTTCAGCTCTCAGTTTTCCACCAAGTTTCTAAATTTTAATAATTCCAACCTCTTCCCTTTTCTTCCAGCACTAAGGGTTATAGCTGCTTCCTGCAGTTGTTAATCGTATGAAACCTTAGTGCTCCCTTTCAAATTTTCAGTTTTTCAATACCTAGTCAATAATTCTTTATCTTTAATTCTCTGTTAAAATAACTGACGTGGTTTCTTTCTTATGACCGCACTCTAGTTAATACACTTTGTGATCCTGAAACTTAGAATAATTGCCATATTGAGATGTCCCTGGTGGTCCAGTGGTAAAGAATCCGTCTTCCAATGCAGGGGACGCGGCTTTGATCCCTGGGGAACTAAGATCCCACATGCCGAGGGGCAGCTAACCTCGCAGGCCACAACTACTGAGCTCGCGCGCCTCAATGAGAGAGAGAAAAATCCACAAACCACAACTAGAGAGAAGCCTGTGCACCACAACGAAAGATCCCGCGTGCCACAAGTAAGATCTGATGCAGCCAAAAAAAAAAGAGAAGAATTGCCATATTTATGGGGGTAAATTCTTTTTCATTTAGAGATTAAGGTGCTATCTAAGACTAATTCATTTTTTCAAAGCATTGATTTGGTGCCTAGTAGACATAAACCTGTTGTGCTGGGCATTGCAAAGACTTCAGAGAATTATTAGCCATAACTTCACCTGCAAGTATTTAGGCAATTTTAAATGTTAGAACCTGGATATGTATGTACTAATTATAATACATTAAGTACTTTGCGAGTATTATGCAGAATGAGCTTTAGAAAAGCTCAGAGAAGGAAATTAATGTCTTTGGAAATCAGAATATATCAAAAGAATTTTAATAAGGATAAATGATAGCTGCTGAAACTTAAAGGGTATATTTATAAGGGAAATTAAAAATATGATTGATAGAGATTTTGAGGCATGGGAAAAAATAACATGAACTGGGCAGAATAGCAGAAGAGTTTAAAGCATGAATCCATCACAGTTTGGTAGGAATAGAGACTTTGTAAAACATAGTAGTGGGAGATAAAAGTCACAGGGAAGCTTAGGGTGAGATAGTATTTAGATCCTACTTAAGGATTTGAGATTTTCTCCTACAGGTAGCACAGAACAATGACTGGAAGGGAGAAATAGAAATGTAGTATTTTAAAGTCCTCATATCATGGATGTAATAGTGTAACAATATTTGAAGGTAGATTGCAATAAATTAAAGCTATATACCATAGTCATTCAAGCAATCACTAAAAAACAAAAAATGAAAAAATAATAGAGGTTAAAAAATGGAAAACTAAGATTTTGGTCTAAAAAAGATAAAAAGTTAAAAAAAGAAAGAGCACATGAGACTAATAGAAAACAAATAGCAATATGAAAGTTTTAAATGCAATTGTGCCAATAAACACACTAAAATAAATTGAATACACATACCTATTAAAAGACACAAATAATCATATTGGATGTAAAACATCCATTTATATACTGTCAACAAGAAGTCAACTTAATTACAAAGTTACAGATAGAGTTAAAGGAAAAGTATAGATAAAAGGAAGGCTACACCATGCTTACAATTATCAAAGAAAACTGGAGTGGCTATATTAATATCAGAAAAAGTAGATTTCATAACAAAGAAGTTTACAAGGAATAAAGAGAATCATTTCATAGTAATAAGGAATTGATTCATAAAGAGAATATAATGATCTTAAGTATTTATGCAGCTAATCATATCATCTCAATATATATAATACGAAATCTGATAGAACATCAAGGAGAAATAGATGAAGATTTTACACTTCTTTGTCAGTAGTTAATAGAACACTACTGACCACCTTGACCTAATCAACATTTATGGAACTCTTCACCTCAAAACAGCAGAATATATATTTTCTTCAAGTGTACATGGAACATTTACCAAAATAGATCATATATTTGAAGATATAATACATGTCCTTACACATTTAAAAGGGTTGAAATCATATAAAATGTATTTTCTGAGTACAAAAAAATTAAATTAAAAATGAAAAACACAAAAGTATCTGGAAAATCTTTAGATTTTTGGAAATTATAAACACATCTTGAAATAATTTATGCATCAAAGATAAATCATAAAGAAAATTGGAAGGTTTTGAACTGATGGGAAATTAAAACATGGCATATCAAATATATATATACACATACATATGATAGCTACAAAGTGTCAAGATGATTCAATGGTGGAGTAGTAATCTTTTTTTTTTTTTTTTTTTTTGGGACCAACCACTGCACCACCAGGGAAGCCCGCAAAGTTTTCTTAAATAGGAAATAAGAACCAGGAGCTATAGAAGGAAAATTTATAAACTAAACTTCAACAAAATTTAAAACTCACTATTCCAAAGACAATGTGAAGAAACTGAAAGCTCACACCAAAGATGCAGAGAACATATTTGCAAGAATGCTGAAGTTGGACTTGTGTCTTGAATGTAAACTGTATCAACTCAATTTTAAAATTGGACAGTAGATTTTAAATGACACTTAACCAAGAAGATGGAAGCATCACAAACTCACACATGAAAAATTGTTCAAAATTATTAGCCATGCGGGAAATGCAAATCAAAACCACAGTGATACTATCATACATTTTTTTTTGATTGGCTAAAATTAAAAAGATTGGCCATAGTCGTTATTGTTAAGGGCGCAGAGATACCAGAGCTCTTATGTACTGCTGTTGGGAATTTAAACTGGTGTACAACCATTTTGGAAAACGGTCTGGCAAATTCTCAATAAATAACACCAATTATATGACCCAGCCATTCCATTCCTAGGTATTTATCCAAGATAAATAAAAATACATTTCCACACAAAGATGTGCACACCAGTGTTTATAGTAGCTTTATTTCTAATTGTCCCAAACTGGAAATAGTACAGATATAACGCACTGGCAAATGGATAAATCGTGTTACTTTCTTACAGTGGAGTACTACTGAGAAATAAAAGAATACGATATTGATATACACAACGAAATGAATGATTCAAAATTATCATTCCGAGTGATAGAACTAGCTTCCTTGTACAAAGAAAAAAAGGTAAAACATAATGTATAATTAATTTTAGAAAATGCAAACTGCAGTGGTTCCTTAGAAATGAAGGTGGAGAGAAGGAGAGATTACAAAGGGCATGAGAAGCTCTTAGAAATGTCTGTTATCTTGATTATAGTAGTGGTTTTATAAATAGACATATTTCAAACTGCATCAAATTATATGTGTGAAATATGTGCCGTTTATTGTATATCAAGTGGATCTCCATAAACAGTTAACATAAAATAAAAATCCAAGTCAATGTTTTTTTTTTTTTTTTTGCAGTACGTGGGCCTCTCACTGCCGTGGCTTCTCCCACTGCGGAGCACAGGCTCAGCGGCCGTGGCTCACGGGCCCAGCCGCTCCGCGGTATGTGGGATCCTCCCAGACCGGGGCACAAACCTGCGTCCCCTGCATCGGCAGGCGGACTCTCAACCACTGCACCACCAGGGAAGCCCCAAGTCAATGTTTTTTATCCTCTCTACAGCAAAGAAGAGGAATAGTTGAGATACACAAAAACTCTTAGGGCAATGACAGTGCCAGATTTTTGGAGATAGTAGTGCAAACTCTCTGAATATTCAGATACATGAGAAGAAATTCCTCACCACTATGGTGCCCTTGGACAGGGGACATGCATAATACAGCGTCATGACACTCAACAAAGACACCACTCCTAATCCCTCCAGTTCACACTGTGAGCCAAAGGGAGAAATTTCTTTCGCTACGTTTTATTAAAAGATACATGTTGGGTTTCCCTGGTGGCGCAGTGGTTGAGAGTCCGCCTGCCGATGCAGGGAACACGGGTTCGTGCCCCGGTCCGGGAAGATCCCACATGCCGCGGAGCGGCTGGGCCCGTGAGCCATGGCCGCTGAGCCTGCGCGTCCGGAGCCTGTGCTCCGCGGCTGGAGAGGCCACAACAGTGAGAGGCCCGCGTACCGCAAAAAAAAAAAATAAAAGTTAGAGTTAGATATTTAAGTTTGAATCCAAATTCCATAAATTACCATGTAAACTTGGCAAAACGTTAAACTCTATGTTATATATGCTAGATATATTTATAGGTACCTAATATAAACATTGTAAATATTTTATAAATACAATATATAGTATATATGTTATATAGACCCATAGTAAGTTTTATATTATATATACAATATATGTTACACAATCTATAATATATAAAATATATACAATGTATATCTTATATAATATATTATAAATATATTATAGATATTATATAAAGCATATCATAGGTGTAAGTATTATATGTTATATAATATATGCATTGTACAAATATATTAAAGTATTACTTAATGTATTATACATTATACATATATAGTATCTTTGTCATGAATGCAATCATTAGATTGCATTAGATGATCTTGTGAAAGTTCTTTTAAAGCATAGGTTTTCATATAAATTTAAAGTGATAGTAGTCAAACTCTTCTTTTTACATTCTGCAAAGGTATATTAATTAGTGGTATTTTCTAAGAGGAATGTAGCTGAATATTTGGAGGTAGTTGTCAAATGTTATCATTTTTTTATTTTTCATTTTTTTTTTTTTTGCAGTAAGCTGGCCTCTCACTGCTGTGGCCTCTCCCGTTGCGGAGCACAGACTCCGGACGCACAGGCTCAGCGGCCATGGCTCACGGGCCCAGCCGCTCCGCAGCATGTGGGATCTTCCCGGACCGGGGCACGAACCCGTGTCCCCTGTATCAGCAGGCGGACTCTCAACCACTGCCCCACCAGGGAAGCCCAAATGTTATCATTTTTGATTATCTTTTTTTTAATGGTCTTGTTGCCTGAATCTTATTTATTCTGTTCCACTACAATGAGAAAAACCCTTGCCCTTCCACTGATATAGCTGAAGTAATTCATATTTAGGTTGGTATATTTCAATTGACTTTCCTCCCTGATGGACCATTCTGATAGTTTGTTTCTATCTGTTTTATCTGTTCTGGTAATACTGCCCTCTTTATTACTTTGCTTGGACTACAACTCTAGTATTCTTGCAAGGGATTTCTAACACTTTCTTTCCCTCCCTGCCATCCAGCCCCTATCTGTCCTCTATTTTCAGTGTTGTTTCTTGTCTTTTGGTCTACTAAAATCCTTTATTTTTCTATTATACTTAAAGAAAGAGATATATAATCTTTATTATTCAATTAGACATTTACTTTTAGTGAAGATATTAAACACTCATTTTTATGATTAGAAGGCCACAAAGCAACTCCCATGACTCCTGGGACAATCAAATTTACACTCATCGTTCAGTATACCCTCCAAGAATAGAGAAGTGACAAATCCCTGCATTTGATGACACATTGCCAGCTGTCTTCATTCAATAAGACCTGCTGTCCCCACTTAAGCCTCTTGCTGTCCTTAGCATCAGGGAGGGAGCTTTTTTTTTTTTTTTTTCCATTTGGAGGTTTACATTTGTCAATTGTAGGGGTTCATGACCCGACTCTACTCTCCTCTGATTATTATTGGCAGGCTACTCGTCTCTAGTGGTTGCTCTGACAACGGATGAAAAACAATGGATTAACTGCTTTCTAGGAATATTTCTCTGACATAATTAATGCCTGACTTTGGTTTTTACACCTCATGTATCAATGCCATTTCTTCCTGCTAAATTTCTATTCTAACAGACTTGGAAAGAACCCTCAGTTCACCTTTCTATTTCAGTACAACTAAATTACATACTTCTTTGCAACCAGAAAAGTGTTTTCCTGTTACTCTTTTCTTCAAATGGATTTTTTGAATAATAAAAAAAAATCAAACTATAGACACTATTTGGATCTCAGTGTATTAGGATACGGAGTTCATTAACTCATTGTCTAAATCATAGGTATAATTACTTTTGGTTCGATATCTGTATTAGCCAGGAGTTTGCTAACTTCTGTAATAAACAACCCTAAAATCTCAGCAGTTTAATAAAAAACAAGTTGACTCACTTACAGTGCAGTGGAGATGCCTGTGTTTGAGGGGATCTCCTAGGAGATTCTGTTCTAAATGTGGGGGGATCTAGAATCGAGCCTGCCACCCATCTCACACAATCCCATCCCTTCAAGGACTTGAGAACCTCTTCCGTATTCTCCGCATTTGATCGGCAGATGAGCAAAGAAAGAAAAGTGGAGCATCTGAAAGGTGAAATTTCGTGTAGCCCTCCAGTGGCATTCAAACCTTTCTCCACATTCCATTGGCACTAACTAGTTCTTGGCTCCAAATGATGCAAGTGCGCTAGGAAATCTGTCTTCCTGCATGCCCATGGTGTTCATGGACATTGTCTCTGCCACAATCACGTATCATTTTTCACCACTATACACATGTCATTATAGATTTGTGGGCCGAGGCCTGGCTTCTCATTTCCCTGCTCCACTGACTAGATCGGAGAATTTTAAGTTCTAGAGCTATGTGAGTCCCAATTTTCTTTAAGGAAGTGGAGATAGAAATAACAGTCCTAAAGAGGGGCTGTGAGGATCAAACACAGCAATGATTAGGGAAGTGCTTCAGATGCAAGAGCTAAGGATATAGTGGACTGCTAGTAAGGTGTGTTGCCAGTTCATCAATTTTTGTGGCGGAAGGAAAGTGGAGATCAAATAATGCTCAAGACTCATAAAGAAGCCAATCTCCTTCTGATCAAAATATTAGAGATGTTGCTTAGATTCCCCCGATCTTTGCCATACAACGACTCTTAATGTCACTTATTATAAAAATCTAATTTATACCCCAAAGTAAGAAGGCAGCAGGAAGTCATTAGATGAATTTGGGACAAGGAAATTATCTTCCATACCTTTCCTCTCATAACTCTATTATACTTAGGACTGAATACCCTCAGCAGAACAACATACAAACGTGAACTATTTCTGTTTTTAAAAAAATAATTGTCATCATCTTAGTTTTGTCAGTTCCCCACCCTTCCATGCTGTAGGGCAAAAGATATGGAGTAGAGGGAGAAAATAATAGAAAAGAGTATTAGAGCTGCCTGTGATGAGTGTTTGCTCCCTCTAAGGTTTCTTTAGTCCAGTCCAGTGATTTGTGGTCCAATCCATTTTAATGCTGCATTATTGGAGGGTAAATATTCCATCCCATTTGTATCTTATTTGCCTTCACCATAATTCTGGGAACTCAGAATGAACAGTCACACACCAGTAGTGAGACCGCAGCTGGCACAGCCTACCCACGTCTTACAAAACCTAAAACCCGAGTAGGAGGTGGCAACACGATCTTACAAGACTGATCATCCTTGGTGATACTGAGTTAGTAAGCCCACTGTCTCTTGTGTATCATAATTACTCCCCATCTAGCTCTTCAGATTCTGCATGCGCAGTTGGAGGACCTAAACATCACCTGAAGCAGATGACCCCATGCATCCCTCTAGGCCCTCAGAATCCCCATGAAAATTTTGAGCAGACCACTGCCGAACACTGAGCTGCAAGCATCCTGCCTGCTTTCTTTAGACATGCTCATCTCTGTGTCTCCAAGTCAGCAGTCCCTGATCAGTATGCATACCCCATTGTCATTTATCTCTGAAACTCTAATTCAGGCCCCGTGCAAACTCATTAACGCACTTCTTTTTTAAAAATAATTTTTATCGGATTATAGTTGATTCACAATGCTGTGCTAGTTTCAGGTGTACAGCAAAATGAATCAGTTATGCGTATGCATATATCCACTTTTTTAGATTCTTTCCCCATATAGGTCATTACAGAGTATTGTGGAGAGTTCCCTGTGCTATGCAGTAGGTCCTTATTAGTTATCTGTTTTATATTAGTTTTATATTAGTTATCTATTTTATATATAGTAGTGTGTATATATTCATTAATATACTTCTCAAGCATGTTGGTACTGAGGGAAATGAAGAGGTAGATTTTGCTGGTTCTCTTCTAGCAGCACAGCTTTCCTCCCCCTACATTCCAGTGTTGCTGATGTTAATGGGACGATGATGCTGAACTAGCCAACCAGAGGGTTTATTCAAGTCTGCATGGGTTACTCAAGTCAAAGAACATATAGACCTTAATTACACAGCCATCCCAGCCCTGAAGGAGAAAATAGAGAAACAACTGCCTTCAGAACAGAAAGATGATTATGGAGATGTTAGTCAAACTCATTAAATCTAGGACTAAGAAGGATATCTTAGAATTGGCTGCCCCCCACTCCCAACTAGTAAAAAAAATAATAATAATATTTTAAACAAATGCCCAACCTAATATATCAGGAGTAACTGAGACTTCTTCATTTTGGGAGTAGAAAGAAATTGTGGGAGTTATTCAGACACAGCTATGTATTTAAAACTCATGCTTTCCTGGTATTTGTTTGTCAGAACATTGAACTAAGCACTTGCTGCAAATCCAGGGTTTGCAAAGACATGTTATTCATTCAAACAGCCTGAGATTTGTCCTGTAGTAGGTACAGTTTGTTTAAAGTACATGCCCATGCAGTAATGATTAAAATGTAAGCAATTCTATGGATAAACATGCTTAAAATAAACAGGAAAAAAGCCGGCCGTTGCTGACAATAAAGGCAATACATATGTAAATGATTGCATAATTCTGCCGTAGTTACGACAGTGTACAACAATGATGAACAAGGCTGCTTTTTACAAACAAATGTATTACTCCTGGTTGCTCTTCTATTGCTTTCAATAAGAAATGCCAAAATAACTGTGATTTAAAAACGCTATCAGCTGATTTGAATGCCCAATAGATTCAGTGCCTTATAATAAAACTTGCCTCTAGGTGTTGTACTTTGGAGAAAACACTGTATGGACTTAAATCCTCTGCTCTGGCTGTGCATTTCTGCTGATGTATTTTCTGCGGACCCCTGGTAGTCAGTTTTGGGTTTCTCATCTGCATATTCATAAGGCTGTCAAACGGCTCGGAGAGAGTTTTTACTTCATTATCCCATTTTAAATATTAGGACTTGCTAAAGTTCAACTTATGCAAATCTTGAGTTGAGCTCATATCATTTCTCTGACGTTGTGGGTCATAATTCCTCTGCAAGACAGCCCAGAGACCACACAACAGCTGGACCATGGGCCTTTGTACCTGTATCTCAGGATTCCTCTAGGCATTTAAACCTGGGGAGCTGACCCCCCTCCAAGAAAGACAGGTCAAGGCCTTAACCATGACCCCATTTCACTGAGGGATGAGGAAACATAGGGAGCCGCCCCAGACCGTTAAAGCAGGTAGTACAGCTAGCTCCCTTCACATACACCCTTCAGACTGACTGTCTGTAATGCCAAAGCTCTCTTTAGTACACTTTTTTTAAACTGTGAAGAGCTTATGTGTGCGTGTGTGTGAGTGTGTGTGTGTGTGTGTGTGTGTGTGTGTAGGAGCTTCTCAATTATCGTGAAATTGTCATACTCTATTTTTGAGAGTCATACTCTGTCTTTCGAATTTGAATTCATTGCTGATTTTATAATGTCCTATGGTGGGAAGTGCAGGACTTGATACACTTCTATTTGAGAAAAATAATAATCATCTCTGGTAACTTCCAGTTTGCCCCAAAATTCCAGGGTCAGAGGATAATAATTCAAGGTTTGGAATTGTTAGGGCAATTTGGATCACAATTGGGGTTAACGGCTAAAATGTTGATTACTCATAGGAACCAGTATTTTAAGCTATCCAGGTAAAAGGCAGTTTGGTTTTTGTGTGTGTTTACCTGCCAAGGCTATTGGTTTTCAATGATGAATGCTGTCTGATCCAAGTTAAGCTTCATATTTCAGGTCAGGATTTCTGAAATCTTTTTCTGCTCCCAAAGGTCCCCTCATTGTCCAAAGAAAATAATGTGTTATTTTCTAAGTTAGTTAAGTGTGAATTATATATGATCAACACCATCACTTCCCAAGCCATCGTTCTTTGAAATTAATATCTTTATTAACATGATTATAATTTTCCTGAGTGCAAAACTGGCTCTTCAGAGATAGAAGCCAAATGAGAAGTGTTCGGAAAAAAATAGACATCTATTTGTTGGGGTTTTTGAAGTGGAGTTTTATGCATAAGCAAAGAATTTGACAAGATGATAGCTGAGGACCCCACAAATTTTTTAAAAAATTAATTAATTTATTTTTGCCTGCGTTGGGTCTTCATTGCTGCGCGTGGGCTTTATCTAGTTGCGGCGAGCGGGGGCTACTCTTTGTTGCGGTGCACGGGCTTCTAATTGCGGTGGCTTCTCTTGTTGTGGAGCACGGGCTTTAGGCGCGCGGGCTTCGGTAGTTGTGGCTCGCGGGCTGTAGAGCGCAGGCTCAGTAGTTGTGGCACACGGGCTTAGTTGCTCCGCCACATGTGAGATCTTCCTGGACCAGGGCTCGAACCTGCGTTCCCTGCATTAGCAGGCGGATTCTTAGCCACTGTGCCACCAGGGAAGTCCTGACCCTACAAAATTTGAGATTCTACTGGACTTACAACCAGTTCAAGGAGTATGGATTAAAGAACTTTGGGAGCTAAATGTAATAGACATGATTTTTATTTCATTCTATGGGCTTCAAATAATAACCCCTTTTCTTACTTATGAATAGGCAAGATGTTCAACTGAGTGCATGGTTTATATAGTAAACATGCTCTTATCTATACAAACAAAATGTTCCCTTATTTAAAATTTCCTTCTAGATAACACTTGGTGTTACTAGAGAGAATTAAGTTGGTTATAGAGACTTGCAAAGAGTTCGAGGTTTCTGAGGGCTGAGTTAGATCCACATACCCAAGGGATGGGAGGAAGATGGTATAGACAGAGGTAGCCTTCAAAGAATGGTTGAACTGGGAGATAAAAGCATACAGCTGAAGAAATAGTACATTATGTAAATAGTACCATTTAGCAATGATAAGGGATTTTAAAAAGATGAATCCAAGGTCAGAAATAAGAATGAAGACAAAAGATGAACTAGTCAAAGTGGTTCAATATTAGGATCATAAAAATATGTTGGAAACTTATATAATGTGACATCAGATATGCAGTGGATGACAAGAGAGCTCAGAAACACAGAACTCTACAACACTGAGGTCAAAAAACCATGAATTTTTCCAGTGCTCTAAAGTGCCACTCTTTGACTTAATTTCTACAAAAATCTCCATGCATCAAATATTCCCTATGAAAATAGTTCCAGTCTGTAAAATGTTCCCTTTAAGACTGTGTGTTGTCTCTCAACCTCAGCTTTATTATAGTTCACTGCTATGATATCCCTTTTTGACAAAAGTATGTTAGTCCAGGACTAAAAAGAAAAGTTACAGGCTGATTTACTAGCTGCTATACTACTTTCAAGATTTTAGACAGCTGGGAATTAAAGTTACTCTCTTTGCTGCATTAATGGATATAAAACTGAAGTGCTGTCTGAGGGTGATAAGCACATGAAATATTAACTGATCCTTTAGATAATTACAGAGTCCAAAGTTCCAAGGGCTACAGTGAGATGGCACTTAAGAACTTGAATGTAAAGAAAATAATGGGCTTTTTTTTTTTTTTAGATATTTGGATTATATTATCTACTGATAATGGGCCAGAACAGACATAAACATGGTCACCTTGAAGCGACCTTGACTCAGTTACATTCTTGAATGTGATACTCTATACGGATATCACAAGATGAAGAATTTTAGTTTACCAGAGGTCTTCCTTCAGAACTCTGTACTAGAATTTCTCCTGAGAAATTCAGGCTGAGCAAGAGAAGAAATCCATTCCCAAGGTTCTCTGTGAACTTTGTTTGCTGCAGATGGAGGGAGACCGAGGCATGGAAAGTTGCTGGTGACTCCACCCTCTAGAAGCAAGTTGGCACAGCTGGTGGTTACGACTATAAATGTAAACAGCCCCTCTCAGGAAGCACTTGCTGCAGGATGTCATGGAAGGGGGAAAGCAAAGATCCCACGTGGGCAGGATGTTTTGGGGGTAGTTGGTGAAGAGAGCTGAAAGTAAGGAGCGAATGGGAGGTTCAAGGCACCTGCAGTTTGTGAGACAATTGAAGAGGAGAAGAAAGGGAATTCTTTTTGTGGATTCCTGCTGTGGGTTAAGAATCGGATTCTCATTAATGTTCATGGAGCACTACGAGTAAGAGCTAGAATTGTTTTTTAATTACACTTGCTAGACTGTGGTTTCTTTAAAGTGTTGCCATGTGAGAAACGGGCCATGTGGGACCCCTGTTACTGTTGCACTACACTGAGAAAAAAATGACTTCAACCCTAAAACCAGAGAAAATGAAGAAATACTTGGGCAACTATTGGCAGTGCTCATCTGAGCCCTTTCTGGTGGACAGGTAGGTCTAAGGACTCAACCTACCTGTATTATGGATATCAAGAATCTTAGCTGGATATCAGTAAAAATTAAATTATCTAACTATTTTGTTCTGATTCTATGCGATCTTATTATATTCCGGCTTTTCATGTTGTGTGTCTACAGAAATGATGCATCGGGAGAAGAACTCAAGTCTCCAGTCCCTTAGTATTCTCAATTTTCAATGCACATTAATAAATGTATTTCCTGATTTTGTACCTCAGGATCTGTGACCTTGGTTAATGTGAGTTTGTCTCGGATTAAACAAAATGCTCACCAAATAAGAAAAAAGGGAAATGGAGAGGGACGGTTGAAGGCTTACAGGCCTGTATCACAAAGCACATTCTCACTTCCTCCCTGTCCTGACCTTATGAGTTCCCCTCCTTGGCGTTATTCAAGCAAACCTGGATGGTACCCTTGCAGTAACGCTACTTTGCTTCTGTGAGATTTGTTTTATCATTTCTTTCTGAGACTGAAGTGAAAGCAATGTACGTAAAGTCTTTTGCACGATGATTAACATGTACATATTCCCTAAGCAGTTAATTTGTTACCGTTGCTGCTGGGTTTTTTGTTTGTTTGTTTCTTTTTGTCATTTTTCTGAGAGAACCAAGTATAAGATTTATGACTATAATGAATAATGTAAATACCCTTTTCAGCTTTAATATTCTATGATTCTACAAGGGTGAGTGAGATCTTGATAATGTGCAAATGAGCTAACTTATGGAATCAATTACTTGAATAAATGACATCAGTAAGTCAATAATCTGTCTATATTCTTACTACAACCTCACCCAGGTTCTCCCCTGCCTTACAAATTCCTACAGAACCCAGGCCCCTGGCACCTTTCTAACTTCACCTTGCATCACTCTCCCACTAACTCACTCTCTTCAGACATGTTAGCTTCCTTGTTGCATGTTTTTGCCACAGGGTGTGTGTAATTATTCTTCCCGTTCCCACAATGATGGCCCTTTATCCACTTGCATTGCCTATTCTATCTCCTTTTGGTTTTGGTTCAGATGCTATCCTGTCAAGAAGACCTTCCTGACCTTCTATTAAAAAAAAATTACCCTTTATTTTATTGTTTTTGTCTTTACCGTCTTTATTTTGCTTCTAACACTTCAAACTTTAACACAGTATGTTGTTATGTTGTATGACATATATTTGTCTGTATCTGTCTTCCCTACTGCAGTGTAAGTTCCATGAGAGCAGGAACTTTGCTTCGGTGCCTACTGTATTCTCATTACCAGAAACAATGTTCAGCACACAGTATGCCCCGAATAGATATTTGTTAATCTCCCTTCTATTTCTTGGGGTGCTCGTTGTGCCTGGAATTCCTTCCCCAAACTCTTACAAAGTACACTGCTGGCAAATAATAGTTGATGAACAAGTAAATGGGTAAATGAGTAAACCAATCATCAAAAATGCTGTTTTATTATTAATTATTATTGAAGTATAGTTGATTTCCAATGTTGTGCCCATCTCCAAAATGCTGTTTCTTTTCTCATTTGTGAAGTTGCTGGGCAGAAGTTTATCCTTCTGATTAGGAAAAGCCAGGATCTAGAAAATAGAATGTTCCTAGGAGATACGGATTTGGCCTCGGGAATAATACAGAAATCCAACTGTCAGAGTTGGGCTGTAAGGTTAGAGCTTGCCAAGCAACAAATAAATTCATTGAAGCCACTGATGTGTTAGCTTACAATTTCTTAAACCCCTGTTGAGGTCAGAATTGTCTCCTGAGCCTCAAGGAAACAAAATCTAGAGCCAAACAACCCGTGCTCAAATCCTAGCTTAATGACCTTGTGACATTTCTTAAAGTTACTCCATCTCTGTATTTCAGTTTCCTCACTTGTGTGAAATAATAGCGCCTACCGTTTATGATCCTTGTGATGATTGAATGAATTATTCTATGTGAAGTCCTTAATATATTCCCTGCTCATGTAAGAGCTGTAAAATTGTTAGCTATAAGTGTACTGAGCCCACAGTTGAGGGGTAAGGGACCCTGGCCATGGAAAGAGGCAAGTTTCTAATTCCTACAGTTCACTACTGTCTCTGAACCAGAACCTAAAAATTAGTACTCCAGTTCAGCCAGGCGAAGTGGTTCTTCATACTTATTAAATAATCATACTTTTGCTGATGATAAAAGGCAAAATCTGAGGGTTTCTGTTCCAGGTGAACTTATCTACAAAACAGGGTTACAGTTATAGAAAACTAACTTATGGTAACCAAATAGTAAGGGCGGGGAGGGACAAATTGGGAGACTGGGATTGACATATACACACTACTATATATAAAATAGATAACTAATAAGGACCTACTGTATAGCACAGGGAACTCTACTCAATGCTCTGTAATGACCTACATGGGAAAAGAATCTAAAAAGGAGTGGATATGTGTATATGTATAACTGAACCACTTTGCTGTACACCTGAAACTAACACAACATTGTAAATCAGCTATATTCCACTAAAAATATTTTTTAGAAAGTTCAAGAATTTGGGGTAATTAGAGCCATAGGATTATTTCATAAATTTTCTGGAAAGTTGTCCCTATCTTCCACTTTGCTTTGACTATGGATACCAGGTCACAGAGTTCTGAGATGAGTTCGCAAAATACCCGTGAAGCCCCATCAGAAAAGTGCCTCCAGTGCAGTTAAAGTTTGGGTTCTGTGGTTTCCAGGCAACAAGTCACGTACCTGGCATGACAGCTTCCTGGAAACATTAGCAGAAGCAACTCAGACATGCTTAACTCTGTAGATGTGCACAGGTCAGGCTTCTAAGTTATTTCCTGACATTAGAGCAAATTCTAATAAGAATCCTTGGAACACACAGCCTATCAGTCATCATATGGATTTAATCTCATTCCATTCAAAAGCAACAATGGGTTGGGGGAGAAAACGAAACCCTTTAAAATAAGAAAATAAACAACGATTGCTGTTAGAAATCACCTGCCCTTTCCCATGCTGCTTCTGACCTCTGTGTGCTAGCCTTTCTTCTTTTTTCCATTTCCCAAAGTCAATCAATCAGCAAGTCTTGTAATTCTACTATGACAGGCGTATTTTTATCAGGGGCTTAGAGGTTAAAAGTCTTGTCTGCAATACGTAGTTCCTATACTCTAAAGATTTCACCATTCTCTGAGAAAGTCAAATAAGGATTCTGGAAACTTCTTTTCATTCCCTTGATGGTAATTAGGGATTTGGGGGAGGGGCGGGATGAACAGGCAGAATGTAGTTAGATATGTAGAGCAGCGAAACTTTCTGTGTGATGCTGTAATGGTGGATACATGTTATTATACATTTCTCAAAACCCGTAGAGTGTACAACACCAAGAGTGAACCCTAATGTAAATTACGGACTTTGGGTAATGATGACAAGCCAGTGTAGGTTCACTGATTTTTATAATGGCACTATTCTGGTGTGGGATGTTGGTAGTGGGAAAGGCTATAAGGTGTGAAGCAGGAGGTTTATGGGACCTCTCTTTACTTTCTACTCGATTTTGCTGTGGACCTAAAATACTCTAAAGTTTATTTTTAAAATAAATATTGATGTTATATATCTGCAGCTCTGAAGAGAAGCAAACCAGGATAAGATGTACCAAGAGTGAAATGGCTGTTTCAGAGAAGGTGGTCAGGGAAAGCATCTGGGGGGGAGATGTCACAGGTGCTGACACCTGCAGGAAATGAGTGAGCCATGGGGACACCTGAGGGAAGGACGTTCCAGGCAAAGGGAACAAGTACAATTACAAAAAACAAATAGAAAAGAAAATATCGGTGCATTTCTATTTGAGACCATTAACCAAGTAGTGGATGTAGCAACAACGGATAATAAAACAGGTGAGAAAAAGTAGTCTCAAATCTCAGAATACTTTATTTACTTATTTATTTTTGGCTGTGTTGGGGCTTTGCTGCTGCACGTGGGCTTTCTCTAGTTGCGGAGAGCTGGAACTACTCTTCGTTGTGGTGCGTGGGCTTCTTTTGTTGCGGAGCACGGTCATCCGGGCTTCAGTAGTTGTGGCTCACGGGCTCTAGAGTGCAGGCTCAGTAGTTGTGGCGCACGGGCTTAGTTGCTCCGCGGCATGTGGGATCTTCCCGGACCAGGGCTCGAACCCGTGTCCCCTGCATTGGCAGGCAGATTCTTAACCACTGCGCCACCAGAGAAGCCCTCAGAATACTTTTAAAAGAACTGCCTAGCTAATCTACCTTTTATTCATTTATTTTTGCCAAAGGGTAGCTGTAGAATCATTTGTTTTCTTTAAAGTTGTATTTCGACATATTTATTCCATTAAAATTTATGTAACGACTCCTATGTACCAGTCACTGTCTTTCCTTGTTTAAACGTTTGTCACCACTTACCTGCTCTATTAGTTTCTTTCTTCATGGTCATGAGGACTTTAGTCTCACCTGTACTGATACAATCTCTCTTGATCTACAGTAAGTTTTCCTGCAAGAAAGATCTATCCTATGCTTGCTAAATTTAATACTAAAAATAACTGTTATCCACCAAAATGAGCCAAATTTCTGAAAGCATGGTGAATTCTATGGAATAAACATGTAATCAAATGATCCTAAATTTGGGAATAAAGCAAAACATTGACTGTGTAAAAGTTTAATATCATACTAGAGCGCTGTCCAACATTTTATCTAAGGGCCAACTGACTCTCTTGCGGATTCTATGTTCAACATAATATTTACCATCGATTATGGCCCAAATATTTTATAACTCCATAAAAGTTAGAGGTTAACTTTTAGAATAATGGTAAAACAAGGTGATTTTATTTTTTGTAACGAGAAAAGATAACTTAAAGCCCATGATTTTATTGTAATGTAAGATATGAATATTTATTTTAAATCTAATGTAAACATCTTAGGTCAGTGTTCTACTTTATGTCACTGATTATATAAAATCTCATTTCTTTTATATATTTTTTGAATCAGTTTTTTTCCAATCACTGGTTTCCTCTTTAATGAATTAAATTAAAATGTTGACAAATGATCACTATTTATTTACATAAGAATTACATTTTTAATATTTTGAGAATTAAGCTTTGACACATGATTGATTTTATGATATGAAATTCAACTAGCTAAGACCAGAATTAAATGTAGCTTTATTGTATAAATTCTGAATATTATCTATGTGTGAAACTGTTCCACAGATGTATTCAAACACATCTACAATCACACTTGAAAAATATCCTTTTGGGAGTTATAAATGTTTTGAAAATCAATTTTCCTTAATTTGATTTAGGATTTCCTAGCAAATACGAATTCTAAATAGGATTTCAAAGATGGAAAAGTTTGATTTAGAACATTTAAATATGGGTAACATTTCTCTGTAATATTTTGACTGCTTTGCATGAAAGCTCAGTAAAGAAACTGAGTAATGAGTACCTTTAGATACCATGAAACTAGGGGGTAAAGTGTTTTTAATTATTGACGCTTAAAGTGTAATCCGAAGCATTAAGTTGGTAGCAAATTTGTGCTCATAAAGTGAGAAAAGCTGTGGTCAAAACTACCTGTAGAAAATTATTTTAGACAGACCAGAAATAAGAAAACCTGGAAGTTTATCAAAAAGACTGTATAATTCCTGGAAAGCAGAGATCTTTATTATTACATGTTGTAGCATGGTACTACTCACATTTCAAGATGCTTGGTAAATCCTTGAAGTTATTTATGGTGAATTGGCATCAACATAAATTAGGAATTTGCTAGTAGGAATTAAAATATAAGAATAAATCAAGATAGTACCATAAATTCTGGAAATAGCAAAGCTGCACCAATAAACTAGGTTCAGAACGGCATAGTGCTAAGTATGAATATTGGAGTTGACTTCCTGGGTTCAAGTTCTAGCTTAGTCTAGTATTAGCGGCAGGACCTCGAGTTAATTATTTAAGCTCTCTGAGCTTCATTTTCCTCATCAGTAAAATGAGGTTAATAATTACACCAAAAGTATAGAGTTGTAAAAATTAAACTAGTTGACAAATAAAAAGGACTTAGAAGAATTCCTAGCACAAAATATGTGCTATGTGGGTCTTAATTACCATTATTATTATAAGTATTAATTGTACATGGGAGACAAAAGAGGAGTCAAAGTAACTTCAGGGTCAAATGACATTGTTGCTTCTAATGGTTAGTAAGTTAAATAAACAAAGCTTATGAAATACACAATGCTTTCCTGGCTCCGTGACCATAAGATTTTCCTAAGGAATTGTCTATTAGATTTTTGCCTGATGAACAATTTTGAACACATTTAATCCAGATTTATAAACTCAGAACATCAAGAGAGGTTCTTTCTTTTTTCTTTTTAAATATTTATTTATTTGGTTGCACAAGGTGTTAGTTGCAGCAGGCGGGCTCCTTAGTTATGGCGTGCAAACTCTTGTTTGCAGCATGCATATGGGATCTAGTTCCCTGACCAGGGATCGAACCCGGGCCTCCTGCATTGGGAGTGTGGAGTCTTATCCACTGCACCACCAGGGAAGTCCTGAGAGAAAGGATTCTTAGAAACTGTTCAGTCTTATTGATCTAGTCTTGCATTTGTATCAAAATCAGTGGTAGATTGCTTAATAATAAAGACACCTGGTTAATCTCCAAAGTCCACTGACTCAGAGATTGCACAGAAATCTCTTCTTCAGATTATTCTGATGCAATTAAAATTTGAGAAATACTCATCTATAGTCCAACTACCTTCTTTTACACATTGGGAAACTAGGTCTAGTGACATGAACTGGCTCAGACAAGCTCCTGTTCTTCATGACACCTCTGGGTTCAGAACCTTTGCCTCCTGTGTCCAGACTGGTGCACATCTCAATGAAGGGTGCAGAATGCAAGGCAAGATTTGCCTCCACCCAACACCCTGATGAGCAGAGGGCTGATGCATCCATGTGAGCTCTGATTGAGCAGGCATGATACCTTCCTATTCACCTGCACCTTGAAAAGAAATGTCTGATCTGTTGCTTAGCAATGGCATCGCTCTGGAGTTTCCAGATTGCAGCAAAGCAAAGAAAGAGGGGGCAGTTGATTACTAAATAAGCTCCCACTCATTTTCATGCTTCTTCCAACAAAGTGATACATTTCTAACCTTTCTACCAACGAGGAGAATGCAGGAACTTGGCAAAGAGGACAGTGACACAGTACCATCTTTTATTTGCTAAAGATGATTCCTTTTCTGAGACTTGGGCTAGAAGAGATGACTGAGGTGTCAGAATACACACTGATCTTTATTTTTTCTTTCTCATCAAAAGCGTAAGACATAGCCCAGAAAATTGCTACCTTTGAGAGCTATTTCTTGCCGTTGCTTTAAATGTCCCCCTACCCTTTATTTTCATTGCACTTGAAATTTCCTCTGCAGGAAATTCCACTCGAGGCTCAAGGAGACTTCTGGCAGCAGTGAGGAGTGAGATATGCCTAGTGGACAGTTACTGGAAAGATGTAATAATTCCATTTTCTGTCAAACAGCCGCATGCATGTTGGTAAATGTCAAGTATCTCCACTAGCAGCTGGAAAAATGAAGCCACAGCATGTCTTGTTTATTACGCCACAGCTTCTTAACCTGCACAGGAAACATACCTTTGTTTCACCGTGTGGTTCAGAATATTAATAGCATCTCTATCTGGGATAGATTTATTCTCTCTTTTAACAGTAAATATGTCTATTTTTCTTCCTCTCACTTGTCTTCCCACCAGCTCAACTCAAAAGTCATCGGAGGAGGAGATTTGCCAAATCAACTCTCAAACTGAGAAAAAGAGAACCCTCCTACAGTTAATTCAAGCGTATACTAAACTGTATGTTGTGTGAGGATCAACTGAGTCATATAGTGAGATCATGAAAAGTGAATAGAGTCATCATGAAAATGAGAATTTCATCATTATTATGACATGAGCGTCTCTCAAATATCAGGAATCAAAATTATATGATGATTTCTTATGATATCAACATATAAACTTTTTATTTTCTGTGTTAATGCTCTACCCAATCTGATTTTCAGCCTGTAATTTCTAGATATTGTTATTGAGGAAATGCTTGAATTCCTTTCTATGGGTGCTATTTTATTTGGGGAAAACTATTTCTAGAAACCAAAGCATCATATGAAAAAGATCATATAATGAAATTTCTGTTTTATAGATTATGATATTGAGGCTAAAAAGGTTAAGGTAATCCAAGTGATAATATCAGGGTGATAGAAGCACCATGGTTTCCTGTTTCCCGGTCCATTCGGTTGAAAAAATATGGTGAATGAATGAGTTCATTTAGCAGGTGCTGTGCCAGGCACTAGGCCAGAGTGAGCAAGAGAGCAGGGGAAATGGTGATTAAGTTCAATGAGCGTGAGAGAAGAGCTAAGGGGAAGGTTGTTGGTGGGACAGGGATCAGATACGACTGCTTGGAATGACTGTAAGCAAAAGTGGGACCTGACTGTGAGTTAACATTTATTCTTGCTTCATCTTTTCTTGTCTGAGATGATAGAAGAATAAAGTCATGGAGTTGAAAGAGAGACAGGGAGAGATTCATGGAGTTGAAAGAGAGGTGTGTGTGTGGGTGCAGTGCAAGGCAATTCATTTCATTATGTCTGGAATGGCTGGAACACAGAGGGGGAGCCTGGGGAAATGTAAACCAGTCCCATTATACTAAGGATCTGACTTATTCTAACAACAATTGGGAGTTGCTGAAAAGTCTTAATGGAGTAGTTACAGTGGTCATTTCATCAAACCACATGAAAATTGGGGGCTGAAGCAAGGCAAAGGTTGGCACCATGGACGCGTGGAGAGTAAGCTGAATGATATTTTTTTTTTTTTAAGAAGATGTTGGGGGTAGGAGTTTATTAATTAATTAATTTATCTTTGCTGTGTTGGGTCTTCGTTTCTGTGCGAGGGCTTTCTCTAGTTGTGGCAAGTGGGGGCCACTCTTCTTCGCGGTGTCCGGGCCTCTCACTATCGCGGCCTCTCTTGTTGTGGAGCACAGGCTCCAGACGCGCAGGCTCAGTAGTTGTGGCTCACGGGCCTAGTTGCTCCGCGGCATGTGGGATCCTCCCAGACCAGGGCTCGAACCCGTGTCCCCTGCATTAGCAGGCAGATTCTCAGCCACAGTGCCACCAGGGAAGCCCCAGCTGAAGAATTTTAAAAAAAATTTATTTATGTGTTTATTTACTTTTGGCTGCCTTGGGTCTTCGTTGCTGCGCGGGCTTTTCTCTAGTTGCAGTGAGCAGGGGCTACTCTTCAGCGCGGTGCACGGGCTTCTCATTGCGGTGGCTTCTCTTGTTGCCGAGCACAGGCTCTAGGTGCTCGGGCTTCAGTAGCTGTGGCACGTGGGCTCAGTAGTTGTGGCGCACGGGCTTAGTTGCTCGGTGGCATGTGGGATCTTCCCCGGACCAGGGTTCGAACCCGTGTCCCCTGCATTGGCAGGCAGATTCTTAACCACTGTGCCACGATGGAAGCCCAAGCTGAATGATTTGAGGGATCTTAAAATCAGGTCCTTCTGTCTCCAAATATATCTCCTGTCCACCTGTTACCGTTCTCAACACCCCAGACTTTACTCTCTCCATCAGTATCATCAGTGTGAAGTCTTGATGTGGAGACACCCACAAACATGAAGTGAGAAAGGATCTTAATGGGGACCGAGGTAGAAATGATATTCACAGTTCTCATTTAGCACTATTTAGTTTAGCTTTTTCTCATTCGTAATGAAATCCTGCTTACTAAAGGACCTTTCAAAACATCATTAAGTCCACTATGCTATGACCCAGAGAAAGTAAGTGACTTAGAGGCGTCAGATAGCTAGGAAGTAGCCACAGTTGCACTAAGTTGGACTAAGGTTCCTGGCTTCTGATCCAATATTCTTTCCACTATGCTGTAGCCGTTTCTGAGGATGAAGTTCAACTCTTCATCATTTTACCAATCACTGACCCATCAACCGTGGCTGTCATTTATCATGAATTCATCAAGCTTTTGTGCTGACTGCTTGTTCAGCAAGACCCTGAAACCACTGCCCTTCCTCCACAGGTTTTAATAATCCAGAGAAAGAAGCCAAGTCCATCCCTTTGGGAAGATGTAGAAAGTCATATATAAAGAGATAAAAGGAGAAAAAAGACTGTGATTAGAGACTACCGCTAAACCCTGGGAACATTGGGAACATCTCCCTACTTATTTAAGATGCCTGCCTCGGAATCCCTTCATTTAAATATTGTTAGCCAAAACTTAATTACTCTGCTGGTATCTGGGATACTACTTAGCATCCCTGCCCCCTCACACACATTCTTCCTTTCTGGCCCAGTCACCACTTAATCCAGTAAAATAAAGTTAGTGATAAAATCCTCAGTTACCAGATGTTCTGCATGGTCCTGTCACTGCTACTAATTTGCAAGGAAAAAAAAAATTTCACATACTTAGGTGCCAAATAAAACAATCAACTTCAACTAGCATTTTAGCTTAATCAGATAGATGAAATGGATTTTATTAAGTTTTATTTTTTTCCCCTCTTAGAGCAAATGTTCATGCTGGCTCTTTGAATATTTTGTCAGCATAAATAAGTGCAATATTCTGAAGGCTTTGATTTCCAGGGAAAATTCATTCAGCTCTAAGTCTGGTCATACCCTGGGCAGCTCTTCTCTCTGCTCCCAGGCTTCAACATTTGGCCCAAAACATCTAGCATGGAATTTGCCACAGAATGAAGACCCAGTAAATGTTAGCTAAAAGTGAATGCTTTCCTGTTCTATTTCAAGAATATATATATATATATATATGATTGTTCAAGTCCTCTAAGCAGGTAACCAGGGTGACTGATGCTAATCTCAAGTTAGGACAAGGCAGGCTGTCAATGTTAAGGTTCTCACCATTCATAAAATGGCAAGAAAGGGGGTGCTTCATAGTGATGAGGTGACTCAGGCTTCATAATGATCAAATTTGTTTTACTTTTCTTGAGATATTGCATAAAAAGACAGCTTCCCGCTATCTATTTCTGACTCGAATTTCCTATGAGCCAGGCTTGGGTTCCAGCCAATGGGTTGCTGATTAGTTTGGGAAGAAAAGTCTTTATTATAAGTACAAAAAGATAAAATAAACTTAAAATCTCTCCTCTGGATATGTTGTGTTTTCTTTCTCCCAGAGATAATCAGGGGGAAAGCCTAGCCAGGATTTAAAATCTGTGTTTTACTCAGAGATGCAATCAGTGCAACGTCTTTTGAGACTTTCTCTGATGATCAGTTATTTGTGAGGGAGAAATCATCGTGCTCTTTGTTAAAGGCAAAACATTTTAAAAATAAAAATAAATTCTAACATCTAGCGGAGATGTTCACCCTTTGAGAAAGCAGTGCTTAATTGGAGCGAAAATTCAAGGGCAGAGCAACAGCCTTCTTATTTTCTTCAAATCTAAGGGTTTATGAGCTTGGAAACTTAGAATTTCAAAACTCAAGTTCCAAGATTTTACTGTAAATGACTCAGTTATCAAGTATTTGACTGATGTTCAGGTTAGAAGAAGAGAGGACACAAAAAACTTCTGTGAGAAATTTTGGAAAATGAAGTCTCTTCTAGGATCAGATCTTTTTATCGGCTCCTACAGCAAAGACCCATGAGTTTTGTTAGAGAATATCTACCACGAAGGGTTGACATCAACCCAAAAAGAAGACAAGGTCTGGACAGAGCCCAGGAGTAAGGGACTCCAAATTCTCTTCTGTACTCAGCTATCTACTCTTATCGTTTACGCTCCCGTCTCGATACCACAGAGGGGCAGATTCTCCATATTAGTTAGACTTCACTATAATAACGAACAGCTACAAAAATGAGGTTTCCACTGATAAGTAAATAAAACTGCTCTATGACACAACTGATTTCCTGACCCAAACTTGTGAAAGGGCAGAAGCAAAAGCAAAGGTTGAGAGACTCAGATAAGATAGGAACAGAAGAATACAGCGTGGGTTCGTATGCCACAGAGATCTCTGTCCTCTCTCTCAGCCTCTCTCAGATCTCTGCTCTTAAAACTCACCCCCTCACTCCCTCTCTCCCAGGGCACTGGTCTTACTATTCTTCCAGTATGCAGTCACAACCTTGCACTGGCTCTTTCCTCTGCTGGGAGTGCTCTTCCAATGAGCTTACTGTTTAAATGCGCAAACTATACACTCCCCCATTTCAAAATTTGTATCTACTTTTCTAATTTTTGAAACATGTCTACAGCGCTTATCATCTTCTAATGTACTATGTAGTTAGTTCATTAAGATTATTGTTTATTTCTGTCCCACCCTTGCTGAAATATAAGCTCTATGAGGGAAGGGGTCTTTCGTGCCTTATTCATGAATGTATCCCAAGAGTATCTAGAACAGTCATAGACTCAGAGTAGGTATTCAACACAATTTTGTTGAGTGAATGAATGGATAAATGAATAATAAAACAGACTAAAAGTTTGGTTAGATAAAATGGGTGAGAGTTAAGCAAAAATCATTTTCATAGGCTCATTCTAACAACTTCTTTTTCACCCATTGTTGATGAAATTCTCTAGAACCAGTTTGAAAAATAGTATCATTTTCTTCTCATCACATGCAATAGACAAGAGTCAACAAATTCATTGCTCTAAAATTGTTAAGAGCATGGATTTTGAAGCCAGAAAGCTGTATCTCTGTCATTTGAAAGCAGTGGTTGCAGGTAAGTTCATCCAATTAAGAATACATTTCTCATTAAAATGGGAATAAGAATAGCCACTTCCCAAGGTTATTGTGAGTATTAATTATGATGTTTGTAAGGTTCCTAACACAGTGCCAGGTGGAAACTCCATAAATGTGCTTATTATTATTATATGATCCTTAAGCACCTCCCTGCCCTGACATTCTTAAAGGCCACAGATGTATAACTGTGTATAACTGAATCAAATCAGAGCTGGTATTGAGTGATTTGGCAAGTTTCCAGAGTGTACAGCTCTGTACCATCAAGAGTGAATTATTACATCTCACTGGGCCTCAGTTTCTCTTTAGTAGAAGGAGGATTTCAGTTAGCATCTGCGCTCTCAATATCAAGTATCAAATGCTACATTTAACAACTGGGAAACGAAACCCTCTAGATCCTGATACGATGAATTACTTAAAACTTGTAGGTACTTTTGAGGGAAAATCAGCAAGGTGTTATCTATCTATACATTTTTGCAGCATGTACACAGGTGCACACACACAAACACACCTATAGTAAATTCTTCATAATTTGGCCCAAATGAATTCAGAATTCAAAAATCAACTATTTCAATAAATATATGGCAAGGATGCAAAATTTGGAAGGTTTGGGCGTAGAAAATACTAGGATAAAAAAGGCAGAGTCACTAACTTTAACAGATGTGTGTCTGAAACTTTGTATAGGAGAAAATGAAATAAAATAAGTGTGAAAATAGGTACCTAAAACGTCCACATTGTAAGAAAAGAAAGTGTTTATAAATAGTGGGCTCAGAAAAGGCTTTACAAGGAGTTAACATTCATGTTAATTCTTGGATGAAAAGATTTTTGGTATATGCAGAGGGGTATCTTGGTAATTCTAGGATGAGGGTAATTCTAGGATATGTACAAAGTCAGGGAGGATTGAACATCTCTGCCCTGTCTAGGAATGTTAGTGATCAGCGGTGAAGGGAGTAAAAGAGTGAAAGAAGATGCTGGAGGATGATGAAGTCAGAAGCATTGGGTGGTACCATCACATGGAAGACTTTGAATATGAAGTAAAAAGCTTGGACTTGATTGCCCAAGTCCCGAGGTCTTAGGTATTGGAGTAGGAAAAATAACATGAGCTGATTTATTCAGATAAGAACTTTGACAACCATGAAGGATGAATTGCACTATTTATAGTTTGGGAGACAAATACTAGCGATTGAATAATCTCATCAATCCTCAGCAATAGGAATGGAAAAGAGAAAAATGATGTAAGAGGGATTGAGTAGGTGGAGGTTTTACTTAAAGAGTTGTGCTGCTACTGTTGACTAATCCCTCCTACTTTCCTGGTTTTCCTCCTTCCTCTTCAATTCCTTTGTCCCAGCCTTCCTCATGAGCTCCTTCCTCTGTCTACTCCATATCATTCGGGAGTTCTGACTTTGGCCATCTTCTTGGGTTGAATAACTTAGTGAATGATTAGATAAAAAAACAGATAAAAAGCTGGGGTTAAATATTCCTGAAGTTTACGGTCTGAGTGATTGGGAGATTGCTTAAATGATCCCCAAATGCAGGTCAAATCTAATCCATTCTCCGCATGTTCAATGGCTGTACCTATTCAGCTGAAGATGGCTGGAGAAAAATATGTGACATATTGATTGGATTTGTTTCAATTTTATTACCTCAAATCTCAAGTGGTTCCTCCATGCTGCCTGGCAATTCCACCACATTTTGCTAAACAATTCACTCTCCCACCTCCCCAGGTCACTATGTCATATCTTATTCCCTAACTCAAAATTTTAGCACATCTTCTGCTGATGATCTTGCTTCTTATTTCACTGGGAATAGACATGCAAAAGAAAACATCCATATTCCTTACCTCTTTTCCACACTTCCTACTTATCTCACTCTTTAACTTATTTCTTTCCAGAGTACTTATAAATTAGAACATTTATAATTATTTATTTTGTTTTGACTTTTGTCAATCTGCCCTTCACCCCACTAGAATGCAAGCTCTATGAAGGCAGGGTTGCTTCTGTGGTTTTTTGTTTTCACTTCTGCACCCCATGCTCTAGGACAGTGCCTGGCACATAGAAGTCAATCCGTAAATATATAGAGAAGAAAATATTTAAGACTCCCACAAATAAATCTCCCCATCTCTCTCTAACAGTCCCAATGTACTGTGTTGTACCGTTGATTTTATTCTAATGGATCAACTGTTCTTTCTCCTAAGACGAGCTTTCATCCTCATGATCTGGACACAGAGTCACCATGTATCATCATGTAATTTACTCACTGTACCTCAGGGCCTGTCTGAGTGGGCAAGTGGGAGCTGAAAGTCATCTGCCTAGAAAAAAGTTTTTTGTGTGTTTATTTTTTTTGCAAATATTTACTGAATAGCAACAGTCCTAACTACATTCTTTAACATTTTACCTATTCAAAAACTTTTATGCAAAAATGTCATAACAACTCCTATCTTGTAGAAAAATAACCACCCTCGACTCTACATTCTCTTTTCTCTGCTATCCTTTATAGCAAAACTTCCTGAAATAACCATCATATCGCTAGAGGTAGTCAATAATATTGTAATATCTTTGTATGGTGACAGAAAGTAACTAGACTTATTGTAGTGATCATTTTGTAATGTATAAAAATATGGAATCACTATGTTGTATTCCTAAAACTAATATACTGTTGAAAGTCAGTTATATCTCAATTAAAAAATAAACACACAAATAAGTAATGTACAAAATTTGACACATTTTAATATATATGGGTATGTGTATGTACATATACCAGTGGAGCAATCATGATCAAGATACTGAACATATTCATTACCCTCTAAAATATCTTTATGGCTTTGGTAATCCTTCTCATCAGACCATCCTTGTGCCCTCTTCTAATTAGACTAGTTAGAACTTCTAGAATTTTAAACAATTTGAACCATACAAAATATAATTTTTGTGTGTCTTCTCTAACTCCACTTAAATATTTTGAGATCCATCCATGATGTTACATATATGAAGAGTTTATTCCCTTATATTGCTAAGCAACATTCTGTTGTATGTATATGACACATTAGTTTACCTATTTCAATATTGCTGGATACTTTGGTTGTTTCCAGTTTTGGATTATTACGAATAACACTGCTATAAACATTCATGTACAGTTCTTTGGATGAACATGTGCTTTACTTTCTCAGGGGTAAACACCTATGCATGTAATGGTTGAGTATTTTGGTAGGTATGTATTTAACTGTTTGGGACAGTGTCAAAGTTTCCAAAGTGGTTGTCATTGAACACCTGCTAAGAAATCATGTAGATCCAGAATAAAAATGATGCAAAAATTTTGCCAGTAATTATTTTGTGACTTTGATTAAAGTTCACTTATTCTAATGTAGGAGTACAGGTGGCATCTAAGAAATAAAATATCTTGTTAAATGAAATACAAGATAATAAAATGCTTCAGAAAGGACGGAGCAGTCAGCTATGTTAAGAGAACAAGTGGACTATAGCACAGAGCTAACTAGAATGGCAGAGAACCAAACACTGGAATGTGAAAACGGAAATTGTGGGTGATGGTCAGGTGAACTATTTCAGAAAATAGTGTTCCCCTAAAAATTCATATGTTGAAGTCTCAATCCCCAATGTGACTGTGTTTGGAGATTGGATCTTTATGTTGGAAATTATGGTTAAACGAGGCAATAAGGGCGGGACCCTAATCCAATAGAACTGATGTCCTTATAAGAAGAAGAAGGAACACAAAAGCTCACCTACTCTCTCTCTCCTCTCTCTCTTTTTCTCTCTTCACAGAGGAAAGGCCATATGAGGACACAGCAAGAAGGTACCTGTTTATAAGCCAGGAAACAAACTCTCACCAGAAACCATATTTTCTAGCAACTTGATCATGGACTTCTAGCCTCCAGAACAGTGAGAAGAAATGTCTGTTGTTTAAGCCACCCAGTCTGTGGTATTTTGTTATGACAGCCCCAGCAGATATTATAAGTTGTGAAAGACAGAGGCCTGATTAGAGTAGGTTGAGGAGACAGTGGGTAGTAAGCAAGTGATGACTCAAAGATGATTCTTCCAAGTTTTGCTAAGTAAAGGAGCAAAGAAATTGAATGGTAGCTGAGCAGGTATATGAGACAAGGGAAGACATGGTTTTCTTAATACGGGCTTTATCTCCATAATGGTATGCTTTGGAGAATGATCCAATAAACAGGGAAAATGTCACCACAGCAAAAGAGGAGATAATTCTTGTATGGACTGCTTTATGCAGGGGAGTATGGGATCCAGAGCAAAAGTAGAGGGATCACATGAGGTAGGAGAAGGCAGAGTGTATAGGACTAAACGGCCACCTGGGACAATGGTTGTATTAAATGCAGGAGAATAAAACGGTTTGAGATGGATTACCAGCATAACTGGTCCCAGGTGACTTAAAAAGCATTTAACTGAAGTTATGCCATAAAACACATTTTAAGGTCTGCATCAAGTAGCAGAATAAAAGAAAATGGGCCACAGATTTTTGTTTTAGGATGGAAGTAGGTGGGGGTGAGAGCAGAAAGAGATCAACTGGGCATCAGTGAAACTTAGTTGAGTGTGTAGACCAAGTTGTGAGACATCAGGAGAGCACATACAGCCTCATTTGGTTGGTAGCCTAAGTTAATGGGCTAACTGTAAACCGTTTGATTAATGTTAACCCTTTTAGTAAGGATAGTATTAGAAACATATTAATAAGTTAGGATATGTTTCATGTGTTTTGGTCTATGGGCACAAATAATGTGCAGTAAGATCGAAGGAAAGGCATGAATGGGGGTATCAAATTCATTAAGAACGAGTAGAGGGGATCATCAAATTATGAGGTGTAGATACACCTATTTTTTTTTTACTGTATTATAATTTTTATACCTATTCTCACTACAAATTAACTACTTGTTTAATATCCCAGGGAGACTCTCTGAGTAGCATTGAAGCATATTTATAAGCTTGAGTTTGGGCACTTTTTTTATATTTAAAGGAAAATGAAGTCTTTTTACCATGAAATCGAGCTAATTTACTGTGCAGCAAGCATACTCAATTAATACAGTTTGGGTTCCCTAAATGCAACGTGAAAAGTGCGTGTGTACTATGAATTCATTTCATGGTTTCCACCCACCTCCTCTTATTAGAGAGCATTGGCAACACAACAGCCTCCCGTACAGCTCAGAGGAGCCATGTCCTTGGCAAGAGTGAACGTGTGGCTTTAACTTCCAGGTGGCTAGATTTTGCAACATCAAGGACCTTTCTGGCCTGGATGATGAGTACAAAGTGTTCATAGTGAGTGTTTCACCATTAGGCTAGCTAAATCCTCCCATGGTACTGGTGTGCCCAGGGAAGGGAGATTTGAATTTCTACGAAATTACTCCCTTTTGATCCTGTAGCTTAGAGCCTGAAAGATAAAAATGACATCAGCACTCCCGAAATTTCACCTATGAAGCTTGCATAATTTTATTCTTCAGAAAACTTCAATAAAGTCCTACTATTTTAAAAAGATCACTTACTCTATCACACGGTGTTTCCAGTCTTTGATCACTGTAGATGGAAGAGCTGGTGTGCTGCCAGAAGCAGAGAACTAGCAGGTTTTGGTCCTTTTCTAGCTATTAAAATATTCTCATGCATAAAAGGAAAAAGAACAATGCTCCAGACAAGGTACTCCTGTACCATGTAAACAACGTGATTTAATTTGCTAATTTTCAAATTTGCCTTGAAAAATAAAAGACTACCTGTAAGCTGCCAGCCTGGAGATAAATCTTATTGTTAGTAGGCAAGACTGTTAGCACACTTAAAAAAAATTCTTTATTTATTTTTGGCTGTGTTGGGCCTCGATTGCTGCGTACGGGCTTTCTCTAGTTGCGGTGAGCAGGGGCTACTCTTCATTGCGGTCGGTGGCTTCTCTTGTTGCGGAGCACAGGCTCTAGGTGCGCGGGCTTCAGTAGTTGTGGCTCGTGGGCTTAGTTGCTCCGTGGCATGTGGGATCTTCTCAGACCAGGGCTCAAACCCATGTCCCCTGCATTGGCAGGCAGATTCTTAACCCACTGTGCCACCAGGGAAGTCCCGAGCACATTTTTAAGATTAGATCTGCTCATTACATGTGAACATGTCCTCTGAATCTTCCATGAGCAAAGGAAGCAAGAATGTGGCTTTGATGAACAATGGTCCAGCATGATTTCCATGTGAGGGAATCATCTAACAGGGTTATTTCCTTAAAACTAAGCAGAATCTCTTATGTCTGCTTAATGAGTTGAACCCTTCATGACATTCACTCTCTAAGTAAGGTCAGGAATACCACGAAAGACTTTCTGAAAATGGACACGGTGAGAATAGGGATAGGCTCCCACCTTTGTGAAACAAGCACATTGTATTGGGGGGATGGAGAGCCAATACCAGCAAGCATTGCCTTTCAGTAGAGAAAAATCCACAAGTTTGTGTTTTGGTTTGGCCTTCCAGCTCCAAGGCTAATATCTGGATGCACTTTACTAAGGCCGTGTACAGGTAATGGAAAAAATTATGAGTGTCCCCACTAAAACATTTTCTGGAGCAAAGTGGGTTATAAATAATGTTTAAAGTGCATTTTAAATCATTTTATCTTTCCCATTTGGTTTGAAAGTTCTTGGGTAAAATCATACTGATCGGTACTACTCCCTGTGGGTTTTTCCATCTATCCTTCTGTACAAACAAACTTGAATCATGTCTTTGCCCACAGACATTTGCTCTTATATCATTTCTTCTTGCCAACAAGATCCCATCATCACCTTTTTTCAGCCCAATGACGTCATCAACATCATCATGATCAATATCATCAAACATGTCTCGAGTGCTTTCAGCTTTAATGGTACTCTATTATTTATTCACAGTCATCATTTTACTAATATTTATTTATAGTCATTTATTGTTTTACTAATCATTTACTTGTAGTCATCATTTTACTAATCCACTTTATAAGTTCTAAGGGTAAAGCCTATAAAATATCAATTTGTGTGTGTGTAAAAACACAGTTTGGCTCCCTTGTGGAGGTTGAAACATCCTCCCCGCTACCATAAATATCTGTTTAGAGCTAGTGTTATGTATGAAAACTGGGAGAAGAGAGATCATTTCTGAAAGTATAAGGGACTAGGTGCCCACAAGGAACTTCTTATGCATAGACATAGAAAAAGCTGGGTAAATATGGACAGCATATTTTTACAATACATGAATGAACAGTTAGCTAAATAAAGTAAAAACATCCAAAGAAGGAAATCATGAAAAAGCGGAAATACAGGTATTTGTAGTGAATACCCTAAGAAGCCATTATTCACTCTGGGACATTTGCTGATCATAGAGGCTAGAACTGACTCTTAATTAACTACATGACGAAAATGCAGGAGACAAAACTAGGGCATGAGCAAGAAGTGGGGTTAGATTAGAGACCACTAAATACAGCTAAAATCTCCCCCATCATCCCAGCAAGAAAAATAAGAAACTCTTTACCAGAGTGGTAAGTAACGACAACAAAAACTCTTCCTGCAGAGGGAGACAAAAATGAGGATTGGCTGCCAGTCCCGATTTGGGGGGAACGAGGTGATGAGAAGGGGGAAGAAAGTGTGTCATAAGAATTCCTGTCACAAACTCACCCATACTTCTTTCTGGCGATAAAATTCATACTATCCATTTACTTCCACCAACACCAAAATCAAATAACCTTAAATTGAATGCTTAACCCAAAGTGGCCCTGGGTTGCTGGAGTCCTCAGATACCAGACAGAAGCAAATTCAAATCACCTTTGGAAAAACACATATCAGATATAGAAACTCAGGCAACAGAGAAAAAGTTACAGGGTAAATAGGTCCGTATAAATACTAATAATCACAAAACGTACAAACAAATAAAGCACTGCTAATTGAGAGCAGGACAAAAGATTGCAGAATCAGATTCTCAGAAAGCTGTCAGAATCTGATTATAAAATATGAAGGCCTAATATATTGGGTAGGCCAAAAAGTTCGTTTGTTTAATGAATACATTGTTCAATAAAGTTCTTGGAAAATGAAAAATGTGTCTTATTTTTACTTAAACCTGAACTAAATTTTTGGCTAACCCAATATTTAAGAAAAACTTTTTCAGGGTATATGGAAATATAGGAAGGAAATAAAAAAATGACCAGGAAAAAGTTTAATATAATAAATCTTTTAGAAACAAATAATATGGTAATTTTTATTAGTAGAATATATATATGTAAAGAGATATTTAGTGAAAGGACAGATAGATGGAGAAAATATCTAGGATTCAGTGTAGCCAAAGAAAAGGTACATATGAAAAAGAGATTAAGAGAAATGTAAGTTAAAGTCATAAAGTCTAGCTTGTCCTCCATATTTCTGAAGTTGAGGACTTAGAGAAGAAAGAAATTGGAGTATGTTAGTTGGAGTAATGCTAGTTGTTCTTACAGATATACCCCCACTGTCTCAGTAGGTTATTAGAAAGCAAGTTTACTACTCATGTGATGTGTCAAGCAAGTGCTCTCAATCTGTAGGTTACTTACTCCATGGCCAGAGACTGGGACACCTTCTAGCATCTTCTAACAGTGTCCGCAAATGTGGTTGTGTTTGCCGGCATCATGTGAAAGCGAAAAGAGCGCGGAGGATCACCCACGGAAGGACCTTCTGGTACAGGTCTGGAAATGATGTTTATCACCTGTTGCTCAACGTCCATAGCTAGAACTTCCTTGATGGTCAAACCTAATTGTTAGGGAGGTCAGAAAATGTAGCCTAGCTGAGTGCTGGGAAGAATAGGAAACGGATCTGACGCTCAGGCGGCAGGTTCTGTCACAGCCGACACTTCTGATCATCAGATGTGCATTTCGCCCTCCTCCGAATACATTAGACACACTCAAGCCCTCCTCAGTGGAACCAATCTAAAGTCCAAACCTTTTACCGTTCCCACCTGGAAATCCAGGATTCTGTTGATGCCCGTTACTCTCCATTAAAAAATATATATATGGATTCTCATATTCTGGCAAATTATTAGCTGAAAGAGACAAGTTATACCTAGCCCCTCTTTGCCACCACTAAAGTACAACAATGAAAAAGGGGCAGGGAAACCACAATAGACGTTCTCATTCAGAGTAGGAGGGAAAAGGAGACACACGGCCGTTACTGATAGCAAAACAAGACGAAGACAGTACAATATACGAAAACTGGAGGCCAAGATCACTCACGAATATAGATGAATACCTCTTGAACGAAATGCTGGCAAATCAAATTCAACAATCTAGAAAAGGGGTGACATCTAATGACCAAATTGCTTTTTCCAGTTATACAAGGTTGAGTTATCATTTGATACCCAATATGGTTATATTGTTAATAAAAAGCAGTCAAAATATAACGCCGAGTTTCTCAGATATTATTCAAAACATCTGATGAGGGCCAAGGTCATGCGTCTATGGGTTCCATTCTTGAATTAAATTTGTGCAGTGCTCCAAAGCACCTGACCTGTAGGGCAAGCCTATCACATTCTTAGCCTGTGGTCTTCTGGTCTGGCACCTTAGAATGAGTGAAGAGACTTGAACAGAAGCCGCTTGGTTTTCCTAGATTGCAATGCATTTGGTTGATTATGAGTTGACACAGCACTCAATAGCTTTGCCTAGTGTTCAAAGCTCCAGTGGCTGAGACATTATAGTCGTGTTTAATTGCATAAAATAACTACAGCTAGAAATTCACTTACTGGAGCACTCAAAAGCACAAAGGCTAATTAACGGTGGGAAAATGCTTCTGCAATGATGATTTCAACAAAATGCCCTGACATTTATTCCTCTCCTTTCTGTTAAGTCATTCTAAGTTGGTTCTCTTATTTTAGCTTCCTTAAAAACAAAGATTTTCTCTATGGTTCAACCTGCTTACCAGGCACATTCTGTAGACTTATTATTATATTTTAAAATTACCTTCTCCTCTCTCACTTTCAAATGGATTGAAAAGCAAAAAGCAACATCCATCAGATGAGGTCATCTCAACAGGAAGTCCAATTAACTCAAAATAAAGTCTCAAATGGTAGATGAACCAGAACTCATAATAAGCCTCCCCTGGGGTACCATGACCAATTTGAGCATTAAAACGTTTTAACGTGATCTTTCCCCATCCTTTCCAGGCTTATTGCCTCTTTTACCAATATATTATTATTTTTAATGTATAAACTATTAGGTAAATGCATATATACATATATATATATAATTGACTGTGCTCTTTTTTCCAGTGTTTTGTTTTTTTTTTTTTTTTGCCGTACGTGGGCCTCTCACTGTTGTGGCCTCTCCCGTCGTGGAGCACAGGCTCCAGACACGCAGGCTCAGAGGCCATGGCTCACGGGACTAGCCGCTCCACAGCATGTGGGATCTTCCCGGACCAAGGCACGAACCCGTGTCCCCTGCATCGGCAGGCGGACTCTCAACCACTGCGCCACCAGGGAAGCCCTCCAGTTCTTTATGAATGGTTTGCTTACAGTTACCTGGACAGAAACATTTGCTTTTGTCCCTTTGCAGAGAGTAAAGATTACTGGGCTTTTGGGAAAATTTGTCATTTCACAGTTATTTACTGGGATGTTGGGAAAGTGGGCTGAGGAGGACAGGAGAGGAGAGAGAGAGAGAAAGAGAGAGAGAGAGAGAAAGAATCTAATTATGCAGCAGATGTTGGGAGTGGTATTTATTCACCAAAACCACATGGGTCATTCATTAAAATCTCAGTTTTAATTAGCAAACACCTGTTTTCTGTTTGATTTTACACTGATATCTACTGTCTGCTATTTGCTTTCTTCAGTACAAGCAATTAGATAGCCTTGACAGTAACAGTTAATCTAATTAGTCTACAGGTGCTCTGGGAAGCAACTATTGTCTTGAAGAAATTACAGATACAGCAATCACAGTTTCATTCACCTGATTGGATAAGATTTGTGCCCAATTATTACTGGGTGTCATCTTTCCCCTGGCCCTTCCTTTTCAACTTGGATTTAACAGTGAAAGTGAACCAATGGAAAATTTTGAGTGTTTACTGTGTGCCAGTCACCCTACTAGGTTCAGAAAGTAGAAAGATGCAACTGTTTCAGCTCCTAGCCTAGAGGAGATTATGCTCTGATGAACGAGACAGATACATAAACAGATTATTGTATACACGAGGGATTTGGGAGCTGGGAGAAGGTGAGATGAATCCATGCACTTGTAAGCAAGTATTAAGATACTTCTCTAATAAATTCTGGTTGCTGCTGAAAAAACAAGATAATGACATTGGCTATTTTTTTCAAACTGTGAAAGTTGTGCTTGTTTTCAAATGGGCAGAAATTCATTTATAACCTTGTAATCTGAGTGACACTACCAGCAGTTATCACGAAACTTAACAATGCCACCTGATCTCTTTTTATAGATTATGGCATGTGAGATGTTCTCTTTCCTGGTAACGATAAGTTTGTTTTCTACATCTGTGACTCTACTTCTGTTTTGTAAATGAGTTCATTTGTACCCCCTTTTGTTTTTAGATTCCACATATAAGCGATATCATATGATATTTGTCTTTATGGTTACCAGGGGATAAGAGGGGGAGTGATAAATTGGGAGATTGGGATTGACATATACATACTACTATATATAAAATAGATAATTAATAAGACCTGATATATAGCACAGGGAACTCCGCTCAATACTCTGTAATAGCCTATGTAGGAAAAGAACCTAAAAAAAGAGTGGATATAGGTATATGTATAACTGATTCACTTTGCTATACACCCGAGACTAACACAACATTGTAAATCAACTACACTCCAGTAAAAATTAAAAAGAAAATAAAATAAAATAAATAAAAATTGGGGAAAAAAAAAGATGTTCTCTTTCCTAATTCTGAAAGTTGGGGAAAGCAACCCTTCATTAAGTCCTAAGGTTTAGGAAATACATGTCAAAGAGGAGGCAGTCATCAGTCCTAATTCCATGCACACATTTCAGAAATGGTGTAATTAGATATAGAGTGAATATGTCCACAAGTAGAGATCAAAAAATGATGCTGATAAAGATGTCTGGCAAAGCTTTTCTTCCTCGGCTCCAGTCTCAGTTTAATTTACTTGTTTGAAAAGATGAGAGCCCTGGGCTTCACTTGACTCAATTCATAAACTGGGCCCAGAAGGAGAAAACCAATCTATCTCTCAAGCACACACAAGTGATGTTCCGGCGGTGTAAAGAGGCATCTTCTATGCATTACACAACTTAATGCAAACAGCCTCCGAGTGTGAGCCATCACATTAAGCTAAATGTCGTGAAAGAGGGATGGCGGGCAGACTTTTCACAGTCCTACAAAAAGTCAAGTTATGCTCTGCCTAAAACTTCCCAAAGGTTTTTCCTGGAAGACATTTGTCTGCTGGTGTGTGGATAGTGGTAATTATTGATTTAATTAATTAATTGACTGGAATTGATTTCTTCTTTATAGAACAGAAATACACCTAAAGTGAGCTGGATTTGGACTTTCTCGAAGAGATTAGTAACCAATAGATTAAAAGATCATCACTTTGAAAAGCTTCTTGTCCATGGAAATTCCATTTGTTATGATACGGAGGATTGTTGTGTTGAGGTGATGGAGAGTCACACCATTAGGTAGTTTGGTCTATACAAAGCTTCTATTATGTTGAAGACTAGGGAGAGGAATTAATATTTGTCAAGCATCTACGATACACCAACAACAGTGCTGGTTAGAAGCTCCATAGATAATATCTCATTGCAATTCTCATGTTAACTCTGTGAGCTAGGATTTGTATACTTATAAATTAACGTGGAAACAGGCTCAACACGGTTACATGAGAAGTGGCAAATCGTTTTGACCAAGGTCCCTCTGATATTTTATACTATCTGACTATCTCCAATACATCTAATAAATATGGATATTCATATCATGCTCTGCATTTTGCGGCATGCTTTTAACAGTTATATGTGAGATTCCTACTTAGGAGAGTGGCTGGCATTTGTGTTCTGTCATGTGATTCTCACAATAATCTCAAAAGATTGTTGGGACATGTGATTCTCACAATTATCTCCAGAGATTCTTGGGACATGTAGTATTTCCATTCTATTAGAGGAGAAGAAATCAGGAGGTAGCAAGTCTAGAAACCGTCAGGACTTTGTTAGACATGACCAAATACTGGATCCATAAAAATGTCAAACACTTTTCTATCTGTAAGGAACTCACCAGGTCACGGGTAAGAGGAACATAGGGAAATAGATCAATAGCCACAATAAGAGATTCGATAGAGGCAAGCGCAACGATTGGGGGGAATGTGAAATAGCATTTTGCCCTTCAGAGCAATAGCGTGTATTGCCATTTGTAACTAACCTCTGACTCGTTCAGTATTTACCTTCCTGTGTCACATTCCTTCTGAAAAAACTAACCCAGGTGAGAGTGTTCATGGTGGCTTTAGGCATGTTACTCATGATCGATCAGCCATAGTCGCTGGTATGCTTTTAAATGTTTAACAGCGGCACTCCAGGCAAAAGAAAGAAAAGAAGACCTTATTGGTAGTATTTGCCAATTTCCGTGGTGTAGATACCTGCGCAATTTCAAACTACCACCACGATGCAACTGAATGTAGAGTTGGAGAGAGACGTTCGCAATCAGCCTGCAAGAGCTGCCGGGAGCTGACCACACCACACCCCAGGCATATTGATGCTGGAGCGCGGAACATGTTTCCTTAGCAACCCCGCTCCTTGGCGGTACTCATTCCTCCCTCCATGATACCTCATCCTCATCCACATATGTATCCTGGTGCTCTCCCATCCTCTCTTTCTTGGGGACAACATTTCCATCAGGAAAAAAAATAAATCAATTAGTCACCTCACCCAGAGACTTTTGTTCTTTACTAATTAGGGGGAAATAATGGCAAGAATAAGCAGGAGGGGAATGTACTGTAAAGTCAGAGTTCCATCCCAGGGTTCCTGTAATCACTGAACAATCAAGTGGTTACCAGCATTAGCTAGACTTGAAGGGAAACCTAGCAGTATTAGCTCTTGTCTCTGACAAGGAAGGCACTTTTTTGTAGCAATATTTTAGCAGAATCAATGCACTAACTCAAAGGGGCAACTATCATGCAGGAAACCAGGTGACTGAGATAATAGAGATAAGTAAGTCATTGTGTTGGCATTCTCATCAAAGGCTACCGATGCGGCCAAGACTTGGGAGTAATCTCACAAGGAGTAATGCGGCTGGTTTCGTAATTGTGTCCCCTTCGTTATTTTACTGTTGAATCTGTACCTCAGTAAGATTTCCATTTCTCTCTTTCCCTTCAGCCCAGACCACTTTGTTTTATTTCTAGACATGGTCAGGATGCAGAACTTAAATACTCAAGAGTGTTATTAGTCTGCTGAGGGATATTGAGAGGGCACACAACCGACTCAAGTTACTTCTCGGTACAGAGCTGTGATGAGTTATGCCATTTTTTCCCCTCTAGTCTTGTTTGTAAGACAGAAAAACAACCCTGGCTACTGTCTCATTCATATTCAGTGACTTGATTTGAGTATTGTTTTAATACTTCATCAGAAAAATTATCATTCTCTTTTTCCTTTCCTCATGTAATTTTAAAAGGTTTGCTGAATTTTAAAAAGTCTTTTTGTCATGTCTTCAGGCTTGTATTCTTTTTCATGAAAAAACACACCTCCAATTTGATAATAGAGGTCACAAACTGATTCCTTTTGAAATGTACTCTTCAGTAAGTTATTTATTTCATAATAATAACAGCAAACACACATAGCACTTGCTACGTCATTGTACAAAACGCTTTATGTATGCTAAGTCACCCATGCCTCAGAACAACCTACTGGTAGGTACTGCCATTCCTCCAATTTTATAAATAACGAGGTTGAGGCACAAAAAGTCACACAAATAGTAAATGATGGAGCTGACATTTGAGCCAAGCCTAGCTTGGCTATGATTTTTAACTTCTACCCTGTATTTTGATTAAAAACAAAAATCATGATCTATGACTTAGCCTATCAAACTGGGAGCACTAAAGCTATCAAGGGTTTTCAATTTTTAAGATTAGCTACTGTCATTTTTCTAATGGAAGCACAAAATACCTAGCTAGCAGTATAAAACCTGTTCTATTCTCAGGAAAATAAAAAAAATTACATATATATATATATACACACATACATACATATGTATTCCAGATCAGAAGAGAATCTCAGAAAGCACAGTGATATTTGTGGTAGATAGGTGATTCAAATAATGGAAAAATTAGATTCTTTGTGAAATGCTTATATCATTTCTTGGCTTCTTTTACAGCAGCATGCCATGCTTTCCTAACACCAAGAGGACAATTGCTCACTGTACAGGCACATCTCAAAAGTAGCTGCATCTCCAAAGACTGAGAGAGTGCTTCCTAGATGTTTGTTGAGTGAGTGATATGAATATAAATGGAATAGTTTGCTGCTGCTTATGGAGGCTTGATCCCCTACAGTTAGAAACAGAAAGTGGTTTCTCTGAGTTGCAGAATATATGATCACTTATTAAAATGTCAAGTTCTTTAGGAAGGTTGATGCATTGTAATTCTTTAGCATGAATGCGTATACTGATGGCAGTTGGAATATATATGTTATATATGCTCTCTCTATGTATTCTATATATTCCTCTATCTATCTATCTATTCATCTATCATCTATCTATCTATCCATCTATCTAATCTTCTAGAGTGAATAGGTTCTCAGGGAACACCTGCAAGCAAGTGATAAGATTGAGAGTATGACTGGGATGGGATACATCTTATAAAAATCAATTCTGAGGACCAGATGAATGGTCGATAGGATGAAAGAGAGTCCTGCATAGCTTAATTTTGAAAAAAAAAATGACTGAAGCAAATTACTAAAAAAAAAAACTATGTAAGTAGGTAGGGACAGAAGTTATCTAGAAAACCACTTAATCCCAGTAAGTAAATGTAAAAAGATAGGCTCTGAAGTCAAGACCTGTACCCATGGGTTAGAGTTGAAAGTCAAGGACGGACAAAGATGGTGTGTGGGGAAAGGTCAGTCCCCCAAACGTAGAGCTCATCAGGAACAGGGTCAGAGAGCTGGTGAAGATGGAGAAACACCGCCATGCAGTGAGGTAAGGTGTGCTCTCCCAGCCCAGCCAGAGTTCTGTCTGACAGACACCTGTGTGGGACAGCTGTGAATTAATGTCAGCCTCAGTTTTAAAAAGACAAAACGTTTGTTTGAGAAGTTAAGTGAGTCTATGGAGAGAGAGGAACATCACCTTTTAGAAGTGCACCAGATGCCCTGAAAAGATATTTCACTGACTATTAACATTGGAAAGGACAGCTAAAAAGAAGCCAACAGCATACCATGGGTAATGTGTTGGTATTGAGAGTTATTATAAAGGTATTTGGTGGGTGGGTGTGTGTGTGTGTGTGTGTGTGTGTGTGTGTGTGTGTGATTTAGTGAATGAGTATAGTGTAGAGAAGAGATGTTCCAGTTTTGTCCCAATGGACATAAAATTATACACACCATAATAAAATTATTTAGGGTCCTCCATTACATCCAGGAACTCTTTAGATAGAAATACAGAGAAGTGTATCTGACATAAAAATGCATGTTCCTAATCACTGCAGTGTGCAGGTAGTTGACGTAATCCTTTTTTAAGTGCTTCAGTCTGGACAGTCAGTTTTCTCCTCTCATTTTTGCCCCCGTACAGTGGTTATCCTTGAGCAGGTGTCTTTTCTTCCTGCACGTGGAGTGTGCTGTATGACTCACAAATTTAAAGATCCCAGGTTGGGTATGAATGAGATTTTAGGGTCATACTACATCAGACGTTAGATCAGTTAAGTCTCTGATTTAACACCCTGCAGAGGAAAGTCTTGTCAGGATTATTTTTTCTGGAATTTTGGTTTTGTTACTTTTTCTAGACTATCTTCACTGTGATTCTATCCTTTTAGAATGGTGACACTCATCAACGTCCAGAGCTGTTAAGTTTTAGCCTCTTATATTCCTGCTTATGTCCTGTTTCTATGTTGTAATGCCAAAGTATTTGTTAAAATATTAGAAGAGATGATAATTGTTAGAAAATGAACATCTGTATTACAAGTATGCTTCTCTAATGAGAAACATAGAAGATGGAATGAGCTTACTCTTATTAATTATTTGACAAATAAGACTCTCATTTCTGATTGGCTTATGGGAGGAGAGTGATAGATATTTGGAACATAAAGCCCATGTGTCAATCACCTTCTTTCAGCTCTAAAACAGTTCTGATCAAATTTGAAACAATCGTAACTTGCCTTTCCTTCTGTGCTACATTGCGATGTGGAATGTTTAATGAATATGAACACGAACTTTTGAATCAGACAGGCCTATGTCTTTCCCCAGCTTTTTCACACCTAGCTGTAGACCTTGGGCATGTTATGCAACATTTTAAACACCAATCATTCATAAAATGAGAATAATACTATGTACCTCAGAGGATCAGTGTAATTAACTTAGCATAGATCCTGGCACATATGCAAATGTTCCATAAATGTTAGTACATATTATTAGTTATGTATACTTAACTATACTCTAGGTCCACTTCTTTCTGGACCCATTAGGCTACCACATCTCGTACATTGTTGGGAGCCAAGAAGTTTTCGCCATTAGAAGATGGCCGACATCCTGCTTCTCTTCCTGCTTAATGAGATAAAAGCCCGCGCCTAAAAACAAAAGCCCGCGCCTAAAACGAAAGCCCGCGCACGCAGCACCAATGATAATTTGCCAAATACTTCCCTTATTTTGGATCCCGCCCCCCTTTCTCTGTACTGTATAAATACAGCTACTGCAGCAATAAAAGTTTGAGGCTTGATCAGGATTTTGTCTTGCCTCCATTCTTTCGCGTCTCCTGCCCCTTCTTCCCTTTTCAACCCCTACAGGTTCCTCCTCGGACTCACAAGGATTTGTCCTGCTGGTCGGGACTCCCGGGGACGCCCGGGGCCGAGCACAGTACATAGAACTAGCAGCATGTATAAATTAAATGTCAGCCCTGAATCTTATGCTTTTAGCCAAGTGTAGCGTTTAGTATTGTGTCATGCCTTAAACAACTCCTGGTACCCTGGACTACCTCATTTTCCTATCTTTCATGTCAAATTCACACTGGATGCTTGGATTCCTTTCACAGCTTAATGATGACAGTAGTGACCTGATCAAAGCCAAGTAGTGGCTAGAGGACAGAGCCACACACAGTCTTAACCAGGTCTGCTGTGGTGACCATTATCCTTTATTATTTAAATGCTGCTTATATTATCCCATGTTATCTACATTTACTCAGGGCATAAGCATTGTTCTGCTTTGGCTCCTGGATGCCATTTTTGACAAACCCAATGGAATTTGAATGTCAAGCCCACCTAACTGGCAAAGAAGGAGCTTAAAGCCACTACCAAAGTACTAGGAGAAGGTGCACTTTGGCAAACTGGAAGCACGGATCACACAGCTAATTGTTGGGCACAAGGTGAAAATTTAATCTTGCAGCTCTAGTCACTGACTTAAACTCCACCAGCACCGCTAATGCTTTGGACAGAATGTTCCTAGGGTTCCTTGTGCAAAATATTTTTGTCAATCAAACGTCCCAGGTTTTAGGTGGTAGAATTAGGGAAATTTTTGGTAACCTGCCTGATGTATGAGACAAAATATGTCTTCTCTCATATGCAGTCTTTCAGCCTCCTCCAAAAGGCTTTCTACCAAAGTTACAGTGGATTTACACTCTCTGTGGACATTGGAGGTCAACCACCGTGCTACTGGGTTTCAGTTGTTGGTGTGAGGCTTTTTTCAGGAATGGTGTCCTTCTTCCCACTTAATTCCAAAATGGGGTCTCGTAGCTCTCTCATTATTAAAGGACACACAAGCTGTCCTAATGCTGGAATTCATAAAAGCAGGTCCTGGGTACCCTCTCATCATTCCTGTTCCAGGTAGGAATTGCCTGCCCTAACTTTTCTGTGTCTCATTATCCATTGGAACTCTCTCTCCTTGTTTTTCCATTTATACCTTCACTCCAAAAACTTGGAACGTCTCATCATTTTCCTGCCTATTATCACAGCTATTTTCTGTGATCACAGTTCAGGTTTTACTCCCTGGCTATGTAATCTCCGATAATTCTGGATAAACATTCTATCTAATGTGATTCAGTCTCTGAAGCTTAGTTGAGCAGAGCTTCCTTCCCCCTTTCAGCCCAGTCCACCTGCCAGGTTCACTCAGTCTTCACCAAGTGAGACCTCTCCATGGCATCCATGCCTCTCTTGCTCTATCTTCCTGTTTATTCTAACATTCAGATGTGGTCCCTGGATGCTCCAAACACAGACATAGGGAGTTCTTCACAGATAGGTCTCGCTCGCTTGACAATTTCTGTGTTAAACGTGCAGTAGTTGAGGGACTAGGTAAAAGATTTTGGTGACATTAGTTAGTTTCGTAACCCACACGCATAATTTCTCCCTGGACAGAAGAAGAAGAACATTTGGATTTGTTAATTAAGTTGTGTAGCCTGGGAAAGTGGGGCAGTGCAATTCATCAAACCCGACCTCTTACAGGGCCTCCTGAGGCTTCGGGTGGAATTTTTTTTTTGGGGGGTGGGGTGAGGGGCGGAGGAATTTGATGAGGGGAACTGAAGTGACTCCAGTTTCCCTGATTCTAAGCAGGTGAAATAGAACCTGACTGAGCAGGGCAAGGAGACCCATGAAGGACCCTGAGCCCAATATGATTACGATAGTTGTCTTTGCCTGGCAGAAGCCCTGAGTTAATGCACATTAAAGTCTAAGATCATTTTTTAAGTCGTCTCCCAATGCCGACTCTCTTCTGCTATATCAACTCAACAAACTTTGAAATCGGGGCTACGAAAGAAAACCCTTGGAAATGTCTTCATTTATTTGACAATTATCTAGATAGTATCTGCTACGTGACAGTATCTAGATAGTATCTCCTATGTGACAGATGCAGTTCTAGGTGCTGGGGATATAGTAGTGAATAAAATAGACAAGATTTCCTGCCTTTGTGGGGCTTACAGTCCAGTACTGGAAAAACAGCTGTAAACAAGATAAATAGGTAAATATATACCAGTTAGAAAGCAATTAATGTATAGGAGAGGGCATAAAATTCCATGAGTTGGATCGTGCAGGAGGGCGGTATAAAATTTCAAGTAGGGTAGAATTTTGAGTTAAGGCGTGAAGGAAGGGGTCACTAGCCAAGAAGGTATCTGAGGGTCTGTCATCCTAGGAACAGGAAAGAGCAAATTTCAAAGGCCTGAGACAGGACGTCCTCTGGAAAATTTGAAAAATATCAAGGAAGTTGGTAGAACCGGAGTGAAATGAGGTAAGAGGTATATGTGTGTGTCTGGGGGGGTGGGATTTATGGGCACAATAAGAAGTTTGACTTTCACTTGGAGATGGAAGCTATCTGTGAGTTTTGAGCAGAGGAGAGATAACATCTGATATGACTGATTGAACAGATCATCTGGCTGCTCTGTCGAACACAGATTTTAGGGAGCAAAGGAAGAAGCTAGGAGGCCAGGTAGGAGACTAATGTAGCAACCCAGGTGGGAATTGATGGTGTTTTGGAAGGAGTGGCAGGGGGCTTATTAAATTAGAGATCTATCTTGAAGGTAAAATCTAAGACTTTTTTTTTTATCTGGGCTTTCTATCCTTTTCCATTTATCTATATTTCTGTTTTTGTGCCAGTACCATACTGTCTTGATTACTGTACCTTTGTCATATAGTCTGAAGTCAGGGAGCCTGATTCCTCCAGCTCTGTTTTTCTTTCTGAAGATTGCTTTGGCTATTCAGGGTCTTTTGTTTCCAGACAAATTGTAAAATTTCTTGCTCTAGTTCTGTGAAAAATGCCATTGGTAATTTGATAGGAATTACACTGAATCTGTAGATTGCTTTGGGTAGTACAGTCATTTTCACAATGTTGATTCTTCCAATCCAAGAACATGGTATGTCTCTCCATCTGTTTGTATTGTCTTTTATTTCTTTCATCAGTGTCTTATAGTTTTCTGCATAGAGGTGTTTTGCCTCCTTAGGTAAGTTTTTTCCTAGGTATTTTATTCTTTTTGTTGTGCTAGTAAATGGGAGTGCTTCCTTAACTTCTCTTTCTGATTTTTTGTTGTCAGTGTATGACTTTTATAATAAACTCACTAAAGAATAGGAAAGAAAAATCAAGATGCAAAGCAAGGATTTTGGCTGCATCAGCTAGAAGAATAGTTATCATTGACAGGTATGTGGAACATGGCCAAAAGAGTAAGTTTAGGAGGCAGAAAGTAAAGAGCTCAGTTTTTAGTATGTTTATGGAGATGCTCTTTACACATCCCATCAGAGATGTCAAGTAGGCAGTTTGACATCAGAGTTTTCTTGTTTTCACATTTTTATTCATAGTCCTTTTCAAAAGAAAAGGAAAACATGAGGTAGGATCAGAAGCCTTAGGTTCCTCCAACTTTCTGTGGTTCTAAATGGCTCTTGGCTCATGGAAGGACAGCAATGTTTATGGTGGTAAGAGATGATGAAGCTCTTAAAGCACAGAAATGCCTACACTTTCCTGAAATGGCAGCTTTACTACAATGGATTTTTTTTTTTTTTTTTTTTTGCGGTACGCGGGCCTCTCACTGTTGTGGCCTCTCCCGTTGCGGAGCACAGGCTCGGGACGCGCAGGCCCACCGGCCATGGCTCACGGGCCCAGCTGCTCCACGGCATGTGGGATCTTCCCGGACCGGGGCACGAACCCGTGTCCCCTGCATCGGCAGGCGGACTCTCAACCACTGCGCCACCAGGGAAGCCCTACAATTGATTTTTAAAGCTGTTAGTAGTCTGTGTTGTATTAGCTTCTAAAATTTTAGTTCTATATCACAGTCCAAACATTAGTATAAGGATTTTATCTTTCAATCCTGATCATCAGTAAATTTCACTTGCAAAAGTTAAGACTCACCAAGACTCATGCTGTGACTTGCTGAGTAGGAAACTCAAGCCAAGTAGATTTCAACATTTATCTCTTCATTCAATGTCTCCAAATCAATGGCAAGAATAAAAGGAGGCCAGAGGACATTCTGGTAGAATGTCATGACTTCCTCTCTAAGAAGAATGGAGTACACACTGAGATCTCATGACTCAAAGGCACATGTCTGCCTCTTGCTCATGTCTGACCCAGTCAACACTGACCAGGGATGTCTATGGCCCTGATTCAGCCCCTAAGAGTCAAATACCAGCTTATTCACCGAAAACATTGTGCACCAGGACATTCTGCCATCAGTGTTCTGGGAGAAAGCTCCCATAGTCCTCTGCATAATCCAATTCTGAAAGCATCCCATTTTTAACAATATGCAGGCTCCCATGAATAGGCAGCTTTTCATCAATGTTAACAAATGGAAATTATTTCCCCTCCAGCACATACTTTTTTCCCATTTATTGCCTACCTAAGTGACCTTGAGGCTGCATTCACCATTTATAGTTTTTAATTGCATTTTATTTAATTTTAAAACTTGAACAAGATGAATATTTTGTTTGGTCATATTTTCCCTGTTATACTACAGCAGTGTTTCTCAACCTTTTATTTATTGTTGAGGGAAGAACAGAAATTTATAGACATTTTTTGCCTTATTATGCCCCAACTATATCATATTAATACACAGTTGTACTGTATATCTGTTTATGTATGGTCGGTCCTTGGAGCAATATGTAAGCTCCTTCCCCTCTAAAGAACCAGTTTTTACCCCTTTGGGGGCAAGGTTGCCCCTGTTGAAAAATTCATGTTCTGCAGTGTTTCAATGTCAGGACTGAGGACAAAGGTACAAGGGGAAAAAAGGAAGCATGTAGTTTCTGCTGCTGACATGATCACCACTTTCCCTTTCTTCAGGGATGAGACGAGACACTCTTAAAAGTTAACATTGATAAGATGTGCATTTTTGTGTGCCAAGTGGTTCATTTACATCAGGCAGCCTAATGTCCTCTGAGACAAATACACCTGTTACTCTGAATCGGACAGCTGCCATGTGTGCTTTCTATATTCATAGATGGTTTTCTAGTTTTGCCATCTAATAAACTTTCCTCATAGAATTAATTCTGCTTATAGGATTAAAAGCCAACTGGGAACTTTGCAGAAGTAGTGGTACTTCAATCCATTCTTTGTGGTCTTTCCAGGAATGCATTTAAATTCAGGTCAAGATAGATGAAAGGTCATAATTAGGGTGACAAGGAATGGAGCTGGGGCTGAATGGCTGATTTTGTTATATCAACAAAATATGGCCTTACTAAGGATTTCCTACTTAAAAGCTGTGCAGGTGAACTTGAATTTGTAAGATATGTGGGTAGGTGCCATGCTTGGCTACATGCTAGTATATTGGCCTTTATGACATCTGTTATGTTTTCTTCTAAAAAATTCTTTTATAGGCTCCATGTTTACTATTTGAATAACAATTTTTAGATAGAAAGTTTACAATTGTGACTATATTGCAAAAATGTTACACATCCAATGTGAATAATATAGTTAAAGAGAATACATTACATGCCTGTTATATTATAGTTTTGTATAAAGATAACTCCATATTGAAGTTAAAGCTTAAAATTGTATTTATTAGTAGCATTTTAGGTAATTTTACATGTGGAAAATATATTCAAGATGTGAAACAGAAGCACCTGCATATAATTTGTCCTTTCCCTGCTAAGCTTCAACTTTCAGCATCACTTACTGTATTATTTTTAAGATAGAAGAAAATGATTTTTATTTTTTATTCTTTTTTTTTTTTTTAATTTCCAGAAGACTCAGTTCTAGCTTTGATATTGGAGTTGCCTGGCATCAAAAGCCCTTTCACTAGTTTTTAGTGACCCACATATTTACAGCTCATAATAAAAAATGATTAAAGCTTTTTAAAAAAAATATTGGCTTTTCCAGTTGGCCTCCTTGCTCATGTTGATCTCTGATTTTCCCACTCTTAGTGTGTAAGGAAAGCACTTTATTAATTTAAGTGTCTGTTTTATGTAAGTTTTTTAAAGCTAAAAGAAGAATTTTTTTCCTGTTCCACCTGGATGTGGAGGCCTAATAATTTTCAGTATTGATGTTTCATAATTAGAAGAGTCCTTTAGACAGTGACACCCTATTTTTTAACTAATTCATAAGTAACTGTCTTACTTGATACTTACTCTCATCTTTATTGGATACTAATGAATATTTTTGGCACTGAATGAACAAACTTCCATTCATTTTGTGGTTTTGACTATTTGGAATCATACCTTTTAGAATACATCAGATCAGACCACAGAAAACATGCAGTTTCAATAGTGAAGTGCAGTTATTTACATAGGTGTCATGCCATCATCATTACCAAGGGAATTTTATACCCAAATTTCTCTTTCATATAGTTCTGTAAAGGCAGAGAGTATTCTTCCTATTTGACAAAACAAAAAAATGAAAAAACAACCTCAGAATTTTCTCATTTGTGTAAGGTACCAAGTCTGTGGTAGAGATGAGAATAAAATCCGAACTCTTTGGCCCTTCCACAGGAATACATTTTCTTTGGGAAATAACCATAGGTAGTTAAAAAGGGACCTTTATAAAAAAAAATGTGATGTATGTGAACTCCAAGGCACCTGATGCAGTTCAGTAAACATTCACAGAGTGTTCTCTGTATTTCTCAAATATTGAGGAACTCTGTTTCCTCCAACTCTGTTTTCCAGGTACCCACTGTGTGATATGTAGCCCCTTAAACAACAGGAAATGGTCTTCTTTTCTCTATTTCCAGATTGTAAAACAAATGCTGTTTATATGCCTTTACCTGACAATCTAATGCAGTTACCATGCACACATAGCACAGTAGAAGAGCGGCAATTTGTAAGGTGGGTATTTTACATTCACCTCATTTGTTAGCCTAATGCGCCAGTAAGGAGCATTATTTCATGCTGGGTTGATTTTCTCTTTTCAGGCTCTGCCTAGGGGATTCGGAACTTCCTAGCCTTTGAACAAAGAAGTAATTTAAAGGCATGAGACCACCTAAACCCCAGAAAGACTTGCATTATTCCTTCTACTGGTAGAGTTCTACTTATTAAATGAATGTAATTTTGAAAGATTGCTTGAAATGTTAAGTATATTTAAAGCAGCTGTTCTACCACCATGTTAAAGGAAACACTATAATATAACATAAATATGACTCATAATTTAAAATCTCAGCTCTAGTTGTAACTTTTCTCCTTCTTGTTTTGAGATCTTTGGCATAATATTTGGAGAGACTCTCTTTCCACTTGTATATCATTACAACAATCCTAGGAGATACTGAGGAAAACAACAAAGGCAGAATTTTGAGCTAATAAATAGCCCACTCACTTTATATTATGTTCAACCTCCAAATGTTCTATAAAAATACTCAAGAACATAGATGAAAAGGAAACTGAACAGAATTATAAACTAACAATAGGAAGAATCCGCATAGTGAGGTCCAGAGAAATCTCCAACAACTGTTAAGATGTACTCTTGTTTTATATTACAGTTGATCCAACTTCTGAACTAGGACAGCGGATTGCCATGAAAACAGGAGGGACGGGGCTTTACTCTCCTTACCAATTGTCCTGAAACCTCAAATGCAGATGCTACACGAACCAAAACAATAGACAGTTGATCTCACAGGTGTTTGGAAACAATTTCTGAACAAGTACGAGCCATTGCCTCTTTCCTCTCATGTTCCCCATTATCATTAACATCAGACAGCTACTTATGCTGAGATTCAACAGCCTCCCTTGCTCCTGCTGGGGCCTCAGATGTAACAGTGAGATCTTGTTCCACAACTATCCTCAGCTCTGAAAAAGGAAGGAAATGAAATAGTTCATGTGAATTGGGTTGAGTTAGGTATCTGCAGCCAGCTTTTTTGTCCCTTCTGACTGACACTAATTTTGACAACTTGTATTTTCCCAGAATCTGTCCATTTAATCTAAGTTGCTATGTTTGTTTGCATAAAGTTGTTCATCATGTTCTCTTATTGTTCTTTTAATATCTGTAAGATCTGTAGTGATAACTTTGTTATCACCCTTGTCAATAGTAATTTGTATTCTTTCTCTTTAGTTTCAGAAAATCTAGTTAGGCATTTTATTGATCTCATCAAAGAACTAGCTTTGGACACTGCTAATTTTCTTTACTAATTGTATTGTTAATTTTTCTATTTTATTTATTTCCCTCTTGTTTTTACTATTTCTTTCATCCTATTTACTTTGGTTTCATTTTGTTCCTTTTTTTTTTTTTGCTTCTTAAGTTGGAACCTCAGGTTAGTGATTTTAGATTTACCTTTTCTAATGTACACACTTTAAGCAATAAATTTCTCTTAGTCTTTCTTTGGCTGCATCACATAAATTTTGATGTTTTCTCCTTGTCATTTAATGTAATACTGGAAGTCCTAGCCACAGCAGTCAGACAAGAAAAAGAAATAAAGGCATCTAAATTGGAAGGGAAGAGGTAAAACTCTCTCTATGTGTAGATGACATGATCTTTATGTGAAACAGATAATATTCACTAAAGTAATATTAGTATTTTTTAGTGGAATTCAGAATTTTATGTCCCACTTCTCTTTAGCCCCCTTTCCCTTGAAAAAAGTTTCCTGAAGAATATTCAGACATTCATTAAATCCCCAATAGTTAAGGAAACCTCAAGTATCACTTTATGGCAATTCTTATCCTGATATGTCCAATCAAGAATACCTGATCTCAAAATATATATATATATATATATATGTAGAGACAGTGAAATGAGATAGGTAGCTGAGCGTTCATTCTCTTACAATAGAAAAAAAAATAAACATTATACCTGATCTCACAAGGTTAACTTTTCCAAAGTAGTCTTCAACACCATTCTTTCATAACAAGGCCCTGACATTTTCTTCCAAAATCTACTTTTGAAAGAATAATTCCTGATGAATCTTGGAGAAGAAAAAATAAATATCTGACCATTAGGGTAGCATCTGAAGTCTGAAATCGTTTCCTAGATAAGGCCATTAACTGGAGGCAAGATTAATGAGTAACCACATCTTCCTACTTAGCGTACTTCTAAATAGTTGAGTTGCTTACACCAGCAAATCATCTTTATAAATAGGATTTGGCTCTAGAACAACCAAAATGTCCAAACAGAAATGTTGACACTCTTTCTGAAAATATACCCCAAAAGTCATAGAACCATTGACACAGGGAATGATTCTCTACCTTGAAATCATTGACTCTGTACAAAGGACTCTGACTGTCAGTACATGAACCATTCATGTAACACTTTCAGGCTGGCTTTATTGTCAATCCAGAGTCAGACTTGTATGAATCTCCCTTCAAGATTATCTTCAAAATGAATATTCTTCCCAGTATACAGTTTTAGGATCCTGGAGTGCATATTTTCCAAAGGTGTCATGAGGCATTCCAAATAAGACATCAATAAATGCATAATATTTTAATGAGGTCAAATGACATTTTTGGAATGACCACAAAATAACACAATATACAGTTATCAATTTATAAGCTAAATTGACTCTGAAGAACTAAAAAGCTCAAGCAAGCCCCAAGTATCCTGAGAAATATTTCCATAGAATTGATTACAACTCCTTTCCCACCTCAGGGTCGTGATGCCATCCTGGACCTCATCAATTTTCTCAAACAAAATGAGATATTTTATTCTTAGTATGTACCAGAGCTGAGAGAACCATCATCTTTCTGCAAGGAATCTTCAGGTTTCACATGAAATTAGATTTGATTATTTGAGACTTTGAATTTTAATGTTCTCCTGTTTATTGTAGATCCCTTCTGAAGTTCTCTAAACCAGAAACCAGATATATATTGCTAATTAACTAAACTCTAAGAACAAAAACATATTTTATAAAGCTTAAGATCATCTTTAAAATGTTATGCTTCATAACAGGAAGATTGGATCACCTTGCAATCCCCTGCAGTGTTCTGCTACGATAATCCAGTCCATTCTAATACCTCAAATTTCAATTTTTTTCCCCAGTAAATACAGCTTTTATTCCTAGTATTTCTCACCATCTGTAGCTGTCCTCCAAGTACTTAAGTCATTGAACCGTCCACTGAAGGAGAATGGGAGACAAATTTGTAAGCTGTATCCTATTTCCCATTGGTCAAAAGCTTGTTCCATGGGATAGCAATTCCCCTATACTTCCTAGTGGCACACGCAAGGGTGCAGAGCAGCCTGTGACATCATGTGCTTCGGTATCAACAGCGAGGCCCCTGGGTAGGAAGTGAGGGGTTAGATGACAGGTATGCAGCAAAGTGCTGTTGTATTGTGCCCACATGATATTATTTGGAGTCTACATAAAGGTGATCATGACAGTGGTATCTGGAGCTGGAAAAGATGATCAAATGACTCGAAGGTATGTGAGGACAAGATTTAAGGTGAAGTGTAAGTAGTGTCAGCTATCACAAGCGAGTTTCATCATGTGAAATGGCCAGTTTACTCTGATTCACTCACAATCACATCTGGAGAATGAGACCAATTCAGACACTTGCTAATCAGTTTCCATGGCTCAAAGAATTGAGACACTCTGTGCCTATATAACTCTCCCTGCAGTGTAGCTATATGTCTGATACTGCGTTATCTCAGGGAGGGAGGGGAAAGGATATACGAGGAAGAAGTGTATTATCAAAGGTCACAAGTATTTAAAGCACTCCCAGGTGAGAGCCAAATGCAAGCCGTGGATCAAATAAAAATGCAACGACCATCACACCATGGCTATAAAGCAGAGTTAATCTGGATCAAACCACAGCAAATTGTTTCCAATGCCTAGCTTCTCTCCTGATCGCACTCCTCGTTCTCTTCCTTCAGCTTTGTGGTTACCCTTTCAAAGGCATTCCCTTCTGCTCATCTTGCTAGCACCGTTACTCATCTATTCCACCACATTTTTGGAAGGTTCTCGCATATTGACAACAATCCCATGCTCACTTCTGCCGTGTTCCTTCCCCACTCTTCAACCCCAGTTTGTACTGTATTATTATTAACCAGCTGGAGGTAGAGTGTGGAAAACCATACTAAAAATGAACCAGCATATTATTTTCATGACTGGATGTATTTGCCGCTTCATCTACCACTACAAATAAAGGCATACATGCTAGAGCAGCCATATGTGGCTGTCTGTGATCAAATGTGAGCAGTATAATAGCCCATGTGTGTGCCATGGTGTCTTTCCAAGATCTCTCTTAGGACTGTGAGACAGCATCATTTCTGCATATTTTTTGAATGGAATGTTTACATAATGTAAATATGGCCATTCTTTTCCTCCACTTAGGGCTGGCAGAACAAATAAGGCCCTCCAAATTTATATGCCCAATTACTTTTAGGTTAACAAGCTCTGAAGTGCTGTGGAAATACTCCCCCAGAGTTTCATTGTGGGTTAATGGAGAATCATCCAGACTTTCTTCAGGACTATTAGAATAATAAACACCAGGCAGTTTAATCAATTAGACATTTCACCAGGACCATCACTCAAGTGGACAAGTAATTCAGCCTATTCCCCAAGGAAGTCTGGGCTCAGTGATCTCTGCTTTTTGCCAAAACCCCAGTGAGGGACAGTTAAGAATTATTCTTCCAAGGATACAAGGCAGGACCTGTGGGAGAGGCTCCTACAGTGCTTATCTTGGGGAAGTTGTATAAGGATGGCCAGGAACAATGTCCTGATGCAGGCAGTGGGGGTCCCTACCCTCTATTCTCATAGACGAAGAAGTCATAATCAACATATAGTTTTCTTCTCTGAATGGGAAGAGAACATAGTAAAACCTCACTGTCTCAGAGTATACGTGGGTTGATGTGTATGAAGGGGGCAGATTCCAATTTGAATATGCAGAACATTAAAAACCCTGCATTGTAGGATACTTTCAAGGCAGTTTTGTAGCTTTCAAATATATACAGTAGATGGAAATGGAGTGGCAAATTGTTTTCTAATAGAGGTCTTTAGACACCTTTTTTTTTAACACACACATAACGATGATTTATAAGTAATATGTCAATTAATTGTTTATAAATGGCACTTCTCAAGTGCTAGAGGGCTCTTGAAAACAATTGTTTCTTTTAAGTATTTTAAATATCTTTGCAGCACACTTACTTATACCGTGAATTATTTAGGAAACCCTTCCTCTATTTTTACCATACAGATAAAATTTGGTCCAGTTCTAAGCAAAATTATCACAAATTTTTATTTGATGCTGTCTGGTAGACTGTGTTGCTGGATAACCAGTACTCTGCAAGCTTAGTTGCCATTATAAAGAAACAGCTTCTTTCATAGCCATGAACTTTTTTTTTTCCACATCTTTATTAGAGTATAATTGCTTTACAATGTGTGTTAGTTTCTGCTTTATAACAAAATGAATCATTTATACATATACATATGTTCCCATATCTCTTGCTCTTGCGTCTCCCTCCCTCCCACCTTCCCTATCCCACCCCTCCAGGCGGTCACAAAGCACCGAGCTGATCTCCCTGTGCTATGCGGCTGCTTCCCACTACCTATCTACCTTACGTTTGTTAGTGTATATACGTCCATGCCTCTCTCTCGCTTTGTCACAGCTTACCCTTCCCCCTCCCCATACCCTCAAGTCCATTCTCTAGTAGGTCTGTGTCTTCATTCCTGTCTTACCCCTAGGTTCTTCATGACATTTTTTCCCCTTAAATTCCATATATATGTGTTAGCATACGGTATTTGTCTTTCTCTTTCTGACTTACTTCACTCTGTATGACAGACTCTAGGTCTATCCACCTCATTACAAATTGCTCAATTTCGTTTCTTTTTATGGCTGAGTAATATTCCATTGTATATATGTGCCACATCTTCTTTATCCATTCATCCGATGATGGACACTTAGGTTGTTTCCATCTCCGGGCTATTGTAAATAGAGCTGCAATGAACAACTCCAACCCTTTACTTTCAGTCTGTATGTGTCTCTAGGTCTGAAGTGGGTCTCTTGTAGACAGCAAATATATGGGTCTTGTTTTTTTTATCCATTCAGCTAATCTGTGTCTTTTGGTGGGAGCATTTAGTCCATTTACATTTAAGGTAATTATCGATATGCATGTTCCTATTCCCATTTTCTCAATTATTTTGGGTTCGTTATTGTAGGTCTTTTCCTTCTCTTGTGTTTCCTGCCTAGAGAAGTTCCTTTAGCATTTGTTGTGAAGCTGGTTTGGTGATGTTGAATTCTCTTAGCTTTTGCTTGTCTGTAAAGGTTTTAATTTCTCCATCAAATCTGAATGAGATCCTTGCTGGGTAATATTGGTTGTAAGTTTTTCTCCTTCATCACTTTAAGTATGTCCTGCCTTTCCCTTCTGGCTTGCAGAGTTTCTGCTGAACTCTGTTTATTCTTTTTTGTTTTGCCCTACCCAGGTATGTGGGGGGTTTCTTGCCTTTTGAGAGGTCTGAGGTCTTCTGCCAGCGTTCAGTAGGTGTTCTGTAGGAGTTGTTCCACATGTAGATGTATTTCTCCACAGCAGTGAATTTTTACTTTTGAAAGACAGTAAGAAATGGGAAAACCATCCAAAATATGATGGAGTGGTTTGACATTTCCAACCCTAAAACTGAGACTTTTTTTTTTCCCTAACAGTTATTATAAGGTCACGTTTTAAAATAAAGACCCGAACTGTTTTGTGTGTGTGTGTTGTGTGTATTTGTGTGGACAGGCCAACTGTTTTCTTGGTTCCTCTTATAAATAACAAGGCCACTGTCCAGCCTGGATGAGAGAGGAGTCTGGGGGAGAATGGATACATGTATATGTATGGCTGAGTTACTTGCTGTGCACCTGAAACTATCACAACATTGTTAATCAGTTATACTCCAATATAAAATAAAAAGTTAAAAAAACAACAAAGCCATTGTCAATTTTGCATTTTGTTAGTGAGCTAAACTTCGTAAGCAAGGGGAGTGTTGGTATAAGAGATTCAAAGTTTGAATTTTTTCTAACATTTCATTTGGCCTAGTTTGATGTCTTGATGTGTGTATGAATACACACAAGCACACACATTTACACACAGTTTTTGCAACTTTCATCACTAAAAGAGATCGGGTAAGATAATGTATTTTTTCCCCTAGAGATGGGAAATAAGATAACACTCATTTTACTGAAGAAAAAAAGAGATTTACAATTGTTGTCCACTGCTGGCAAAGGCACTGTGATTTCAGACAAGAATTTCAAAAACTAAAGGAGAATGTTTCTAGACTTTCCACAGAGAAGTGAGACAATTATTTATTTTTTCACTCAACAGCTGTTTATTGAGCACTTACCCTGTGCCTGACTGTTTTCTAGATACTGAGGATATATCAATGAACAAAATAAAGCCCTCGATGTTATGAAGCTTACATTCACAACCTTTTAACTTCCTAATTTCGTATAACATTTACATAACTCTTTACAGTTTGCAGTACAGTTTCACATGCATTATTCCCTTTTTTATTTTTTAGCAGTACACGGGCCTCTCACTGTTGTGGCCTCTCCCGTTGCGGAGCATAGGCTCCGGACGCGCAGGCCCAGCGGCCATGGCTCACGGGCCCAGACGCTCCGCGGCATGTGGGATCTTCCCGGACCGGGGCACGAACCCGTGTCCCCTGCATCGGCAGGCGGACTCTCAACCACTGCGCCACCAGGGAAGCCCCCATTATTCCCTTTTGATCATCATAAGAACGTTATAAATCAGACAATACCTCACTAGCTCCAGTGTATAGGTAAGAAAACTGAGGCTCAGTGAGGTTAACTGATAAGTGCTAGTTAAGAGGACTGCTTTTCTTTTTTTTTCTTTTTGGCCGAGCGGCTGTGGGATCTTAATTCCCCAACCAGGTATCAAACCCGGGCCCACGGCAGTGAGAACTCCAAGTCTTAACAACTGGACCACCAGGGAATTCCCGAGGGCTTGTGATTCCAATTTGACATTTCCAAACACATCAAATAGAATTTCTAATTCTTCGCAGGATTAAAGAGGGAAGCACACTAGGTGGTTATTTGTCTTTTAATCTCACTTCCAGCCTGTAGTAGATTTTGCACTTGGACATGACAGTTTTTGATTCTATGTCCAACAATGCACCTGCTTCCCTCCAACACTACCCCTCAGCCTTCTGTCCCACGATTTCAAATATGGGACAGCTCTCCATGTCACCTTTCTATATGGGCCCGATTTTCCCACAATAATTCCTTCCTCTTGGAATGAGTACTTGGCCACGTGGAAATGCTTTCAGTTCCAAATAATTCAGGAGGAACTCGTATAACACTAGGATGTCAGCAAGAATTCTTCCTGTCCACACTCAACGGCCCCCAATTGGTAACATCAGGTTTCCATGTTAAAAGGGACTTAAAATAATGTCTGAAGAGATTCTTTTGAGAAGATAACCTTGGGTGCTTATATTTTAAAGCTGAATTTCCACAGCAACATTGACATTATGAATACAGGATGGAGTTTTCACTTTATTGCTGAAGGCTGTTATTTGAAGCTATTCCAGGTTTAATATATCTAGAATCCACTTCATCTCTCTGGCTTTATTATTTCCACACACTAAACCTTATCATTTATTTAGGTGGCAGGTAACATTATTCTTGCGAAGAACTAGATCCCATTCTCAAGGTTTGTAGCCACCAAGATGGCTTAAATAGTGCATTTTGGGGGCTCCTGACTTTCCCTGGCTGCTGATACATGGATGAAAAACTAGGAATCTGATAGTAACTTATATTAAATGCCATTAGTACAACTTTCTCAAAATGAGGACTTGTTGACAAGTAGAAACCAAGAAAAAAAAATTTTTTTTTTTTTAGGAAAAAAAAAATGCTGTAGAGAAAACTTACCCTTGCCCCAGTTGGAGCATTTTTTGTGTTTTCTTTTCTTCTCCCTTTAAAACTCAGTGGCAGGTTCCCTAGGGTCCCTGAAATGGGACCCAAGAGTGACACAGTTGAACAGTCCCCACTTGATTACAGCATGTTCTTTTTATGTTAAATGGCTGACAGTGCCACTAAGCATTGTGCCTTGTGTTATGAGCACAGCTGGATCTGAAGCTAAAATCCCGGGTCCTGGTGTAGCCCAGTAATTTCTTCCTAAACCCAGGCAGCTAAACAATAACTAATAATGTGGCCATGAGTTGATCTGCCTTGAATAAAAGACTGGGGCTGTTCACTCCACAATGGAACATGCAGCAAGATTCTAACACTCTTTTCTTAACCAAATCCTCCCCTCCAGCTTACACAACTGTGAAAAACACAAAAAACAAGGGCAAAACTTTTTTCCCAGGAGAGAGGTCTGGAAAAAATTTATTTATTTATAAAGCATTGTAACTTTTTCTTTTACTTTCTTACAGAGAAGATTTTTTATTTTTTATTTTATTTATTTATTTTTGGCTGCATTGTGTCTTCATTGCTGCACTGGCTTTCTCTAGTTGTGGCGAGCGGGGGCTACTCTTCGTTGAGGTGCACGGGCTTCTCACCGTGGTGGCTTCTCTTGTTGCGGAGCACAGGCTCTAGGCACACGGGCTTCAGTAGTTGTGGCACATGGGCTCAGTAGTTGTGGCTCGTGGGCTCTAGAGTTCAGGCCCAGTAGCTGTGGCGCATGGGCTTAGTTGCTCCACGGCATGTGGGATCCTCCCAGACCGGGGAGTGAACCTGTGTCCCCTGCATTGGCAGGTAGATTCCCATCTACTGCGCCACCAGGGAAACCCCTGAAATTTATTTTTAAATGTGGTGTGATTAGAAAAGGGAGAAACTGGATGGAGGGCAACACTAATTATCTGTCTATCAATGTGTTTGTATTTTTTATATTTTAATTTCCTGAGGTATATATGCGTTCTATACCTCATAACATTTTTCTCTAGGAATAATAACTGTACAAGCTTACCTGGCAATAACTGTATTCCCAAGAGCTCACACTACAGGAGACAAAATTTTACCTTAGAAAGCTTGATAGCAACACTTCACTATAGCAAATCATTTATCCAGCTTTAAGGACCAGGTGAAAAAATGGGACCCAGGAGTAGATACCATTGTCACACTTATTCATATGTTGCTTTCTTCTAGTATTCAATTAGGAAGGTCTGTTAACATGATTTTTTTCATATCATGTTAAGTCTCAACTTTTGGCAGGGACCTAAATTTGGATTTTGTCACTGTCATCATGGGTACAATTCTGGGCAAGTACATATGAATCTGAAAGTCACAGAATTGAGTAGCAGATGTAATAATATTTACTTTATATATAAAGCAGTTGTATAGTGTTTTAGGGGAATAGACTAAGTCTCAGACTTTGTACTCTACCACTTACACCTGTGTCACCCTAAGCAAGTTACATTAACCCCTCTGTGTTCCAGTTTCCCCATTAGTAAAGTGAGGATAATAAAAGTAACTAAGTGACAGGGCTGTTGTGAATATTAAATGTTTTAATCTATATAAAGGACTTAGAGCAGTGTCTGGCACATAACAAAACATCGTATCAGTGTTTGCTCTTGTGGTCCTGGCTGTGGTTGTAGTTATACTTGTTACGATTATTTTGTGGTACTTTCTAGTGAAGTTTTCTTTTCAGAACTCAAGTCTTGTGTCTGTGTGTGTGTATATATATATTTACTTATTGGCCACGAGGCATGTAGTATCTTAGTTCCCTGGCCAGGGATGGAATCTGTGCCCCCTGCAGTGGAAGTGTGGAGTCTTAAACACTGGACTGCTAAGGAAATCCCTTGTATTTTTAAAAATAATCTTAACTTAGTGCCTCTATTCTGCTATTTTTTTTTTCCTCTGTCCCTATCCTCTTTGATGGTCATAGGACTTGTGAGTAGAGGAGGAAGTCGTAAGACTTAAGAAACTGCTGGAGCAGTGTATTAGGGAAAGTAGCCAATCACTACATTAAAAAAAATTGCTGCTTATTTCCAAGATTTCCACTCAAGATAAACCTCACTGTATCTGGTAGTTGGTCCAGTAGTGTATAGGTATCTTTGAATGGCAACTGGAGAGCTCCCTAATGCCAATGATCTTCTGAGATGGAGCCAGGGAGACAGGATGCTTACCATCCCCAGGGAGGAATAGGCAGCCCACACGATCCTGAAGCATGTCCCCTTATCCCCGTAATAAAACTCTAAAACTCTCCTTGCCCCTCCCTTCATCATCTCTCTGTCTCTATCTCTGTCTCCATCTCTATCTCTGTATTTCTTCTCTTCCCCTCCTCTCCCTCCCAGCAGTCATCTGCACTCCCCTCTGAGCTGATGGGAAATTCTGAATGCTACCCCGTGATACTTGGGTGCTGCAGGTAACTCAGGGCTCTGAGTGGGAGCCCTCTGCTTCTAATACCTCTCATGGCTATTTATTAGATTTCTGGAAATAATCAGTATAGCCCAGTTTTTCTCTTTTCTCATATCTCCCAACTTCAAAGGAAAGGTTTTATCAACACTCCATCCTCATCTCCCAGCTTAGACATTGTTGGGGAAGTTTGGAGACCACAAAGACAGACCTTTTGCTAAGAGTTTCAAATCCATCCAGTATAGCTTTCTCTTTCCCTTGCTTGAAGAGTTCTTCTAATGTCTAGGGGATTGATGGAAGGGAAGGAGAAAGAAGTGATTTGCTGTAACAGCCGAAGCTTTTCTTTCTCTCGCATGCCTTAATCTGTACCTCTTGGATTTAGAAACCTTGAGTTTAGTAGCTTCATTGTCCAGCATTGATCTGACAGTTTTTTCTCAGGTTAACATCAGCCCATGTTGTGCAGCGGGAACATGGGCAGTTGGAGGGGGAGAATATAACATATTGGTTTAGGGAATCAAATTTTACTCTGCCACAGAAGAACTGACACAGTGAATGCAGTAGAGTAGGAAAAGGGGATTGGCACACTTTCTTAGCTGTTGCACAAGCAGTTTAAACAAATGCCTTAAGTCCCCAGAAATATCTTCCTTAAACATAATTCAAATATCTTTATAAGTTACGCCCAACTTTAAAATCTTAGTAAAGATGATCATATAGCTAGAACATGGTTTTAAAATGGTAATATCAACAAAAGGGATTCTTGTGGCAAACTTTTGAGCTTTTTTTCTTCAACCCTATATGTGGGCATTAATAGTTCCATTTTTAAAAAAATTTTATGGGAGAAGAGTTGATTTACAGTGTTGTGTTAGTTTCAGGGGTACAGCAAAGTAATTCAGTTATACATATATATACATTCTTTTTCAGATTCTTTTCTCATATAAGGTATCACAGAATATTGAGTAGAGTTCCCTGTGCTATATAGTTGGTCCCTGTTGTTTATCTATCTTATATATAGTAGTGTGTGTATGTTAATCCCAAGCTCTTGATTTATTCCCCCCCCCATATTTCCCCTTTGGTAACCATAAGTTTCTTTTCAATACCTGTAAGCCTGTTTCTGTTTTGTAAATAATTTCATTGGTGGCATTTTAAAAAATTAGATTCCACATATGAGTGACGTATTTGTCTTTGTCTGATTTACTTCCCTTAGTAAGATCATCTCTAGGTCCATCATATTTCCATTTCATTGTTGGAGGAGAAAGCTCATGGTGTTGAATAATTTGCACAAGTTTACGCAGCTATTGAGTAGAAGAGCCAGAATTTGAACAAAAGGTTTATTTGACTCCAGAGCTCTTTCCAAAGACACACAACCGCCTCCCATTAGGAAAGCCAGACTCTTCAACCTTAGTCAGCTGATGGAAGAAAGTCTTTGCTCTCACTCTTCTCTACCTAGGTCAAAACCAATCCCTGTGGATAATTCCACATTAGGAATAAATAAAAAATTTACTTGCTGCCTTCATTCAGAAATCCTGTTGATAAAATGTCAGAAGGTACAAGTTATTGGAAATTACTGGAAGGGTAGAAACCAGAAAAGTTTCTGAGGATTCAACAATTATTTTGACTCTCTTTCTGTAAACCTTTCTCACATTTTGAGTATCTTGAGCAGGTCTGCGAGAGAAGTGAGTTTTAAATTAATTTTCACCTGGCAGGTTGTGTCTGTGATAAATTGAAGAACACAAAAATCATTCCCATAGCTAGGTGTTTAATAGCTCAGTCACTTCAGTGCCCCATTGGTGGTCACTTTCATTTTTTTTTTTCCCCCTTCTATCCAGAATAATGCGGAGTCTTAACAAGACTTGGAAGCAATTTTGATACGAAAGACTAAGAGACAGCTCTGCTTTTAATAAGCTTTAATATCAGGGTACCAGTAGCACCCTTGGTGCTGCGGCCGGAAATGACGGAAAAAAAAAAAAAAAGCAAGAAAAAAGAAACTGACTATCACTGGAGTTATTCAGAGCTCTATAGAAAATTCTAAAAGACAGGAGATTTCATACTGTTGTCACTGAGTGCTGAGTCCTTGATGTTTGTCAGTTGCAAAGGGAAATTTGTGTGTGTGTGTGTTTATTTCAGAGAAAGAGAGAGAGGTGGGGGGGGGACATTAAGAAAGATTATTTGGGCTTGGTCTCACTTTCGAATTGGGGTTTGCATATTGCAGTCTACAAAGAGCATTTTAACAATGTCACGTTATTAACAATATAGACCCAAATTCAGTATCATCTCCTCTAAGGGAATCAGTTGATAGGTTATCATTCACATTTGCCCAAATTGGTTAGGACCTCTTAAGTATAGGCTTCAGAAATGTATCTCAGATGTGCTTTGATGGTGAGTGGAAATATTCTAATTTCATAAGGGAAACCTACAGTGCCATGAATATTCAGCATGGCATCTCTGAAGATACAGAAGCGTGACTATCACAATTATAAACCTTGTGTGCATTGTGTGATTTCAAAATTGGAGAATTGTTTGTGAAAGATCACTGTCAGTTCCTTAGACAGGAAGCCATGTCCTTCCAGAGGCTCAAGTTCCTGGGCAGAGTCTGTCAGATCATACTACCTGACCAGAGGACTAGGGGAAAGGTGTGCTGGTTCTTTTCTTCCCTAAAATGATGTACTCAATTCCAACTCGTGTCATCATTACAGATTGCAGATTTTTTCCAAGTATTATAATTTTATTTTTTAATTGAAGATTTTGGAATTGAAAAGACTTTTAAAAGATCTGGTTTATTGAGTTACAGACAGAGATCTAAAGCCCAGAAAGATCAAATTGCAAAGATGGGAAGAAATTGACTTAAGACCCAGGATTAGACTTTTGTTGCCCTGAACCACTTGATGCTTTTCTTGCTCTGCCATAGTGCACGTCCTAGTTAGTAGGGAGTTTTAGTTTTTAAAAGACAAGAAAATAGCTTTAATATGACAGAATATCCTGTATGCTGCCAAGGGATCCTATGCATTCTCCCCAGTACCACCAATTTCCGTACAATCAGTCAATTCCCTACCTGTAAAACGAGCATGTCTCAACTTGACAATTTTAGTAGATACTTACCAAATTTGAGTTGTTTAGTACTCAAAGCACTGAGGTTAATGATCTACACTATCAAGAAATCTCGTGGAGTTGTGGCTCCAGGGCTCTTAGGTAAACCCAGCAACACCATAGTCTCTTCCCTCACCCCTGGAAGTCTTGTTATATCAGAGTGAAGCATTGCCCAACTTATTAGGGCTCCCTCATATCATCATGAGAATCAGAGTTGGCAGGACTGTGATCTTCAAAGATGAAATTCCATCAGAACATTGATGACAGCAGAGTACTCCTCTCTAACTTTCACAGAGTAAAAATGGGGAAGGCTGTATAGAATAGTGACAAAGAGTACACATACAGGTTTGGAAGTAAGTTAGACACAGCTTTGAATCCAGTCTCCGCTACTTTTAATGAAACGCTGAACTTATTTCCATATCTGTACAACGACAACAAAAAATAACACTACTGCATTATCAAGAGTAAAAGAGATGGTTTAGTTAAACTCTTAACACAGAATCTAGCACACATAATGCAGTTGAAAATGGCCTTTGATATTATCATCACATTATTCAGTTTACACAGTTCTTAAATCAATCGAGAAACAGGTATTTATATAGCACCCCCCATGTTGGACTGGGTTCATGACTCCTAGATATAGTAAGTCAAGACAAAGACTTCCTCCCCTCCAAGCTTATAACATATTCCTGGGTATTGGTCAGTTTCACAAAGCAGATGAAATTATGCCAACAGAAAAAAAAGTTCTTTACCAACCATATGAAATCCCCAATTGTCATTTTTAGTAGGTATTTCTTATTAAAATATCATTATTAGTTCTATGAAGGTGGAATTTTGGGCATGGAAAAGTTATGAACTTTGAAGTCTGACACAGCTGGGTTTCACAACTCTCAGGGGTCTTGGGGAAATTAATTCACCTCCTTGAACATATTTCTTCAGCTAGGATGGGATTGCTGCAGCCTCTGCAAAATTTTGTTCTTCTACTCCGCAAGTCCTGAAGATTCACTACGAAAGTTTTATCAGCCATTTTCCTTCCTGCTTCTCAAGGCCCATTTCATATTTGCGGCTCTGTGTTAACAACGTGGGGAACCGTGGAAATAAGGAGAACACAACCATATGTAGTATCTGTATGCCCTGCTGGCTGGCTGCACTGTGGACTGCCTGCTGGATCCCTTGTCTGGCTAGGCTGGCTTTATCAGGTGGCCCTCTGACTAATCCCACATGCCAAGACATTTAACGGAAACATTGAGATGTCATTGTTCAAGTCAACGTGAAAACTGTTAAGCCTGTGTACCCACGCGGTATCCTCAGACAAAAGCTGCAAAATCAGTGGCATATTTACAGCATTTTTCATTGCATATTTTTTGTTCAGATGGAGCAAAATCCATTGCAGATGAATATTTAGAGGTGCGACGAGGTACTAAGAAGAGATTGTCAAACCCACAGAACAAATATTTGTCTCTTCTGAATATCCTCCTTTCATTGAATCTTTTAATACAGAGAGTAATTAATCAAAAACAACTACTCAGTAATATAACTGAGTTGGAAACTCTAGTGTTTTTGTTTGTCTTCTTTGAAATCACCATTGTCAGTAATGTTGATGGACTAGAGGCCGTCTATGGACATAACTCTGTTTAATTTAGTAATTGGGTTTCTGTTTGGCTGAATATAATATGTAAACAGCAGCACCTGCAGTGGCGTTGAGGGGAGAACCAAGTAGTGCCAAACTGCAAATATTTGGCACTTTGGTTGTGAAGGTTGACATAGCATTGCAATCAATTAAACTAACAAGCTACGAGGGTACTGTTGACTGGGAGCACAGTGCTTTGGCAAATCTGAGCACTGGAGTGCATGTATAAAAAAAATTCATTGTGCTCTTTCTCAGCCATTTATGTATTCAAAACAAGAGCTCAATATAGTGTTTTAAACCCCTAGAATGTTCTATAGGCCAAATGGCTAAAAAGTCCTTTGCTTTTAAAGCACTCCTTTTAACACTGCATTGCAACAGACACTTAGCCTCACATGATGTACTAGTTATTTTGTTTATTTTAATATTAGTCTGTCCCCTCTTGAAATTGACAAGACTATCTCATTCCTTTGATCACTTTGGTGATCACTTTGGTTCTCTGGCCAAAGGCATTGAATTCAACACTCTTTTTCATTTTATGGCTCTTGATAGCTTCCTTGGACATGATCATATCATCAGTGATGTCAGTCAGGCTTGGGAATAGAACCCAAGTGGATACATGGGAGAAGGGTGTTAGTTTCTTGTATCCTACCCCTTCCACTCTGCAGAATATAATGTAGAGCTCTAAAGTAGCGTCTTGACCATGTACATTGGAAAATTTTTAAGAATTCTTATTAAATCATACGTTTTGATTATAACCTAATGCCTTGTGTCCTTCAAAACAATATTATCTGAAAACCAACTTAGAGGCAGAAGGGATTTGCTAATGGTGGAGTTTACATTCAAAGTTTATCCGGTGTTTTTATGTGCTAAAAATGCAGCCGATCCTGTCTCACTTTGACCAAGAGAAGGTGACAAAAGGGATATCGCATGGCTTTTGAGAATATAGCACAAAAAGTGTTGAAACTCCATCTGGATGTTTTGGAACACTCACTCTTGGGATGATCCTGTAGAAATCCACTATGCTGTTAGATAGCTATGGAGCAATGCTCTGAATAAGGTTCTAGTCTATGGTATCAGTCCATCCTGTGGCCAGCAGTCAACACCAACTGGCATTATTGGGAGTGAGCCGTCTTGGATGTCCAGCAAAATCAGCTCTTCAAATGAGTGCAGCCCTAGCTGATGTCTGACTGCAAGCCTTGAGGGTTCTCAACAGAGAGCACTGCTGAGCCCAGTCAACAAACTCCACTGTAGGAGATAATAACTTTTTAAGCCACTAAGTAGTATGTGAGAATGAATAACTGAAATGGGTATCTTAATTGATAGGAATTTGTTTGATCACACAAAAGTCTCTATAAAGAAAGTTATATTTGATCTAAATCTTCCTAAAAATAAAGAGCAAATCTATTATCATTCTCTTTCATTTTATTCACTCCACTACAATTAATCTTATGATACATCTCACCACTAATGCTTATCTTCTGAAGGTCACTTGTGACCTCCTAATTGTCAGTCACATCCTTACAGTGAAATCCTATGATCCTATTCTATCCTCGACCTTTGAGCTTCTCTATAGCATTTGCCATGCCTTCAGTCTTAAAAGTCTACTATTCTTTGATTTCACTGCATACAATTTTCTCATAATTCTCTTCCTCAAACTAGGAGAGATATGAGGAATGACACCTCTTCCCGAGTGCAAAAATAGCTGTGTGCTTGGATTACCAAAGCAGAAGGGGAAGAGAAGAAGGGCAGACAAAGAAATTCAGAAGGGGAAGAAATCTCCAAAAGATAAGGGAAGGGCAAGGAGTGTTTTATCTTTTTTTAATTGGTTCCCTATGCCTTTGGCCCAACCCTGTGTCCTTGACCATTATGCAGAGGTCAGGAGGAGAGAGTGGAGGAAAGAAAAAAAGCCTTGATATTGTTCTAGAAGTTAAGAACGTGAAGTGAATATTTTCTCAAAACACTATTTTATCTCATGAGTGTTTATTTGACTGTCTTTACCTCAGTTACAGTATGAGCTCCTATCATATCTGTAACAAATGTTTGAATAACACTTTTCAACAATGCAAAACACTTCTTAATTTTTAAATCAATATGACTAAAGGTCACTGTCATCTCTATTAGAAAAAATATTGTGTCTTCATCCATTCACGGCATGGGAAGAAGAAAATGGACTTGGATCAAGAAGTGAGGTGGATTCCAAGTCTCTGCACCCCAGGGTGATCACATTTATGAGGACCTTGCTTTTTATTGCTTTTCTTTCTCTGTCTTTTGTTCTTTTTCTTTTCTTTCTTCCTTTCTCCTCTTCTTCTCGCTTTCTCTTTCTATTGCTTTATGTATTTTCTGTGTTCCTTAAATATGTGAAGTATATATTTTTATTTATTTGTTTATTTATTTTTGGTTGCGTTGGGTCTTCATTGCTGTGTGTGGGCTTTCTCTGGTTGCGGCGAGCGGGGGCTACTCTTGGTTGTGTTGCGGTGCGTGGGCTTCTCATTGAGGTGGCTTCTTGTTGCGGAGCAGGGGCTCTAGGCATGTGGGCTTCAGTAGTTGTGGCTCATGGGCTCTAGAGCACAGGCTCAGTAGTTGTGGCACACGGGCTTAGTTGCTCCGTGGCATGTGGGATCTTCCAGGACCAGGGATCGAACACGTGTCCCCTGCATTGGCAGGCGTATTCTTAACCACTATGCCACCAGGGAAGTCCCGTGAAGTATATTTTTAAAAACTCAAACAGACCATTTTCTTTTGACATTGAGAACTTTTCATAAGTGGAACCCACTGTAGCACAAATCTGTGGATGAATAGTGTGAAAATTGAGATATCAATTTGTGTCCATCTGTGTTATAATACAGAACTCTAGAAAGATGAACAACTCTTATGTTTGAATATCTATCGACTTCATGGTTACTGAATCAAATGGTCTTCCTAAGGAGGTGTTTTGTCATTGCACAGCTGCTGTCCCTGTGATCACTTTAGTCCCTGAGCCACTTCAATTCTGGTTATAGTCATGGCTACTTCGGAGACCCAGAATGCACAGTTCTCTTCCCTGGAATCTTAAGGTCAAGAAAGATAGTTTATTTTCAGCAGAAGAAGGAGCATGAACATTAGAACTAGAAGGTTTCAGTTCTGATTCTGACATTTACTAGCTGTGGGATCTTGGTAAAATAAATTTTCCTCACTGAGTTTTGATCTATTTATTTATAAAATAGAGAAATTAGCCTATAAAATAAATATGTGTTAAGTATTAACCAACACTAGGAAACACTAAGGGTGTGCAATGGGTATATACTTTTTGATAAGTCTTATTACCCAAAAAGTAAAAAGCTTGGTCTTCAAGTGATGTGGAAGAGCTGATCCTGTGACACTACATTTTTTGGACTGAGTTACATTTTTTTGGGAGAAATGTACCTTGGCACCTCCTCTTTCCTTAATTATACAGTTTCTGTATACACAAATCTCTTCCCCTGTTTCTACTTACATAACAAAGAAAGGCTGAAGTTTTCCAAAGAACTTTTCAGAGTATCAAGGGAGAATAAAAATGATAATGAAAACAAAAATACTAACAATATAAAGACGTATGATATATAAACACATTTGTTTCTGATACTGTCTTTGGTGAATTATCCCCTGGGATGGAAGAACCTATTCTTAAAGTGGATGATGGAGAGGGGGTACACACGCTCACACACACACACACACACACACATCTCAAGAAGCGATACAAGTTTTTGTTTTTCATACTTGTTTGCTCCTGGGCTTTCCACATATTTCAGGAGGTACGATAGAGTCCACAACACAAAAACTGTTTCTTAGATATCCTGGCTCTTGTTCAACCACAAAAATAAGGTCTTAATCTTCCCCCTACTTAGGACTTTACTGGGATCACAACTGAGAGAAGGACTACTTCTTTAAACACACACACACACACACACACATACACACAATATGGTCCTACCACTTGTATACACACTGCAGTCTTTTCCCAGTATAGGTCCAACACATAAAAAGCATGAAAATACAAAGAGGAGGTACTTCACTGCTATTTTAACAAGGGACAACTTCTACTTCACAGTTCACAGGGTGGCTGTGAAAGTTGAATAAAATGGCATATAGGAAGATGCTTCATAAACTATAGAGCAACATAGGAAGTCAGTTTAAATTTGAAAGCAGACAGTTTTATTTAATGGGGAAAAATTTCATTCAGAAGCTGGATGATATCTGTTTCTCCTAAGGCACCTCTTAATATTCAGGAGCTGACTACTCGCCTTGTTCTCTGATTTGTTTCTTTTCTACATGACTATTTATATTCTTTACGAATATTTACCCCTGAGGGGTATTCAACATATTTAACAACACACAGGGCAAAAGTACTGATCAATGGGAATGGTTGATAGCTGTAAACATCTCTTGTTACTAGCCTGCAGGGGTTGAACATCAGGCCAGCTACATCAGAAGGTGGAGAGTGGAAGGAAGGCAAGTGATTCCATTTTAGTTCTGATTCATTCATTGTCTGATTTCATACCTAATAAAGGAAAATGTTTTGAATATTAGCTAATGTGATAATTAGAAGTGATTATACACTGAGTTTCCTGTTTGGTGGGTTTGAGGAGTGGAAAGAGAGGAAAACACAAGCAGCACCTGAATGGGGAAAAGTAATACTTCAGCTCTGCTTTGGCAGTTTTATTTGTACTCACCCATTATACCTCAAGCACGACATCCACCATAGTCTCATTGACTTAGCACAATGTCCTTATGAGCTGCATGATTTCATTTTATTTTATATAAAAGAAATGTGAGGCACAGAGAGCTTAAGAGCTTTCCTACAACTGTGATCCTTGGTGCTGGGAAGAGCTCTTAGTGTTCCCCGTGATGACATCAGCTCTTCTTCCCTTGAAGTGGTGAATATGGTGAATTAGGACACAACTCGTGCTTTTCTTCGAGAGAGAGAAAACAAAAAACTTCATTTCCCAAGTTTCCCTGAAGTTGGTTAGCAAAATATGATTTATATTTGGCCAATTTGGTGATTTTTATGACTTTTGGAAGATGGAAGCAGAGGCTTCATTTTCACTGCTTCTGAGTTTCTGCCAGTAGGCTGCCAAGAGGCTGTTAGGTTTACCGGTGTCAGTGTTAGCAGAGATATTGGTATCCATCGAGTCACTAGCTTCTTAGGTGTCTAGAGGGAGGGTGGAGTGTAATTTCTGCGAATATGACTCATAGAAAGTGCAGCATGCTTCGTGAGTTTTCTCATAAGTTTTGTGGTTGTGGTTACTTCCTGATCAGAGCATTTTCTAGACTTTAATAGCTTCCTGATAGTGGCAATAGTAGTGTGAATTGTTGGTCAGGTTCTGCAGTATGTCTTTTGGTGCCAGTCCTGAACGTTCAATTAGAATCTGTTTCTTCAACCCTACCAAAGATTCTAGAAACCGTTTCCTAAAATGTAAGAAAACATGCATTGCTCAAACTATTTTCTAAAACTAAACCCTCACTGACACTATAATTGGAGGCAGCAGGGGTTGCAGCTAGAATACTAAAGAGCATGGGAATTTGATTTTGGTTGTCCAAATCAGTTAGTTATGAATGCAAAGATGATCCTGTTAGGATAGCAATCCCAGGGACCAATGGCAGACATTGTATTTACTTATACAAAAGGGTGATTGAAGGCAAAAGTTTAGTGAACATGTGGATGTCTGCCCCTGAGGATCATTATTGCACAAATAGAGAAAACAAGAAATGTGAACATGATGAGTTCAAAGGAAGCAAATGATAAGCTCATGGTTTTATTTATTTTTTATTTTATTTATTTATTTTTGTGGTACGCGGGCCTCTCACTGTTGTGGCCTCTCCCGTTGCGGAGCACAGGCTCCGGATGCGCAGGCTCAGCGGCCATGGCTCACGGACCCAGCTGCTCCGCGGCATGCGGGATCTTCCCGGACCGGGGCACGAACCCGTGTCCCCTGCATTGGCAGGCGGATTCTCAACCACTGCGCCACCAGGGAAGCCCAAGCTCATGGTTTTAAATTCTCATCTGAAGCCGTGGACAGGAGATCATGGAAGTGTCAATGACTATCCCCAAATAATTTCTTATCTCTTCTCACTTCAGGGCAGACATATATTTGGATCAGAACCTGAGTCTGATTCTGAGTGCTAGTAAATGACAACAAATTTGAATTCATAGACTGACCAGTTCTTCTAAGTGAAAGTTGGAAATATTTGAGAAAGAGACGGACTCCAAGAATTTAACTAAGAGCTTTCAAATAGATTCAGATGGTTTGGAGTACCCTGGTCCTGAAATACTGCTGATATGGCACTGCAGACAGAAACAACTCCTCTTCCCTTCTGGTGAGACCAGGTCAAGTTATTTAGGCTTGCACCCTCAAATGATTTCATCTGAAGACTTATCATAGAAAAGGAAGCGATTTATTCTCACCTATGTTGCCACCTCTCAGACCCTAGCTCGGTGTCCCCCAGGAAAACAAGAATAAAGTTTGACCTTCAAGAACAGTTATATATCAAAAACTTGCAAGACTTTGATCATTTATATCAGCAGAAACCTAGGGAATATGTGTGGAAATTGATTTCTTTTTGGCTTTATAGCAGGGTGGAAGAAACATAATTTTATATTGAACCAAGTTTAGGAAAACTTTATCAGAGATTCTGTATTCAAAGGATTAATTTACATAGCTGAGAGTGGTTATACTTGCTGCTCAGCTGGTGAACTGAAATCTAAACTCAGAGGCAGACTATGTTAAATGAAGTCGAGTCGTCAGAAACTTCCGGGTACAATATAAAGAAAGGAATACAAATAAGGAGAAAGCAAGGCGCCCTTATTATGTGTAACCTCCACATTAAGTACATATACACCAACCCTTGGAGGATCTAGATGACACTCCTTCACTAAGGCTTAAGAAATACATGAGTGAAGAGAGAGAACCAGCATTCTTTAAATAAATAAAAAAAACAAATGCATAAATAAATAAAACTATAGTGACTGTCTTCTAGAAAAAGGATAACGTTAGGAGCTACTCCACTTAATGGTATTTCCTCGTTATGGTGGAGATGATCAGATCTGAACGTGCCAGAAGCTATCTGGCAGCACTTCTTAACCACCAGAGTTCCAACAAACATAGGCTTAACTTGAGCTACCCAGGCCCCAGATTTGACTTATTTCACAGACTGAGAGCCTTTTGTATGAAGGAGAGCCTGTGAAGCTTTCAGCAACTATCCTTTGATAGCACAGAACATATGACTACAAATCGTCCTCATAGCCATCTCCAAAGAGACCTGTAAATATTTACCAGGGAATCTGTGTATAGACTGAAAGTAAATCCTCAACCTTTTGCAGCTCTGAGCAAGTGCTAATCTTGATGGATCAAGGACATTACTTTGGTCCACTTATCAGAGTCAAGGTTGTGAGTTTCAGGTGACAAATAACTTATTGTCCCAAGTCAAATCAACTGTGGGTCCAAGGAGTCTGCAAAAGTAAGCTCTTGTTACTTCTTTGATTGCTGGATGCATAGTTGAGATAAGCTACTGGCAGACTTCCCACACTGGCCCCTAAACTGTGGTATGAGTGATAATATGGTATCAAGGAGCAAGTAGAAGCCCCTAGAAATCATGCTACCCACCAAAATAGCACACAAAAATCAATACCATGTTCTAGTGAAATAACAAAGATTAGGGCCATCATTCAATAATTGAAAGATTCAGATTAGTGATTCTTATCACAATTCCATTTAATTCTCCCTTTTGGGTTATGTGTAAGATAGATTGGTAAAATGAAAGATGACAGTGGATCTCACAAATTTTATCAGGTGGTGAACAAATTGCAATTGCTGTTCCATTTGTTATCTTTTTATTGGAGTTAACAACACATGCTCTACCTCTGGAATGCAGATATCAAGCTGACTTCTCCCAGCATCTGTGCAATTATCAGAGAAGAGCAGGGTAAGTTTCCATTCAGCAGAGAGCTGTCTTATCTCAAGACTATGCCAAACCCCTGTCTCTCTTTCGTGATTTAATCTCCAAGAATTTAGATTATCTCCCCATATCACAGGACATCTCTCTGGTCTACTATATATTATTTATTTATTTTTGGCTGTGTTGGGTCTTCATTGCTACGTGTAGGCTTTCTCTAGTTAACGGTGAGCGGGGGCTACTCTTCCTTGCGGTGCACGGGCTTCTGATTGCGGTGGTTTCTCTTGTTGCAGAACACAGGCTCTAGGCACGCGGGCTTCAGTAGTTGTGGCTCGCGGGCTCTAGAGCGCAGACTCAGTAGTTGTGGCACATGGGCTTTGTTGCTCCGCGTCATGTGGGATCTTCCTGGATGAGGGCTTGAGCCCGTGTCTCCTGCATTGGCAGGCGGATTCTTAACCACTATGCCACGAGGGAAGTCCCTCTGGTCTACTATATTGATGATATCACTGGTAAGGAAGAAGCAGATACCTCTAAGCTTGACAGAAGGTGGGAGAAAAACTCTCAAAGTATTCAGGATTCTGACATGCCTATGGTATTCTTGAAGATGGAGAAAACTAGTGATTTATAACATTTTGGTATATCAGCACTACTGCTATACCTTGTTACACTTATCACCATGAAAGAAGACACAAACTTCATTGGGGGTCTGTGGACCTTGAAGGCAAATATATCACATTGATCCTTTTGCCAAGTAAATTTTAAAGCACCAGCTCTGGTAGGATCCCTAGTCCAACTTTGAGTGGGCCTCTTGATTAAGATGCAGAGCAAGCAACCAATACGTCAAATAGTACTTGAATTGTCTGTGGCATATCGGATGGAGTACTGAATGAAGCCCATGAAGCCTGTGGCAATCACTCATGGGAGAATCACAGCCAAAGCTACCAGAATTTTAGAACAATATCTTCCTTGGCAGGTAATTCTTCACTCGTTGAGAAACTTCTGCTGGTTCCTGGATGGGCAAGGCAAAACGAGTGAAGAGGAACGTTTCACGTAGCAGGAATAACCTGAGCAAAGAAAAGGCAGTGTATGTACTGAGTGTTCTGGAAACTATAAACCTTCTTGTTCGGTTGGTTTCTGCATGAGAGTAGATTTATTAACTAAGGGAAAAGTTCCTCCTATTATATTACAGAAAATGCATCCAAATGAATTTGAGCCAGTCTGATTTTCACCTGGATTTAAAATCCTATAGGCAAGAATGCCTGATGGAAGATATCTTTCACTTTGGTCTGAAATCAGGGAGTCTGATTCCTCTAGCTCCGTTTTTTTCCCTAAAGACTGCTTTGGCTATTCGGGGTCTTTTGTGTCTCCACAAAAATTTTAAGAGTTTTTGTTCTAGTTCCGTAAAAAATGCCATTGGTAATTTTATAGGGATTGCATTGAATCTGTAGATTGCTTTGGGTAGTATAGTCATTTTCACAATATTGATTCTTCGAATCCAAGAACATGGTATATCTCTCCATCTGTTGGTATCATCTTTAATTTCTCTCATCAGTGTCTTATAGTTTTCTGCATACAGGTCTTTTGTCTCCCTAGGTAGGTTTATTCCTGGTATTTTTATTCTTCGTGTTGCAATGGTAAATGGGAGTGTTTCCTTAATTTCTCTTTCAGATTTTTTATCATTAGTGTATAGAAATGCAAGAGATTTCTGTGCATTAATTTTGTATCCTGCAACTTTACCAAATTCATTGATTAGCTCTAGTAGTTTTCTGGTGGCAACTTTAGGATTCTCTATGTATAGTGTCATGTCATCTGCAAACAGTGACAGTTTTACTTCTTCTTTTCCAATTTGTATTCCTTTTATTTCTCTTTCTTCTCTGATAGCAGAGGCTAGGACTTCCAAAACTATCTTGAATAATCGAGGTGAGAGTGGACATCCTTCTCTTGTTCCTGATCTTAGAGGAAATGCTTTCTGTTTTTCACCATTGAGAATGATGTTTGCTGTGGGTTTGTCATATATGGCCTTTATTATGTTGAGGTAGGTTCCCTCTAAATATCGTGCCACTCCCTTCTGGCCTGTAGAATTTCTGCTGAGAAATCAGCTGTTAACCTAATGGGAATTCTCTTGTATGTTATTTGTCATTTTTTCCTTGATGCTTTCAATAATTTTTCTTAATCTTTGCCAATTTGATTACTATGTGTATCGGTATGTTTCTCCTTGGGTTTATCCTGTATGGGACTCGCTGCGCTTCCTGGACTTGGCTGGCTATTTCCTTTCCCATGTTAGGGAAGTTTTCAACTGTAATCTCTTCAAATATTTTCTCAGGTCCTTTTTCTCTCTCCTCTCCTTCTGGGACCCCTATAATGTGAATGTTGTTGTGTTTAATGTTGTCCCAGAGGTCTCTTAGGCTGTCTTCATTTCTTTTCATTCTTTTTTTTTCTTTATTCTGTTCTGCGGCAGTGAATTCCACAATTCTGTCTTCCGGGTCCCTTATCCGTTCTTCTGCCTCACTTATTCTGCTATTGATTCCTTCTAGTGTAATATTCATTTCAGTTATTGTATTGTTCATCTCTGTTTGTTTGTTCTGTAATTCTTCTAGGACTCTGTTAAACATTTCTTGCATTTTCTCTATCTTTACCTCCATTGCTTTTCCGAGGTCCTGGATCATCTTCACTATCATTATTCTGAATTCTTTTTCTGGAAGGTTCCCCATCTCCACTTCATTTAGCTGTTTTTCTGGGGTTTTATCTTGTTCCTTCATCTGGTACATAGCCCTCTGCCTTTTCATCTTGTCTATCTTTCTGTGAATGTGGTTTTTGTTCCACAGGCTGCAGGATTGTAGTTCTTCTTGTTTCTGCTATCTGCCTTCTGGAGGATGAGGCTATCTAAGAGGCTTGTGCAGGTTTCCTGATGGGAGGGACTGGTGGTGGGTAGAGCTGGGTGTTGCTCTCATGGGCAGAGCTCAGTAAAACTTTAATCCTCTTGTCTGCTGATGGGTGGGACTGGGTTCCATCCCTGTTCGTTGTTTGGCCTGAGGCAACCCAACACTGGAGCTGACCTGGGCTCTTTGGTAGGGCTAATGGCAGACTCTGGGAGGACGCAGGCCACGGAGTGCTTCCCAGAACTTCTGATGCCAGTGTTCTTGTTCCCACGGTGAGCCACAGTCATCCCCCGCCCCCCCCCGCAGGAGACCCTCCAACACTAGCAGGTAGGTCCAGTTCAGTCTCCCCTGGGTTTACTTCTCCTTCCCCTGTGTCCCAGTGCACACACTAGTTTGTGTGTGCCCTCCAAGAGTGTAGTCTCTGTTTCCCCCAGTCCTTTCGACGTCCTACAATCAAATCCCACTAGCCTTCAAAGTCTGATTCTCTAGGAATTCCTCCTCCCGTTGCCAGCACCCCAGGTTGGGAAGCCTTATGTGGGGCTCAGAGCCTTCACTCCAGTGAGTGGACTTCTGTGGTATAAGGGTCCTCCAGTCTGTGAGTCACCGACTCTGCAGTTATGGGATTTGATTTTGCTGTCATTGCACCCCTCCTACCGTCTCATTGTGGCTTCTCCTTTGTCTTTGGATGTGGGGTATCTTTTTTGGTGAGTTCCAGTGTCTTCCTGTCGATGATTGTCCAGCAGCTAGTTGTGATTCTGGTGTTCTCACAAGAGGGAGTGAGAACACGTCCTTCTTACTCCGCCATCTTGGTTCAGGCTCCCTATACTTTCTTAAAATGATAAAACGTATACCTCATTCCAAATGTTGATATCCTACTTAATGGAGGAGTACTAGAAGTCTGCTTGCTAAAATCAGGAACAAGACAAGAACTCCTATCTCTACTTCTTTTTAATGTTGAATTAAAGATAGCAGACTTCACAGCCAGAAATAAGAATGCAACTCAAGACATTGAAATTGAAAAAGAAAAGTTCTTAAAGTATCTCATTGAAAGTGACATAATATTGCGTCTGAAAAGCCCAGGAGGTTTAATGCTGAAACTAATACAAGTGATAAGAAAATTTAGTCATGTAGAAGGATATAAAATTAATACACAAAAATCAATAGTATTTGTCTGTACAAACACTAGCAGTTAAGAAATATAATGAAAGAGATGACATCTTCATTTACAATAACAAAAAAAAGGTGAAATACTTAGAAGTAAAGGAAATGAGCAATGCACAAAACTTACATGTGAAGGACTTTAAAAAACTCCTGAAAGTCACACAAGTAGTTTTGAGCAAATAGAAAGATATTTTTGTTCTGTATAAGAAAACTCAGCATCGTAAAAATGTCACTTCTTCCAAAGTTAATGTATAAATTTGTTACAATAGCAAAAAAAATCTCCACAAGTACTTTTTGTTCTGAAGCTAGCAATCTGATTCTAAAATTCAGATGGAAAAATAAATAAGCCGTAATGGTTAACAAAGCCCTGCAGAAGAAAAAGTAGCAATGAAGATGTGAATGTACCAAATATAAAATATACTATACTGTACCGTGCTATACTATACTGTAGCTAAAAACAAGTGACATTAGTGTATGAAGAAACAGACAAATGCAGCAAAATAGAAAATCCAGAGTAGACTGAAGTACAAAGAAGCATTTAGTTTAGTGCACTATGAGAGTGACATTTCAAATCACTGAAGAAAATATGGAATTTTAACCAATGAAATGTGGACAATTGGATAGTCATTTGGAAAAGGATCAATTGCAACCACACCTCCCTCTTTCTTCTTCCAGGCTACAGAGTTTGCTCAGTCTTTGGAGGAAGTGTGGAAGCAGTGTTTCTGAGCAAGGTACACTGAAATGGAATGCCAGTTTTGGTACATTTTCTGGACTGACAAATGTTCTCGTTGATTTCATTTCCAGGTTGTAGGAAACAGAGAGGATAGAAGGTAAATTAAACTACTCTTTGAGGAAACAGTGAGACTGATCCAGAATGTGCAGTATTTAAAAGACAGTTGTCCTTGACTCAGCCAAATGTCAATGTCAAGGAACAAACAAGTAGAGGAGATTGTTCTAGGAAAAAAGAGACCTAAAACTTAATGTAATATGTTAGCTATGATTAGATCTTTGTGTAAAGACAAAAAAAATTTATAAAAAGTATTCTTGGGATCATTTCAGATCTCTTAGGTGAAATCATGGTGCTTTGGCTACATAGGAAATGTCTTCTTCTTAGGAGATGATGTTTATATACCTGAGGTCCACAATGTACTGTCAAGTGATTTAGTTATATGTATAAACAAGTATGGCAAAAGGTCAACAACTGTTAAACAATTGTACAGTTCTGTTAGTGTTTCTGAAAGTTTTCATAATGAATTCTTTATAAATAAATAAAATTTTTCATAATAAAATCTTGGGAAAATGTGATCCTCCTTTAACAATGTCTATTGTTGTTTAGTTGCATAGTCTTTTTTCATGGTCCTTTGGTTTTTTTTTCCTGCTTGTTTTTCTCTTCTGTTTGCATGTTTCTATCTCATTGAGATAAAAAAGGGCGAATCTCTTAAAGCCTGAACTTTGCTCACAAATAGTAAAATTCCATTCTCCTTGGTTACCTTCACTGTCTATAAGATGATTATTAAATTACCCTCAGAATTTAAGGTACAGAGCTTCTTGATATAAAATTATCGGTTCACATATCCAGTACTTTGAAGGGAATTGGAGATATTTGAAATTTTAATTCTGTGACTTTCTTTTCTTCCTTCCTTCCTTCCTTCCTTCCTTTCTTTCTTCCTTTTTTCCTTTCTTTTCTCCTTCCTTCCTTCCTTTCTCCCTTCCTCCCTTTCTTTTCTCCTTCCTTCCTTTCTTTTTTCTTCCTTCCTTCCTTTCTTTCTTTCTTCCTTTTTTTCTTTCTTTTCTCCTTCCTTCCTTCCTTCCTCCCTTCCTCCCTTTTTCTCCTTCCTTTTCTTTTTTCTTCCTTCCTTCCTTTCTTTCTTCCCTTCTTCCTTTTCTCCTTCCTTCCTTTCTTTCTTTCTTTCTTTCTTTTCTCCTTCCTCCCTCCCTCCCTCCTTCCCTCCCTCCCTTTCTTTTCTCTTTCTTTCTTTCTCTCCTCCCTTGATTTATTTTTTCTTCTAAGCTGCTTTTGGTACTCAGTTGTTTGTTTGCTTGTTTGTTTTACTTGCCAGACTTTTATAGTATTTTTGTACAGGGAAATGAAGCTTTTATTTATCCTTCTACTGTTTCCTTCTGAATATGGGTGAGTTTGGAAGGAGAAAGTGGGCATATACAGTTCATCTCATTTCTCTACCTTTGTCATGGGAGTGACCTGCATTCTATCATGCCGTGGCTTCTGAGGTGATTGAAGGAAAAGAGACTTTAAGAAGTAAACCTACACATATATGGTCAATTAATTTACAGCAAAAGAGCCAGGCATATACAGTGAGTAAAGTATAATCTCTTCAATAAATGGTGTTGGGAAAACTGGACAGTCACATGCAGAAGAATGAAACTGAACCACTATCTTACAGCATACACAAAAGTCTGCTAAAAGGCTTGAGTTGAAGACTTAAAGGTAAGACCGACCTGAAACCATAAAACTCCTAGAAGAAAATATAGGCAGTAAGCTCCTTGACATTTGTCTAGGCAAAGATTTTTTGGACTTGAAACCAAAAGCACAAGCTACAAAAGCAAAAATTAACAAGTGGGACTATGTCAAACTGAGATGTTTCAAAAAAAATAAAAAAACTGAGATGTTTCTGCACAGAAAAGAAAACCACCAACAAAATGAAAAGGCAATCGATAGAATGGGAGTAAATATTTGCAAATCATGTATCTGATAAGGGGTTAATATCCAAAATATATTTTAAAACTCATACAGCTCAATAGCAAAAAAAAAAAAATCCAATTAAAAATTGGGCAGAGGAATTGAATTGAATAGACATTTTTCCAAAGAAAATATACAAATGGACAACAGGTACATAAAAAGGTGTTCAACATCATCAGTCATTAGGGAAATACATACCAAACCACAATGAGATACCACCCACCTTATACTTGCTAGTGTAGGCTAATAGGAAGGCTATTATCAAAAAGACAAGAATTAACCATTGCTAGCAAGGATGTGGAGAAAAGGGCACCCTTGCACACTAGTGGTAAGAATATAAATTGTTGCAGCTACTATGGAAAATAGTATGAGTGTTCCTCAAAAAATTAAAAATAGAACTACTATATGATCCAGCAATTCTACTTCTGGGTATTTATCCAAAGAAAATGAAATCACTCAAAAAGACATCTGCACTCTTACGTTCATTGCAGCATTATTTACAATAGCCAAGACGTGGAAATAACCTATGTGTCCAAAGACAAATGAATAGACTTAAATAATATGATATATATTTCAGGTGACCTTTGAATGAGTGAGAGTCAGAGGTGCCGACAAACACCCCCCCCCAAATCTGAATCTAACTTTATGGTCAGCCCTCTATATCTGTGGTTCTGCATCCATGGATTCAACCAACCACAACCATAAACATAGTAGCATATGTACTAAAAATAAAATCCATGTGTCAATGGGCTCATACAATTCAAACCTGTGTTGTTCAAGAGTCAACTGTATATACACAGTGGGACATTATTCAGCCGTGAGAAAGAAGGATTTCCTGCCATTTGCAACAACGTGGATGGACATTGAGGGCGTTATTCTAAGGGAAATAAGTCAGATGCAAAAAGACATACTGTATGATCTCACCTATATGTGGACTCTAAAAAAATCAAATTCGTAGTTGTAGAGAACAGATTGGTGATTACCAGAGGTATAGGTCAGGGGAGAGGGAAACGGGTGAAGGTGGTCAAAAGGCAAGAACTTCCAGTTATAAGATAAATAAGTTCTGGGGATGTAATGTACAGCAAGGTGACTATATATATATTTTTCCAAATAAAGGGATGAATGTGTTTTATATTTTATCAATTTATAGACATTATATTGAGTCACATATCCTTTTCTTACAGCCAGACATTTGGTCTTTAACTGTTGCAAACTGGTCACATTACATTAGCTTTAGTGTTTGCCTATGTAGGTTTTTTTTTTTTTTTGGTGGGTCATTGGTATTCCTGTTGGCTTCATCCCAGGTGTGTGACTACTTTTTATAAAGGCAAGGCAACTGACCATGGACCTTAAGTTACCTGCCTACAGACTTTTCCCTCTTTAAGCAAAAGAAAGTGCCTCAAGAAAGGTAGAGTCTGGGCTTCCCTGGTGGCACAGTGGTTGAGAGTCCGCCTGCCGATGCAGGGCACGTGGGTTCGTGCCCCGGTCTGGAAAGATCCCACATGCCGCGGAGCGGCTGGACCCGTGAGCCACGGCCACTGGGCCTGCGCGTCCGGAGCCTGTGCTCCGCCATGGGAGAGGCCGCAACAGTGAGAGGCCCGCGTACCGAAAGAAAAAAAAAAAAAAAAAAGGTAGAGTCTTTCAGCTTCAGGAAAAGTGAGAATATGTAGTTTCCGAGCTATAGTTTGAGGTCCTCACCAAAGAGGGCTTTCCTCAGTAATGGCACAGACTCTGGGGACCTTGACCAGATGTTAATTTGCACATGACTTTTCCAGATGCTGGATAGTGTGGAGTACAACCGAGTTTGGCCAAACTTATTTCAGCAAAGGTGAGGATGTCAACAAAGGAGTAGAGCCAAACAGTAGAGCCAGACAGTGGGTACTTTGAGGTGTACGTTGCTGCAGCTTGATTTTGAATTCAAATGTGTTGGCCTTGGAATATGTCCATGAGCCTTGCAAAAAACCTTAGTGATTGCCAGCCGTCCACATATGCACAAGAGTCTTAATAAGCAAAGAAGGCTGAAGCAAATATTCATTATATGGCAAGATGGTCTTTCCATAATCAGGCCTTTCAGGTATTGATACACAGAATGATATTTGCTACTCTTAAATATTCCATTCCTGAGCTACTGGGCACTACCAAGATTCCAGTTTCAAATTGTTGATGCCCAGAGTAGTCTACTGCAATAGGTCAGCTGTCCAAAATTTTATTCCTTATTTAGGCTCAAGAAAGAAATTGTAGAGATGTTACCTTTGTCTGAGAGACCATATCCATGGAAATTTTATGCTTCTGACTAGCAAACAAACAGCAAAGATAAAGCAGATTGCACGTAAGCTGAGAAGGATGAGGATGATATTACATCAAATTAAATGCTATTTAAATGTTGGAATAATGAGAGGTAATTCCCTGAGTAGGAACATCCAATTCTAGGGGGAAAAAAAAAAAAAAAAAAATATATATATATA
>NW_020175192.1:8232524-8351135 GCF_003031525.2 Neophocaena asiaeorientalis asiaeorientalis
TTTTGGATGGTGTCTGTTTCAGTAGACCTGGAAGTCATTGATTTGGAGTTACTCATATATAGTTCAGAGCCCTCTACAGGCAAAATCTCAAATTCCCATCAGTGGTTCCAGGAGGTTACCCTTATTTACAGTGATTAGTTCCGTCACGAAGTTGGGAATGGATTTTCCTGATGCATTGCTTATCTCCTCCTCAGAGTCCTGGTGGACCATAGGTTTAGCCCAGTTTAAGAGAAAAGAAAGGCTGGAGAAGGTATTAGGAAGGTGGACGCGTCTTCATTACCAATGTTTTCTTCCAATGTCATACTTTTCAGATGCTGCTGGTGAAATGAAATCTAATAGTGCCAATGAACTTGACATTAGACCCAGTCAATCCCTCTCTAATTAGATCATGCTTGCAATTATAGAAGGATTGTGTCTACTTAACTTTTTACCAATTAAGTGAACTAATTTTAATAACATTCAACTGAGTATAATTTTGCTTGGTGAATCTGAGTCTACATGGTGTCAATACTTTCTTAATATAATTCCTGAATATGCTGCTGTTTCTCAAGAGGGAAAATGTACATTGACCTATGTTATCATAGTTCAGTCTGTTCCCATCATTGCTACTTTTAGCAAAAACTGTACAAAGTTTTGTCAAATGGATGTCATCATTGATTAGTTTTCAGCTCTTCTAGAATCTCCCATTTTTATATACAGGTCATTCTAGTGAGAATCTGAGACTCTCATAATTTTATCCAAAAATCCTTTAGATCTATAATTAAATGATCAATTACCAAGTACCTATTGTGAACCTAATTTACTAGATTTTTCTGTACAAAGACATAGAGATGATTGCAGCACTCAAGTAGGACATAGTATAGTCAGATAAACACAATGTAGAGATGTTTTAGAAGATAACAAGAACTGAAAGAGTATACATACCACTGTGTCACTGAAAACAGACAAATCTTGCAAAGAAAATAAAAAAGCACTTTCAATACAGAGCTAAAAATCTTCCCTTCCCCAAAGCAGCTGGCTGGGAGAAAAACTTCTGTCCACAATTATTCAAATGTTCTCTTTTCTCAAAACTTCCCTGGGAAATACATTAAAATGGCAATAAATAAATGGAATCTAAGTACTGTGATATCCCCCAAAGTTTATTGAATCCTCTCCCCTTCTGTTGCATTAATTCTGTATGTAGTGTTCTGCTAGAAAAACATTCAGTCTTGTTTGAATGAGATCCAGTGATCTCAGGCTCTTCTACAGTCTTATTGTGCTGAAGGCTCTACTGATTGACCATGGTTTAAGCCAAGATCTGATTCCTTCTACTTTCCAATTATTGTCATTAATTTTTGCTCTTGCAGTCACATGAAATACTTTTAATGCATCTTTCATATGACAACTTCTAGAATATTTCAAATCATCTATAATTAAGTCTTCTTTTCTCCAGGCAAAATTTTCCAGTTTCTAATTATTCTTTATATATATCATATATATATATATATATAAAATTAAGTCCCCTCACCCTTCAGGGATATATTCTAATGCTCTGATATACCTTGTAAAGTATGTGCCCAAGAAATGATAAGGACAAACAGGTAACAAATAGAGAACATTGTCCTTTCTTATACAGGACACCATATGCGTATTGATCCACCATAACTTATATTTTGCTTTGGGGGAAACAATGTCACAACTTGACTTAAAATTATTGTAATGTCAACTTAAATTCAGTCTCATATCACCCCTTTTCTGTAATTTTGTAATAGGTATGGGGGTGTCCAAATGGGCAAAAACAGTTAAAGGTAGATAAAGGTAATTTTAAGGACATTTAGCACAATTTCATCAATTTAAAAATTAAAAGGTTCGAGGTAGGAGGTTACAGCACTTGCCAAGATTTTATAACTAGTATGATGAAATTCAATTTCCCTTCTCAGGCTATTTATTTCCTGTTAAATCCTCTACTTGATTCTTTCTGAAAGATCATCATCTGGTTATTTGGGTATTGATAATCTTCCCAGATGTTTTGGCCTAAAATTTCTTCCTCCTGTGCTTCATATTTTAGTGTTAGAGTCAAGACAAGAAGCTTGTGAATGGGGATCAGAGAAAATGCCTGCGTCTTAAGGATTGTATCTGATAAGAATCCTATAGCAGCTAAACCCTCCGGATATTTAATATCATCTTCAAATGTTATTATTGTTCATATTTGCTTTAGTGATACTGGATAATTTAAGAGTATCTCTTAAAAAATCATTAAAGCAGCATTTTCCCTCAAGTTATAACACACAAATGGGCTTCTGTCCTGAACAAAAAAAACCAAATTGGTTCTACAGTAAATGAAATTTTCTTGCTAGTACATTGACCCCACACAGCCCATATTAGTTTTGTAAATGTTTTGTGTAGTAATGACAGGCAGCCTGCTATGCTCTCTATAGCTAATAAAGAATAAGACCAGATTTTGACAGGTGACTGTCAAAACCCACGTGCTATGTAGAAGAGAACTGGAAGGAGGGAAACCAGTTGGGATTACTTAAGGAAGTTTTGTATGATGCCAGGCATATCACAGACACAAGAGATATGCAGTGAATGGTTCACAGCTCTTCTGTTTTAGCCAAGTAGGTGGTATCACTTTTTGTCAGCAGAGTGAATGGTTCAACCGTGGCAGCGGGCTGTATTGAATAATACAGTCTAAATTGAACTCACAGGTGCTGACTTAGGGATACCTGAAAGTTCTTTCTCAGTCTAAAATTGGTGCTTATATTGATAAGGAATACTAGGGAAGTAGAGGAGGCAAATCTCTGTGCATTGTCAACATTTCTTGATGTATATGGACTGCTCCCAAGTCAGTGGGATGAGTGTAAGGACTACAGGACTTCCCTGGTGGTGCAGTGTTTAAGAATCCACCTGCCAATGCAGGGGACACGGGTTTGAGCCCTGGTCCGGGAAGATCTCACATGCCATGGAGCAACTAAGCCCATGTGCCACAACTATTGAGCCTTCGCTCTAGAGCCCGTGAGCCACAACTACTGAGCCCGCGTGCCACAACTACTGAAGCCTGCATGCCTAGAGCCCATGCTCCACAACAAGAGAAGCCACTGCAATGAGAAACCCATGCACAGCAACGAAGAGTAGCTCCCACTAGCCACAACTAGAGAAAGCCCGCGTGCAGCAACGAAGACCCAACACAGCCAAAAATAAACAAACAAACAAACAAATAATTTAAAAAATATATAAGGACTACAGCACTCCAATATTCTCAGTTCTTCTAGTTTGGGTTTTTATAAGACATACACCCATGCCTCTCTTCCTTTTTTGGTTCCTTCGTCTAACTTCTCCTTGGTTTTCTACCCAGTACCTCACATTGGGTCTTCTCTAGCAATCTTTGGTTAATCCCATACTGCTCCCTTACTCCTATACCAAGTTCAGCTCCATAAACCCACCACTTTGTGTTACTACAGTGTTATGACATAGATAGTGGTTGTGTCTCTGTAACAGAACTGTCCCTCCTTAATGGTAAACCTAGTGCTAGCTGATTTTGTTCCAAGTATGTACAAATCTTACAGTGTTTTGTAATCTAAATTTTGCAAAAAAAAGGATACGATTTAGTTTTGTTTTAGTCCATACATATTACATTTTAAAACTTTGTCCCCTATACGAATCTGTTCTTTTTCTTATATTTTCATGGTTAATCTCTCAACCCAATAATTTATTCCTAACACTAATTAATATCTAAGTATTGATCATGTAATTACGGATTCCAAAGAAGAAACTGAGTGTCTATATCATGCTTTATCTCCTCTCTTTACCCACCTCTCCTTCTATTGCTTCTTCCTTTTTAAATGATCTTACATCAAATCACTATAAAGCACCATTGCCATTTAGAATCCTGTGTTCAACATGGGCTGAGAATATGACTGCATGGAATCAGCTTTCAGATAATGTGGGGTCTACAGAAGACACAAATCCAAATTAGTTCTCTTCCCCCAAATTTATTTCTAATTTGTTCAAATATAAGCCTGAGAAATCAATGCTACACTTAGCATTATGTAAGTTTGGCATAGGAAAAAGCCCAGAAATGATTTATTCCAATTTCTGACCACCCAGAAAGCACATCAGCTACTACTTGATACCTGGTTTCCAGAGTCTATTAGATTTGCTTACAAGAGAATCTATTAGATTCTATTTTAAGTTCTACAACATTGACAGTGGGATTAATTGCAAGAAAATTCTTCCTTTTCTTGAGCTCATAACTTCATCACTGTGGTTTCCATCTATTGGTCATTTTCTTTCTTCTGGAATTCCACAGAAGGTATCCTTCTCTTTTCCAAAGGATGGGATCTAAAAGAATATGCCCAGTGAATTCTCTGACATTCACTGCCCAGTAGTGTATTATAATACCTGGTATAAGAAAATAATCTCCCCTAGTATTGCATGAGGATAATAGTGGTATGGGTCATAGTTTTCTAAACCTAATTTGTTAAAAGAGGTATGAGCTGTCTGCTTCATTTTTTTTCTTAAGAAAAAGCAAATTCCAATATTGAAAATATGTACATTGATCTGTGCACATCATGCTTTAAAATTCTTTCAGTCAGTGCTCTCTACATTTCATGATTTGCACAACCAGCTCTGTTTATATTTACATGAATCTTATTATAGAAATAACTTCTAGTTTGAAATTGCATTTACCATACCAGGGCTTTTAGATTTTCTTATTCAAATTTTATCTCTCTTTCTCTTTTATTTTCATTATCTTTTCATCTTAACCCAGAAAGTGTAGTGGCCTACTTTCTTGTTCAATAGATAAGAATTTACATACTGCATTTTTTAAAACATCTTTATTGGAGTATAATTGCTTCACAATGCTGTGTTAGTTTCTGCTGTATAACAAAGTGAATCAGCTATACATACACATATATCCCCATATCTCCTCCCTCTTGTGTCTCCCTCTCACCCACCTTATCCCACTCCTCTAGGTGGACAAAAAGCACTGAGCTGATCTCCCTGTGCTATGCGGCTGCTTCCCACTAGCTATCTGTTTTACATTTGGTAGTGTATATATGTCAATGCTACTCTCTCACTTTGTCCCAACTTACCGTTCCCCGCCCCGTGTCCTCAAGTCCATTCTCTATGTCTACATCTTTATTCCTGTCCTGCATATTTAATAAGAAAGTTTTTAAGCCATTTTATTATGATTACCATGTTTTGGTTGGTTGACATAAGCTTTGAGTAAAATATATTCACCATTAGTTTCCTGGCCTTAGGGAGCTATACTTAAATAATTTGATTTGAGGATAAGATTAAAAGATAATACAGTTTATGGGTAAAATTACCGTTTACTGAATGTGACATTTTCTACCTGCTGTATGGAATTTCCTAGCATGTTTGTCAGCAGTGAGTATAGTTATCAGAGGGTGTGCAAATATATGGGCTTATACAACACTGGGAGAGTTCAGTCGAAAGATAGACTAGGAAAAAAATACACTTGGAACAAGGGTAGAGACCTTCATTATGAGCCAATTTAGGTGGTCCAAGAAGAGCACGTGTCCTGAAGACATAGGCACTTATACCTTCCCGGTATCGGGAAACTTGGGTCATGCAACTATGATCTCAAAGTTCTTAACCCATTTGTAGCCTCTGTCATTCAGGGTTTTCTAAGCTGACAATCAAAAGTATTTTGGTTTCCCTAAGCCTTTAAAGAAAAAGCAAGTGTCTTATTCTTTACATTTAATATGTGCCTCTTCCACCTAATATTTCAAATAAGGGGGAAACCTGGCAGTTTAATAAATAGCTAATGTTGACACAAAAAAGCAAGACACACATATAAATCCTTCCTGTAATTGACTATGGACAAGATGGTTCATGAAGGTAGATAATGTGAGTGAGCCGTGATTAAATTTGAAGGTTGGTGAAATCTTCACAATACTTGCAGAGAACAAAGAAACTCACAGATAATGAGCATCTACACTCTTCCAGATATGTGTTAATCATTTTATATTCATAAATTTATCTCATGCTCACAAAAATATCATGAAGGAGCTTTCAACCTTGTGTTTGTGAATGTAAAAACCGAGACCAGGTCAATTAATTGACCAGTCCCAGCCCATACAGAAAAAAAATCAGCAGATATGATCTGATATGAGAAGACCAGGATATGATCTTGTGTCTAATGTAGAATGCCTATGAAAATGTCCTTATTTAACTGTAAATATTATCAGTAGAACTTATAGCTGACATGTCTGTAAAACTTCAGTAGGGAATATCTAGGTTCATTGGAAAGAAGATCAGTTTAAGAAAAAAATATGTGAAAGCTGGTTGCTGAGATGATACGAAGAGGCCAACGTGGCTGAATCGTCAGCAGGAGTGGCATGCGGCATTAGCAGGTAGGCAGCAGCATGATGGCCCAAGAAGAGAGGCTCCAAAGAAAATATTCACCAACTTCATAATTCGGAGGGCTGTCTAACCATGAAAATGTGAGGAATCTACTTTTTAAGTTTTTAAAATTATTTTATTATTTTTAATGTATTTTTCATGTTCAATAGTCAAAAGACAGCAATTTGATAATTTCCTCCCCCAAATAATTCTATTTTATGTCAACATAAGGAATAGTATATAAGCCAGATACTGAAGAGCTTAGAGGGCAACCTTTATTATCCAGTATATACCAATTGTTATCCTCTTTGTTACAGTCAAAGGAGAATGTTGGATGCCTGAAAGCTGTCATCCAACCAACAAATTCTCTTTGGAGAATTAAGTTGTGAGATTGTAGATAAATATATGTGGACTGGGATGAGATGAAGAGATATGGAAAAAGAAAATTCTATCTCACGTTCTGTTTCTAACCTCAAAGAATATTCTCTTTTGAAGGAACATTTTGAAAACTCAACTTATAAGCAGAAAGCCAGCAAAAAGTTTTAACTTCATAGCTATTGAATTGATAATTACACCTAATACTAAAATGCAGTTAATGATTCTTTTTTAAATGAGATTTGAAAGAGTGAAGTAAAACATAAGTAGAGGGCATCAGGCAACAGCTATGCTTCGAAAAGCAACCAGAATTGACTTTAGTTGTCGAAGCAGTTAAGAAGTGGCAAGCAGAGTTGTCCCTATCTATTTCAACTATAATTTAAATGGTAAAAACAAAGCAAAACAAAAAACTCCCAAAAAACTCAACCACCAAAACAACAGAAACAAAAAGTACTTAGCACTGAATCAAGCACTATCGAAAACAATTGAGATCTGTGCCACTAAGGTGAACTCCAGCAATGAAAAAAATGAGTAAAACATTGGAATCTTGGCAGTAGAGGTTAATGGACTATGGAAGAATCACCTTGGGTTGAGAAGGTTGAAGGATAAGGAAAATAACACCCATGTAGTACAGGCTAACAATTTAAGCACACATAAGGTTCTTGTTTTAAATTTAGACCCAAATACCACGACAGCAAGTCTCCAGGAATTCTAAAGATTAGGCAATTCTTGGTATCAGAAGGCACTGTTCATTCAGTGAATATGTCCATACAGGAAAAATCCTATCAAGCATGGACCGTGGGAAGGGTAAGAGGCATGATCTTTCTCTGACAGCAAGTTGGGACCCAGTCCCAGAGGAAGGGACCAAGTTTCTAGGCAGCGAAATTGACTGGACGTTGGGGCAAAGAAGAAGTATGGGCTCCATGGCTTCACAGGCTGTTTGCCTGTCACCTTCAATGTCTGAAAGGCAGCAAAGGACACAACGCTAGAATTTGACACTTGTTACAGGTCAGCTTAACTTCAGGACTAGGTTAATTACCTCATTCCAAGTTATCGCACAACTAAGTTGCAGGGATGGAGATTGTAATAAAGGGTGACAAGCTAGTTGAGTGAAAAGCAAGAACAGATAAATCTTACAGATGAAGAATATCAGTGGATCCACCTGGGGATAAAAGAGAAAAGAGCTGAAAAAAATTAAAGATATGGACAGATATTTTATTTCTTTAATGCTTAAAATAAAGAATGGGATTTAATCCAAACAAAAAGTCCCATTTGAATGTTTCTGTTTCAGTGGAAAAGGCATCATTGACTAGGAGATATGAGTTATCCAAACCTGGTGTACTCAAAATGGTCTATCCTAACAGGTGTCTCAATCTACCTGGTGACACATACACAAAACTGCAGTCACATTCATTTCTTCCTTCAAGATACACTTACTGAATACTCTATATATACTTGGCAATAGGATTACAACTGTTAAGAAAAACACAAAAAATTTCTGCCCTCTTGGAACTTACATTCTACTAAGGGACAAAAGCAAATAGATAATATAATATCAGGCAGTAAAATAAAAACAGTTATATAAAATATGAAAAATGAAGAATAAGTAAATCGAGAGTGGCAGAAGTTCTTATTGTAGGTAAGGGGGGTTTGGAATGCCTCTGTGAAGAAGTGACACTTAAGCAGAAACTTGAATACAATAAGAGCCATTATGAGAACTGTGAAAATAATGTTCCATGCAGAGGGAACAGAAATAACAGTTGTTCTAAGGCCAGAGGATGCAAGACTACATAAGAAATAGCAAAGAGATAGGGTGACTAAGGTGACATGAGTAAGGGGGAAAGTGGTTAGAGATAATCTTAAAAATAATACAAGGGACCAGCTATTTTAGGGCTTTGCAGGACTTTTTATTTTCTTCAAAGTATGAATAGAAACCATTTAAGATTTAAACAACTGAGTGGCATCATCAGTCATGTGATAAAGGGATAATTCTGAATTCTATATAAGAATAAAGTTGGGAGGAATGTGTGGTACGTAAAAGAAAGAGTTGATTCCAACTAGAGAATGATGGTGTCATTTACTGTGATGGGACTCATTGAGCTAGAGCTGGTTTTGATGACAAATCATGGGTTCAGTTTTTGACAGGTTAAGATAGAAATTCTTATTAGACATCCAAATGGAAATTTGTGTTTAAACTATGGGACTGTGTGAGACAAACCAGAGAATGAGGACAGAGGTGTGAAAAATTAAGGGGTCTAATCCAAGATTTGAAAGTTTGGAATGAGAGGTAGATACCACAAGGAGATGGAGAAAGGGCAACCAACATGGTAATCGGTAAAATAAAAAGGTACAGTGTCACTAAGGCCAAGTTGGAAAAAAAGTGTTTCAAAAAACGAGTGGGCTTCTACTTTCATTCATGAAGTATGAACTACAATAGAACTTTCTCTCCCTTCATAAACAGATGGAGAATCAGATTATATATACAAAATAACTCTTTCAGACATTAGAAAATGTCAATATAATTTGATAATTCCTGAAAAAGAAAAAAAAGGAATAAAATGAGGTGATCTCTTGATGGCCCTGGGTTACCGCCTAGAGGTGATTTCCAGGCTGCAGAGGTGTGATAGTAAATCACACATTGCCCAGTGAGCTCACTGAGATGAGTAAAGAGAGATCAGAGTTTAGGAAAGTCAGGTTAGCTAGAATTCACAGAAAAGACTTCCAGAGAGGAGAGAACAAAGCTGAGTAAGAGGTCCATAAGTCTGCATAAAGTTCTGCTTGACTACTAATGTGCTCACAAGTAAAGCATCACTATTCTGGGCAAGGGAAAAAAAATTTTTAAAAACTACTGAAGAAAGAATAATAACCAAAGAGCAATAAGAAGAAAAATTTCCAGAGCTCACACAGAGCTGGGAAATATTTAACTTTCCTCCAGATAAAATGGAAATATCTTCTTGAATAAGCAATCAGCATATGACCCAGAAGGCCAAGATGTAAAAATGGGATTAAATTAGTCCTTCAATAAAGGTGCTAGGGAACTTCCCTTAAAAATTTAAAATCAAACCTCAGAAAAATCAAAGAAATCTTCAAGTCTTTAACTACCTGACTGAAAAAAAAAACATTCAAAATCACAAAATCCAGTCTGTAAAAAAGGCATGCGATAATCAAGAGAAAAAGCCATCTATAGACACAGACTCAGAAATGAGGAATATAATGAAATTAGCAGTATGTTTGTAATGCTCAAAGAGGCAAAAAAAAAAAAAAAAAATTTAAAAAGTTCAAAGATTAAAAGACAAAACATTGTGAAAGCAACTAGAACTAAAATAAACATTGAAGGGGTAAACATGACGATGTAAAACATAACGTCAAAAACACAAAATGTGGGGGAGAGGGGTAAAAAATATAGCTATTTTAGAACATATGTGTTTGAACTTAAACAACTACCAGTTTAAAGAAGTAGGTATAGTTATAGGTCAACATATATAACCCTCATGGTAATGACAAATCAAAAACCTGCAATAGATACAGAAAAACTAGAGAAAACGGAACACAAGCATACCACTAAAGAAAATTAACAAACCACAAGAGGAGATAAAAAAGAAGAAATGAACAGAGAAAAACTACAAAAACAACCATAAACCAAGTAATAAAATGGCAATAAGTACACACCTATCAAGAATTACTTTAAATGTCAATGGTCTAAATGCTCCAATCAAAAGATATAAGGTGGCTGATTGGATTTAAAAAAACAAGACCCATTTATATGCTGCTTACAAGAGACTCACTTCAGAGCATCCTTACTTCTTTCCATCTCCAGTCCTACTTCTTGACAAACAATTTATGTATAACCTTGAAGTTTTGGCCTTCATACGTTTCTTCCATTTTGTAGTCTGGAGGAATACAATTCAAGTGCTTCTTGATTCTGTGTCTCCTGGGCTGCAGTCCTAACAAACTCCAAATAAACACCCCTTTATTTCAATCAGTCTCTGCTTCTGAAATTTCAGTTAACAATATTAATGTTTATATTGAAGTGCAAAAGATGTAGAATACCAATAAAATTTTGAAAAGAAGAATGTAGCAGACTTAAATTTCTTGATTTAAAGAATAGAAGATGTGGTACATATATACAATGGAATATTACTCAGCTATTAAAAAGAATGAAATAATGCCATTTGCAGCAACATGGATGGACCTGGAGATTATCATACTAAGTGAAGTAAGTCAGACAGAGAAAGACAAATATCATACTACATTGCTTATACATAGAATCAAAAAAATGATAAAAATGAACTTATTTACAAAACAGAAACAGACTCACAGACTTAGGGAATGAACTTATGATTACCAGAGGGGAAGGGTGGGGAAGAGGAATAGACTGGGAGTTTGGGATTGACATGTACACACTGCTATATTTAAAATAGATATCCAACAAGGACCTACTATATAGCACAGGGAACTCTGCTCAATATTATGTAACAACTTAATGCGAAAAGATTTGAAGACGAATAGATCCGTGTATATGTATAACTGCATCACTTTGCTGTACACCTGAAGCTAACACAACATTGTTAATCAACTATGCTCCAATATAAAATAAAAATTAGAAAATAAAGAATTACCAAAACGCTGCATTGCCAAGATGTTGGGGTGTTAGGCTACGGGACAGTCGTATAGATGTAGCGATCAAAATAGAGAGTCTAAAAATAGATGTAAACAGCTCACATATAAACAGCCAGTTGATTTTTGACGAAAGTGCAAAGAAAATTCAATGGGGTGAGAATAGTCTCTATAACAAATTTTGCTAGGTAGAGCAAGAGAATGAAGGGATTGTAGAAAGACTTTGAACTGATAGAGGTAGAAAATTTAGATTTAAAAAAGGTCATCATAAAAGGAGAGAAAGTTAAGTTTAAGAAAAAACATGAAGGCAGGTAGAAATTTTGATGAGGAGAGTGGAGAAGGTATGCAATAAATAATCTCTGAGAGTAGGACATAAAGTAGGTGTGCTGGGCAGCATTAAATATAATTTATATTTATAGGTCAAGAAATTCATTCTACACATATCTCAAGCATTGAATCCATTCTAGGTATTGCCCTGGTGACGGAGAATACAGTGGTACACAGAACAGAGACACATGTTTTTTTGTTCTCATGGAATTTGTATCATAGAGGGCGGGACAAATAATATAGCAGTGAACCATCAACAAACAAATAAATAACATTTTATAAACTGACAAATGCTATGAAGAAAATGAAGCAGGGTAATGGGAGAGAGTCCCTGGGAGATTTGCTTGAGAATAACTTTAGATAACGTGTTTAGAGAAAGTGTCTCAAACATGCTTTTCCTTCAAGGAGAAATCTGAATGTGCAGAGCCTAAGGTAAGTTAACTGGCCACAGAGGAATAAAATTTGTGAATTCAAGGGAAATAATAAAGCAAATGATAAGAAGAGTTATAAAAAACCTTGCAAGGTGCACCATCCCTGGCACTATACAATCTTTTTCCCAACCCGATCTCCAAATGTGCAATGTCTAGACCAGGTCCAATGCTACTTTTCTAAAAGAGCTCCCACCTAGTGGGCAATGCACAATTTGAAATCTAGAAAAGAAAAGCACAGTGGTAAGGAAAACATAACAAGACACAGAGGCTGTGTTAATTTTCCACCTTCCCCTAGGGCCCTGAGCCTCATTCTGTTCTACTTCCTAAGAGCTGGCAGGCTTTTGTTCTTTTCCTCTGTAACTGTTTCTCCAGCAGGTACAGCTCCATTTGGCAGCCAGGGCATGTGATTGTTATAAGCAGTGTCCCCATGACATTTCATTAAGCTGGTCTTTCTACACTTACCGTCAGACTACTGGAACCTTGTTAGAAGCACTTGATTGCATCCTATTTTTGAGGCTGTAGCTGTATATCAAGATTCTGCTCTCATGTTAATTTCTTTTTAGTTTCTCCCAAGGTCTCCTTGCTGATAAGAGTATTTTGACAAAGACTTTATCCTTCTACCTTCCCTTCTTTATCTTTGTCTCCCTCCTTGCTTCTCTATAATTAGAGACCATGCTGCTGGCTATAATAGGCATTGCTTTTTTGCTGATGTGATATGTTTTTGCCTGGGTGTCACGGGAGTGTTGAGGTCTGGAAATCAAGATGATGCCCACTGCTCAACTTTATCAAGGCATTGATCTCTGTTTCTTTCATTGATTGAATAAACTTTTCAAATATAACAACAAAAAATGACTTTCTTTTTAAAATGGCCTCCTTCTATGTTTAATTGACCCTCTTGGGATTCCATGTGCATTAAAAAAAAACAACCAAAAAAACCGAGCAAAGCAGATAAACTGAATGTTTTAGGGTAAAGAGGATGAACTGGCTATCAGTGTGTCTTTTGAGGTTGATAATGTCTACTGCTGCTTCTAATGGCTGACTCTTTTTGCTTTAAGATGTGCCAGACACTCTTTTCAGCATTTTACATGCATTATCTCATTTAATCCTCACAACAGTCTCACTTCTTATCAGAGGTATTATGGTAATTCTCGCTTTACAGATTAAAGCATAGAAATATTAAGTAACTTGCCCAAAGTGCTTAGTTATTAAATGGTGGAAACGGATTTAAATCCATGTATTCTGATTCAAGACCCCAGGGCCTTAAAGCTGCATATTCTCAAGGAAGAGGACCATCTTTTTCACGGGATGAGATTTCTTTTTTTACCTGAAGCAAACGTATGTTTCTCTTCTCTTTTATAAGACACTTCTTTGCCATATTTTTCTTCACCTTGAAATATATGAGCATTCCAACAGGACTAGAAACTTGTAAATTGAATTAGACATATTTTCAAACCTTATTCCTGCCACCTTCTCTGTTTCAGTGTTCAGTCTCTTTTCTGAGACATCACAACTGCCTAAACTGTTCTTTCTGCTTTCAACAACTATCCCTCACTGCCTTCGACCAGCTGCCAGTGAAGTTTCTAACACACAGTTCTGATGGTGATTCTCCTGCTTCTACCCCTTCGTTGACAGCCCGTTTAACTCTAAAGGATAGAGTTCACATCTATCCACATCTAGCGTGGGTTTTGGGTTTATTTACAATCTTGGCTCTACCATTCAAGCACAGTTTCCGACAACTCCTACTGCTTATTTTTGTTGTTTTGTTTTTGTTTTGTTTTGTTTTGCAGTACGCGGGCCTCTCACTGCTGTGGCCTCTCCCATTGCGGAGCACGGGCTCCGGACGCACAGGCTCAGCAGCCATGGCTCACGGGGCCAGCCGCTCCGCGGCATGTGGCATCTTCCCGGACCGGGGCACGAACCCGCGTCCCCTGCATCGGCAGGCGGACTCTCAACCACTGCGCCACCAGGGAAGCCCCCTACTGCTTTTTATATCATATCCTATGCTTAGTCACACCAATCTACTCATTTCTTCTAAAACACCCATGTCACTGTTCATGCTATTTCTGTTCTCTGGGATGACTTTTTTCTACCTAGAAAAATCATTTGTGTCCTTTGAAACCCAGCTCATGAGTCATGTCTTCTGGTATGGATTTTGTAAACTTCTCCGGGCCTTCAGGCAGAACTAATGGATATGGTCCCTCCTGTCTGTCCATAACCCTTTGTGCTTATAGTCAGTGTAACAGTTGCCATCTTATTATAATCACATTTTTACTTCTCACAACAGATTGTGAGTTTCTTAAAGGCAGGAATCATGTCTTATACTCACAGTAGGTGCTCATAAATTTCTGTCACATGAGTGATGCTTAAATAAACGTTATCCATTGCTGTATCACAAACTGGGTGGAGTAATCCAGGAAGCAGCACGTGCACGGAACACAATGGTTGCAATTACTGAGATTCTGGTTTCATTAGACTGGGTTTATGCCTTTCTTTTAAAAAATACCCTCTAGCATACATCTGAGAGTGATTACTAATGTCTCTTTTCCTGGTATAAGGAAAATCACACATAATAAATTATGGTGGGGTTCTCTGAGAAAAAAGAACAGATGCCTTGAATCAGAGGTACCATGCCATTTGGGAAACCTTCTGTACCAAGTGTTGATAAAAGTGTTCCTCTTCACTTTCTTGCATCATCTTTGCTCCCCTCACAGCCTAGAGGCTTTCCTGCCCCATTCCGTCTTCTAAATGAGCCAGTTTATTTGTCTTTCCCTGTAGCTTTTTGTCATCCCCGACTCACTGCTATTTCAGCCTTGGCCCCATCTCACTCTTTTCCTCTGCTGCAGTTAAATAACTTCCTGAGGTTTTATTAGGTTATTCTTCCAGAAGGTGGACTAGTGCCCGGGGGTATTATGGAATAAAAACACTGAAAAGGACAGCCTAGGTATTTTCTATGGAAAGCAGTCACTGTACAACACATGGAGCACATCGGGAAGGAGGGAGAGGGAGGAAATTTAAGGATTATGAAGCTTGCATATTTAAGTTAACTGCTCTTTCCACCTGTGTAAGCACAACATGTCGAGCAGCTTTAAAAAGAATTGTGCATCTCTGCATGTTAAGAAGTGTGTCTGCGAGCCTCAGATGGTGCATTATGAGTACGGAGTAGGAGCTGGGCGGGCAGTGGGCCATGCACTACTCCCTAGACACAGAATCTTCAGATGCCTCTGTGGGACAGCCCGCTCCTTCCAAAATCTCTAATTAAAAGAGCCACTGCCTAAAACCCAGAGGCCACGAGAAGGGGAGATCTTCACTGCAGTTTCTATAGTCAAGGCGAAAAGTTAGAAATAGTTAAATGTGTTTTCTGTGCCTTCCGGTCACCTTTTTTCTGTCTCTCCTTCTGTACCTAGATGTCTCATCTTTCCTCCTTCACCCTCGGAATATTCTAGACTAGAATACTCATGGTGCCTCTGGTTTCTTAAAACCCCACCCTGATTTAGCAAATCATACTCTGAATACCAGATCCTGGAAGTTCTTGGATTCTAAAATTATTTAGCCTCTCTGTATATATTCCACTCCCGTTTCCTCATTGGAACTCATATTATCTATTGGTTTAGGATAATTTTTTAAATTAGCACACACAAAATTAGGAGAACTGAATGCTGACTCAACACTTACACTCTTCTATGTTTATTTCAGTTTTTATCCAAGATTTAATTACTGAATACAGATATATATCCAGAAGATATAGAAGAGTTTCCTGGTACCTCATCAAATTGCTTCTGTGAGCAAGTACTGATACCTGATACACATCTGAGTTGTATTAGCCCTTCTAGCTTCTTTTCAAACAGCAATTGGTGGAATCCTTCACCTTCCATTTTGTTTGTTTTGTCCATCTGCCCAGGCCTCAAATAAACAAGTAAACAATAAAATAGTACCTACTAGTCATAACAGTAAGCCAGTCTAATATAAATCCTCCAGAGAAATATCAGTGATATGATTAGACTTACACTTTTTCCAAGGAGATGCACCTAAATCTCAGTGCATTTGAATTTATATTCTTCTAGCCTGCTCTAAATGGATTAAATATCAATACAATCCTTCTGGCATCAGTATGTGTCCTCTTATTTAAAAACGTCTATATCAGAAAATAGATGTCTAGATATTAATTTCTCTTCTTACCAATTATCACATTTGAATTTAACTAGGGTCTTCTGAAGATAAATCACAGTAATCCAAATGGAAGAGTCACGTGGTACAAATTTCTTGCTCCCAATTTTGTTCTTTCATATTTCATCAAATTTCCACATGAGGCAATACCTCCTCTGCTTAAGTAAAGAGACAGAGGCAGCACCACCAAGAACATAAGTAAAGAACAACCTCTGATGCATGGGAACTACACTTAACGTTTATGGTCATAGTCCTTACTGCTGACTTGCGTTTTTCTAAGGCAATAGGAAGCCATAAGGGATCCTTCCCTACTTGGTGGAAGCCTTGAACTTAGAGCTGTTGCTGACTTGGCTTCTTTCCACTGTAGAAAGAGGAACTTAACTTAGACACCTGGTAATAGCCATTTAAAGTCAACTTGTGCTGTATCTTCCACCCTCTGCCTCATATACAGAACACCCCAAATAAACAAAGAGAATGTCTCCTGATTCTCCATTTCCTCCAATGTGCTTCTACTGATTGCTTAACTCAACTTACAAAAGCACCAAATTTCCAGGTCGCAAGAATCATTATAGGTCCACATTTTAGATCACATTCCACCTAAAGACACACCTTTTTTACAACATTCTCCAAGAACCCATTCGGCTTCTGCTTAAGCACTGCCAGAGGGGCAAACATCCACAGCTTCTGGAGGCAGCCGTTCACATCTGTACAGGGTAGAAGCAAGCCTGTTGCTCATCCACCATCCACTGAGAAGTTAATAATCAGTGATTGCCCATCGATTCACTCTCCTTGCTTTTCAGACACTCTGTGTCCCTTACCCTCTTCGTTCTCCTAATACAGTGGCAACAGTAAGGAGAAGCTGCTAAAATCTATCTCTTGAGCTCATGGAGGGCAAATGTGATGAAAGACACAGTTGGGGATATGCTAAGAGAAGGTATTTACATTATGTTTTGACTTCAGTTATGGACACGTAATCATCACTTTTGACGCCTTATACCAAAAACTGAGGAGGAAGGGAAAGTGAGTTTGCGTTAGCTATGAGGCCAAGAGTTAAGTGTTGAATATTTTAGATCATGTTGTTTCCTTTATTACTCATAACCACACTGCACAGCGGGTGATCTTAGCCTCATTTTAACAGATGATAAATCATCAGTGACATATACTGGTAAGTGGCGGCATTCAAATGTGAATCCAGGGCTCTTTAACTCCAAATCCACACTCTTTCTATCACAGGAGTTTTGCTATGGCTGAGGCCAAATGAGATGCTTGCAGACAAAGGCTGTGTTTTCTTCTGTAAAGTGCAAAAGTCTCAGAGAAACTTCAGTTTCCTTTTGGGGGTGGCAATATGGAAAATTCAGCTATTTCGGGAGGTAGGACTAACTCAGGAAATGAAATGACAGGAAGTGGGGCAGAGAAAAAGCCCACGCTTGAAGTGAGCCTTGAAGAGAAAAAATTCATTCTGCAGTCTCTTTCTGCAGGAGCCCAAAGTGATCAGCCTGTGAAGCTGCACCCCTTCAAGACAGAGGCTGAGTAAAAGGCCAGAGCAGAACCGAGAGAGCCCCCTACAGCCTTCGTTCCAGCCTTTTCAGTTTGGAGTGTAGCAAGCCCTGAGCTGCAGTGCTCTGACTGCTGTTCAGCACAGTTCCACGTGGCTTTATGTTTACCTTGGGCATCTTTTTAACCTTATACAATTTTAATTAATCCATTATGAACTATACTGAGAGAAATGCCAAGTAGCTGAATTCCCACTCTCCATTCCTGGCCATGGCCCTTGGTCATTATCGTCTGTCTTCTAATTATGGTGAGAGCTTCATCTGGCCTAATATTATGCCTTCTTCAATGAAGAGCATCACAGCAGCACGCACTTACCCTAACAGCACAGCTGTTCCCTTGGATCAGGCCCGATGATGTGTGTGCTGAAGAATTTGGGGGAGTCTTAAACCCCCAAGTTACAGCTTCTGTCCCAACTGCAGTTCTCAAGACTTCTTACTTTCCTTTTACAGCCTGGACAGCTGTGGGATGTTGACTCAGGTGTGGGGGTACTTCCTTTCAGCCAGTGCAAACACCTCACTTGTAAAACAGTCTCTCAGGGATGCGCTCCGGAATTCTTTGGAAAACAGGCAGCTGGAGTCATGATGAAGCCTGTTTATAGGCCACGGACACTATTCTAAAATGTTTTTGTTTTGCGGTACGCGGGCCTTTCACTGTTGTGGCCTCTCCCGTTGTGGAGCACAGGCTCCGGACGCGCAGGCTCAGCGGCCATGGCTCACGGGCCCAGCCGCTGCGCGGCATGTGGGATCTTCCTGGATCGGGGCACAAACCCGCGTCCCCTGCATCGGCAGGTGGACTCTCAACCACTGCGCCACCAGGGAAGCCCCTAAAATGTTTTTATACATACTTTAAGAGCATATCGAGACTGGCCACGTGGCATAGAACCCTTCCTTCTCCCTCTCGCCTTTTCAATGGTAATCTCAGCTGCTTGCTTTAGTCTTGATTTAGATGCCTTAAGTTTTTTTTTTCTTTTGTTATACTTTGTGCTGAATAATTTTTATTTAAATTTTTAAAATTTTATATCAGAGTATAATTGATTGACAATGTTATGTTAGTTTCAGGTGTACAACAAAGTGATTCAGTTATACACATACATGTACCTATTCTTTTTCAAATTCTTTTCCCATTTAGGTTATTACAGAATATTGAGCAGAGATCCCTGTGCAATACAGTAGGTCCTTGTTGGTTATCCATTTCAAATATAGCAGTGTGTACATGTCAATCCCAAACTCCCAATCTATCCCCCCCAACCCTTCCCCCATGGTAACCATAAGTTCGTTCTCTAAGTCTGTCAGTCTGTTTCTGCTTTGTACGTAAGGTCATTTGTATCCTGTTTTTTTTAGATTCCACATATAAGTCATATTATATGGTATTTATCTTTCTCTGTCTGACTTATTTCACTTAGTATAATAATCTCCAGGTCCACCCATGTTGCTGCAAATGATAGATGCCTTAAGTTTTATTTTAACCAGACTTACTCTAAGGAAATATATTCAAGGGGAAGACTGCGGAACCAAGAGATGTGCTAAATCAGCAGAGGTGGCCTAAGGATGTATAAATGACCACTGGCTCAGTGATACTATGCCCATGAAGTAAGAAGTTTCTATTAGCAGATAATGGGTAGTATTGTACAAAACCATAGATCTCACCGTGATATGAAGGAAAGATGTTGAAGAAATTTGCTGCAAAGCCTAAGACAGAGCCAGTGCTGATTGAGATCAATGTCTTTCAGGATTCTCATGACTTCGTTTAAGGTTATTTAGAACTTAAATTGAATTCCATGTGACAACATCACAACAGAGAAATGTTATCAACTCTTTGAAATTCAACCTGAATTTCCCCTTGGTCTTTAATATCCTCCCCAATCTCTTTTGGCACCCATGTCAAGCCACTGAGGACCATTTGCCTATTTAATTCCCTTGTTTGTTGAAAGGGTTATTCTCATTCACAGAAGGAACCTCCTCTCTAATTATCTGTTTACTTTTATCCCTTTCATAATATACAAAGATCACCATACGCAGGTAAGGAAATTACATGATGTATGTCTGTAAATGTAGGTTCATCGTGGGTAAGTGATTGGCACAAATGTGTCTGAGAGGAAAATGCCCCAAAGGGTAAACGATTGAGTTATACAAGAAAAAGATGAAAGTATTGAGAAAACTAACTTACAGAATGAAGATCGGGAACAGCAGAAGATTCTAAGACAAGTTGGCAGGAAATAGCCAAGTCTGAAAGATATTGCAGAGCTTGCAGGATAGTATAGGTATGAGGAAAGTTTTTGAGCAGAATGAACTGATAGGCAAAGATGCCAAGGAAAGTTTTTGAGCAGAAGAATGAAATGATTAGATGCGTGTGGTATAAAAGTCACACTGATGGTGTTTGGAATGGGAAAATTTCCTTTCCCTCTTTTCTTCTTTGGTTCTTTTTGGCTGGTCAAATAATTAAAATGACATGAGACAGACTGACAGTAGGAAATCAAATTTAATTTTCTATGAATGAGAACCCCACATACCTGAGAAGTTTAGAACCCCACACAGATGAGAGGTTCAAAGACAGAAAGGTAAAACGAGGTCTATATGCCCACCTGTGCTAAGGAATGGGACGGAGCCTGGCACTTCTAAGGACAAGGAGTTCATTCACAGGACCATAAGAAAAAGAACAGATGTGTAGAAATTAGCTATTTGCTCTGCCATATAGATGAGGCCACTTAGACAAAATATATCTCCAGTGTTAACTCTTCCCTGGGACAAATTCCCAATGTAAGTTCTTCTAGGTAGTTAACGGAGGACAGTAATTTCTCTTGATCCTGCAGGGTCTCCATTGCCTTTAGCTCAAAGTAACCCTCATGCAAAAGTGGGATATTTGGGGGAGGTCTGTTCTGAACCCCTACAATGGCAGGGTGAAGGATAGAGTTTAGAGGGAAATGAAAGATAGTGAGATCATTGAGAAGCCTGTGGTCCAGTTTAGAGGTGATGAAGGTCTGCCTCAGGGTGGTAGCCATGCAGATACAGAAGAGAAGATGAATGTGAAACCAGAAATAGAATTAGCAAGACTTAGAAACGGGGTAGATGTGAACAATAAGGGAGCTTCAGCAATTCAGGGGGCTTCTCAAGTTTATATCACAGCTGGTTTCAATTTGAAAAGATGGGAAATCTGAAAGAAAGAATTGTTTTGATATTATGGAGTTGAGGTGTGGGGTAAGAGGATTTCAGTAAGGAGGGTAGGATTGCCTTAGATAACACCAGCTTTGCAACAAGATCTACATTTGCAACTGTCTTGAAGGAGAGCGTGATAAAGAACAGCGATGCTGCAGCAAAGTGGAAAAGGATGAAGATTGAAATAGTCTCTTGAGAGCAACTAGGTGGATGTTGGCTAATGTTGCCAAAGCTTGTGAGCGGAAGACAGATTGCATTTGTATGAGGAGAGAATGTGAGGTGAGGAAATGAAGACAGTGACAAGGGAAGAAAGTGACAACAAGGAAAAATAACAAGTGATGAGCATCTAATTCTACCTACTTTGGAGCAAAGATTTCCGTAACTAGGTGTCCAGGTAAAAGACCGTCTGTTTTCTTGAGAGAAGAAGTAGAAAGATATTAGAAATAAAAATCAGACACCTTAGGGTGTCAAATAGGATGATGGCTTAAATACGGAAAAAGATTGTCCCTTTCATCACTAATTTACTGACCTCAATGTAGTGTGTAGTTCAAGATTCTATTAATACTTGTAAAGACCTGAATAGCTAGCTAAGTGGACCAATATTTCAAATGAGCATATAAATAAGGGGATACTGGGCAAAATTAAAGAGTCAGGGCTTCCTTCTCAAAGCCAAAATCTGAAGTAGATCCACCCATCTATCCAATAATTGGTGGAACTGAAAGCAATTAAAACTTAAAAAAAGAAGTCTCTAATATCATTAAGAGATCTGGAACTGAATCTGTGATTTTTAATGTGAATTCAAATGGACAGTTGGATATGAGTGTGTGTGTTTACATGCATTATTTCTTGGATCTGTCTGATGAGAGGTCCCACTGAAACAGAGCAGGACCCTATGGTCTTTTCCCCCATGTCCTCCACCTGCCTTTGGTCTATAGAAAAACTTTAGGCAAAGAATAAGTTTAATCAGAGAGGTGAGAAAAGGCAGAAGCAAAGAAAAGCAGTCAAACAGGACAAAATAATAAAGTTTAGTCATTAAGCAAAGTCAAGGACTTTCAGTTCCTCCTCAAGGGCTATAGATAGTATTCCGAGCTGTATCCTGTGAGCTGTCTTGTAGATACTGAAACCCTCACCAGGTAGAAGAAGTTAACTACAACATGGCCAGACTGTAGCCATGACATAGGCTGTCACAATTCCAAGAATTGGCCTCAAAGAAAATGGGAACAAACCGACCCTGGAACTGAAGATTAACTATATTTGAAACAATCAAGATGACACTGATCAGACCACCAAGGACCAATTTCAAGATGATTGCCAGAGCTGACTGTGCTGTTTCTGCATGTAGCCCCCTCCCTCCGGCTATACACCCCCTGAAAACTCCCATTTAAAAGCTCTTGCCCACAGATTGTCAGTGGGAGAGTCAGCCTTTGGACACAAGTCCGTCCTCTCCCCTGGGTGCAGACCACAGTTCTGCACTGTCTGTCATCCAATGCGTGAAAACTGTTGCCCCGTATACTTCATCCAGTTTTATATTTGTTTATGGTGGAAGGCATTTCTTCAGTCTATGGCTAGGCTCTCCTAAGATAAATTTTGGTGAGTAATGTTTTCCCCATATAATTACATGTATATTAAGTAGGAGACAAATAGTGGAATATTGTTTTTAATGTGGAGTTAAGAACAATGACTAGGGTTGGTTGAGTGCCACTTTACCTTATTAAGAAATGTTTCATGATGAGATACATAATGATAAAATATTGCCAAAATGTTTGCTCTGCTCTGGTGGAATAGTGATTATCCTCATTTTTTAAAGGTGAAAAGCAGAATAATTCTACATTATATTGTAATACATGTCAACTAACAAATAACAAGGCTGAGCACTGAATCCATTCATTTCTCTGATTCTAACGCACTAGATCATCAGCCACTTATTAACTTCTCAAATTTAAAACACATTAATATATCTGAAAATATAGGGACATGATGGTAGAATGTATGGTTTTGAAGAGTTTTCTAAGCATAACATCAAAGGTGAAGCTATAAAGATAAAGGTGAATATATTTCACCATCTAATTTTCTAATTAAAAAGGATCTGTTGTCAAGTATACAAGAAAATGTTGAATGACAAATGGTAAGGTGGAAAAATTATTTGCAACATATGCAAAAGGAAAACATAAATTCTTAATATGTATTAAGTTTTAGATATAATTTTAAAAAGATAAAACCAGAAATAGAGAAATGGGATACAAGCAAAAATGGAACTTCATAAACACATAAATACATACATCAAGAATATAAAAAAATATATACAATCTCACTTGTAATAAAAAAATGCACATTGATGCAAAAAATTAACATACTTTTCCCTTATGAACTTGAAAAAGATGATGATATACCATAATATTCTGTGTTTCCAAGAGTGCTGAGAAGTAAGTGTTGTTATATATTGCAGTTAAGGTTGTAAATTAATGATTGGTTAATGTAACAAAAGCTGTAAAAATGGGCAAGTTCTATTACTTAGAAATTCTGCTTCCAGAAATTAGTGCTGTGTAAATTATCACTTACATAAATACACACACACACACACACACACACATACACATATATATATCATGGTACAAATTATGATGGTGAAAGTTTGGAAGTTACTAAATATTTCACAGTAAAAGTGAGTTCAATGGTTTATGATATATTATCAAAAACTCTGCAGCAATTACAAATACTATACAAGATTATTGCATGTGATAGGGAAAAATGTTATGATGTATTTTAATTGGAAAAAGAAGTTAAAACAAAATTATATAGACAAAACATTGTGAATAGTCTGGTCTCATTTGTGTCATATTCACGCATACATGTCTAGTCGTTATTTCTAGATAGTGAGGAATTTTTTTTCCTTCATTTTGAGTGTCTTAATTTCTACAGTACTGAATATGTATTGCCATTGTAAAATGTTATTTAAAAATCTGTATACACACACACATACACACAAACATAATTGAGATCTGAAGTGATAATAAATCTTTTGGAAATATCTTTTAATTATTTTAATACCCCAATTTTACCTTCCAGGCTATTCTTTTTTTTTTTTTCTTTGTTGTTGTTTTTTTTGCGATACGCGGGCCTCTCACTGTTGTGGCCTCTCCCGTTGCGGAGCACAGGCTCCGGACGCGCAGGCTCAGCGGCCATGGCTCACGGGCCCAGCCGCTCCGCGGCATGTGGGATATTCCCGGACCGGGTCACCAACCCGTGTCCCCTGCATTGGCAGGCGGACTCTCAACCACTGCGCCACCAGGGAAGCCCCAGGCTATTCTTTAGGATGGAATCTTTTTCAAAATCTCTTCTCCCTGGAGCTTCATACTGGTATCTGAATAAGTATCTTTAAGCAAAAGCTCAATGAGTGTGACTGTCTATGAAAGAGAACATCATAACTGTTCCTGAGGGAGTGTGTGTGTGTGTGTAAGGGAGGATAGGGTTTATCAATAATGGATTGATCAATGATCAATGCCTGGGGAATAAAAGAGTCATTGTTGACTCCCCAGATTCTACCAAACATGAGGCGTGTGGTTTAAATAGTTCTAGGAATTTTCACTGCAGGCAGCTCCATGGGGAGTATCCCAGAGCAAGGGACCAAAAGGGAAAAAGCAGACAGTCCTAAAATCAGCTCTCTTCCAAGAAGCAAAGACACATGGGGATTATTTGACAAGGCTCATTTTAAAGAGACTCCACATGCTTCAGCTTTGCCTGCTGTGCATTGAATAAAGTGGTGGCTGGTGCTCTGAAATCCATCCCAGCACCTTGTGTTGGCAGCTACTTGCCAAGTAAATTCAAGAGGTAGCAGCTGTCTTGGAGCAACGGTGTGGCTGCTACCTCCCTGGACCAAAAAGCAAGAACAGGAACCCATCGTGGTTCAGTTTCAGTGAACAGAAGGATATGAATGGGAGGAGGGCTGTCCAAGAGTCAGAAAACATTTGCCAGCTGAGAAACTGGATTATTACTCTTAGAGCTTCTTTTCTAACCCATGAAAATCTTTGGGGGTTGCCTCCCTGGGATCTGCAAATTGCCAAACAAAATTTGAATTAGGCACAGAATGAGGGAAAACTCAGATGCTTTATTTTGCTTCTAGGCAAACATATGCCTATTTAAAACTTAGTTTCTTCTGTGAATTTGTTTTAAAGAATGTTGTGAATTCAGTTGTTTTTCAAAGGAGAATGAATTCCAGGTCTTGCTCTATACCAGAATTTGGCCATATTTTGGACAAGGAGAGCATTGCATTTGCATTTGCAGACTAACAGCCCTTCAGTGTGAAGGTCATTAGGATAAACGGTATAAGGTACAGCACTTTTCTCCATGATCAGTGAGACATTCAATTCTTTGTGTGTGCTGCAAATTTATACTCAGGCTACCTAGGTAATAGCTCTATCTTCTCAACTCCAGTCCCAAAGGGGACCCATGTCCTTTCACCCAGAACAATTCCCAACCCCAGGGTGAATTTTGAGAACAAGTTTGCTATTCAGTGAATTACTTCTCTTTTCTTTGATGCTTGGGGTTAGCTCTAGAAGGTTCATAAATTTTACCTCTGCTGATGGGCTACTTAATTCTCCAGCCACCGTGTGAGGAGTTAAAGATTTATGGGAAAGAAACTCTACCAGATGCTTTTCTGCAGACTGGTCAGGGGCTTCATTTAAATCATTAAAGATTTAGAGAGTTAAAGGGGGGAGGGTATGAGGGGCTTCCCTGGTGGCGTAGTGGTTGAGAGTCCACCTGCCGATGCAGGGGACACGGGTTCGTGTCCCTGTCCGGGAAACTCCCCCATGCCGCGGAGCGGCTGGTCCCGTGAGCCATGGCCGCTGAGCCTGCGCGTCTGGAGCCTGTGCTCCGCAACTCGAGAGGCCACAACAGTAAGAGGTCCGCGTACCGCAAAACAAACAAAAAAAAAAGGGGGTGGGTGGGGAGGGAATGAATGAAACCTCATCATTCTGTCTTCAAAAAGAAATCCTTAAGAATATGGTCTTTTCTTCTCAGGATTCCAAATCATTATAGTAGTTTATGGGTTGCATGTCAATTTGGGGAATATTTGGGGACCTGGGGTTGGCTATGCAATTTCTAGAGCTTTCTTAGTGCTGATAAATTAAGGAAAGAGAGAGAGTGAGAGAGAGAAAGAGAAAGAGAGGAGAGGGGGAGGAAGGAAGGGAGGGAGGGAAGTTGCATAGCCAGAAATTTGATTTCATCCTTTTTCCAGCCTAATTGCAAATGGTAAACAAGTTGAGCCTTCCTGTCTTTGCATAAACACACAGGAAGATAAATAACAGCTACTCAAGGAAAGGCTTTGACCCAAGGGTCCTCTCTGGGCACAGACTCTAAAATGAGAAGGGCTCAACAGCTCCCAAATCTCTGGCCTGTGAGGAAGATGGCCCCTGCTGCCTTGTAACTGAAATATATTGACTCTTCCTGTCAAGTTGGCAGGATTGCTGTAGCTTTGCAGCAGCTTGCTCTGAGTTTCTGTGAGAACAGCGGAGAGCTAGTGCAACAAAGAAACTGCTAAGTTTGATTAATGCATAAGATACTGCACCATGGTTCTGCCAAAGCCTCATTTCAAGACTCAGCATTGTACTTTTGAAGGGAGCAAATATTCAGTACAGCTATCCTCTTTGTAACTTGTCATACAAAAGAATTGACAAATTCCCTGACTGTCAGGAAGGCTGTAAGCTGAGATAATTGCTCTCCTTTGCACGTGCTTCAGGCCCTGCCATCAATTTGCAGCAGGAAGGTCTAAATATTGTGATTTACTCATGTGGCAGTATGTCTTTTTAAAATAATTCTCTTTTATACTCACCTGAAGACTTGAACATTTCATCAGTGGCTAAGGAGTGGTGAAAGCATGAGGATGAGACCTTTATGCCACTAAAGTCCTATAATCAACAGTGGGTACCTGAAGCTATGGAAGGTCCCTCATGGAGAAGTATAGTTTAATACTATAGCATGGAGACAAGCATTTTCATTCCTATATGCTTTCCTGAATGAAGCAGAAGGGTTAGGTGGCTGCTGAGGAATATAGAGTCAGAGGGAAGATAGCAGCACCACTTTAAATAAGAAGTCTGGAGGAGGAGCAGGATGGGTCAAAGTGACTTGTTCCATTTGGACATAATATTTAAGAAAAAAAGAAAGTACATGGAAGTTGGGTTTAGCTAGTTTTGGGGATTTCAGACTGAGCAAAAGACAAAGGAATAATGTATTCTACATAACTAAATATATCAATATAATAGAAATGATTGACATAGGAATATGACAAGAAATTAGAAATTATAGGGCCTCATTCCTTGTCCATAAACCATTTAAGGACCATGGGGTTCCTCTCTCTGTCTTTTCCTGGTAGAATTCAGAGACCCTTTCCAGAGTTGTTGCCAGTACATACACCAAGTTACACTCTGATGTTCAGCTTATGTTTCCAATGCATTCAAGGGACCCAAGAGGTCTGGAATTCCCTTCTGAGTCCATACTCCCCTGAATAGGAAATTAAAGGCTCTTTTCAGAAGTTGCCCAGATATTCAGTTCTTATACTTCTGTTGCTGACTTATATCCCTGAAATACACAGAATCCAAGAAACAGAGGTTTTTCCACTTAGTCTCTGTTTTTCAAATTGGGGTTCAGAGAGTTCTCAATCGAAACATGATCACTAAAGAATAAATCTCCATAATCTCTAATGTACCACAAAAGCTGCCACCTTGCCAAAACAGATAGCTACTCAAACTTCTAAGTCTAAAAGGGAAAAAGATGAATCAAGTTAAACAATGGGAATATGATATATATCTTAACAGTGTAGGGACTTCTCTATTCCAGCCACTTATCCTGGTTCTCTTTAGACAAGAGCCTGGTTGGATCCCAGGTCCCTGCTGGCTTCTGAGTTTGCAGCTGGATAAGTACAGTACAAGCCAGTTCTTGACTATGAGGCAATGCCTGGCAGATGATTAACTCCAGGAGGTGTTTGTGGCTTCTTTGGCTTCTATAGGTTGCAAAACTTTCCATCCACAAGTTTACTGCACTTTGTTCTTTGGTTTATAGATAGTGCTTTTACTGAGGTTTCTCTCTTGGCTAGAGGTGGGGATGTGCTGGCAAAATGCCAGTAGTTGAAATTACATTCCAAAGAAGCACATGTGATAATGTTGAATAGCTTAGACATACAGGGCAAGGGTCCTTAGCATCAAATGTTATACAAGACCAGTGAGGGTCCTGGTGATTTGCTGGGATTTAGAGGACCTACGGACAGATCTCAAGTTTACATCACAAAAGAGATCCCTACATTGCAGCACTATTTACAATAGCCAGGACATGGAAGCAACCTAAGGGTCTATCGACAGATGAATGGATAAAGAAGATATGGCACATATATACAATGGAATATTACTCAGCCATAAAAAGAAATGAAATTGAGTTATTTGTAGTGAGGTGGATGGACCTAGAGCCTGTCACACAGAGTGAAGTAAGTCAGAAAGAGAAAAACAAATACCATATGCTAATATATATATGGAATCTAAAAAAAAAAAAAATGATTTTGATGAACCTAGGGGTAGGACAGGAATAACAACACAGACATAGAGAATGGACTTGAGGACACGGGGAGGGGGCAGGGTAAGCTGGGATGAAGTGAGAGAGTAGCATTGCCATATATACACTACCAAATGTAAAATAGATAGTTAGCAGGAAGCATCTGCATGGCACAGGGGGATCAGCTCAGTGCTTTGTGACCACCTAGAGGGGTGGGATAAGGAGGGTGGGAGGGAGATGCAAGAGGGAGGGGATATGGGGATATATGTATACATATAGCTGATTCACTTTGTTATACAGCAGAAACTAACACAACATTGTAAAGCAATTATACTCCAATAAAGATGTAAAAAAAAAAAGATCCCTATTCCATTTAGTTTGTCAAATAATCATTTTCTCATGTTGTAAATTGGTCTGTATTCAATGTGAATGAAGTACAACAACAAAAAATCATACTAACCCATTACCCCACATTCAACACTGATGATTATTGCATTCTTTTATCTAGGTCAGAATTTCCAAAAATGAGTTATATGAATCTAGTATCCTGTGGAATATAAGTAAGCATTATGGGTTAATAAGTGCTAAATAGATACATGTATCAATATATGTATAAATGAATCACTTTGCTGTACACCTGAAAATAACACAACATTGTTAATCAACTATACTCCAATATAAAATAAAAAGTTTTAAAAAATAAGTGCTATAGAAAAAATTAAGTGGATGAATAAGTTTAGAAAATGCTAAGTTAAACAAACAGAAAAACCCCTGATCTTTAATACATTTTATAAGTTCTGAAAGGTAGATCAAAAAGGCTTGGGGTAATATACACATATTCTTTTTCCCAAATGTGTTTGATCATATATATCTGACTGGACTAGTGTTCCACAGAGAAGGGCTGGGTGTAGGGGAATGGGAGGTGGTGAATAGAAAAAATGATGCTATGATTCTCTGTTGGTGTGTAAATCTTTTGTGTCTGTGTCTATGTGTGTGTGTTGTATTCTTTTAACCTGCCAATCCATGAGAGAAGAAATTATTCTGTATATAAGTGGATCTTCTTCAAATGCAAAGTGACATTTGTTTTTATACATAAGAAAAATATTTATTACATAAATGTATTTGCATACTGCCTTAATTTTTTTATACCTCTTTCCGACTGTGTCCTAAAGAGTGTAAAGAAAGTTGACATCTCAAGAGAGTTGTCTCAGGATTGCACAAGTTTCAGATCCAGATCATAAAATAATATCTGAGAACTCCTAGCTATAGGCAATGATTCAATTTCGCAGGTAAAGTATATACTATGGAAATCAAAGCTCAAAGCTTTAGCAAAATTAGTAAAAATCAGAGTGAGAAAATCGATGAAGCAAGTATGATATGAAGTAAGATTTTTTAAAAACATCTTTAGTCACACAAATTCCTATCTGTATTTTCTTTTATATATAGATCTCCAATTTAAAAATTAGCCTGTTTAATATATATTAAAGGATATATATTTCTTTTACAGAAAGAACATCACATAACTCCACAGTAATTGCAAAAATTCTTAAAGGTAAAAAAAGAAAGGAAAAAGGAAGGAAGAAAGAGGGAGGGAGAGAGAGACAGAAAGAAAGGAAAGGAAAGGAAAGGAAAAGAAAAAAGAAAAACATAGTACAGTTGGTGAAACAGAAGACATAAGAGAATTCTTGATGAAGTATCAATTGGCCAACTTCTAGTGAACATTGCAAACAATTGTTAATAACCCTTTATATGCTCCCCAAGATTTCTTTAGCTTCAGATTCTAAATCAGCCTGAACAGGGTGTTTTGGAAACAAGCGTCCTCCTGCTGATGTTTTTCTTGTATCTGGTTTTAACCTCCTTATCTGGAGTAAGAACAAATAAACAAACCACTTCATCTCCATCCCTGAGTATCATAATTTGGCTTTCTGTAGAATGGATCAAAAGTGTTGCCAACTCCATCCTTCTTTCCACTGTTCCTTAGCTGCAGGTGCTTCGGTCCCAGTATGAGGAGCTCCATTATGGCTCCAAGCCGCTCTGTCATCAAGTACCAATCAAAGCGATACAGAAAGTCGGTAGGAACACCTGTTGGGGGTGTCTGTTTCTGTTTGTAGAAGTGTCTTACAGAAGGAAGTAACTACCTAGCATAATGTGATGTCAGGGCCAAGAGGATAATTCATTCCATTCCCAAATGTAGCCCTTGAAGGCTTGCTGAAGATCTAAATTAAATTGTTGAAAGTGAATGCCTTCAGTTTGATTTTTTACTCCCGATGCAATTTATTACTTTAAAAGCTAGTGTAATTAAAATGACACACTGCACAGTGAATGGGGGACATGCGTTCCATCCCTGGTTGGACCAGTATAACTATGTAATCTTAAATGCACCACTTCTTCTTACTGAACCTCAATACTTCCTTATATATGAAATGTAAGGATTAGATTTCATGATTTCATTGACACTCCGAGAAGATGTTTATCTCAAGCGATTGTTAGTCACTTATGCTTTGGTGTATGGATGAGTTTCTGATTCATGGTTGAGAAAAGATTTGTCAAGGCAAGAAGGATTAGGATTTTGTATGTTTCACGTGAAGACTGGTGACAAAGGTACAAGTGATATAATTGAAGGCACTAAGGCAAATTTTATAGCATAATTTTGTCTGTACTGGTGATACATCTTATAGGAAAAAAATTTAAGTTCAGTTAAATCTAAGTTTCACTGCAAACTCACAGTTCTTTACCAAACTGGCTAATCTCATTGTACTCTATGCCATGCTTTGAGATAGGAGTGGAAGGGATTTATTATCAAGATTCAAACTTACAAAACTATATCATTGCTTCATTGTGTGCTTTGCCTTGTTTTACTAATGTTTCCTTCAAGCCTCCTATCTAAAGGAACATGCAAAGAAAAGTCACATGTCATCTCTCTCCTGAATAGAATTTCTTGGTTGTAAGTCTGCCTATGATATTTTTCTTTGTTGCTATGCCTCTGAAAGTTATGGAACCTTAAGCCGATCTAGATCAAACCCTACCTAAAAAAAAAACTTCTGCTACATCTATGACAGGTCCATGCTGGGTAAAAAAGTCTTACTGCATCACTTCTTCAGAGTCCTGGAGACTGGGGGCTTATTATTTTGCCAGGTGGTCCATTCTCAGTTTGGGTATTTTTAAAATGGTAATTCTTCCTCTCATTAAGTTGAACAGGGAGGTTCAAACTTTAAGCTGTGGATCCCATCCCCTATAAGAACATGGTTATAAAGCTGTGCTCTATTCCCATAACTGTTATTCCAATATGTGAAGTGATCAATCACACCCAACCTAATTTTCTTTTCTCCAAACCTGCCCTGTCCAACATAGTAGCCAACCACCCACATGGTTAGTTTTATGTATCAACTTAGTTAGGGTTTTGTGCCTGTTATATAATCAATCACTAATCTAGGTGCTACTGGGAAAGGTATTTTGCAGATATGGTTTACATCTATTGATACAATCAGTCGACTTTAGTAAAGGAGATTATCCTCAGTAATATGGGTGGGTCTTATTCAATCAGTAAAAAGATTTATAAGAGCACAACTGAGGTTTCCCTGGACAAGAAGAGATTCTGCTCCTGGAATACAGCTTTAGCTCCTGCCCAAGGTTTACCCAGGAGTTTCCAGACAGCCCTCTGCTGTGGGTTTTACACTTGCCTAGAAAGGCCCCATAATCACATAAGCCAATTCGTTGCAGTAAGTTAATTGCTCTCTCTGTGTACGTGTAATCAGTTCTGTTTCTCTGATGGAATCCTGATTAATACAGTAGCTATTTACATCTTAATTTAAATGAATTAAAATTAAATAAGATTTAGGGCTTCCCTGGTGGCGCAGTGGTTGAGAGTCCGCCTGCCGATGCAGGGGACACGGGTTTGTGCCCCGGTCCGGGAGGATCCCACATGCCGCGGAGCGGCTGTGCCCATGAGCCATGGCCCCTGGGCCTGCGGGTCCGGAGCGTGTTGATCTGCAGCGGGAGGGGCCGCGACAGTGAGAGGCCCGCGTACCGCAAAACAAAACAAACAAACAAAGAAATTAAATAAGATTTAAAAGTCATTTAAAGTGGCCATATTTCACATTTCAGGTGTTCACTACCCATTGGGACAGCACAGAACATTTCCATTGTATCAGAAAGCTCTAGTGCATAGAGCTTTCCTAAACCAAGCTTTTCCAGTTCCCTGAATCGTTTCTTATTTCACGTGCTGACTTAACATCACACTACATTATCATTGTTTTAATATCTCTGTTAAAATATTATACTGGCAATTGAACATTATATCCTCCATGTGAAATCTGATCAGCTCAGGATACAGGGGAGTTATGCTCCCTTAAGCTGGATATTATTGAAATGGTTCCCAAAACTATCCATATCTAGATAGTCAGGCTTGCTTTCCCATCCACTATGGAAAAATTTGTTCCACATATCCCTCTAGGTTGCCAGTAAATAATTTTACTATATAAATAAAACTAATGAATTGAGAGGAGATGGAAGAGAGAGAACCTAACCTCAACAGCTGCAGTGCTGGGATAATCGTATTGGAAAGATTAAGATTTACTCATAAACAGAAAATAATAACAAGTAAAAAAGAAGAGAACGATCAAGGGAAACATTGAGGACTATAGTGTGGAAAATAGAGACGAGGGGCAAGGGTGAGAGATGGAAGGAAGAAAATCTTTTAAGCAGTCAGAGACTCTAAGAAGGTTGGTGAGAGAAAGGAATGAAGGAAAGATTATTTTAAGAGGAGGTGGTTGCTCTTTGAAATAAATCTTCTCTAATGTTGACCTAGAAATGTATGTAAGGACTGGGCTTACTTCAAATCACTTTTAATTGTTTAACTATTTTCCATTTTTAAAATTTGCTTTTTAATGAAATATTGCCCTCTGCAAGAACTATGGAGACCCAGATTTTATTCTGTACGTATTATATTGCTATTAATCTGGTCTTAGATTACAGTTAAATTTATTGCACTTGCATCTCTTTGCTCATTTATATGGAGTCTGTAGTCGATAAAAACTGCTAAAGGCTTTTACCATGAAATGTTATTAAGTCTGGTCACTCCTTTACTTAGGTAACTGACTGCCAGTGTATATATAGAAATTTACATTTTCTGTTAAATTTACTATTGTGAATTTTGTTCCATGATACTTGTGGGACAATACAAGAAATTTTTAGTAGCTTCTCTGATCGCTCATATCTCATTTCTTTCTCACAATTAAAATGCCTCCAGCTCCAAGTAACAGTTACCTATATGAAACTCACGTGAACAAGGAAAACTACCAGTTTGTTGTCGTTAAAGTAGATGTAGAGTGGACTTCAAAAATTATCAATGCAGGGGTTGTACGTCATCGGTGTTTAAGGTCCATCCTTTCTTTCCAGTGTGCTTTCTATAGCTTCATCATGAAATGATGCATCCTCATGGTCACACAGTGGCTGCCAGGCACATTCAAAGTGACTGTGTCCTTGATCACATAAAAGATAGCGAGTAGTTTTCATGGCTGTCTCTTAAGACTTAAAGATGTTGTTAGAAGCCTCCAGCATACTTTTTCCCATTGATCAGATTAAGATGATGTGCTCATTTCTGAACTATCTCTGGCAAAGTAATAGGACCTTCTTAGACTAATCATGTCCTCATCTGTAAGGTGAGAGCAGTCAGCTTTCTTTAAATTGTATTTATGTTGAGAAGAAAGAAGGGGTTAATAGATGTTAAATCAGTAATCTACTCCTTGTATTTCAATAACTCTTTCAGTTTTGGGTGACTGAAACTGTTTTGATTATGTCTTTATCCAATTTTTTTTTTTTTTTTTTTTTGCGGTACGTGGGCCTCTCACTGCTGTGGCCTCTCCCGTTGCAGAGCACAGGTTCCGGATGCACAGGCTCAGCATCCATGGCTCACGGGCCCAGCTGCTTTGCAGCACATGGGCTCTTCCTGGACCGGGGCACGAACCCGTGTCCCCTGCATTGGCAGGCGGAACCCCAACCACTGCGCCACCAGGGAAGCCCTATCCAATTTTTAATTAAAATGTTGATAAGGTAGCATTCAGGGATATCTCCAGGAATCACTTTTCAACACGGCCACCATTTGCTAATTAACAGGCTAAGGTTCATTTTAAAATCACTGACAGACTGTTAATTCATTAGGATCCAGTGTTTATAAAGTGCAATAAGCTGCAAGATGTGTTATAATTTGTTGCTATAAGGAATGTCCAAATGTTTACTGAGCACCTACTATGTGCCTTTTCTGGGTGCTGGGAAGGTATAGTGAACAGAATAGGCAAACATACTTGCTTTCATAGAGCTTATATTTTAAGATGAGGCATTGATTCAATAAATAATTAAGTTAAGTTTTTAGCACATCTGATCATGATAAATGAGGGAAGAATAAAGCAAGAAAGGAGAAGGGAAAATGTTAGGCTGTAGTGGGGTGATTAGGATTTAAATGAGATGGTTAGTAAAAAGCCTCAGTGAGGAAGAAGCAAAGATCTGAAGGAGATCAGGGGATAAGATAAAAAGATTTGTGAGGAAAGAGCATTCCACACATAAGGAACAATATGGCAGAAGGAAGAGTTCAGAAAACGGAAAGGAGGCATGTGTGGGTGGAGCTGAGTAAGAATGACAGAGGGAATGCAAAAGGAGAGGGTAGCAATCGTGCTCGGCTAAGATAATATGGTGCCATTTTTACAAGCTTTTGGCTTGTATTCTGATGGAGATGAGAAGCAGTGGAGAATCTTAGGCTGTGAAGAGAAATAATCTAAATTATGTCCTTAAAAAAATATTTTTCTGGCTACCATGCTCGAGAGTAACTTTAAGAAGACGTTAAAGTTACTGGGACGTCTCTCAGTAACTAGAGGCTACTACAGTTCCATGCCACATGGCCCTGATAAGTAAGTCAAAGCCTGGCTATTTGCTTTTTTTCTGGGCCAGCAGGAGCACATTTTTATGACACTTGACCTTCTTTAAAAGGTCCTCTAATCAGATCAGGTCCACCCAGAATGATCTCTGTTTTGAGAGATCAAGTCACTTGATAAGCAGCTAAGCTCAGGAGTGATATCCTATTGTATTCACAGCTTCTGCACACAAAGCAAAGGGATTACACAGGGGGTGTACTGGGGGGGGGGGGGAGAAATTTGAAGGGGCGCATCTTAGAATCCTGACTACCAAGGACAGTTAATTGTTCAGTGGAAACTTGCATGAACCCCTCTCACCATTCTTGTTTTTTTTACTTTGTCTAACTGGTAAAGGGAATAAAGATAGAGCTTTGAGAAGAATATCGCGTGATAAACAAGTACCCGTTATAGGGAAAGACTATGTTTTTAAGGATGGTCTGCAGCCATGTGAAAGGAAAAGTTAATGTTCATTTGTATGGATCATTTTATACTATCTTCCACTGACCTCAACATATATATATATAAAGTCAAACTCTATATACACAATGCTGCACTGAGATGCAGTCAAAATAATATTTCATTTTAGTATGTTGGTTTGCTTTGGCTTTTACATGGCTATAGGATTAGAGATTTAATAAGGTTACATGTGTACAGATAATGTGCAAGGTCTCTGAAGGATGGGACAGGAGAACTGGTGGGTGGAGCAGCACAAGGGCAGGAAGCAGGAAAGCCAGTGATGCCCTGAAGGTGACGGGGATGAGGAAGCTGGCCAGGAGGCTAGGAAATCCATCCGGATGCCCAGTAGTGAGCATCTGAAGCCAGAATGATGGCAGTAGTGGGGAAGCAAATGCACTGCGGGCCCAGAGAACCTCAATCAGAGAGTCCAACATCTCCTTATTCACACCAATTATCTGGCCGCACAACAACTACTACCACAAAACAAAAATATCATGAGCATCTTAAGGTCAAATAGACTTAACTCAAGGTAGGCAAAGTAGTTTTCATACCTGAATACTAAAATAGTAAAACCTGGAATGCATGGAATTACTTGGGAAACAAGGTCCGGGGGGGTCTTGTTTGTAAGAGCTAATTGTTAAATTTTCAGGAATTTTTGCAACCTGGTTGTTAAACGCAGTCATTGTTAAAACTTAAATTATAAAAGCTTACAATTAAATAGCTTATGTTAAAGGCAAAGGTAATAAATACTTGGAACTCATTACTTCCTAACTACTTTACAACACTTTACCATTGCCTCTGACGCTGAGTATATTTATGTCTGTTGTATCTGTAGAGTGGAAACACTATACAACAGTGGGTCCTTGTACATCTCTTCCCAAATTTGTGTTCAGTCCTATCACATTGGTGGCTTGAACCTGGCCAGAGTATTTACACCACCAAAATCAGGAGACCCAACAAATTGGGAATTGATTTAGTGTTGAAGTTGAAAAAGGTTTCAATTTAATTAATACAACTTACGCAAAGATGAGAAGTAGTTTTACACTACATAACATATCAGATTTAATGATGATAAATTTATTAGGGGAGAGCTATTAAATTAGGAGGAAGCCCTATTTGTCAAATCGTAGTTGAATTGCAGTGGTAGGTTGGCTTCAAATCGAATATCTGGCAGAGATCAGCAAACGCATTCTGTAGGAATCAATTGGCTGTAGGAATTTACAATAAAGAGGAACGCGTATTTGTATGATTATTTGTTAATTGTATGTTATACACCCTTTATATCAGGAAATTTGATTTATATATATACAGTAGTATATATATATATATATCCCCAGAGATCAGACTGTTAAACATTCACCAGGATACCACTGGCTCTAGATGTAATTCTGCATGAGAAGACTTAGGATGAGGTCCCGACTCAGCCACTGGTTTATGAGATTTGGAAGATCTCTTCTTGGCTTCAGGCTTCCCTTCTGTAAAATGAAGCCATCAGTCGGACGTTCCTGCTTAATAAGATTGCTGTGGGAACAAGTGAAGTAACGGATGTAAATGTACTTTAAAAATTTGAGTGGACAGGAAATCCAAAGTCCCTGTCTTCATGGAGCTTACATCTCTGCGCATTCAGTGAAGATTCCTGGAGAATGGGAGCTGGAGGCCATCCAGAGGTCACCTGGCCCAATCAGTCACTTTACAAATAATGAGAGAAGACCACCGAATTGAACTGCTGGGTGTGTGCATGAGTGTGGGCCTGGGGTGTGTATATATCCATTTTTTCCATTCTTAGCTTCAGTAACTTCTAGGGCCGGTTCAATAATATAAGATAATTGGTAAAATAGCGTACTTCAGCAAACTATTCAATGTATAAACCAAGAAATAGCAGCCCGGCACATCACAGGATGGTGATCTAGTTAGCTAAGAGCATTTAAGAAATACGCTTATATGTTTAATGTAAAAAAAATGATACAAATGAACTTATTCACAAAACATAAATAGAATCATAGGTGTAAAAACAAACTTATGGTTACCAGCGGGGAAAGAGGGCGAGGGATAAATTTGGAGGTTGGGATTGACACATACACACTACTATATATAAAACATATAAGTAATAAGGACCTGCTGTAGAGCACAGGGAACTCTACGCAATACTCTGTAATGATCTATATGGGAAAAGAGTCTAAAAAAGAGTGGATATATGTATATGTATAAGTAATTCACTTTGCTGTACAGCAGAAACCAGCACATTGTCAATCAACTATACTCCAATAAAAATTAAAAAAATAAAAAACTTCTTAAAAGTTACCGTGCAGGGTTGCTTTTTCAGGATCTTTGACACTAGAAAAATTTAATATTTAAATTATAAGAAACAAAGTGCACATCGGAGTTATCTGATTCAAGGTAAATATCTCTTCCCAACTCCAGTCTGAATATTAAAATCTCTTTCAATCTTAGGATTCAACACTCACAGTGATTCAGCTTGTCTGATTCAAAAGATTTTTCTTTGCTTTGTAAAAATCTTTTATCCTGTACAATTTTGTAAGTAGACATTAATTCTTAGAAGCACAATAATTCAGTGCATCCCTGATAGGGAAAAAGTCTACATCGACCAGCTGATGTACATTGTATGACTTTGTACCCAATATGTCCTGAATTTTGTTGCAATCTTTTTAAACACCTCGACCAAGAGGCTACTCGATCTCACTGAAATATAGACACATCCATACCTCAAAGAGACTATATTATCTCCCGGTAAGCACTGATTGATGTGTGAATTAAATGTGTGTGAATATGAATGAGATAAGGGATGATGTAAAAAAAAAAAAAAAAGCTTCCTGCAGCTTTTGCATGGTTCATTTCCAATAGCTCCACCAAACCCCCCCCCCCCAGAAAAACTGGGATAAATTCCCAGTTGCGACTGGGGGGTTTCCTTTTGCCCAAAGCAACAAGGTCCTCAGACTCTTAATTCTAGTAGATGAAACTCTGTCTACAGTCATAAATTCTCTTATTATTCATAGGTGATTTTCATTAGATATCCCCTGCTTTGAAGAAGGATTGCCCCACAATCACCCCCGCCCCAAATAAAAACCACATCTAGTGTAATTTCCCACTTACTTAATTTCTTTTGCCTATTTGAGGCTAAGCATCCAGTTATTGCATTAACAAGCTGGAACCTGATTACATTTCAGGCTTTCTTCTCCTCTAATGATTTCAGGTAATATAGAGGTAGAAGAGAATATGATTAATGACAGAGAATCATTTCAACACTTCAGAGTTTATTAATCAAGTGTTTGATACACTGGGACTGTAACTGGAATGCCAAATTGCAGGTGCTCATGCGCCATTTCTAAATGAATCTTAACACATGTAAATCCACCGTTCGTGACGATGTAATTATAGAATGATGATAGAATGACTTGGGGCCAATTTGAGGTCTGCTCATTGGCTGTCAGAGTTTATTCCTGATTCACTCAGACTTCACTCACCACTGGGGCCCTGGGAAAGAGCTATTCCGTGTTCAATCTCCTGTAAAGTTTCCTGTTTTGTGTTTTTTCCCCTTTAACCCAAGTCACGAGGGAATACTGGCACTCAGAACAAACTCGGTGCAAAACAAGCAGTGAGGTTAATGGAAAATAAGCCAAAAGGATGTGAATATGGTTAAATAGTTTGCCCTCGTGTTGATGGACCTCATCTGGCCTGGCTCTTCTCAATAAGAAAAAAGTTATAAATCAGTGACAGTTCCACCATTTATGCCCCAAAGACTCCCATGAAAGAAAGCCTTCCCAGGGGAATTCCCCATCTGTCTCCCAACTAAGTTATTTTTAGTTTATTTGATTTTGTGGTGATCAGGGTAGATACGCTCAAATCCCTTGTTATTTCATGGCACCGAAAAGCGATTTTGAATTTCTGTAGATTTTCCCAATTGTGGGGAGTAAAAATATCATAAAGCCCCAGGCTTCATGAGTCTTGCCTCATCTAACCCTAGAGTCACGGCCGGCTTCACTTTAGGGGAATCCAGGTTAAAGGATGCTCAAATCGCAAAGCAAAAATCAAGTTTCACTCCAAGACTCTCTTAAACCATTATACTTGATGGATTTCCAAAATCATCAGAATTTTCTTTTTTTTTTCTTTTGTTTGCCCGTGGAGGGGTGCAGCAAATTTCTACCTAAATATTTTTGTTTGAGAAAAGTCCAACTAAAGTTCTGACCTAAGTCTACACCTGAAGCTCATAATAAAATGTCCCGTTATTTTACATCCTTTGCAGAAATACATGACTAATGACAACAGACTTTGGTGCTTCAACCACAAATAGTTTCAGAATTAAAAATTAGATGTCACTTCCGCATGCTATATCTCCAGACATATTTAGCTTCTTCAGTGAACTGGTTACTAAGAAAATGCTTGCCTCTGTAGCAGACTATGGTATGTCTGGACTTCCATCATGTACAGCAATAGAAAGAGATCCTGTAGAGCCTTGGATGATGGGGTTACCGATTCTCAGGGTTTCAGTTCCATCTGTAGTGTCCAAATAGGTGACAACTTAATAAGACAGAGGAAAAATCATTGAAATCAGTCATTTATTTACAATTTGAAAAGAGGTTCGCCCTGCTCTTAGTCTTATTCCTTTACAGCATCACAAAATGCTGTTCTTCTCAGGCTGTTACAAAAGGGTCTTTCCTAGGCAGGTGTCTGCAAAGACACCTTGTATCTGCCCAAGTCCTGAGGGAAAAACCTCAGGCCACGTGCCAAGTATTGCCACTGAGTTTCTATTGAACTGCCAGACACAAAGTAAGATAAAGCTTGTTCCCAGGAGTTTTCTGAATCCCTCCTGTAAACAGATCCCTGATGAATCCATAAATCCTTTAGAATAGTCTTATCCAGATGTTTCACTATAAATTCCTAATTGCAGAAATGTTTTTTAAGGATTCAGTGTATATATGTGTGTAAATAAGCAACTATGTAGGTGATATAAATATGCTATTGAATATGTACATTAAAAATAAACTCTAAGGTAGAAATTTAATGGAATGAGCTTGAAGCGACCTATAAACAGCAATTATAGTGTCTCCCTCCCATTTCCCACACCAAGTGTTGTCCCTGGGGTAATAATGATGCAAGTGGAGACCCTCAGCACAGCTTCCAATTTTAAGCAGAAAGCCCTGCTAAAACAGAAGTAAGCCAAGACCACTGCAACGAAACATTCCTCTCCGTTAAACACGTTTGTTAATTTAGGAATATGACTGCTGTTCTCTGTACGTACTTCATTTCCTGAGTGCAGTTTTCTTCCTACATGGTCTGTTTTTCTCATCTTTGTTCCTTCTTGCCTAAACATCCCATGTAAACACTCAGAGTCTCTTCCCTTGGAAAATCAAGTTATGCTTAGCCCCGTACCTCAGGAAACTTGGGGACTGTGTTTCCTTTTCGGCAGCCTTAACAATATAAACGCCCCTTTAATTCACATTGCACCCCTGTAGGAGGTTTTAAAAAGGAAGATGTGCGACATCTACCTGGGTTTCCCAGCTGAACATCACAAGCAGCTGTTGCAGCAGGGCTGGAAGAACAGCTTCTGAACAAAAGTGCCGTCAATAGTATTTCTACAGCCCCTGAGAGACTGTGGAGGTGGTATGCTAGCATTAGTTATTTTACGGCTGAATTATCCAGCTTGAAAATTATTCAATGTCATATTTCCTTTTCTCTCCTGTTGCCTCCCTAATGTCACTTAATTTAATCCCTTCACCAGCATGTGACTAGAGGATGGGAAATAAAATCCTCATCAGCCAATGTGACTGCATTGCATTACCTGGGCCTGTCTAATCTTGGCCGCTTCCAGTATGTGCAAAGCTCTGTGCTAAATTATAAGCTTAGTTTGTTTAATAAAAATTAAGTAGAAATAATCACAAAAATGTGTGATGCACGCTTGGACTACATTAATAAGTATGTACCTGGAAAAAAAACCCAAAAACCCAGCTACTCCCATAGATAAGAACTAGTAAAACCACTTTAACAGAGACTTAACTTTGTTGATTTTACTGGATGGAGAGATTTACTTCAAACAATGCAAATTTCTTAAATACTTTTTGGTCTTCAGATAGGTCCCTTGGGCATTTTCAGGAGACCTGCAGCCTCTGGTTCTCTTTCTCAGGCCTCTTTCCTTTCTCTCTTCTTTATCCTAAACTTTTAGGCAGCAACAACAAATACCCCTCATTTCCTTCTTAAAAGCAGTTTTGTTCTTTTCACCACTTAGCCCCACATGTAGGTAGCTGATGTCTCCGTTAAAGATACTTTGATTTGGAAAAACCCAAGTTGAAGCCAGAAGGACCCCAGATCTCAATGGTTTATCCTCCAAAACTTCCCACTCGCCATCTCTCTTACGGTCACACACCATGCAGGCTTCTCAGAAGCTCCGCCAAAGACAAGTCCAAGGCCACTGGAGGAATTTTTTTTTTTTTTTTGCGGTACACGGGCCTCTCACTGTTGTGGCCTCTCCCGTTGCAGAGCACAGGCTCCAGACGCGCAGGCTCAGCGGCCATGGCTCACGGGCCCAGCCGCTCCGCGGCATGTGGGATCTTCCCGGACCGGGGCACGAACCCGCATCCCCTGCATCGGCAGGCGGACTCTCAACCACTGCACCACCAGGGAAGCCCCGGAGTAGCTTTTGACTGTCTCTTTATGGATCACCAAGTGACAGTGTTCTCTTCCTCGTCACCTCTATCTTTCCTGTGCTTCCACGCGCTGCTCCTTTCCGTCTTCCTTTAGTATACACTGATACGGTCTGTTCAGTGAGAGGCCACTTATTTTGTCCTACTGCATTCACATAATCCTCATTTGAGGTGAGACAAGAGGATGTGTGAACGATTCAGTTTAAAGCCCCTGGTGTTCTGCTAAAAGGTATTTCAGGATGATATCACCACACATGTTTAAGTGTGTTTAAAATTAAGTGTTTAGGCTTTTCCAAATGTCTTTTCCACTTTTTAAATTTTCTGTAAAGCTTAATCATATAATATATACAAAAATCCTGGAAGGAAGGGTTAATTTTTTCCCCTATCCACTGATAAAAAATCATGTAATCAGGAAAACTAAGCTACATACTACATCATGGAATTAATAAGTAATTATACCAGCGCCTGAGTCCAGATTTCTTCACTTTATCTATTAATATACTATTCTGCAAAGGTAATTACAATCTCTAACTCACATCTTCTTCCTTGAGATACCTCACTCTGCCGTCCCCACCTTTGGAAAGAAAGAAGAATGAAATCTCAAGCCAGGTGTAAGCTGAACCCTGAAATCAACAACTCAAAGCTGCATAAAGCCCATCCTTTGGGGCTGATTGGATCAACAATGGCATGGGAAAGACTCAGACCAATGAGGACTCACCCCGAGCTGGGGCCTTCCTCAAGCCATCTTTCTGTTTCAGAATAGAAAGTTAGTGAAATAGATTTAGGAGAGTCAACTAGTGCCCGCTACAAAATCTGTGTGTTGATGGGAAGAAACTGCAGCTTGAGTGTGGGTACAGCAGATGGAAACCCACTGTCCCTACAGCAGCATGAAGCCATGCCATCTCCTGATGGCTCCTTTCCAATCTTACGTCAACCCCGCAGAAGAGACGTGTATGTATGGGGTGTTTTGCCAGGCACCAAGCCTTGATAGCAACCACACAGGCATCTTTTTAGAAGAGTGTGAATTCTCGGGGGGAAGTCAGAGCAGTTGGTTAATGTACAGAAGGAACTGGGGGTGGGGGTGTGGATGGAAAGGATAACATTTGTCAGAACACAGAAAGTCTTCAAATGCTCTTCTTTTTGAGCCAGAGTGAGGAATGTGAACAGATTGAAGCACAAACCAGCGCCGTACTGTTAATTCACAGCCAGACTCTTAACTTGAGATGTGTAGAGCGTGCAAGGAGGAGAGTCTGAATTCATTTCTGCTCTTTTTGCTATCCTCACCCGCCAAAGAAGATCACTGCCGACCTCATCCTCACTTCCATTTTCAGGTACTCAGAAGATTCATGTTTGTCCAAGCATCAGTAAGCTCATGCTGGGGAAACAACTATTTAAAAGAATGGATTGTATTCATGTTTGGCTGAAATTTCCTCACGTTTTCCCAAATTTGTGAAATTTCTTTTTAAAAACGCATTTGCATTATTCTAAGTTTCTGATGCCTCTTATATGCTAATTACTTGGGGTGACTCATTCTCTATTTGGTCTCTCAGTTATCTGGAAAGTAGTGAGCTTCAGAACCCCATCTCAAATATTAAAATTGTTGGTGTACAGGGCTCTGTGTGCTAATAACACATTGGTGTTTTAGAGGGATACCTTCTAAGAAAGACAAGGACAATTAATGCAATATTTTACCAAGTGAAAAGTTAATCTAACCCGCAGGGGACGCGGGTTCGTGACCCAGTCCGCGAAGATCCCACGTGCCGCGGAGCGGCTGGGCCCGTGAGCTGTGACCGCTGAGCTTGCGCGTCCGGAGCCTGTGCTCCGCAACGGGAGAGGCCACAACAGTGAGAGGCCCGCGTACCGCAAAAAAAAAAAAAAAAAAGAGTGCTTTGGCTCAATGATGTGCAGATGTTCAATGATGAACTTCCTTAGATGTGAAGAAAGAGGTTAAGACGTCAGGAATTCTAATCCCATTACAAAACCAATATATCCTATTTTTACTGGTCTATAGATAAGGGTTCTCTGAAAGATTTCAATTGGTAAAAAGAATTCCAAAGCTTAAAAATGTTGGAAACACCGATATAGCTAAATTCCTTCCTATTAGCTACACAAAGAACTAAAGGGAAGCGAATTCATTTTCCCTGTCATTGTCACTTTCTGATATAAAACCTTCAGTAGCTCTGTATTGCCTAATTAATTAGGTTAAAGTTCCTCATTAAAGCATTCAAAGCTCTTCATCATCTTTTCAACGGTATCTGCTATATTCTCTTACCCTTATGTTCCAGCCAACCTAGACTTCTTCCCCCAGAACAAGCTTCTCAGTAACCCACTTTCCTCTTCCTGTCTTTTCTCATGCTATTTCCTCAGCATGTCATGGACTCCCAGGGAGCTGCTTCTCCTTGTTAATATCAGCTAGTCCTTTATTCCCAGTTTACATGTTACTTCTGCATAATACCTGTCTGTACCTTCCAGCAAGCTACTTTCCTTCCTCCCACCGGACTTCCCCAGCACTCTTTACACCTTAATGGCATCTCATAATCTCTTTTATTAATCTTTTTTTTAAACTTGTCTTATTTTCTAATTCATTCTTTTGTTGTTGTTCATTCATTTTATTTCATCCATTTCAAAGTGAGTCTCTGCATCACTGTATGTCTTCCAGAACCTTGAGCACAAATGATGCTCAGTCAATTGAGGTTGAAATTAAGACATACCGTTGGCCTGGGTGGATCATTTGCGAGACTGAATTTGGCTTTCCTTCCATCCTGGAGAAAATCTAATATTTCCTGATTATGCAGCCACTTCTCAGTCTTCTTGGTGCAATAAATGTTCTCTTTCTACTTTCTCTTGGAATTGCCATTCCACTCATAGAGGAAGCAGAAATAATCATTATCTATAAATATATACTCATCTCCTACTACTCTCAGCCACCCTCAGTGTGTTATAGACACACTGACCTCATTGCTATTCTGTGAACAGAAACACAACATTTATTTTTGCCTCAGGGCCTTTGCAATTTTCTCTCTGCGTGGTTGTTTTTCACCTTCGGTTCAGCCAAATCACTGCTCTTGCAACACAGCCTCAAAGAGGCTTTTGCTAACACCTTACCGCAAGAGATACCCTGTTATTCTCCATCCCCATTATTCTGGCCTATTCTACTTAACCTTATATGATATCATATGTTTAAATGGATTTATTGTCTGACCTAGCTAGAACTTAAGTTCCATGAAGGCAAGGACTTAGCCTTGTTTACTGATACAACTCCAGCACTGGGACAGCACCTGGTATAAAAGAAGAGTTCAATAAATATTGAAGTAAATGGAGAACTGAAGAAATTAACATATGGAGACCTTCAGACGGGCGGTGTGATTTTTCAGAAAGAACACTAGACTGGGAGAGAGAAGATCTGAATTCCAGGTCCTGTTCTGTCTTTAACCAAAAAGTGAACTAAGTTAATGCTTTAATTTTAATCGTCTATAAATGATGTTTTCTTTTTTTTTTTTTTTTTTTTTTTTAAAAACAACCACTGCGCCACCAGGGAAGCCCCCGATGTTTTCTTTTTTAAACACTGAGAAAATAAGACAAAAAAAGATATAAATTTTCAAATCTAAGTTTCTATTCTTTTTAAACCAGTTTGTGCTTCTTCAGTGAGATTCATGGTATCTCCTTATACGATGAAGACTTCCTTGTAGGCTGTTGGCATACACTGGGGGAAGTCAGCTTTCAGAAAACATTGTGACATAGACAAGAAGTGACCAGGATTCACCCTGGAGCTATTGATATGTGTGGAGCAGCTTAATGAAATGACAGCTCTTGTTTTGTAATACAGCTAATGGACTTGACAAGAATCACAGTTTCCACACAAGGACACCAGCAGTCCAAATAATGAGTCTTTAACTCACTCACCAGGACTGTCATATCCTCCACATGTGTTTGTTAGGAGCTATATTGAGCCAAATGCTTAATAAATTCAATGATCTTTTCACTAAGTACGTTAGTAGTGCCCGGCTATGATCTTGTTGAGTTGTATTTGTTGTGTTTAAGCAATTAGAAATAGGGCAATTGTTCCAAGGAAGTGGGAGGGAATGGGAAACCAGAACGAATTCGTTGCTTTTCTGAACTGGGATGGGGCAACCGACCTAACTGGGATGCAAAGCCAATTACAAAATCCATTTAAGTGTAACAGATGAAGGTCTGAAAGACTAAACGACTAATTAAGGTTAGGAACATTACATTTAAAAGGGTGACCATTTAGTCTTAGTCCCGTGCTGCATATCTCTTGCCAAGTAAATTGGCAATAGAATTTTGGGAAGAAGACCTTGCTAGAACTCTGAAGTACTAACATGAGGCCAGAGCAGGAGGCATGAAACCAAGCCGTCTAACTTTCAGTGGCTTTCTTGACTTCCTGACTGATTCTCAGCATCGGGAATTTCTTACTATGCACGTTACTACTGGCCTATAGGTCAAGGACTTGAAAAACGCAGACATCAAGCAAGGCAGAATTAAATAGAAACTGGTATCGAGACTCAGGGCTAAAGCTCTGTGTTTTTAGGCTCTCTGGGTATTACTGCCAGGCAGGCACACTTCAAGGTACAAGGTTTCTGAATATGGCTAATTTGATTGTCCACCCCTTTCCTGTGAGCAACTACTGTTAACTCAGCACAGACTGTTCTGCTGCTCTGTATTTCACCTTCTCGGCACTCAGAAATATCACGCATTCTCTAGGGAGCCCGGGGTTGAATTCTATAACGTCTTTCTTCCCTCCCAAACAGCTGACTCTTTTTCCATCCTTTCCCTGCGGTAGCCTCACCAAGATTACTCACGCATCCTATTCCCTTTGCTCAAGAAGCAGCTCTTTCTGTGATGGCAAGAGACTAATACGCCGATACTAGTCCTGATAATTTACGTGGGGCTAATATGTTTGTTTCCAGAAAAACACAAAGCCTTAACATCAATAACATCAAACATATTAAATTTTATGACAAAAGGAAAATTTGAAGGTCATTTATTCTAGAACCTTCCTTGTTACCCACAAGAAACCTGAATACCAAGAATGTGGCTATTCTGACCATGGTGACACAGTGCTCTTTCCAGTAAACCATACTGACACCTTACCAAGATATAAGGTTAGAATATTAGGCTTTTAGAATATTTGATTTTTAGACTTCCTGGTAGGATTGAAGGAAGGACAAGCATTTTAGTGTCCCTTAGAGCTCCCTCATTGCCTCTGTTAATGTATGAGTAAGAGAAACACTACTGTTAGCAGACATACATCATTACAAGCATAGCCTTCTTAAGGACTTAACATGCCTCAAGACACATCATGTAACTGGCAGGAGAGCAATGTGCTAGAGAGAAGCATGGCTTTGCGGGCCAGCTAGCCCTGAGTTTCCATGCTGGCCTCACCATTTTCTTGAAGAGCTGTTTACCCTTCTTTCATCTTCGTTTCTTTATATGTAGAGATAATAATTCCCACATTTCAGTAATATTGTGAGAATGAAAGATATTATATATACATAGGCATACTTTTTTTTTTTTTTTTTTTGCAGTACACGGGCCTCTCACTGTTGTGGCCTCTCCCGTTGCAGAGCACAGGCTCCGGATGCGCAGGCTCAGCGGCCATGGCTCACGGGCCCAGCCGCTCCGCGGCATGTGGGATCTTCCCGGACTGGGGCACGAACCCGTGTCCCCTGCATCGGCAGGCGGACTCTCAACCACTGCGCCACCAGGGAAGCCCCATAGGGGCACACACGTATATAAGTCAACACATGTCTATATAAATACATACACACGTATATACACACATTTGACAATGATTCTGGCATGTAGTAGGTAGTTAGAGAAGTAGTTACTGCTTTTTATTTTGATTAAAGTACCAGGAGAGTGCTTTCTTAGTTATTGTGAAGGGTCAATAGTCACCAAGCTTCAAACGCAGCCTTTTCCTGGTCGCGGACTTCTACCATGTCAGAACTTTGTGAAAAGTTAACTCTGAAAATTGGGACCTGCCAGAAAAGATGACAACACTTTGAATGGCATTCGTGCCAAATCATGTGCCTTTTCCACTGCGTGTGCAGGCAAACACACGCACACACACACAGTTGACTTTTAAGTCCCGAGATTTTGTGAATTGGAGAGAAACACGACGCTCTCCTCCTCACGACCACCTACCTGCAAGAGTAACCTCACTCCATGATGCCCGTGGACCCTCCAGAACGATTCTCCCAGCTACACAGCCAGGTGACCTTTGCTGCCAGTTAGCACCTGGAACGTTCTCCTTTCAGGAGCACCAGACTGCAGGGTCGTGTGGGAGAGGCGGGGCTTTCCAATGCTGTTTCTGTAATCTTATTCCCCACTACGCGATCATGCAAGGCTATAGGGGATTAATGATTGTACTGAAGGACTGGAGTAATTCGGGCGAATTATACCAAGGGGAAAAATTCAAACTGTTTGCCAACTCTTGCTTTCCCCATGGTTCTGAGAAAGCATCTGGGAATTTGATCCCTTGCTGGGATGTTCTCCTGAGTACAGTCATCCCTTGGCATCCTCGGAGCATTGACCCCAGGACCCTCGAGGATACCAAAACCCACAGATCCTCAAGTCCTTTATATTGAAGGGTGTAGTGCAGCCGGCTCTCCGTATCCGCGGTTTCCATATCCACGGATTCAATCAACCACACCCGCGGGAAGTTGCTCCCCTCTCTTGAAGGGCGTATCCTTCTTCCAATCTGCATTGCGCAAATTAATACCCATCTTTTGGGAATTCTATCCCTTATCCTGAGGGTAGTGATGGATTCCCCGGGTTTGGGTTAGTAAGTCAAGGTAATGAACTGGGGCAAGGTTAGGCTTCATGGGTTTTTTTTGTTTTGTTTTGTTTTTTTTGCGGTACGCGGGCCTCTCACTGTTGTGGCGTCTCCCGTTGCGGAGCACAGGCTCCGGACGCGCAGGCTCAGCGGTCATGGCTCACGGGCCCAGCCGCTCCGCGGCATGTGGGATCCTCCCGGACCGGGGCACGAACCCGCGTCCCCTGCATCGGCAGGCGGACTCCCAACCACTGCACCACCAGGGAAGCCCCAGGCTTCATGTTTTGTCATAGCTGGTCACTGACACCTCAAGCCTCAAAGACTAGCTCAGAGGAGGGCGCCACCCTGTTAAGTGGCTCAGCATACTCCAGGCCTGACACCGAAATGCTGAGTCTGATCCTTCTTCGAGATCTCTTCACCTGTGTGAGTTATGGATACACTTATTTATCCTCCTAATTGTCCAGTGAGTAGCTGTTAAGTGCAAATGCACCCCAACATGAACACATTCAAGTCCTGGAATAAATACTAGTTATCAGTGAAATAGTAATTATCATAAATATGTATATATGTGTGTATATATAATACATATATGTATCTTTTTAACTGTCATATGTTTTCAGGTGCCTCTCAACACAATGGTGTGAATATTTCACAAACTTTGGCACAAGTAATTATCTTCTCCTTCCCAGTGTTGCCCTTTGAGACCTCTGCACCTTATTTCTCCTAACGATCACTCCTTTGGATACAAAAGACCTGGTCCAAGATGTGAAATTAGTCCCTGATAGGATTATATTAAGTTCTTTGCTGTGGACACTCGTGCAAATCAATTTCCATTTTGAATAGGAGTGGGGAGGACTGATTTATTTATTTTTCAGTTGGAGGGGTATGTAAAGAAGTAATTTTCCTTCTAGGAATTACATGACCGTTTCTCTCCAGAGTGACTTCTTCTTTATAGACTCTTCCATAAGAAATTGCCTTTTGCGGATCTAGATTAAACCGGATGCTTAAGCCAAAAACTTTTCCCTTTAACTGTTGTTGGCATGCACGTTGGAATAAGCCGGAGCAAAAAATAAACCAAATAGTCTTTGCCCCATAATGGACCAAGCTTTTAGTCAAAGACTGAAAGTAATAAAGGGATTTTCTGGCTTCTTTAAAGTGGGTCCCACAATATCTAGCCTGGTGCTCAAATGCCTTCCAAATCCCCTTTGAGTGCTTTTTAATCTCTGCTAACATGCAGCAGCAAATCAAAGATTATACATCTTCTTCCATTTCTGTTTTTGCCTGGCACGTAACACTAGGCATCCTAGGTCCTATTAGAGTCGGAGCTATTCGAGGGGGACGGGCATCCGAGCAGGCAGTGAGGAGGGTGGGAAAAAACACTTCACCTAATGCTTACCCTTTAGATGTGACGTCTGCAGTTAACAAGACGTATGGTTGTATTGAGCAAGGAGGAGAATGCTTTCCAATTCGGTTAAATGTCTATTTCCACAACATATATAATTGAATTACATATCTGATTAAATCAGAAAATGGGAAGATCGTTGGATATAAGCACCCTGTCCTGCCTACCTTAACGTAAGCTCACTTGCCACCTCACTGCCAGCTTTAATACGGCAGTTAGGGCTGGCAAAACTCTATTTGCTTATAGACCTAATTAGAGATCAAGAGAGTGGCTCACTTCTGATAATTGCATGGCTGTGGCCCATCTATCAGCCATTGTTAAATTGTTGTTATATTAATGTAAAGCTTATAATCACTGCTGTTCCAAATTGAATAAAATGTTCTTGCCAATTCTCCAATGCAATTAATTTACATAAAAGCCTCTGGAACCAAAATTAAAATGATATACATCTTTGCAAAGCCTTCAGTTAAAACAAAGCTAAGTAATAAGGAACTCATACATCTTGTTCCCTTGCATTTTTATGTTTACTGGAGTTAATGGCCAAACAATCATTAAAATGTGCCTAAAACTAATTAAAACTGTTGTGCTCATGCCTCATTTACTCTGTACTCTAATTTATTATTCAAAGCATTAATATTTTAAGCTCCCTGTTCCAGAGTCCAAGGAGATGCCAGGCAGTGGAACAGGAGGTCAGCAGTTCCCCTTCATTCCAGGAATCTGCATATAAATCACATTAATCTCACCAAGGCACTTGATATTGGCTCAGAAGAACTGATGGTGAAGGTAGACTTGTCTGTTTTGTTCCTTCTGCTTAAATTAAGTAAGTAAAACACAGTCATGCATCATCCGAAGATCTGTACAAGGACTGCAAGCAAGAAATAGTACATGATAGATGCCACACTTACATCAACTCCAAAATAGAGAAAAACAAAATTTGTTACATGCTATGTGCACTTCCCCATTAAGAGTGGCAGAGGCAGATATACCAGAGTGGTATTAGGGGTCTTCAGAGTTTCATCATAAATATACAGTTGGTGTGATCGCTTAGAGGAGAGCCAGGTAAGAGAATTCAGTCCGTGTGTCCGACATTAGAAGTCATATTAATAACGCAATATGCTCTCTGATAATTTTACACTATTAGTTGAGTTATGTTGTTACTCAATTACTAATATCTACGATTTATTTAGAGACTACTCTGAGGCAGAGTCTCTTAATAATTTATCTAAGTCTATCCATACAACAATACTATGATTTCTGCCATTTTAATGTTTGATGAGGAACCAAAGCTCAGAAATATTAAGTATCTGGCCCAAGGTCACAACAGTAGATGACAGAGCAGGAAATTAAGCATCTCTGTGTGTTTCTAAAGTCCATGATCTTTCAATTAGACCCTGATGATCACTCTAAATAATTTCGATTCTTCTGGAGCTGATAGGTAAGTATGTCTTCCTCACACATCTCTTAGCTGATTCACCTTCACAGTCTTTGTTCTTTCTTATTATCTCTTTACCATCATAATGCAGATGTGAGGCTGGCACTTTGGATAAATCGAACAGGAGTAGAAATCTTCCACTACAAAAATAACCGATAGGAACCTCAGCCTGTTAAAAGCGGAATATTTAGTAAATTCCTCACTTACCTTGAGTCAAATGGACTGAGTAATGTTTCAGACTAACTTAAAGGAAAAGAAAATACTGGTTACTTTGGCAAGATGGAGGATAAAATGTGTATTCTTCTTGAAACCCATTTGGGATTTTTGATCCTTTGACTTTTGGACCAAGTGACAGGGTAAATGTGAACAAAAAAAAAAAATCCCTCTTAGGGCCTATTTTCATCATCTGTTAAAAAACAAAACAAAACCGGATGCTGTACAGGAAGTTCAAAAAACACCCTTGCAGCTCTATTATCTATGATTTATTTAGAAAGACCTAAATCTGGAGAATGACCATCACTTGGAGCTCTTAAAGTTGAAAAAGAAAAACCATAAATGTGCTCTGGAGTGTGGTTCAAAAGGCAGTTGGAAATGGAAAATTCCTGTACTAATGGGTGGCCATATATTCAGTTTTAAAAACTGTCTTTAAGAACAGAGTCATTTCGTAAAAGAAAAGGTGCCCCTGTGTGTGTGTGTGTGTGTGTGTGTGTGTGCGCGCGCACGCACATTCCCGTAGGTGCACACATGTATGAGTGTATAATCCCAATCTATGGGACAGGTATAGCAGAAATAGGTGTGGGGCTAGAGCTGTGGAGGTGGAAAGGATCTAGGAATTCCATACTCTGGACTTCCCCCTATATCTCTGCAACAAGAAACTCTGCAAAACCCCAGGTCTCAGAAGACCACAGTTTAAAAACCACTTCAATAGCAAATTATTCCAATGGGAGACGGGGTGGGCTGGGGGAAGTCAGCATCTAAGGAAATAGAAATACATGAAGCTCCCCGGGGAGCAATCAGTAAGTTTAGGTTATAAAAAAAAAAATGAAAGAAATGAATAGAGTGATTAAAAAGAAATCAAGGAGAAATAGAGACAAGTGGTATAATACTGTAACAAGGGAGCCAAACAAAGTGCATCAGACTGAAGACAAGAAAATTGACTTTATATGCGGGGTTCAGAATGAGACTGAAAAGGAAGAACTCACTGCTGCTGGGGGATGGACACTTTGGAGGAATGCTGTGGTTGTTCAGAAGGAGAGAGATTACTTTCAAGTGTGGCAAATCTGTGATAATCAGAATAAAGCCAAGCACTCTTGGGTAGAAAAGGCACTGAAAAGTAGCCATAGACAATGGAACCTTTTTGAAGAGCTATGAAGAGTTTATGAGATTTGCGTTTGCAAAGATTTAGGGAAAGGACAAAAGCTGTGCCAGACAGAGGAAAAGGCTGCCAAACCAAAGCATGGAAGAAAAAGAAGATAATGAGTGTCTGGGAATAGCATACCTATGTTTTTTGGAAGCAAAGGCTGAAAAGTAGTGGAAGGTCCATTTATTCATTCAGTGGTTAATTACTGAACTATGTGTTCTACGTGTTGGGGCTGTTAGTCAATAGAATAGGCAAAACCCTTTGACATCATGCTAGGAGGTGACAGATATTATGCAAGACACTACGCAAGATAAAAATACAGATTATAGTCAAAATATATAAAAAGAAAAAAGAACTAAAAAATAGAAACATGAAACATTGGGGTGAGAGTTGAATGGGAATCACTGAATGAGAGTTGAATGAGTTGAATGAGCTGAATGAGAAAGTGAATTTTGAATCAAAACCTGAAATAGTCACATCGGATGTGTGAGTGAAAAGCAACATCACTATCAGAGGAAAAAAAAGAAACCCACCTTTGCCAAGGATCTAAAGAGGGAGCAATCCAGGAAGAGGAGGGTAAGGTGGTTGGACAGTGAGTGGAGGGGAACTTGGTATGAGATGAGGGGAACAAAGTAACCAGGGACCAATTCATGTAAGCTTATGGAAGATGGTAAGTTTATTGATTTTTACTCTGAGATAGTTAAGAAGCCATTGGAGGGTTTTAACCAGAAGAGGAGTTTGATTCAATCTGTATTTTCAAATGATAAATCTGTCTACTGTGTTGAGAGAAGATAGCAGGAGACAAGAACAGAAACAGGAAGATTAGTTAGGAGGCTAGACCAATAATCCAAAAGAGAGAAGATGGTGAATGGGCCAAGAAGATGGTGGGGGAGGAAGTGGTCAGATTCTGGATATATGTTGAAGGGGAGATGTGCAAAGGAAAGGTAGCAGATATGACTTCTAGGTTTTTCGCCTTAGCAACTAAAAGAAAGATGAACAAGTGATGTGGGAAGACTGAGAGAGGAATTACTTTTTGTTTCAGGTTGTTAGGTTTTTTGACAGGAAAATACCAGGAAATTAATTTTAAATGTATTAATTTTTTTTCACTTTGAGTTAGTTTAATCAATCATTTGCATCTCTTTTTAAATCTTTCCAGCGATTCACAATTGTCCATATCAAATACTGAAAAAATTAAAGACTCTTTTGTCTATTTTGCTTCCACTTTTCCATGCAAGTATTTGTGTGTGTGGCATATGTGAGTACACTCACACAATCACATACTCACTTATGTCCACACAAACACACACTCAGATGTGCCACAAGCACTCCCATATACCTCCACACATGTGTTCACGTACACACTCCATGTGCTCATACACACGCAGGTGTTCACACACTTACACACTCACATATACCCACAAGGACATATTAATTTTTATATGAATATGAAACATCAAGTGGAGGTGTTAATTGGGCCGTTAGATGTATTACACTGAAGTTTAGGGGAGAGGTCTAAACTTGAGATGTAAACACAATATGAATGGCAATGCAAAACCATGAAACTGTATAAAACCACCTAAGGATTCAGCATAGGTGGAGAAGAAAAGAGGGAAAAGGACTCAGCCCTGGAGCTCTCCAACAACTAGAAGCTGAAGACATAAAGAAACACCAGTGAAAAAAAAGAGACCAGAAACGTGGAAGAAAAATCAGGATAGTGTAAAAGCCAAGAGAAGAAGGTGTCCCAAGAAAGAGAAAGTAGTCAACTACATCCATTGCTTTTGAGAGATCGAGTTAAATGAATATTGAAAAAAGACCATGGGGAAGATGGCAGAGTAGAAGGACATGCGCTCACTCGCTCTTGTGAGAGCACTGGAATCACAACTAACTGCTGAACAATCACTGACAGGAAGACACTGGAACTCACCAAAAAAGATACCCCGCATCCAAAGACAAAGGAGAAGCCACAGTGAGATGGTAGGAGGGGCGCAATCACAGTAAAATCAAATCCCATAACTGCTAGGTGGGTAACTCACAAACTGAAGAGCACTTATATCACAGAAGTCCACCCACTGGAGTGAAGGTTCTGAGCCCCACGTCAGGCTTCCCAACCTGGGGGCCCGGCAATGGGAGGAGGAATTCCCAGAGAATCAGATTTTGAAGGCTAGAGGGATTTGATTGCAGGACTTTGCTGGGACTGGGGGAAACAGAGACTCCACTCTTGGAGGGCACACACAAAGTAGTGAGAGCATGGGACCCAGGGGAAGGAGCAGTAACCCCATAGGAGACTGAACCAGACCTACCTGCTAGTGTTGGACGGTCTCCTGCAGAGGTGGGGGTGGCTGTGGTTCACTGTGGGGACAAGGACACTGGCAGCAGAAGTTCTGGGAAGTACTCCTTGGTGTGAGCCCTCCCAGAGTCCACCATTAGCCCCACCAAAGAGCCAGATAGGCTCCAGTGCTGGGTCACCTCAGGCCAAACAACCAACAGGGAGGGAACCCAGACCCACCCATCAGCAGACAAGAGGATTAAAGTTTTACTGAGCTCTGCCCACCAGAGCAACACCAAGCTCTACCCACCACCAGTCCCTCCCATCCTGAAGCTTGCACAAGCCTCTTAGATAGCCTCATCCATCAGAGGGCAGAGAGCAGAAGCAAGAAGAACTATAATCCTGCAGCCTCTGGAAGGAAAACCACATTCACAGAAAGATAGACAAGATGAAAAGGCAGAGGGCTATGTACCAGATGAAGGAACAAGATAAAACCTCAGAAAAAAACCCAAATGAAGTGGAGATAGGCAACCTTCCCGCAAAAGAATTCAGAATAATGAGAGTGAAGATGATCCAGGACCTCAGAAAAAGCATTGGAGGCAAAGATTGAGAAGATGCAAGAAATGTTTAACAAAGACCTAGAAGAATTAAATTATAAACACCTAGAAGAATTAAAGAACAAATGAACAGAGATGAACAATACAATAACTGAAATTAAAATTACACTAGAAGGAATCAATAGCAGAATAACTGAGGCAGAAGAATGGATAAGTGACCTGGAAGACAGAATGGTGGAATTCACTGCCGCAGAACAGAATAAAGAAAAAAAAGAATGAAAAGAAATGAAGACAGCCTAAGAGACCTCTGGGACAATATTAAATGCAACAACATTCGCCTTAAATGGGTCCCAGAAGGAGAAGAGAGAGAGAAAGGACCCGAGAAAATATTTGAAGAGATTATAGTCGAAAACTTCCCTAACATGGGAAAGGAAATAGCCACCCAAGTCCAGGAAGCGCAGAGAGTCCAAGCAGGATAAACCCAAGGAAAAACACGCCGAGACACATAGTAATCAAATTGACAAAAATTAAAGACAAACTCTTGAAAGCAATAAGGGAAAAATGACAAATAATATACAAGGGAACTCCCATAAGGTTAACAGCTGATTTCTCAGCAGAAACGCTACAAGCCAGAAGGGAGTGGCACGATATATTTAAAGTGATGAAAGGGAAGAACGTACAGCCAAGATTACTCTACCTGGCAAGGAACTCATTCAGATTCGATGGAGAAATCAAAAGCTTTACAGACAAGCGAGAGCAAAGAGAATTCAGCACCACCAAACCAGCTCTACCACAAATGCTAACGGAACTTCTCTAAGTGGGAAACACAAGAGAAGAAAAGGACCTACAAAAACAAACCCATAAAAATTAAGAAACTGGTCATAGGGACATACATATCAATAATTACCTTAAATCTGAATGGATTAAATGCTCCAACCAAAAGACACAGGCTCGCTGAATGGATACAAAACCAAGACCCATATATATGCTGTCTCCAAGAGACCCACTTCAGACCTCAGGGACACATACAGACTGAAAGTGAGGAGATGGAAAAAGATATTCCATGCAAATGGAAATCAACAGAAAGCTGGAGTAACAATACTCGTATCAGATAAAATAGACTTTAAAATAAAGAATGTTACAAGAGACAAGGAAGGACACTATACAATGATCAAGGGATCAATCCAAAAAGAAGATATAATAATTATAAGTATATATGCACCCAACATAGGAGCACATCAATACATAAGGCACTGGTAACAGCTATAAAAGAGGAAATCAACAGTAATACAGTAATAGTGGGGGACTTTAACACCTCACTTACACCAATGGACAGATCATCCAAACAGAAAATTAACAAGGAAACACAAGTTTTAAGTGACACAATAGACCAGATAGATTTAATTGATATTTATAGGACATTTCATCCAAAAACAGCAGATTACACTTTCTTCTCAAGTGCACACAGAACATTCTCCAGGATAGATCACATGTTGGGTCACAAATCAAGCCTTGATAAATTTAAGTCTTTTTTTTTTCTTTGCGGTATGCGGGCCTCTCACTGTTGTGACCTCGCCTGTCACCCAGCACAGGCTCCGGACGCGCAGGCTCAGCGGCCATGGCTCACGGGCCCAGCCACTCCGTGGCATGTGGGATCTTCCTGGACCGGGGCACGAACCTGTGTCCCCTGCATCGGCAGGTGGACTCTCAACCACTGCGCCACCAGGGAAGCCCAGCAAGATCTTCTTTGATCCACCTCCTAGAGTAATGGAAATAAAAACAAAAATAACAAACGGGACCTAATGAAACTTGAATGCTTTTGCACAGCAAAGGAAACCACAAATAAGATCAAAAGACAACCCTCAGAATGGGAGAAAATATTTGCAAATGAATCAACAGACAAAGGATTAATCTCCAAAATATATAAACAGCTCATGCAGCTCAATATTAAAAAAGCAAACAACCCAATCCAAAATGGGCAGAAGACCTAAATAGACATTTTTCCAAAGAAGACAAAAAAAAAAGGACCGTGGGCATCTAGCAACTCCAAATTTGGTGACATGGTTAGGGCAGAACCTGACTGGAGTGTGTTCAGGAGAAATATAGAGACAGTGAGTGAAGACTCTTTTTAAGAGGGTCTAGAAGGAAAAGAAGTAATGGAGAAGTTGCTGTAAGAAGAAGTGGGATCCACTTATGATTTTCCTTTCTATGACATTTTTTAAGGTGAAAAAATATGTTTGTGTGGTGATGAGAATCCTCCAGTCAAAGTAACTGGAAGGAGAAGATAAAACCAGGTCGAGAGGTTATTATGTATTAGGCTGATAAATTTGAGTCTTGTCTCATAACAACCAATAATATTATGGAGTGGAGGGAAAAAGAGTGAAAAGTTCAGGTAACGTGTGAACTTTCATTGATAGATGATTAAGAGAATAATGGTACTATTCACTGAAACCGGGAAATCGGGGAAGGGTGGGGTATGGACCAGGTTAACTAGTTGAGATAAGCAAGTATTAGGACGTTCACAGGACATCTGTATGGAACATTGTAACAGGCAGTGGAAAATAATCACTGTGTTGAAGAGAACTGACTTAGGAAAACTCTTGGGCTGTTCTGAATGTTTAAAAACCATAAAAGTTAGTAAACCAAATTAAAATAAAAATATAGCCAATGCTTTTGGGCGCATTTTCCTTTAACGTGATTTTGGAGGCAATGAATGATGAGCGTGATCACATGGTTAGGTAAGAATCCTTTAATACTTTCTTAACAAGCTAAGCCACTATATAAGAAATAAAATAATACTTTCTTAACATCCTATATTATCATTTGAGGAGTACAAAGTAATATCACTAATTGGAAATGTAGGAGAAGTTATACCTTGACATTTTGATTCCAGAAGATACCGTTAGTTTTTTGGTGTCTGAGATATGAAGAAACCCTCATCAGAAATGAGAGTGACCAACAGTGCCCTTGAGAATTCTCAAATAACAGGTATAAATAATCACTGCCCAAGTCTATTTACTCCAACTTGCCTTCACCTCAGTCCTAGTGTCTACACCTGCACCTGACCTGTGGTTCTTCTCTACCATTAATACCATTTTGCCCACACTTTGGTGTCAATTCTTAGTTTTCTGATACTTACCTTTCCAAATGTCCTAACCCTCACCCCAGCTTTACACTTAGCCCTTCAGTCCTGTTCTCAGCCCTGACCATCTCCTTCTGTCTACCCCAACTTCTTTTCATTGAGTCTTTCCCAGTCCAGTACTGAAAGCATGTTTCATTGCTTAATGGGATGGGCCACCTAGATAGGACATATTTAAACAACTTGAGAAAAGCTTGTAGTTCAGTTATCAGCTACCATGATAGCCTCAAGGTACAAGAACAGAGGAGTTATGCCCATTGCATCCCAAAGCATGGGCAGATAAGAAGGAAAAAAAAGGAGTAGAAGAAAAAGGTGGAGAGAAGAAAAGAAAAAAGGAAGAGCACACACACAGAAGCAGAAAGAGAGGCTACATTTATCCTGGCCTGGATATTTATGCCATAGTTCAGAGGTCAGATGTCATAATATTCCAAATGCCAATGCAAGGACTGCTGCCAATCCCTAATTAATTTTTTCAAGTGTGTGTGACATGAGAAAGTAAGATCAATTTAATATATTTTTCATAATTCAGGTTTGTTCAATTTATAACTGTCATTTATTCTGAGAATATATCCTTCCTATGTTTTGTATTAAAATGCTCCATTAAAAGTGATAAAACCAAATGACACTATTTATTTTTAATTCCTGGCAAAATTAAAAGTGGACAATTATGTGAATGAGTGTGCTTGTGTGTATAGTATGTGTAGTTTATATATCATTTACTCTAAATAAAAATCCCCCAATCTGGCAACTACTGTCTAACTTACTTCTGTATCAATATATCGCAACATGCAAGTTAGACAGAGGTGTCTTTGAGTAAATAAAAGAACTCATCAACATAGCTTCATTATATATATACACTTCAATGAGTTTAGTTAGCAGCTACTGTTATCTTAAGTGGCCGAATGAAGCAGAAATAAAGTAAGTTATATCTTACTGGAGTTATATGTAAGTTATATCTTGAAGAGGTAAAGAATAAAGCATCGTAAGAGCCATCATCACCTCAGCTGCTCTAACATCAGTAAGTTTGGGTACCAGCCTGGCTGGTAATCCTGAACCCCATGGAGGAATGGTTTCATATGAATTTAGGCAGTTCCCTATATTTTTCTTTTCTTATTTCTATGGATGTTCCTGTTTAGATTGGTAAACATTGGTAAACATCATCTTATTTGGACTGAACCTAAATGTTTCCTAGTGTTGAGACAGTTCTGGCTTGATTGTCTCTTGTGTATAATTCTCCCCATTTTTTTTTTTTTTTCTGTTGTCTCTACTTACCTTGCTAGGCAGGAGCTTCTAGGGAGCTGAATTGTGTTTGCCTACGTGTGAATGACCCCAGTTAACATATCAGAGGACCTCCTAATGTTCTCTCATTTTCTTCTGGTGTCTCTTAGTCATTTATTCTGCGTGACCTTTGGTATAACTTCCTTCCCCTGCTCTAGTCTTATCCAAGAAGATAGCAGTGTCAGCTCTCCACGTGTCAGCCTACAGTTCAATAATGTGGATCAACTTCTATTCCAGCTCAATCTTCTTTGCCTGTATAAATACAAATGAAAAAGAATTGCGTCCACCTCTCCTTAACATACTCACTCCTGACCTTTCACATTTTCACAAGTCAACATTTGCAAAGCCGATAGTATGAAAGGAAAAAAAATAGGAGGGAAGAGAGGAAGTATAACCTAGCATTTTCACTTTGCGGGAGAAGTATATTTACTTACAGCAACAGCTGACCTTTCTCAAGAAGGACATCTTCAGGCAGGTGGCGTTCCTGTTAATCATGAATTATCATTCTGCTCCTAGCTTCCAGGCCTTCTCTTCTCACAAATATGAAGATAACGCAGTAACACAGGGGCACGCCAAATTCTCTTAGAACCATTGAATGCTAGTGCTGAAAAAGCATTTAGGGTCATCCTGTGCACAAAGTCATTCATTTCAAGAGCAAACGTGACTTGAGAACTTTTATGTGCACGTGCGTTTGAGGGGATCTGCCAGGCAATGTGCTAGGTGATGGGAATATACAAATGAAAGAAACAGTTTCTGTCCTCTTGAGTAAATAAATACTATCCTGAGAGGTTAAGTGACTTAGCAGAGGTTATGTGTTTAGAGGCTGTACTATGAGATAGCCTGATTCCTAGTATTACACCCTCATCCTCTTTCTTCAAGGCACATTTATTTACCCTTCCAACTCCAAGGCGATTAATAACATCTTCCCTCATGCTCCTACTAAATTATCATTGTGTCGTCCTTCTTCATCTTTGTGCCCACCACTGGCCAGTAGAGTGCCTTGAACATGGCACATGCTTATATCTCTTGTTAAATTTGTGTAAGTTTCCCCTGGGGGTAGACACAACCATAGCCTGTGTTGATGGAATTGTGTGTGTGGCAACAGTGGAGATGGAGAAAATATGTAATTGTGGAGGATTGGGCTTACTGCTCCCAGTGATTTCATGGTTCAGTGATTTGGAGGTTGAAAAAGGTTTAAACTGAGTTATGTACACACCGGTAAAGGACAGTCTTTTCAAACTTGCTTGATCCTTGTCTGCCTTGTGACTTTCAACCAACTGAGAACCTGAGAACTAATCATTTGCATCGCTTCTCAAACCATATAGGAAAGTAAATAATGCTTGAGAAGCATTGTTTTCTTGGCTTGCAGATTATAATACATTTCCCCATACCATTCATGTCACTGATAGACAAAAAGAATTGCTAGGCCCCTTATTACAAACGTATACAAGGTTTCATATACGTGTACTTATGGAACGTTAAAGTGTAGCAAAAACACCTGGCCAAAGAGAATCAGAAATTATCTAGAACGGGAACATGGATAATTCTGAAAGATAAAAATTTCATTTAACTTTTAAGTTTTGCATCAGAAAGTGTTTTGTGAAAGTATAATAAATGATTTTATTTTCTATAAATTACACTATTACAGCTTAAAGAGTTTGTCAGGATATTCACCACAAATCAAACTAGTTTTCAGGGAGAACAGCTGGTGATGAAAATAGAAGAATAACTTCCTTTAAAAAAAACACAAAAAACAAAGTTTCAAAGTCTTCTATAGAAAATAAATCAGATTAGAAGTGAAACCCTCAGAAAGATATATTCAAAACTGAAACCAATTCTTTATGCTTATTGTGGTTGTTAAAATAAGTAGAAACTAGGTGTAATAGAATTTTGCTGTTTCTAGCCACCTGAGATTTATTTGTCCTTTTTTTAAATTGTATAGTATCCCACTCAATGTAAATCTCCATCCTTCCCTCATGAAGTCTATGCACTTCAAGACTGAGTAACTTTGATATTTTCACTTCCTGGTTCAGAGGCATTCATACAACCTAAGTTAGTTCAATGTGATGGAAACATAGGTCTTCTTTGGAAATAGTCTCTCTTCCCTGCAGGATACAGTGAGAGAGCATGTTCCTATGTAGCCGTTTTAAGAAAACCTCAGGGAAAAGCTGAGGAGGGTGGTATCAGCTTCTGGGAGTAGAACTAATATTGGAGAAAGACAAACCAGGTCTTGGTAAGTCTGTGAAGAAACCACGTTAAGATTCTCATAAAATCAGACCTAACCCTTCAGTTTTTAGGTATAGATGAGTCCAAAACTATATCTTGATTGTTTAAATCAAACTGAGATTTATTTTTTGCTTCTTGACAAAGGTTTATTACTAATACTTAGGGTCACCACAGCCCCAAATCTGGCCCTTGGCATGTTTAAAACTCTGTTGTTTTTTAAAAGACTTTTATGGGAGTATAGTTGATTTACAATGTTGTGTTAGTTTCAGGTGTACAGCAAAGTGAATCGGTTACACATATACATGTATCCACTCTGTTTTAGATTCTTTTCCCGTATTAAGGTCATTACAGAGTATTGAGTAGAGTTCCTCGTGCTCTACAGTAGGTCCTTACTAGTTATTTTACATATAGTAGTGTGTATAGGTCAATCCCAATCTCCCAATTTATCCCTCCACCCTCCTTTCCCCCCCGGTAGCCATAAGTTTGTGTTTTACATAATCGTAAGTTTGTGATTCTATTTCTGTAAAACTCAGTTTTATCCTTGTACCTAGAAATAATCAAATCCTTGGAGAATTTTAAAGTTATAATGAATAGTTTTCCGATCATAAATTATCAAAAGAAGTAGGTTTCTGGTCCTCCGGTGATTCCATTTTCTCACCGTCCGGTCCCTGTGCAGTCTGTGTGGACCCAGTGGCTCTGGTGCCAGAGCTGGGTGTGAAGTGAGCGTGGGCTGCGTCTCTCCCTGGGTGAGCTGGGAGCCCCTGCCTTGGCGGAAGGTAGGGATGAAAATGGAGAGGCTGGAGCCAAGGCCACGTGCCAGCCAGGGCTTCTCCTAGGCTCAAAGGCAGTTACCACCCTATCTGGCGTGGAGTTGGGGCTGAGAGCAGGAAGCCTGAGGGAGTTGGGTTTCTCCTTGGGCGCGATGGCGTTTTCACCTTTGGTTGGGGGGACTATGGCTGCACTTCTGGGTGCTGGTTTCACTTTTCCCCAGGTATGCACTCCTGTTAGAGGCTGGGTCGGCGCTGGAGTGGCTGCAGCTGCCCTGCTAAGCTGGTCTCGCTCCCTCCCATGTGTGCGCGGGGACGTGGGTGCCGGCAATGACTGGTCAGATGCCAGGCCCGGGTCTAGCCGCCCTGTTCCCTCTACGTGTATGTGATCTCCTTGGCAACAGCAGCCTGGGCATTAGTGGGGAGCAGTGCCAGAGCAAGGGGGGCTGGAGCAAGAGCCTGGGGCACGCTGGGGTGGTCTGGCCCTCCTGTCAAAGCCCCAGGCAGTTTTCAATCTGCTGCCTCTGCACTCTGACTGGGAGGAAGCACATGGAATCTTGGTTTCTTACAGCTTCTCAAACCAGTTAAGGGGACTTTTCTTCCCAGCGCTGGACCTCAGGGCTGCGGTGCCTAATATGTGGCTCAAACCCCTCACTCCCCAGGGAGACTCCCCATCCTGTGATATCCCCTCCCCTTCTGGGTTCCCCGCTAGGGATGTGGGTCCTGACCTGATCGCTTTTCCCTTCCTACCAGATCTTACTTTACAGCCTTGGTGGTGGAAGAGCCATCCGGAGGCCTTCAGGTCACTGTCAGCAAGAGCTGTTCTATGTGTAGCTGTGGTTGGATGTGTCCTTGAGGAGAGGTTAGCCCAGCATCCTCCTTCTCCGCCCTCTTGGTCCTGCCCCTTAATCTTGTTTTTCTTCATTAAACATTTTTCCCCCTTAAAGCATCTTTACAGGTTAATTTTAGAATGCATTCCTTTTCCAGAAACAATCTCACTCATCACATGACTTTTTAAAAATAATTTAAGGGGCTTCCCTGGTGGCGCAGTGGTTGGGAGTCCGCCTGCCGATGCAGAGGACACAGGTTCGTGCCCCGGTCCGGGAAGATCCCACGTGCCGCGGAGCGGCTGGGCCCGTGAGCCATGGCCGCTGAGCCTGCGCGTCCGGAGCCTGTGCTCCGCCAAGGGAGAGGACGCAACAGTGAGAGGCCCGCGTACTGCAAAAAAAAAAAAAATTAACTAATTTTCTGAACATATTTTTAACTAATGCTGGGGCTACTTCGCTGATAGCTCCATGTGCTGACCATACTTATTCACTGAATTTTAAAAATGTTTTGTGAACTCAGTTTATAGGCAGTAGATGTCTTGTCGGGCATATAGCTTTGTGAATAGGAACTGGCATTTTTGTGGGCAGAACTGGAGTCAAGCCCTACCCCACATATATTATTTCAACTGTTTATGTCTTAGTTTTTTTACTGGTAAATTATCAGTAATAAAAAACAGTTACCTTATAAGTCCTCTTAGGAAGACGAAATGAAATAAGGCATTCAAAGTGCTTAGCACTAGTTTTCAATACATGGTAAACATTCAAATATTAGATTTTCACTATTAGTTTCACTGTCGTTCCTGATTATTATGCATCGATACTTAATCAGAGATTCTTGATGAAAAAAAGTATGCTGGTTCAATATGATTATTTATATTCTACGAAGCAAAGCATTTATTCTAATATAAATGAACTAAACATACAGCCAGAGCAACAACCCACAGATAAAAACTGAATGCAACAATTGTTCTCCTACAGATTCTATAACCAAAAATACTTCTTAAAACCAAACTTCTAAATTGGACTGATAATCATTCTTAGAGGCACTAGGAATATCGTTGGTTTCTGTTTCTGGTTATAAAAAGCAACCAAAAGCAATGATGAAAAACAATATTGAAAATGACTGTTTTTCATGCATGTGTGATTTTTTTTTTTTTCAAAAGTCTTCCTTATAAAGAAAAGACAGCATTGGAACATAGTGGTTAAGAGGAGGGACTCTGACACCAAGTGCCTGGATTCAGATCCACGTCCTGCAGCTTTTCATGTATGTGATCTTAGACAATTTCTTCACTTCTCTGTATCCTAGTTCTTTCATCTATACAATGGAGAAAATATGAGCACCTATAACATCAGAATATTATGAAACGTAAATGAGTTATTCCTTCAAGAAATTCACAATAAGCCCAACACATATTGACTATCATTAGTTATTATTAACTTTCCCAACAATTCTTTTAAATACCCAAGGCAAATATAATTTTCATTTTATAGAAAAAGAAACTGACTTTAGAGCCACTTTTTTGACCAAAATTGTAGTACTTATTTTGTGATGGTGCAGGGGTTACAGTACAAACCTTCAAACTCCTAAATTGGTAATATTAATGCAGTAATGTATTGTCTTTCCCACTGATGCAAAAAAAATAATAATAATACAGAGAACAGAACTAATGGGCAGATAACTTGTTCAGGATTCATCACCATGTATGATTGTTAAAATAAGGACTTTCATACCAGCTGATAAATACCCACTGCCCTGAGCTTCCCAGGTGCCCTTTCCCAACCCCACCCGCCATCAGTGCCTGCACTGATCTAGTCCTTTCCTCCAGAAGCCCTGAACCTTTCTCAGTTAGCAACTGAAAGATTAATGTCTACTACAGGAGCCTTTGGGTGCTGTTTGCTGCCTCCTCGGTTCTGATTATTTAGTGCAAGTGCTGTTCCTGTTTTAAATATTTTTAAAATCATCACTGGGTGCTAAAGACCTCACAGGAATGTTATGAGGACCAAAGGAAGTTACGTTTATGATGAGGATGATAAACTAGAAGATGCAGGGTATAAAGATGAGCTCTCTTGATCTATTCTAGGCACATTCCTATGACACAAGTCTGAGCATCCTTGAAGGGTGACCTAGTGTTAACTCATCTCTCTATATTACAATACCCGTTAGGTTATTTTTAGAGATCATCAAAAGTAATCAATGAACTTGAAGTCAACCAAAAATAAAAAAAATTCTTGTCAACGTTATATCTAGTCAATTTCATTTCCTGCCAAAGTGTCCAGAAAAAGGCAACCTGGAATTAATAATTAAATCCATTAATTCCATGGATTTGGTTTTGAGGACAGTTACCTCTCCTCAGGAATCATAATGTGAAATTATCTGAGTTAAATTTCTAGACAATTTTCTTGGTAGATAGAAATACTTTTCTTTGAAGAAACAGCATTCTATATATAGTAAAATGATATTTTTCTTTTTCCAAAGCTCCCAATTTTGTTCAGTTATTTATATTTCTAATTTCATTTTCCATTTTAACATGTTTAACCACATGACATCTTTGCCTCACTAGAGAATGGAGTGAAATATAGAAAAATATAGTATAGTAATATGGGAAAATGCACGTTTCTCGAAACTAAGAAAATAGGTCATTTAAAATGTAATTCGGTCTGCAGTATACTGGGGGCACTTGGATGTTAGCTGTAATGTGTGCACTGCAGTTCATCCATACCCATTACAGTTTATTTAAATCTACATTGCCTTAAAAATAATTATTCTTCTGCTTTAGAAAGAAAACAACATAAACATTTTGGAAACTGTGTCTTTTGTCTTAATTTTAAAGGTATTAATGGGAGAGGCTGTGTTTCAAGAAAGTGAAACAGAGCAGGACACTGTGGTCCTTCCCCCCATGTGCTCCACCTGCCTTTTGTGGAAAAACTTTAGCCAAAGAATAAGTTTCATCAGAGAAGTGAGAAAAATGCAGAAACAAAGGAAAACAGTCAACAAGACTAAATAATAATAGTTCAGTCATTAAGCAAAGTTAAGGACCTTTAGTTCCTTCTCAGGGGCTATAGATAATATTCTGAGCTGTATCCTGTGAGCTGTCTTGTAGATACCGAAACCCCTGCCAGGTAGAGAAGTTAACTACATGATGACCAGTCTGACGTAAGCTGGCACAGTTCCAAGAACTGGCCTCAAGGATGACGCTGGTCAGAGCACCGCATGGCTAATTTCAAGATGGCGGTCAGAGCTGACTGTGCTGTTTCTATACGTAGCCCCCTCCCTCTGTCTATAAAAGCTCTTGCCCACTGGTTGGGGGGGGATTCAGCCTTTGGACAGGAGACCACCCCCCCCCCATTGCCGGCATCAGAAATAAAGCAAACTTTCCACCAACTTACCTCTTTATTGGCTTTTGAGCTGCAAGCTTTTGAGCAGCAAGCAGCCAGACCCTCCACTAACAAAAGGACAAGAAAATGGAAAAGTGATTAAAAAGCTTGTGAGGTGTGGAGAAGAGAAGCTGAATTTGCATAAAGTGACATACTTGAATGTTGCTTTTGACCACCCTCTCTATTACATTTCTTCATTTTGCATAATAAGATACATTGGTTATGCTGACATGGCACTAACACCACTAGCTCAATAGTAAATGTTATTGAGATTTTTTTTTTTTTTTTACACATAACTGATTTGGTTAAATTTATTGAATTAACTAGTTAGTTTAGTATTGTGTAGACAAAAGTTTCATGCATGGCACAGAAATGTAGACATGATTTTCAACTTGTGTTAGTGGTGTTTGATGTCAATCAGCAGCGGGAAACTTTTTAAAACTTGCCATTATACACACACCCAATTATCAGCCCATCACGCAGAATCTGTTTTCCTCAAGCCCAATAGGGCATGAGGAACCTATAACCAGGAACCAACAAACATCTATTTATACTATCCTGAGGTCTAGGCTGAAGCCCATGGAAGCTGTTTATAGTCTTTTGGGGAAAGGAAGAGTGGCCCAAACTATCAGGATGCTGCCAAAAGCCCAACCCGTTGTCACCGAAGACTGCCTTAAAATGACACAATTCAAAAACGTCAGAACAACCTCTTCAGAAGGAAAACAGGTATGACTACGTAATGTGGTCAACAGGTAAACAGAGCACAATAAACTCTAATCATATCATTTCCTCTCTTCCCTTCCTAGACTCATTTGAAATAGAAGCAAGAGAAAAACCATTTGTAGGCGTTTGTAGATGATGCCCCAATATTCACAGCTATCATGCTGCTAAATGCATGCCAGGCATCTTTAGAGGCCAGTGTATTTGCAAACTCACTTTCTTCCCGACTCTGACTTCACAGTGGGATGTGCCATTTTCACATACAATGCAAGATTCATTGGAACTATAATTTAGAGAAGTTTCAAAATAGGGCACGGTGTCACCTGTCTCAGATAATTTCCCTTTAAAAGCAAATCCCATTCTTGGAGTAATTCATCCATGTTTCCTTTTCTTCTTGAGTAAATGAAAAAGTTGGAAATAAAGCACATTATCTCTCCATCTGCCTCGACTCTATCAATTTTGCCACCTGCTACAATCACTTTTCACACCACCCTGCCTGAACCAGAGGGACAGCCATTAAAACACTACCACAGGGCTTCCCTGGTGGCGCAGTGGTTGAGAGTCCGCCTGCCGATGAAGGGGACACGGGTTCGTGTCCCGGTCCGGGAAGATCCCACATGCCGCGGAGCGGCTGGGCCCGTGAGCCATGGCCGCTGAGCCTGCGCGTCTGGAGCCTGTGCTCCGCAACGGGAGAGGCCACAACAGTGAGAGGCCCGCGTACCGCCAAAAAAAAAAAAAAAAAACCCACTACCACACATCGGAAGCCAAGGCTGCTCCAGCCCACAGCTGAACTTAATAAAACCGTTAATGTCAGAGCCTGCCGCCTAGCATCCCAGGAATGCCAGTTGCTCAAAATCCTTCCATTCCAGCCATGCATGTGGCATTTCATCCTTCTCCCCATGCAGAACCATGCCATCTGCTATGAGACACAGATATACCACATGCCAGGTGACATTTTCCTTTAAATTTTTTTTTTTTTTGACTGGGAAATATACTCAACAGGCAGAGAGCAAGAAGAAATGTGTGCACTACCTAGGCCTGTTTTTCCAATCTCTTGATATTTATTATATTCTGGCTCTGCTTTTGAACGGTTGGTGAGTAATTTATGGGCAGGCAGCCTTAAAAATAAGTCTTTAGATATGTAATAAAAAGCTCTGAGCACTGGCGCTCTAATAAACCAAGGGGTAACTGTGGAGTTGAATTACAAAAAAAGAAAAAGAGTCATTAAATCAATAATACTGAGGTCTGATAGAGCTGTGTGAAGTCAGTAACATCATAACCTTTTATACTGACTTCAGCGTGGGAACATGCTATTATCTGCGGCAAGTGATGGTAAAAGAATTGAGATCTGATACATTTGATCTAACAGGAAAAGAGATGGGAGGTTTTGGAGATGCGTCTTGCTTTTGTCCATTTTGGATAAGGATTCAGTTCTACATGCATAGAGGGCCATGCATTTAAAGTCACTCCTAGACTGTCGTGGAGTCAAAGGAAAATATGGGAGAGTCTATTTATAAACACACAAAAAAAGAGAGAGAGAGCTTAATCCTTTTCTCCACGTTCAATTCAACTTACGGCTATAAAATGTCCTTCCCTTCAGGGACCTCTGTAAAAATCTTAAGCTATGGATTTGGCGTTTTTGTATATAAAAGAGAAGTAAACTACAAGATTCATACATAGGTTCTCAGTAGCCTCTCTACGGAAGGCAACATGTTTGGTTAGGTACCAGAACCTGTCTTAAGCCAGATCAGCTACATTATGACCCACTATACTCGGTGCATACCTTAAGACTATCTTATTGATTCTTATTTGGTATAATTAGAAGTGCTGGCAGTGGGACACCTAGACAACTTTAGATTGAAGTATGCAATGAGCATGGCACTCAAGCCTAAATACGGTCAGAATTAATTTTCTCCATATACAATTACTTGGTCAATTGTTTAAACATACACAGATTATTTCACAGTTTACTACTCCTGGAACTGACTAATAAATAATTGGTTTATATTTAATATATTCTTAATTATGTCATCTGTCCTTTTATTAACTATTAATTTCCTCCTTGACTTCATACATTCAAATATCCATTCACCTTACTTCACTAAAATTTGCCCTGAAGCTAGCAATGACCTCCCCTGACTAAACTCCCTAATGCTGACTTTGGCAAACAGATGGATTCCTTGAAAACATCAATCTGATCATGTCAATTCTAACGGACTCCTGCCTTCTCCTGTCCTCCGTCTCCCAGCCCTGACAAATTACTTAAACGCTGATGTCTCAGGATTTTTGCCTCTGGTCCAGCCCACCTGACACCAGGGTACCTTCTGCTCAATCCTCCAGCTTTCCTGTATTTTTCTTGTATTTGTCATGGTCGCTCCACCTTTGCACATGTGACTCCTTTTCTGAATGCTCTTCCTTTTCTCCTCCCAACAAGGTGCTCTCATGGCTCCTGTTACTCCTCAGTTGTAGCATTTATTGCAACTTCAGATTTATGCTAATTCTTTGGTTATTGAGGAAACTGGGCTAGTTTGCACACTTCCTGAAGCCATGAGAAACATATATTTCGCCAACCGTTGAATCTCTCGCATCTAGCACTCCACTTGGTACATAGTAAACACATAACAAAAATGTGCCCCATGAATGAATGGAGAAGTTTCATTTCTGCTATGCTCCTTTCTGACCCTCATTCCACTCCTGTTCACTAAGTGCCAGGAAGTCAAGAGAATGGACTTGAGATGAGGATGAAGAAAATTAGCTTTTGATTCAATCATAACATGCACGTTGTACCTTTTCCAAAACAAGTTTAACAAGACAGTTGTCACTCTACTCAAAGAATGTATTTTCTAACATGATGAAATGCAAAAGAACAAATAAAGAAAAAATAAGGTAAACAAAATTACAGATTGTGAAGAGTGCTAAAAAGGAAATACATAAGAGAATGAGATAAAGAAGACCAGGTTTGTTCTTGGGGTGGAAGCATCTCTGAGAAGAGCAAGGTGAGACACCCAGGAGGAAAAGAAATGAACTGTACAGAGAATGAAGGGGGAGAACATCACAGGTGGAAAGAATAGCATATATAAATACTCTAATGTAACAATTGACCTGGCATCTTCCAGAAATAGAAAGAAGTTTAGTAAACTAAGCATAGAGTGGCAAGCTTAGATCGAAGATGGTCAGGGCTCTGCAGACTATCAGAAGGAGTTCAGATTTTATCTTAAATACAATCATGGCTACTGTAGGGTTTTAAAAAGGCAGTGCCATCCTCTGGTTTACATATTACTTTGGCATGAAGAATGGATGTGAGTGGGCAAGAGCCATTAAAAACTGGCCAACTAGAAGATCAAGGACTACTGAAATAACGTGGTATGGAGAAGGCTATGGCAATGGAGATGGTGTAGTGTGGACAGATTTGAAATAAAGTATAGTGAATGTAGAAATAAGAGGACTTCCTAATGGCTGTGGGTGTTGGGATGCACAAAACATGCAATTAAGGACCACTTGAGGTTTCCAGCTTCAACACCTGGCTAGACGGTGGTGACGTTTGCTGAGATGGGAAGCTTGGGGGAGGAGAGAAAGGGGGCAACAGAGCCAAGCAAGGCAGATGAGAGTGGGAATTAAAGGGTCAGTCTTTTTTGAACAAGATATTTTGTCTTTCTGCTTATAAACATCTCTACAAAACTGTCACTATGCATTTGTATCATCCAGTTAAAATGATAGATCTTTATGCTATACTGGTGACTGGAAAATGGGATTTTATCACCTTTCTCAATGTCAACTATATAAATAAGAGAGTCTAAACCAGATACGAACACTGGATTCAGTGAAATTAGTTCAATATACAAGGTCAGTGTCTGCCCCAAGTCTGCAAACATCCACAGGAAACACCATTGTAACAGGTCCATTGGAGGGAAGAGCGGAAAGCTAGTAGGTAAAGAACCAGAGGTTCTAGTAGTTCCTCTACTAATTAAAAAAGAAAGGCCATTTAGCAACGGAGCAGAGAAGTAAGCTCCAGCTGATCAAAACTTGGAGCATCAGAAGAGAGTCCAAAATATGCTGTGAGATGAAGAAAGGCTGTGAGAGCATCTAGTCAATATAATTCACTTAAAGGGAATGGGCTCCAACAGGGTAGCAGCACATGAAGTCACTGGAGCAAACATTTGAAAGACAAAAGCAACGGCAAACCTAGAAGTCTGGAACTCCTTGTTAAAAAAAAGACGGAAAAAAACCCCTTGAAAAGTGCAAAATAAAGACATCACCATTTCCGCAGTTGTAGTTTTCAACATAATGGGGAGGACACAGGAGACGGCTGGTAAGTATTCTCCCTTCTTTTTGACTAATGCTTTCTCACTTTCTCCTCTCAAAATAGCGGCCTTCGAGTAATTAACTGAATCCCAGCCATGATATAATAAATTTTAGACACTAGTCACTCCCTTAAGACCTATTGCTTTTGATTTTGATAAGACACAGAGCACTTTTAAAAGACAATGAAACTAGGGCATCTCTCCTTAGGAAAAATGCATTTAGAATTACATACATTTATTTACATATAATTTCAGGGGGCTCACAGCACTCATCTCCCTCCCCCCAAACAGATCTTGCAGAAATAGGAGGATATCAGGTGAAGAGCTCCTCTTGTTTTAGCTTTAATGAAAACGATCCGGGGTTTCCCTGGTGGTGCAGTGGTTAAGAATCCACCTGCCAATGCAGGGGACACAGGTTCGAGCCCTGGTCCTGGAAGACCCCACATGCCGCGGAGCAACGAAGCCTGTGCACCACAACTACTGAGCCTGTGCTCTAGGGCCCGCGAGCCACAACTACTGAGCCTGTGTGCCACAACTACTGAAGCCCACGCGCCTAGAGCCCTTGCTCCGCAACAAGAGAAGCCACTGCAATGAGAAGCCCTCGCACCGCAATGAAGGCCCAATGCAGTCAAAAATAAATAAATAATAAATAAATGATCCGATAACAAAAATGTGGGTTTGGGATCAGTCTGGTAACAATCTGTAGATTTCCTCTGTTGTGTTGGCAGCTGAGGCTGGCTCTCCTTTCCTCTTGTTCTGTGGCCATAAATGACAGATTGTTGTCTGAGGTCCCTTTCAGTCTCTGGGACTCCCAATATTTCAAGAGTTTTTTGATGTTGCTGCAAATGAAGTTTGGTCTCAAAAGGCATAGTGGTACCCTTCCAAGTTTAATAACTAGCATTTATCACACACTTCTGTGGTTGGACATACTCACACCAACCTATGATGTAAGTACTGCTATTTGCTTCATCTTATATTTGAAGAAACTTCAATAAAGGAACTTTCTCAATGATAACCATTCAATCCTCAGAACATGGAAGACTATATAATTCCCAATATACTTGCATGGAGATTGGGCCATACTTCTCATTCTGTCTAATGGAAAGTGAATGGAAATGTTTTTCCCTTGTCTCCAAAATGTTCTGTGCGATGTTTTAAGTTTTGCCACACATTCATCAGCCAGATGAATGCATACATTCAGCAGAGCACCTATGTGATGCCAGAAGTCATCAGATGGAAGGGGCATGGGCCCCCTAGTCACCACCTAGGGTAAAGACACCCAGGAAAGCCACTCAACCAGGAACATCTGAGCTGGATTTTTTGAGAGCTAGAAACAAATTCACTTTTATTGTGTTAAGCCAGTGAAATTGTAAGGGGGTTGGCTAAAGCAGTGTGTATTAACAGCCCTGATTAAGATAATTATATACAATCATTTGACAGAATGAGATGAAAACCCAGGTTTTCTTACTTCAAAACACTCAAGTTTAATGGCAACACTACACAGTAACCTAAGTGCTTGGCACTTACGTTTTTGATAAAGATACAGTAATTGATTCGTTGCTTGAGAACCACAGATTTTTAAGGAGAGCTAAGAGGGGCCTGTCCCAGAAATTCTGTTAGTAGAATAAAATAGGGGAATATTTGCGCAGTGTGTCTTAGAAGAGAAAGGACGAAGAATGCTTTGAGGGTGTTTCCCCAGCCCCTGTCTTAAGTATATGATGCTCTGGCTGTAAAATCCTTCTCCTAGTTAGCTAGGAAACTGTGAAGAAAACAACCTGAAAGCTTGAAAAGAAATCACAAGCATTTCCACAGAATGGGTCTCTGAACCTTTAGGATAAAAAGAGATTTCTGTGAGAATTAAGATAATTACTGAAGGAAGATTGACAGAAATTGTTACACCAGCATGAGTGAAATCTGGAGCTGTGTTAATGAGAACTGGGACACAGAAAGAAAATCTTGATGGTACGTAAGAGAAATAAGTGGCCATCACTTCAGATGGAATGCTATTAGGCCCTGGACTCTTCCAGGAGTTTAAAAAGAAGTAAGAAAAAAAATAGAATTTTCTTGAATAAAAGGAAAGAGGAAAAAAAAATAGAGGATCTGGGATTGAACTCTATTCTGTATCCTGGGAAACAGAAAATGAACAGATGGCCATAAAAATGCAGAGATTTACAAATATGAGAAAAATAAAGAATTTTATGACTGTAAAAGTGGATCAAGTTAGTTCCTCATACTGGGAGATATTAAAACAGAGTGATGCAAGAAGAACAGTTGGCAGTGGAAAGAATAGTAGGTAACCTCTTGGTTAATAGCTTAAATCTAGTTCCAGATGACTAAATGATGTCTGGTTTTCTCATTAGATTAGTGGAACATATTGTTGGAATGATTTCTTTGTATATTGGCAAAGAAGAGAATGGGGCAATGACATTATATCCTCTTCTTTGCTGAGAAGGTGATTTCTACTGGCAATGGGCTCTCTTCTTACCTTAGAGATTGGTCAACACATGGGAAGAAGAGGCCAAAAGGCCTCTAGGACTCTTTTCTGCCATTACCCTCTGCTCCAAGTTAGGCTTGGAGAGCGAAGCAGTGCTATCATGTATTACTTATTATCTCGTTCTTCAGAGGTGAATCTCTTGTGAAATTATAGGCATCAAAAGACCATAGACAACTCACTTATAAAGATGTCACTTCTCTCCATTTTGACCTAATAGGTTCAATGCAGTCAGATCAAAATAAAATGTTTTTGTTTTTGTTTTTCTTGACAAGCTAATTTAAAAGTCTATATGGAACTGCATATAAATGCATTCTGAGTTGTCTTCAGAATGTGTAAAGAGCATCTACGAACCAATAAGAAAAGAAACAGGCAATACGATAGAGCAAAAGACTAAAATGAGCATACACAAAAGTGGATTCCAAATTACCATTACATGTTTGAAAAGCTGCCTGACTCTACCGATAATCACAGACATGCTAATTAAATAAATTAGATAATACTATACAAACTCTAATACCAAGTGTGGCTGAAGATATGGAGCACAGGTACACTGTTGGTGGGAGTGGAATTTATATAATCACTTAGAAAAATATTTAGTATTATCTACCAAATTTGGACACATACATATGCTGTGACCAGAATGTCCACATGCCCTAGGTTACACAAGATAGACTCAATTTATACCTATTCCTCTGGTATAATGACTAGTAGTACCCAGTACTGGTTTGGATGATAAATTTTATTCTACCAATAATGTAGATATTTCAATTAGGTATACACCCAACAGAAAAGTGTGTATATGTGGTGCAAAGGACATGAACAAGAATGTTAACAGCAGGACTATTCTTAATAGGCAAGTACTGGAAACAGCCCTGATGCCCATCACAGTAGACTAAATAAATAACATTTGGTAAATTAATTCAATAGAATGTTATATAGCAATATAAAACATAACAGTCTATTTTAAGATGATAGTTTAAGTTTGAAAGCATTCTAAAGCTCTGTATTTGTACTCTGCCCCACCCACATTTTGTTCTTGATGATACAATTTACATCTTTTTACTTCCTGTATCTATTAACAAATTATTATAGCTATAGTTATTTCACTACTATGTGTAGCTGTATATTTGGTGTGTCTATGGAAAAAGTGAATTCAGGAACCTCCTACATCACCAGCTTGGACTGAATGATATAGCAATAAAATGAACAAATTACATCTACATATACAATATAGCTATACAGGACTTCCCTGGTGCAATGGTTAAGAATCCGCCTGCCAATGCAGGGGACGCGGGTTCGAGCCCTGGTCCGGGAAGATCCCACATGCCATGGAGCAACTAAGCCCGTGCGCCACAACTGCTGAGCCTGCGCTCTAGAGCCCACGAGCCGCAGCTACCGAAGCCCGTGCGCCTAGAGCCCGTGCTCTATACCCCAATAAAAAGAAATAGCTAAAAGCTAACACAGTAAAATATCTGATTATTTGGTTGATGAATTATAGGGTGAGTTGAATTCACAGTCTCACTGGTCCTGTTATCTAAATATGGGAGAGGATTAATTGTCAAAGAATGCAATCCTAAAACATAGTTTGGGGATATTTGGTTAGACTCAGATGGCTCTGGATTACTCAAATCCTATAAAGTTGCAATACCCAAGGACCATTGCTTGACAGAAGAACTCGCCCACATCTATTCTCCTGACTTGTTGAGAGACCTTAAAATAAACTTGTGTGAGGCAAGAGCATACTGAGTGTCCCAAAGCCCCACCCCTATCAACTCTCTTTGCTCCCATACACATATATATAACTCAAGTCAGGTCTCTAGTTGGAAAATACCTAGTAGGTTTTCATAATTGTAATGGGAAGATACAGTCAGTTAACATCAAGAAGAAACTCTTTTAGGTATATTTCACTTTATTTTTAATTAAAGTACAGTTGATTTACAACATTGTGTCAATTTGTCACTTTTTAAGTCACCTGTTCCTTTGAGACATATCCCTGAGTGCTTACTCCGTAACGGCAGTGTTCTAGATACTCGGTATAGAGTAGTAAATCAGATGAACACAATCCCTGCTCTCATAGTAGAGAAACTGAATGAAGTGAGGAAGTGAGCAGACCATAGGGAGAGCTGGAGGAAGAGCATCCTGGCAGAGGGAGGAGAATTTACAAAGGTCCCGAAATGGAAATTAACTTTGCTCTATTAGGAAGGCCAGTGTGTCTAAGGCAGAATGGACCTGGCTGAGAGTGATAGGAAATGGAATCAGAGAAGCAGGCAAGATTCCAGGTAATATAGGACTTTGTGAACCATCATGAAGACTTTGGATTTCGTGCAATCATTATATGACCACAGTGGCTATTACTTATCTGAGAGTGTGCTTTAGAATCTCATAATTAAAATAACATGCACTGTAGGAGGCTTTTGATATGTAAATAAGGAAAAGGAACAAGCCTGGTTACATATCCCAGAATGTCAGAGCCAGCCCCAGAATCTCCAGGAGTGAGTCCTGACCATTAGTATCTTTTATAAGCTCTGCAGGTAATTCTAATGCACAGCCATGGCTGAGGAATATTTCCATAGAGAAAATATGATAAAGTATCCGAAGAATATCTTTTCCAAAGGCTGGAGAGGAAGGAATAGCTCCTGATTTCCATTCTATCCTAGACACTAACAACCTGGTTCAGTTTATCTCTGAGTCTAAGTGTTTCAGTCATCTTACAAATAGGCACTACTGCAAGAGACGCTTGTACACATTGAAATAATAACTAATAAGCCCTCTCCTCTTGGCAATTAATTTCTGAGGTTTCTAAAATATTTATAAAGCATATATCATTTCTTGGTGTTATGTATAATATTTGCCCTAAAGGAACTTATATTCCAAAACAGATAAATTTAAGAAGAGGCTCAAAAACTCCAGGGAAGTATTTTCATTATTTATTGGAATTGCAAAGTTTTATTTTTCTCCAAATAGCTTAAGGCGCATTACCTACTCTCTAACTTGGTGAGAGGATGGACACACCATCCTGAATAATGGATTTTAAGTGACAGGTTTACATTTACATTTAGGATCTCCCTGCTTTTCTTGTTTCTTTGATTTCCTTTTTATTTTTTGGGTTGCCTAAAAATCTTTGCTCAGCTATCATTTCAATTGAGTTGAAGAAGCAGAACTTTAACAATGACTTAACTTTCATAGCTGTGAAATCCTCAGGCATTAGAAATGAGATTCTGCAACTCTGGGATACAGACTTGAAGCTGACTTCAGGTTGGAATGGTACCACATGTCTGCATGGGACGCTCAGCATTTATACTAATGTTACCGAGAAGGCAATGCTGCTTCATGTGTTTCCCTTGAGTCTGGCACTGGGATAGCGAATATCTATTATCTAGTTTGTAATCTTTGAACACAGTAAGCATCATCATTCTTCTGTTCCACTACAAGGGAGAAGTTAAAAAACATCTAGAGGGGCTTCCCTGGTGGCGCAGTGGTTGAGAGTCCGCCTGCCGATGCAGGGGACGCGGATTCGTGCCACGGTCCGGGAAGATCCCACATGCCGCAGAGCAGCTAGGCCCGTGAGCCATGGCCACTGAGCCTGCGCGTCCGGAGCCTGTGCTCCGCAACGGGAGAGGCCATAACAGTGAGAGGCCTGCGTACCGCAAAAAAAAAAAAAAATCTAGAATATCTTTTTGTGCCCTGATTTAAGTAGAAGTTTAGCTCAGATTATTTAGCTGAACCTTTTATCAACCAAAATGTAAGTGCCTGAAGGAAGGGGTCAGGTGCGTCTTGCTCACCATTGCAGCCCTCAGTACCCAGCAATTTATGAGCCAAAGCTAAGGCTTCCCATAGATTTCAGTTGAAAACATTGGGGCAGCTTAACAAACATGGTAATGTATGTTTTGAGGAAATTAATGGCCTCTCAATAACAGATTAAGAAACTATCCCAAAGAAGTACACAGAGGCTGATCTTGAAAAATGAAGAGTTCATCCAGAGAAGAAGGAAGCATGTACCCTGGTAAAAGAAACAGTCATCCAAAGGCATGAATCCAAGAAATCAACAGCACAATCTGGGACGTGGAAGAGATGATGGCTTGAGCAGAGTATGTTGTAGGGAAGAGTCTGAAGATGTGACTTCAAGGAAAGGCAAGGACTTAGGCATTTGGGCTCCACTAGATAACTCGTACTCTATTCTACAGATCAAAGGCAGTCATTAAAGTATTTTAAGGTGGGAGCTACCAAGATCACACTTGCATTTGAGAAGAATCACTCTTGGGACTCTAAGATTGAAGGACAAAGTGAATCTGGACATAGGGAGACTGTCAAAGGTAGCACGAGTGGATATTAGACGTATTCAAGAGATACTAAGGCGTAAGTACAAAAAGTTTAGTCACCATTTGCATGTAAAATTTGGAGGACAAGAGATGTCTCGGGGCTCCCCTGGTGGCGCAGTGGTTGAGAGTCCAGCTGCCGATGCAGGGGACATGGGTTTGTGCACCGGTCCGGGAGGATCCCACATGCCGCGGAGCGGCTGGGCCCGTGAGCCGTGGCCACTGAGTCTGCGCGTCCGGAGCCTGTGCTCCGCAACGGGAGACGCCACAACAGTGAGAGGCCGGCGTACCACAAAAAAACCCACAAAAACCAAAAAACTGAGAGGTGAAGTTATCATAATTCTAAAAAAAAAAAAACAAACATAGATGAGAAGCAGCAGATACAGGGGTAAATATGGTAAATTAAACCTCAAGTAGATACCTGTGTGATATCTAGGTGGCACACTCCAGTAAGCAAAATAAAATGACTACCATTATTGAAGACCGATCAGACACCAAACATTACTCTACTGTAAACCTTACCCAGTTTATACCTCATAATTAATCATAATAAGAATTATCCTCTCAGGGGCAATTCTCTGAGTTTTTAAACGTTTAATTAAGACCAGTGCAACAATAATGTTGAGTGTCAGCGTCACAATAAGAATTCACATGTACCTGAATCGAAACCCCAAATTTCTACTCTTTTCCAGTGCTTCTGTGAAACTTAGGAGACAGATCAAGACTGGAAATAATTATTTGGGAGTAATCCAGCTATATGCTATAGTGAGAACCACAGTAGAAATATTTTATACAGGGGAGTCTGTATAGTGACACTAGTAATTGTTAGTTACTCCTAAGACCAAAATGTTTGTCCTCCTTACCTTTTCCTGATCCACCACATTTTAGTATTATTCCTTCTTTCCTAATCCATTCTCACAGCTGCTAGACTAATTTTTCTAAAATCCAGGCCAAATTATGCCACACATTGGCTTAAGCATCCATTTATTCAACAGATATTTGAACATTCCGTGTAGGCCTTCTAGATAAAAAGTCAAAATTCTTGCCCTCAAGGAAGTCACAGTCTCTTGGGGAAAACATTGAAGCAAGAGGGCAATTTAAAAATAGTGGAACTGTCAAAACAGAGCTAAGTCCGTTGTTCTACAGCAACACAGAGAAGAAGTAACTAAACTACACTGTCATTGTAAGGGTGGACATCCCCCCCCAAAAAAGATGCTCTATGAGCTCTGTTTAGAAAGTTAGGAAGAATAGAAGAAAACGGTATCAGGGAGCCTTTTTGACAGACAGAACTTTATTGCAAAGCAAAAAAGGTATGATGCCTTTAAGAAACTTCAGAAACTGACAGATTAGGTAGGGGTAAATGAAATGAGCTGTGGAAGAAATCAGGTGACAGATCATAAAAGGTCTTGTGTGCTTAGCTCAGGAGTTTGGATTTTATCCTGAAAGAAATGAGAAACCACAGAAAGGTGTGTAACAGAGTGATTTGAACGGATTTACAAGTTGGAAAACTGTTCTCACTCTGATGAGTAGACAAGCATGAGATGAGCCTAGGAACAAGGATATCAGTCAGGAGGCTCTAGAAATAGCCCAGATAGAAACTGATAACATTGATTATTGCTCTGAATGAGTTCCTTAGCCTGACATTCAACACACCCGACATTCTGACTATTACCTACTTTCCAAACCTTCTGTTCACTATCCCCTTTCCAATAGACTATGCTTCCATCAAAAACCATCTGGTTGTTTTACAAGCATTCCTCTCATCTTCTGTGTTTTGAACCCTAGACCCTGGTTCAGGCTATCTTCATGGTCTAGCATGCTGTACAGAATGTTGTGGATGATCAATCCAAGTTGAGACGATTGATCTTTAAAAGGCAGATACTTAAAAAAAATTAAGTTCAAACATTTTATAGCCGAAGTCACATCTTACCTTGAAGTCTTGCCCAAATGTTTTCGGAATTCTTTCCTTAAAAGCTAAAATAGTTTGAGAATTCAGTCTCTATCTTTAGCCTTTTAAAATTGATCTCTCTGAGCTCATGGTACCATTGTCACTATTGGACAAAAAAAGAAAAATTTCTTTGCACCCTACTAATTGATGGAAGTGTCAAAAGTGATGCCAATTCTGGTTAAATGTCATAAATAAATTCATGAAGTGTGACTGCCTTTCTGATTCCAGAACATCAAATTCCCACTAATTGAAATCAGACTACTCTCTCAGCTCTTGCTGCTACAGGATTATTATTTTCCAATTTCTTGCTAGGTATCAAAATGACTTAGGAAACTCCAATCATTAGTGCATCTGTTTGGCCCCTTTGAAGGCTCTTGCAGTCCAAGGGGGGTTAAAAGGAACTTCAAAACATGGGTTCAAATTCAAAGTGTCTTGAGGAAACGGTTTAGAAATATGTTTTATGCCCAAAGATAATAAATAAATAAAAAATAAATAAAAACTCTCCATGGCCAAACTTTATTTTTACATAGTTGCAGAAACTATAGTGTCGCTAATAAAATGAGAGTGTCATACACCTACTACAATATAGTACAAATCATGAATTATACAACAGGCAAAAATAAGAAACTGCAGTGGAATTAAACCTATATGGAAATAAATAAAACATACAAGAAAAGTAGCAATCATGTTGCTTCTATTAGTAAAATGTGCATGCAGAGGGGCTCTTCAGAAAATGAATGTAATATGTTAACAGCAATTATTATTTTAGAACTTCACTGCAACTGTGAAATAGTTGGTAATTAACAAGTAATTAGAACTGCAAGTTCTTTGGAAGGTAAAGCAATGGTTTGTAAAAATACTCATATACATTGAATGAAAGGATAAATCAGATCTAATAGACATTTTTTGGATTGGATATAGTAGAGTTTCTCTTTATCATAATGCTTGATAATTGAAGGAAGTCTGGCGTTTTCTTGTGGTTTTGTATGTCTGCGCATCTCTTTATATTATTGGGGTGGGGGTGAGGGTGTATGATTTTGTGATTTACAATAATAAGTATACGCTTGGTCTTAGTCTCGATTCTGGCACAGAGCCCCTAAAACTCCTGGAATTTCCTAAGTGGTAAGAGCTATAAAGGTGTCTTGTAATTCATTACAATCCCCTTTCGATCACACCTGAGTTTATGTTAATGAGGTGACTTTTCGAAAGCCCCTAAGTACGTACGGGTGCTGAATGCCAGGGGAAACCAACCACGTGATTATAGGGTTGAAACTTTCAGTCCCACCACCCAGACCTCCTGAGTGGGGAGAGAAGCTGGAGATTGAGTTCAATCATCAATGGCCAATAATTTAATCAATCATGCCTATATGATGAAGCTCCCATAAAACCCAAAAGGACAAGGTTTAGAGAGCTTCTGGGTTGGTGAACACACGGAGGTGTTGGAACATTAGTGCACCCAGAGAGGGCGTGGAAACTCAGCACCATTTTCCCCATACCTTGCCCTATGCATCCCTTCCCTTTGGCTATTCCTCAATTATATCCTTTTATAATAAATTGTTAATCTAGTAAGTAAACTATTTTCCTGAGTTCTGTGGGCATTCTAGCAAATTAATTATACCTAAGAAGGAGGTGGATTTATACAACCCACTGGCACTCATAAGCACAGGTGACAACCTGGACTTGGAATTGGCATCTGAAGTGTGTGTGTGTGTGTGTGTGTGTGTGTGTGCCCCTGTGGGGGGGGGGGGGGGAGGTCAGTTTTGTAGGGTCTGATACTATCTCCAGGTAGTGTCAGAATTGAGTTACACTGTAGGACACCCAGTTGATGTCACAGAACTGCTTGGTGTGTGGAAACCTGCACACACACACATTTGGTGATGAGAAGTGTCAGAAGTACTGAGTCCAAGCAATAAAGGAACAGGAGGATGTGAGGTTTCCTTTACCAGGTGTAAACTGGAAATGTTAAAATCCCTTTTTTTTTTTGCCTGGAGAAATCGAGCAAAGTTCATTTGATCTTACTCATCCTTATTGAGTGTTCATTTGTGACGAAGATTGTTTTATGTGATGAATAATGTTGACTTATATTTATGTCTCACTTTTTGTCTTTAGGGTCATTAAAAACAATGCAAAGAGGGCTTCCCTGGTGGCGCAGTGGTTGAGAATCTGCCTGCCAATACAGGAGACACGGGTTCGAGCCCTGGTCTGGGAGGATCCCACATGCCACGGAGCAACCAGGCCCGTGAGCCACAACTACTGAGCCTGCGCGTCTGGAGCCTGTGCTCCGCAACAAGAGAGGCCGCGATAGTGAGAGGCCCGCGCACCACGATGAAGAGTGGCCCCCGCTTGCCACAACTAGAGAAAGCCCTCACACAGAAATGAAGACCCAACACAGCAAAAATAAATAAATTAATTAATCAAAATAAAACAAAACAAAGGTCTAGTCTTTGCCAAAGAATGATTGAAGTTTAAAAAAATAAAATAAAAAGTTACCTGCAAAAATACTAGTTCCTAAAAAATAAAATAAAATAATAAAAAAATAATTTAAAAAAAGCAATGCAAAGAATTTACTTATGAAACTACATGCCATGCTGCCTGATGTGATAAACCATATGCCCTACATTTCTCCTTATGCTCCACCACTTCTCCATGTCCCAACCACCTTGCCCAACCGAAAAATCAACTTTGGAATTGAATATTTAAAAATAATTCAGTCAAGGGCTTCCCTGGTGGTGCAGTGGTTGAGAGTCCACCTGCCGATGCAGGGGACGCGGGTTCGTGCCCCGGTCCGGGAAGATCCCACATGCCACAGAGCGGCTGGGCCCGTGAGCCATGGCCGCTGGGCCTGCGCGTCCAGAGCCTGCGCTCCACAATGGGAGAGGCCACAACGGTGAGAGGCCCGCGTACCAATAATAATAATAATAATAATAATTCAGTCAAGACATTAAAAAAATGGAGGCATTCAACTAGAATCTGGAAAAGACAAGAATTTTTAAAAACTGGAGGCATTCAGCTGGAATCTGGAAAGGACAAGAATTATCAGTCCTCCTGCATTACATTCGCGAGTCTATCCCTGATGGGCTGTACACTGCAGCCAAAGCTTGTCTCCATGATTTCCCTAGTGGTCAGGGTATTTCAAGGGCTTCAGAAAGAATCAATGCACTACTTATGTGACTCACTTTTCACCTTTATTAATCTGTCCCACAAGTAAAGGCAGGGTTGGGCTAAAGGAACTTATTACATTTATTGGCCAGAATTAAATTAGCCGCTCAACTTTTAAAGAGGCCACAATATTTTGTGATCCGTGATGACCAGAGTAGCCTTCCTTAAGCTAAGAGGAGTCAGATTTCAGTTCTTAAAAAGTATTAACTGGTTATCTGAAAAAAAAATAAAAAGGCAGAGAAGTCACTTTTTCCTAAGAAGTTCCTGGAAACATGAAGTTTGCTCTTTCAGATCTCAGCATTCAGACTTAAGATCCTCTTGTCTAAGACACAACGGATAAGTGTCAATGAACATGCGGTAACTTCCACAGTTCCATCAGTTTAATTAGATGCACACCAGGAAGCAGTGTCAGAACCATCCCATTGTTTGATAAATAGAATATTGCTTTATAATACATATGCCGCATGCTTTTTCTCAGTATTTTGCAAACAATATAAAGAATTGCTTGCAAATTCCCTTAAAAGGATCTACTTAAAATGTCCAACTCAGTGACTAATTAGCAGATAGCTATCTGTAAATTAATTTATCACATAAATTCCAAAAAATGAGCTCTAAAAATATGACATTTTCAGCAGATCTGCTGGAATTAAGATCATCCCTTAAACGTTAATATTGCGTTTATGTCTTGATCTGCCTACCCTAGACTCTAACCTCACCCAGAAATTAATAGACAGAGTTAAGCTTTATTAAGCAAGATTTGATATTTGTTAAGAAAATATTTTAGTGAAACAAAACACCTCAAATCATAAATGCACAATTCAGTAAATTTCCCCAAAGTAAACACAAAGATGTATTCGGAACAAAGGTTCAAAAAGAGGACTCTGTGACCTTTCCCCAATCATAAACCCCTTAAGATAACCAATATCCTGACTTCCAGCATCATGCATTAGTTTTGCCTGTTTTTGAATGTTGTGTACATAGATCCATATTGTACATGCTCGTTCGTATATGAAGTTTTCTATGTTATGCTTGTAAGATTCATTTGTGTTGTTGTATAAAGCAGTTCATTCTCATTGCTGAATTCTCATTCATCCCATTGCATGAATGGGCAATAATATTATTTGTCTATTCTGCTAATGAATATTTGGGTTTTTGCCAGTTTGAGGGAATCACCATGTTGTGATTATAACATGTTTTTCTGTTCATGTATGTATGCTCTTCTAAAGGTATAAACTTAGGAGTGGAATTGCTGGGTGATAGTGTTTGCATATGTTTAACATTAACAGACACTTACAGTTTTCCAAAATGATTGTACCAACTTACACTCGCTAGAGTGTCCTTTCTTCAGAGTGACATCTTTGTTATCTAACTGTAGTGTTTAGTTTCCTTGCACTTTCTGTAATTAGTGATATATGAGGATATATATCTACTGTTTCCCTTTGCTCTCCTTTCTTGCCTTCTTTTGGGTTAATCAGTTTTGTTAATTACTCAATTTTTCCTCTGTACCAGCTTGTTGATTATATATATTTTATCCATAGCTAGATTTATTGCTAGCTAATATAAATTAGGATTTTTATAAATTCCTGGACAATGCTAACGTCTTAGAATATTTTTACTTCATTTATGTCTCCGTCTTTTTATTACTGTTATAATATATTTTATTTCTACATATGTTTCAAATCCCACAAAACATATTATTATTGTCTTGTACCATTCTTAACACTATGACTCTATCCGGAATTATTTACAGTTATCCTCATATTTACATTGCTCTTTATTGCTTGCATGTTCCTAGTTCCAACTCAGGTCATTTCCCACCTGCCTATATAAATCCCTTTAGTATTTTTCTTAGTATGGTTTTCCAGGAATAAATTCTCAGATTTATTTATTTAGTAAATTATTTATCTATTTATTTATTGGCTGCATCGGGTCTTCGTTGCTGCACACAGGCTTTCTCTAGTTGCGGTGAGCGGGGGCTAATCTTCGTTGTGGTGCCCGCGCTTCTTGTTGTGGTGGCCTCCCCTGCTGTGGAGCACAGGCTCCAGGCCCGCAGGCTTCAGTAGTTGTGGCTTGCAGGCCCAGTAGTTGTGGCTCACGGGCTGCAGAGCTCAGGCTCAGTAGCTGCAGTGCACGGGCCCAGTTGCTCCGTGGCATGTGGAATCTTCCCCGATCCCAGCTCGAACCCGTGTCCCCCGCATTGGCAGGAGGATTCCCAACCAGTGCGCCATCAGGGAAGCCCTCAGACTTATTTTTAAAGTATTTACTTTTCTTTTAATTACACAAGATATTTCCACTGGGCATAGATGTGTAGGTCAGTGGCTATTTTATTTCAGTACTTTTAAGATATTACTCTATTGTCTTCTGCCTGCCATATTTTGCTGAGAAGTCAGTTTTCAGTCTTTCAATTACCTTTTGAAGACAGTGTGTATTTTTTTTTCTGATTGCTTTAAAATGTTTTCCTTTGTCATTGGTCTTAATCAGCTTTTCTCTGGTGTGTAATTCCACATATAATTCTCTTTGTATATATCTAGTTTGGGGGTATTAGTACTTTTACACTCTGTTCTGAAGTTTTTCATCAGTTTCAGAAAAGTATGGGCTGTTATATCTTCAAATATAATTTCTGTCCTATTCTCTTTGCTCCTTTTGAAATTTCAATTTCACATATATTTGATGATTTAATCATGGCTAATATAGCTCCTTTGCTAAATATACATGTATGTGTATATATATCTCCTTTATATATCTTTTGTATTTTCTTTTTTTGGCAGGGGTGTGAGGCTTTCTATGCTTCATCCTAGTTGCTGCCAAATAACATACTCCATTTAATAAAATTAATTCTTTCTTTCACTTTATCCAATTTGCTTTTAAATTCATAATTTCAGCTATTGTACTTATTAGCTCTGGGATAGCAGTTGTATTTTTTCTTATAGATTCTATTTCTCTGGTGAAAGGTATCATCTTGCCATTTATTTTTTAAAATATATTAACCACAGTTATTTTAATGTCAATATCTGATAACTTCAAAATCTGGGACATTTATAAATCTATTTCTTTTTCTATTTTTTTAATGAGTCCAGTAATTTTTGATTTAATGCCTGATATTTAGTAGAATATTTTACAGAAACTAGAGATGATGGTAATCTTTCTCCAGGTACGGTCTATTCTATCTACTACTTGGCAGTTATAGTGGACAGTACATTGCCTAAATTCCATCTGGGCCGGGCCAGCTGATTTGAAGCAGGTTTTCAGGTTTTAAAGTGTTTACTCCATTTTTATCCAGTTCACTCACACTCCTAGGCTTCTGTGTTTTAGGGAGTTCCTAACTGAGACTCTGGTTGTTCACTAAGGCTCTGACTCCTTGCTTTTAAACAGTTTTCTTCTTAACTTTTCAATATGTCATACTGTGAAGCTTAAGGTTTGGGAACTTTTTCTGACAGTTTGGCAAAAAAAAAAAAAAATGTTGCTTTTGAGTATTTTGCCCATGCCCCATTTTCCTGTTGCTTCACTGACATTTTGGGGGTGATCATCAAATACCAAGGTTTTAACAATATTTTATATTCTTATAATTTCTAAATTTAAATCTTGTCTTAATCTCTCTATTCAGCTCCCTATCCAAATACAAAAGGATCATTTCTACCTGAATGTTATGTAGGAAATGTGAGTTTATCATAGTCAAAATTAAACTCAAACTTTTCTCTAAATGGTGTTCTTCTCCTGTATTCCATAGTTGTTAATAATATTCATCAAATTATACAAAAGTAATATTCCACTTGACTATTTGCATCACCAAATATTCTCAGTTCGAAATTTAGTTATATATTCATCTTATTATGTTTCTTCTATTTCCACTCTATTTTCCTAGCTAGGATTCTCTCATTTAATTTTTAACACTGTCTCCAGAATCACCTGAGGCATAGACCTGTACACATCATCTTCCCATCCACAACTCTTCATTGAATTACAGTTCTTAAAAAGATAAGTTTTAAATTCCTGAGCATTAGTGTTTTACCAGTCCTTTCACAATTTTACCCATCCTTCCCCTTTTTGTCTTATTCCCAGAATCTCATGTTCAACCTATTCATACCAAATCTCATCGATTCCCAACTCTACCACAACTTAATTTCTCCATTCCTTTCCTCTTGCTATTATAGCCAGATATAAAGTTGTTTTCTTCCTTTGAAAAACTCCTTCAAGGTCCATAATAAATAGTCACCTTTCTGTGAAACCTCCCTTTTCCTGTTGCCAGCAGAATTAACAATAATCTTCTCTATCTATACCATGAGTGTACCCCTATTTTTGAACTTAGAACCTTGTATTATAATTATGGGTTTATCCCTCACTGAACTATAAATTCCTCCTTAATAATAATCACTTATTATTAAATTTAATATTTCCATAACTTAGCATAGTAGATGACAACACATTCGATATTTAATATATGTTAGAATAAAGTTGAATAAAGTTAAGCTTAATATATTAAAGTAGGTTGTGCTGGTGTCTTATAGTTGAGCTGAGGTACCATCAAGCTGGTGAATCAGGATCTATTTCTAGTCAATACAACCATCCATTGTTTAGTTATACACTGTAAAAGAGCAAGTTTTCCTGTTTGAATCTTACTTTTAGCAGCTAGCTTTCCTCCAACTCTTACTTCAGTTTCACAGGTTGCACCATTTAACCTTATTTAGTTGTCTCGCAAATGCCGTGGTCATATAAACAAATTGAAGAAAAGTAAATTCATTGATGAGCAAAGAGCAGTCAACCCTCGGTATCTGCAGGTTCCACATCTGCGGGTCCAACCAACCGTGGGTTGCGGGTACAGAGTGCCTACTGTAAGGGACTTGAGCATCCACAGATTTTGGTATCCAAGGGGGGGTCCTGGAACCAATCTCCCGCAGATACCGAGGGACGACTGTGATCTCTAGGACGGAAAGAATAAACTCAAAATGTGAAACCAGTAGAACTGTCAATGAGTTCATGTATTTTTAAGATTCAAGCATGAAAACCTGTGAAACGCACATTTCAATAATCTTTATCTTCTTTATGAGCACAGAGCTTCAACCAAAAGGAAGATTAGGATAGAAGCAAAAACATCTTCTTTACTGTCATTAAAATGATCTATTTCCTCACCCATTTCCTTCTTTACTTTCCATTATTTCCTTGACACCTATCCTCTTTTTCCCTGAAAGATACATTTTAGCCATTTTTATGTTTATCCTCCGCATAACTTGATTTTGTTTTTCCTTAATGTGTATGAGAATTGCACCCATCTTTCAAAATCTGGCTCAAATTCTTTTCTTAATCATTCCAACTTAAAGATATCGGTATAGACGATCTTATTCTCAAAGCAGAAATAGAGACACAGGCGTAGAGGACAAACGTATGGATACCAAGGGGGAAAGGGGTGGGGAGGGATGAATTGGGAGATGGGGATTGACATATATACACTATTGATACTATGTATAAAATAGATAACTAATGAGAACCTACTGTATAACATAGGGAACTCTCCTCAGAGCTCTGCAGTGACCTAAATGGGAAGGAAATCCAAAAAAGAGGAGATATATGTATATGTGTAGCTGACTCACTTTGCCGTACAGTAGAAACTAACACAACATTGTAAAGCAACTATACTCCAGTTAAAAATAAAATAAAATAAAATGTAAAAAAAAAAAAAGGTATTACACTTGCACCTGAATTTTGGTCCCATTTACTATCTACAACACTCTTGTTAATAATCACATATTGCCTTTACATCTGGCTCTCTTCTTCCTCAAGTGTACTTTGCGTGATGGAAAAAACAGTTAATATATAACGTTTCTTTTGTTCATCCTCACACATCTCACAGAATGCAAGTAACCCCAACAGACACTTAATAAACATTAGCAGTGTTTAAATGACTTTGCATCTATCACAAAGAATCAGCAAGAGTTCTGAACTACAACGTAAGCAGCTGACCATGCAAATTTCATCTGAAGGGTCTATTAATAAGACCAATATTACCAATATTTACCAATACTATTTTCTTTCTCCTAAGATTTTGATTAATATTTCCTGTTAATTAAAATGTTTTTGTTATGTTTTCTGAACAACTTTCATATTCTATGCTAATTTTTATATTGTTTATTTATGGTCACTTTTTAAAGATTAAGATATTGATTCAGTTTTGTTCTCATGCCAAAATATACATTCTTTGGGTAACTTTTACTAAAATCAACATGACTCCATGCATGTTGCTTTCACTCTGTTTACCTTTGCCTTTTTTTTTTCTTTCTCTCTTAAGACTCATTTAGCTCAGACACAATTTTTAATTTCCCAGGAGCTTGTGCTTGTTTTCATATCATGTTTTTCTCTTTTTTTTCATCTCTGTGCATGGAAAGAGAAATGACTTGACAAAAACAGTTCTGTTCAAAAGAGCGAAACAGTACTAAAATGTTGGAGGTAGGGGAAGGTGAAGCAGAACTCAACATCTGTCAAGGTGATTTGTTTCAAGAAACAGTAACAATTTAACTATAAGTTTTTAAACAGAATTTTCCAAGGACCTGGAAGATGGGATACAGGGGACCTTGGCCAGCCCTAACTTCATGACAATACTTTTGTCTACAGCAGTCATAGTTAACTCCAGTGCAGTCAAGAAAGCACATTCTCTCTGTTTAGTTTGGGATGGGGATAAACAAATTTGTGTAAAATACAATCTTTATTATCTAAAACACATATGAGTTACTCACTAGAGTTTTTCTAAGTAGAAAACACATTAATTTAGAATGAACTAAAAATTGCTACATAGTTGCAACAAGACTGTTCATTTGTGTAGCATCTGCCCCTTACTGTTTATTTCAAGGTTCTCAAAGAGGAAGCCATCAATATTAACAGCTTTAAAGAAGAGAAAGAAGAAACAGAAAATATCTCTCATTTGATTCCATAACAATTGCCGTAGAACAATTTTCCTCTGCCTTTAGTCTCATAACATAAGGTGTATTCTTTTACAACCCTCTCTCTCTCTCTCTCTTTTTTTTTTCTATATTCTATTGCACCCTGTCCTACCTTCCACTATGTATTCAGAAAAATAAATATTTGGGAACTAGTTTTCTTTGAGGAGAAAGGAAGAAAGAATGTGATTGAGATTGGGAGAAAGGAGTAGCCAGGAAAAAGAGAGGGAGAGGAATAAAAGAGAAGGAAAATAAAAAAAGAGCGAGAGGAGAGGAGTATCACAGGAAGGATGCTTCTCAGAAGTCAGGGAACAAAAGGGAAGGAAGCAGGATGAACAGCACCAGACCCCAGCAAAGCCTCTCTCCACGCACCCCTTAAGGACATTACAACAAAGGCACCCTGAGTTCTGCAACAATCATGGGTGTTGAAATCTGAATGTCGGTTGTTTCTACTGCTGATACAGTGTATTTGTCTTCCACACACCTACCTCCTGTAGCATAGTATTGATCCCAAGGAACAAAGGTTACCACTATGGTTTCAAGAATAAGAAGTGAATGTCTTTGGAAATAAGTCAAAGGAAACGCTAGCATGGTAGAAAGTCAAATAAATAGCAAATTCAAAGAATTCATTATTAACAGAATTTCAGAGCCTTTACATAGTCAGAAAAAAATGTCAAATTATTTCAAGAACCACCTTTAATTGCAGCTTAAATTTCTAATCAGATATTGTAAAAATAACTTTAAAATGAATAGAATATATAATTTTTATATTCCTTTGTGATTTCATTTAATTATTTTCATTAGTTACTGTGTCAAAGTTTCCCCGTAGTTGCATCTGATACTAATATACAAATGGGATGCTATGACTTCAGTTTGATTCTAGGATCTTAGGGGATCCTATTACAGATTCCCATGAAGAAATTAAGAGAACTTTGTATGACATTAACAAAGCAGGATATTCTTTTCTTCTTAGTAAATTATCAAGGACATTAAACAAAGAGTTAATGATCTAATTCCAGACTTGACAAGCACACAGGTGGTAGTGTTTCCCCCTCCTGAGAGCAAGGAAAATTTCTATTGAAAATATAAACTGCCTGACTCTGGAAATTGCATCCTCCTGCTTTTTCACAATGTTTATAGATGTGTCTCAACAATTCCCCCTGCCCCCCACATCTGTCTTTCCCTCTAGAGAAGACACCATATTCAAAGAAACAGCTTCATAAATCATGGCAGGCAGTCCAAGACAGGCATAAAGTGTAAAAATATGAAAACAAAAACACTGAAACAAGAGAAGATTCAGCACATGAACCATTCCTTCCACATCCATAATATCTTCTCCAGAACTTGATCAGGTTCTCAGAGAAAGAAAAAACAACCAAAGTATAAATATGTTCTGATATTTAAACCCTCTTGACAAATTTTTTTCCATGCTTGTTAAAGGGTCAAGTAATAGAATCTTTCTGAAACTTCATGAATAAAAAAAAAGTACTCCAGGAAATTGAGGAAATGAAACATTTTAGGGTGACATGCTCTGGAATAAGCAACATTTTTGGGTGGATGAAGATAAATGGGAACCTTTCCAGAAAATGGAATCCCTGGAATCCTCTGGAACATAGAGGTCCTGGCAACTGGCCCTAGAGCTCCAGAAAATGCAGCCAAGCATGACAGAAGAGGCAGTCTCCTAGCAATGTCTTGACAAATAGCTAAATAAAGCAATAATCTGAGAGAATTGGCAATAGGGTGACCAACCCATACTGCTTGCTCAGTTCTGTCCTGGTTTTAGCACTGAAAGTTCAGCAAGAAATCCTGGGATTACAAACGTTTGGGGGGAAAATACAAACAAAACAAAACAAAAAATGGGACATTTCAAAAAAAAAACAACCCATGGGCTGAAAGTAATACTGTTTTTAGTGTCACATGAATAAGGTATAGGTTACTCGCCTTCTGTAATCACTGTCACTGATTCTCCCCCTGACTGGTGATGTTAGAAATCATGATTTGTCCATCACCATAATGTATCACCATTGTTGTGTCATTCCAAGTGATGTGACTTAAGTGTGCAGCTTAAGTATGTTGTAACCATGAAAACTAACAGTCCATCTTTGACTTTGCCTGAGGACAAACTGCTCTGCTTTTTATCCAGATGGTGCTAGTTTAATTTTTAACATTGTCAATATTGGGACCACATTTTTCTAAGAGGTCAGATAACGACAATGAAAATGGTGACAATATCAATGCTAGCAAGACCCAGACATCATCAGAAAAGAGGGATAAATAGCTGTGTTCATTTAGAGACAGGTGAAAGGACTGGGAAAGGAAATAATCAAAAACAGAACGTCCTGCCAATATGCCAAAAATAATTTTGGATTGGACATGGTGGAGAAAGGATATGAAAGCAAATAGAGAGCCTGAATCTCGTAAGTTAGGCATGAGAAAGGTAAGTACTTCTAAATCAAGAATTTTTTTTAATCTCACCAAATAAAAGCAATGCTCATTTGAAAATAACAGGTACTGGATGACCGTGGACATACCACAAGGATACACACACACACTATCCAATCATTCCCTTAATTTCTCAGTGCAACTAAGTTAAGTGACAGTTCCTGATTCAGATTTTGCAACTCATAAAATGTGGACAAACAACAGCCAGAATTTGGATACAGGTGTGTTAGCCCCTTAGGTATTTATATGAATCCATTTCCCTGAGAAAGAAAAGTTGAATTGATGATGATACCCAATATGTTTAAAAATGGTGACATATTAAACATGGAGACCCTCCATATTAAAGATAGATGCCAAGGTCGTAACTGACAAACAGCTAGTTTACCAAAACGAGGTTATTGATACAAAATAAATGCACATTTTTGGAAAGGTGAAAACAAATTTATACAAATTTGAAAACCTGTTGTTACCAGGAAGTAAAATCTCAAATATTCTATGTTCAGACATTTTTGTGGAAAAGCTATTTGGCTTGATTTCATCGCTTTGGACTGACACCAGGATTCAATGTAAGTGGGTGTGAGAAAAGCAGCCTGCAACTGTTCATAGTGAGTTGTATGTTTGTACTAAGTTTTATCACCACATAAAGGAAAAGAAGGAAGTTCTAAAAGCTGCAGGCACTTCAAAGAAGTATCGTTAGGAAAAGAAACAAGATAAAAAATACCCTATACTATGGCACAGAAAGAAATATGTATCTTTTTAAAATTAAATATAGGTTAGATCTGTGTACTTAGTCCTATTCTACTGTTAAAGTATATTGTATTTATATATCTTAAGAAATAAAGTAATTTTGCCTACAAATTTATACACCCACGTAAAAGATTTTTAAAAGTTAAAAATAAGTCACTAAACCAGAGGATAAAAAGAAACATTACAAAATATTGTTATGTTCTCTCATACACATTATTCAATTAATCCTACCATAAATTACTACTAATTGTCACTGTTAACCAGTCCTATTTTTCTGCTTAAATAAAAGCATGTATATAACAGAAAAGTAAATAATAAAGTATAATATAAATTTCATGTAAATACATATTTTACATAAGTTTATGATTGAGTCATAAACATACATATATAAGTATTTATTATATATTCCATTACTTTGTATTTTTGGTATGGCCATGCCCTAGGTTGGCTTTCTAAAAAGTTGGCCACCTTGTTGGTAGAGAAATAGAATCCCTGTTTGAAGGAAAAGAAGATACATCAGTGAGCTTTTGCAATATAAACAAACAATCCCCAAATCTCAGTGGCTTAGAACAATGAAGGTTTACCTCATGCATGCTTTTTCCAATGTGCTTTGGCTGCATCTCTGCTGTCCATTCACCTTCACTCTGGAAACAAGGCTGATGGAACAGCTCCTCTCTGGGACGTGCTGCTCTGGTTATGGCAGAAGGACAATCAAACTTTCTCAGATGTGGCTTGGACCTCCTTCTGTTGGCATCTTATTGGCCAAAGAAGTCATGTTGCACTAGCAAATCACATGACTAAGCTAGATACCAATGGATTGGGAGTGTATAATCTTCCCACAGGGTGGAGCAGGGAGTACTTGAGAAAATTAACACGACTTCCTAAGTATTCTCACTTGGTCACAAGTATTTGTTTCCCTCCCTCCTTCTCCCACAACACGCTAACCCCTTCCCAAGGTAAACAACCTCTAGCTCCAACTGGAGGTAGCTCTGCTCTTCGTCTTCTTTATTCTGAGACTGAGCCTGAAAGAGAAACCCATACAGGGGGCAAGCTGCTCTTGTGATAGAGGGAAAAGAGTAATGGTAGAGCAATGCTATGGCTTTCAAACTTTCTGCTCACACATGGCATGTGTCATCCTGGTCACACTTTATTGACCGGTGCAAGTCCCATCACTGCCCCTCGTATCAGTGGGGAATGATACCATCTCCTTGGTTACCAAGTAGGGCCACAGATACTTGGAAACAGTAGATAACCTTCCCAGAAGGAGAAAGACAGACAACAAGGTAGAAAGAAAGGATTTGCCATAGAGTAGAAGACAGAATACAGTGTGATCCTATGAGCCTCTGGAGCAGCAACCCTTTTATCAGGTGCTTGAAGTTTTGGTTTCAGGTGGAGAAAGGATTGATCAAGACAGCCAGCTGCCTCATACAGCATGTGAGTTTAAAATAGAGTTTTCATCAAAGCATCCTAGACATTATAGCAATAGGCACACCTCAAATCAATATTGTTTGTGTAGTGCCTATAATTCACAAGCTACTCTTCTTCATAAGGTTAAACAGGTATTTGCAACTATTATCTCATTTATTTTTTCAAGGTTGTTTAAAATAATATATGAAGATAACTGATCAGTTTAAACATTCTTGATGAAAGCAACACAAAACTCTAAGAATAAAAGGATTCCTTTAAGCATTATAAACAATGTATATTTTAAGTCCTCAGTGAGTATAACAATAAAGAATGAGCATTAAAAGCGTTCCCATGATGGTATGAACTACTCAGATTACTCAAGGATGCTTTGCTGCCTCCGTTACTAAATGTTTTCTGAAATTTCTCCTCCATACAGTAAGATCTGACACAAGATTTTAAATAAGTGTTTGAAACAAGATTTGAAATAAACACTGAAAGGACAAAGCTCATCTGATAGGCTATAAAAGATAAATATTTAAAAATCAATAATTTCTTATATACCTTCAGTTAGAAGATGTAATTGGAAAAAGATATTCCATTTGCAAAAGCATCATAAACTATGAGGAGAGATTGAACATTAAATATATTGTCAAATGGAACTGAATTTGAATCCCAATTCTGCCACTTACTGTGTGTCTCATCAAATTGTTAAGTTTTCTAAGTTCCAGTTTCTCTCACTTGTAAAATGTAGATAAAATAGTACTTATCTCATAAGATTGTTGCAGGGGATAAGTAACAAATAAAACTTTTGGAGAGTTTTCTGTCTGTACAGTACAATTCTCTGGAGTTTGTATACGTTATCTCAAATGATCCTAACAATGGCTCTATGAAGTAGGTAATATCTTCAATGCTTTTTTTTCAGATAAGTAATAGGAGACCACAAAATGCCAAGTGGCTTGCACAGGGTCAGTCAGTACCAGTAAGCAAAGCAGTGCTGGGATTTTAACCTGGGCTGTTTGACGCCAGAACCCTAAACACTACATACGATTCACTGATATTTATTGAGGGGTTACTGAGTTCTTGGGATACATCAATGAACGAAATAAAGATCTATGACCTCAAGGAGGCTACATTCTAGCCAGTGGAAAGAGATGGAAAACATACATAATACATAGAATTATATAGTATGCTAGAAGTCATAATGGGCTATGGAAAAATTAAAAAGGTAAAATCAGAGTAAGGAGGAAGGCTTAGGAGGTGTGGAATATGCTTCACTGAGAAGGTGAGATATAAGCAAAGACTTGAAAGATACCAGGAACTAGAAAAGAAGGCATTGGAGGAAGAACATTCTAGGCAAAGTAGACCAGAGCAAAGGGGCTATGGAAGGGTGACACTTAAGGCAGTAACAAGGATGAAAGTGCAAGAGTGGACCGAGCAGGCACCACAGTAGGAGATGGAAACACGAGTAAAGGGGAGCCAGTTCTTTTTTTTAATTTTTATTGGAGTAGAGTAGATTTACAACATTGTGTTAGAGCCAGTTCTTTATGAGCTTTTACTCTAACATGGAGAGCCATGGCAAGAATGACAAAGATCTAACATTTAAAAATTTCACTCCAATTGCAGTGTTGAGAATGGATTACAGGGGAGCAACAACAAAACCACAGAAACCTGGTCAAAACTATTGCTGTGGTAGGAGAGGAAGGCCATGCATTGTACTACCAAGGTAGTAGAAGGAGCGGAGGTACTCTGAAGAGAACATATAGTCAGATTCTATCTATAGAAAATAGACGCAAGAGGGAGGAGACATGGGGATATATGTATATGTATAGCCGATTCACTTTGTTATACAGCAGAAACTAACACACCATTGTAAAGCAATTAGACTCCAATAAAGATGTTAAAAAAAAAAGAAAATAGATCCAACAATTGGATTGAATGTGAAGTATGAGAAAGATGGAGTAATCACAGATGACAAGTTTTTTATCTAAATTGACCTGAGCATATAGAAGGATGAAACTTCCATCAGCTGAAGTAGGGAAGACTGCGACAGAACCATATTTGGTAGGAAGGACGAGGGTTTCACGTTGGGCACGTTGAACGTGAGATATCTCTTAGCCATCCGAGTGGGGATGTGGAATTGCCAGTTAGATATGTGAATGAAGAGTTTAGCAGAAAAGTCTGTGCCTGAGGTATTAAACCATGAGACTAGATGAGATCAAGGAGGATGTAACTATGAATAAAGAGATGAGGACCGAGGACAGGGCTGGAGTGCTCCAACATTGGGAAAACTTGTATATTTGATTCATATAAGCAAATTAAATATTCCTAAGACCAACTTGGAAATATGTATCAAAATCAGTTGAAAGCTGTCAGGAATTCCGGAAGAGTCTACCTCAAACCAAAATTTTCTCTGATATAAAAGGACTTGACTTGCCTCCATTAATCAATATTAAGGTGCAAATATCACTGGGAAGGGCAGTAAGTCAACTGTTATCAGTCAAAAATGCTTGGTCAGGGCTTCCCTGGTGGCGCAGTGGTTGAGAGTCCGCCTGCCGATGCAGGGGACGTGGGTTCCTGCCCCGGTCCGGAAAGATCCCACATGCCGCGGAGCGGCTGGGCCCCGTGAGCCATGGCCGCTGAGCCTGCGCATCCAGAGCCTGTGCTCCGCGGCGGGAGAGGCCGCGACAGTGAGAGGCCCGCGTACCGCAAAAAAAAAAAAAAAAAAGCTTGGTCATATTAGAACCATTTTCCAGGACAACTAGTTGGTGACAGCATCACATAGATTAAACACATGATATAGAAGTTTTAATAGAGGAAGCAGCCCTGAGACCAGTTTAAAGAGCAAATCCTGCCCGGAGTCAAGAGGATGCTTTGTAAGTAGGGAAGTGTAAAGAGAACAGGCACATCCAGATGTATGGGCTAGTTACCACGGTACAGCAAAAACAATAACAGAATGGGCAGAACACTTCTAAATGTAGATGGCACCACAACGTTGGCTTTTGGTCATCCCACTTTGAAAAAAACAATAAAGAAAATGTACTACCAAGGAAGAGGGCATGACTGTTCAATCCAGGCATCCAGTTCAATCCAGGTCGGTCACCAAGGTGACGTGGAAGAGGCTTTGCATCTCTGCCCCCTCTGGATCTTGTGAGTCGGCTCTCAGTACCAACCATATAATAAAAACGTAGGTCATGCTGAGGTTCAATAAGAGTCACTACCAGATGCAATCACGGAAGGGACCCAGGGGAGAACTTCTCTAGGGTCTCCCGTTCTCACAGCTGTTAATATGGTGAATGAGTTTTTGGCATCCCTTACTTCTTTCTTCCCTTCACACTCCACAATACTTCCAGAAGAACTTCCTAATTGCCTCTGTACATTAAATCTTTCTAATGATAACAGCATTAACTCAGGCTCACTTTTACTTTGGACCAAATTATCATCATTGTACCATACGGAATTAATTAAAATGTAGCCAGGAAAGGCTGCTGCGAACGACAGAAGCAGAGTTTGGTTCTAAAAACCGGTGGGAATCATCAGTGAGACGGGATGAACAGCCAGCAGCCCAGCGCCAGAGCCCTGGCTGATATTTCAAGAGCTATTTGTAAAGGAGGGCATAGTGGGCTGGGGGCAAGGGACAGTGAAGACGGAGGAAACATGGGTAAGAAATTGAGATAATAGTTTTTAAAAAAAGCTTGGGCTGTTCAAGTTGGGAGCATCATTTGGTGTAATTGCATATGTTCGGCATTTAATATCTCTAGAGAGATTTAGCTTGAGTTGCGACTTCTCAGATTTAATGAAGCGAAACTCTCTCCGGCCATTGCAAGACATATCTAAGGATGAAAACCAGTAATTTACAGCTTTAGTGACCTTATTACAGTGTACTTTGTGCTTGCCTGCTCTTCACTCTTATCTGGGCCATTATCAAAGGCTCCGTGGAATATTGGCCATTAGCTACATGCAGACCAAGGGGCTTTGTCTTCAAGGGCTGTGAGCGATGGGTGAGATAGATATTGAATATTTTATTTTAACTCCTAAGAAAAATCAAAATAGCAACATGCTCTTTGAAACTCTAATATGCATGTGAATGGTGGTGATGAGGCAAAGTCTCCAATAACAAACAAGGCTTGGTGCAAAGCCTTCTAAAAGATGAGCTAATTACACTGACAGCCCAAATAACAATGAATATTCTCCACTAGCTGCTGAATAGCTCCTGATTTTGAGATGCCTAACCTACATCTGTGCTATGGAGATGGAAATAACAACGGGACAGAAAACACCGTCATGTTTGCCAGATGCCACTGGCTCACAGTGGGAGAAGGAGGCATTCAGGTTCTCTCATTTGGGTGGGTCTTATTGTCAGGAATTAGCTCCATGGAAGAAGATGCCCTTCAACACAGGTGCACGCATGCACCATTCATTCAACAGGTATGCGGAGCTCCTACCATGTGCTGGGCAAATTTCTAGACCAGGAGTTGGCAAACTTTTTCTGTAAGGGGCCAGATAGTGAAATTTTGTGGACCATACATGCTTTCTGTCACATAGCCTTCTTCAGTTTTTTTTTTTTAAACAATGCTTTAAAATGTAAAAACAATTCTTAGTTTGGGAGGTCAAGTAAAACCAGCTGCAAACTATAGTCTGCTGATCAATGTTCTGGGCGCTTGACCAAAATAAAATAACCACACGCACAAAAATCCTGTCCTCAAGGAGTGTGAAGGAAGGAACGCAACAGAAACACACCAGTAATATCATAAAAAATATATTAAATAGTGATTAGTGCTAGAGCACAAAGAAGAAAGTAGATCTGGGGATGGTGGGGGGATAATATTAAAGAAAAAGAAGTATTTGGAAGAAAAAGACTTTCTTTCATTTGAGATTTCGTGACTTGAGATCTTGATGACGAGAGTACCTCTTGGATCTGAATTTTCATGCTTCAGAAGAGGTGATCTGGTTCATGGAAATCCCAGGTATTTTAGAGCCAACACACCTGAACTTAAGTAACAGCTCTGTCACTTGGGAGTGGTATGGCCGTGAGAAAGTGACTTCACATTGTTGGACTTCCCTTTCCACATCTGCAAGATGGGAACCCTCATGCATGTCCTGCCATTCTACAAGTTTGCTGTGAGGCTCAACTGAGTTAATCGACATGCCAGTGCTTTGTAAGTGGTCAAGCAGTGGTCAAAAAAGTGGTCAAAAGACAGATTTTCATGCCATCCTTATCAGAGCTGTAGCTACTAGAAAGGTGGGGTTTTGTTGTCGTTATTTTATTTTTAGCAATTCACCCTTTATTAACATTAGGCCCTGGGTCCCTTGGAGCTGGCGCTATTTTATTTTTGCTTATTAATTTCATGAAAATAGTCTGTTTGAAACAAATGGTAAGAATATGGTTTTATGTTTCTACAGTAAAGACAAGGGTATAACGAAAGAGCAGCTTGTGAATCAACAGAAAAGGTGTTCTCTTATGTGAAGTGATTTGAGTAATTCCATCCAAAAATCCCATTTAGCATAAAATATTATTTTACAAGGACTATTAAAGTGCCCACAATTTGAAGTATGAGTCACACCGTCTTAACTGAGCGGAGTCCTGTGCTGTCATGAAGGTTCCCATAAATATGAAGAACTTGGCTTGTGATGGTTAAAGCTATGTATTACAATCTGTCGTTAGAAAACAATCAACTTCTTAACTAAAACAAAGCTGACCTCCTGGATGAAGATTTATCCAAAGCATGACACATTGGGTTGGAAAGCAGAAGTTCAGGGACATCTGATAGAGTGTTTGTACAGTTGGGTATAAGAATTACCAGGGCAGCAATCTAAGCAGTGTGGGCAAGACAGAAGTTCACTGGGTACTGTTGGCTTAATTGAGGCTGGAAAGTGGACAAAAAAAAAAAAAAAAAAAAAAAGCTCCATCGAAAACCGTATTAAGCAAAGTTTCAGGAAATACTGTTGAATCTGCAAAGGCAAATAATTTCAGTGTAAGACATGTGATTTGGGGGGGAAAAGGGGAAAAAAAAAAAAAAAAAAAAAAGGAAAGCATATAGACCCCAAATTTTGACTTTGACCTTTTTTACTTTTTTTTATATAAGGCCAATCTTGGGAACCTAGCAAAAAATAATGTATGAGTTGAAGAAAAACCTGCTGTAGGTTTTATGGAATTCTATTAACTCTTACGCATCCACATAACCCTTGAAACTGAAAAATAAACAGGCATTACATCCTCTTCCTTCCATTTAGCATGTAGTGCAGAGTTTCCCTGTGTAGAATCTGCTAGTTTTATCCTAAAATATTAACAAAGATAGATTCTAAAAGATAAAATACTTTAAAGTCATTTTCCTTGAAGGAGTCCCTATGATGGACTCCACAGTGCATTTAAAGGGGAAAAAAAGTACCACAAAATTCATAAATGGTGAGTATACCTTATAAATGCCATGGCCTCCATGATATGAGGGCATGTTAAAAGGAACAGTATCCTAAAAGGGCACTAAGAGAGCATACCTGAGACTGAGCCTGTAATTAAGCCATTAAACAAAGATCTTTTCTTTGCAGTGAATCAAAAGAAATCTCTCTCCTCTAAACACACACACACACACACAAAGAAAAAATACACTTACTTAAAAGCTATCCTTTTTAGAAGCAATGAAAGACAAGGTTTACTTTCAGAGACTTCCTCTGACAGCCTGTTACAAAACTATTCCCTTTACCTCTGCCTGAGGCCATTTCATTTCTAAAGATTTCTTCCTGTATAATTCAAGAACCACTGCCAAGCTCTACCAAATGTACTTTAAAAAAAAATGCTTCTAACTCCATTTTAACTGGCATTTGCCTATGTTTCCTCTCTTGCCATCACTGATTAGCAGGATATTTATATGTAAACAGAAGATGTCTAGGTTCTAATCAGCCTGCCCCACTCCCTATGGTGACTCACTAAGATACACCAGCACTATCATGAATCCTTTCTGCTCTGCTGTGTCCCAGGCTCTGCTGTGGCCACAGCTGTGAAGCTGAGCTGTCTAGAGAGGGGGCTGGTGAAAGGCAGGTCCTAGGTCTCATTTTTGAGTCCGTTGGCCAACAAGCTATGGCAGAGTCACAGGCTTTGCACACATTATTTTAAAATCACAATATCCATATGAAAAAACTCCTCTTAGCCACTTTTTAGTCCTCATACAAGTCTTTGGCACATTGAAAGAACCCAATAAATATTTATAGAATAAATATTGAGTGGTTTTTTTCCTCCTGATATGGAAACTCAAGTTCAGCAAGGTTAACCAACTTAATATCAGATGAAAACACAGATCTGAGCATTTATGTTCGACCCAGTCTTTATCATAGACTCCATCCTGTGAAAGATTTTACTTAACAAAGCAAAATGGATTTGCTAAATGCATTGATTTGCCAGTGGATTTGTCAAATACATACTTTAGGTATCAGAGATATAAAACTGCCAAAGGAATCTGAATAAAATAATCAGCTTTACCAGTTGGAATTGATATACTTTCAGTCAAAACAAGAAATCTGAGATTGGCTTGTGCAGCTAATCACGGCATCAGAGCATCTAAAATAATAAAAGGAGCTCACAAACCCAACTCACTGTGGGGATCGAGAGAACTTGGATGGGGACTTATTGGCTAAATAAAATTCTTATAAATCTGTCAGTTGTCATCGGGGATAAAGACCTCTAAGTGATTGTCCAGCTTCATGGTGAGGCAACAGCATTATTTGTGTGTATAAGGAAAAACAGTGTGAAAAGTCAGGATGAGTGAGAAGATCTAGATTTCTAATTTTTACTTGGCCGCTAACTAGCAAGTGAACTTTGGCAGGTCACTTAGCAGCTGTGATTGCGTATCATGTTTTCTTGTGCAGGTAGGTATGGCTGTTCTGGGTACTATATAAAATCAAATCCATGAAATCATTTTTAAGCTATAAAATACTATATTGGCTTAGATGTCGTAAAATAGTGTGATTACTTAGTAAAGATCTGAGGAAAAAGGTTAAATATTGTTACAAACTTCATCTATCATGCTCGTCAGCTTTGTCTGCTAGAAATATGAGTGCTCAAGGGGAGAAGATCAATGGCACAGAAATGTTCCTTGTTGCAGTTACGTCATCTGCCTAACCATTTGATGAACCACGGGTAAATGGCGATGAGAAACATGAGTAATATTTATTAATTCCTAATTTTAAAAAGAACAAAAATATTTGATTGCCATTCCATTTGATAGCTTCTAGTAAAAGTACTGTGAGATATTGATTATTCTTTCCATAGTGAGGCTTGCTCTCAGCACTGGCAGCTGAAGGATGAAGAAGGGAAGAACTTCATTAACAAATGATCCCTGACTGATCACGGTGCGTTTGAGTTCAGGCAAGGAGGAAAAAGAAATGCACACGCGGAGAAGAAAAATGGCACATTTTTCAATTTTTTTTTCCAAATAAACTGGAAAAATATTTTTTTCTGAATGAGAAAATGTATCACCTTTGGCTCAATGGTCGTAAATGGCAACTGGCCACCATATTGAACAGTACATATTTAGAACTTCTCTATGATCACAGAAAGTTCTGTCTGATCTAGACCCTTATTGCCCACTGGAAATTACTGCCTAAATGTTCTATAGGCCCCTCAAATTCCCCATAACTGCCAAATTTATTTTTCTTTTCGTCCTACTGCACTCAGTCTCCAAGTTTTTTGATCATGCATCTCTGATAAAAAAACATTTGAGCATACCCTCCAAAAAAAAAAGTGTATCACCTTTGATTTTTAAATAATTTCTTAGTTGCCTAGATATGCAACGAAACAAAACAAAACAAAAACCACTCTGCTTCCTCTTCCTCCTAAATTCAACTCATTTAAAATACCAAAACTCCATCCGGATGTCCAGGTTGGGATTCACCCAATTTCTCCCTCTCCTTCAGCCCTTCCTTCAGCTGTACCAGACAATCTAGTTGATATTACCCCAAATTATGTCTTGAATCTAGACCCGCTTTTTGTCTACCAAGCCTTAGGTAAGGTCTTCATTATGTACAATAGCTCCAGGTTGTTCCCCCTTTTATTCAGCTTTCATGTAGAAAATATTCTTCATTGACTTGACATAGAATTCAATTTTCTAACACATAACTTTTATCAGGTCAATTCTCTGCTTATAGCTATATATGGATATATCCATATATATATATCTTCAAAATGAGTTTTCTCTTATTTAAAATGCAGAAAGCCAAAATCAAACTTAAAAAAATCCAAATAAACTACAAAATCTCAGCTTTTCTAGACTGAATCAGAAAACTGCATCACAGGGCTACCAAGTAACCTGAAGTCTAAGAACAACAAAGCAGCTGATGCAAAAACATCTAGTACTTTATTAGATGCTTGTTGATTACATCCTTTGAAAATGAGGGCTGTGCCCACTTTGCCAGTGAAGGCTCTACTCTACCTACTTGGTAACTCACAGCTAGCACTTCCGTTCTTTGGTTAAAGCAATATGTTCTTATGTTTAAAGGAGTGAATATTTAATGCATTCAAGAACAAAGCAAGTAAAGAAAGAGAAGGAAACAATTGGGAACAATGAGGACTGTGGAGCATTGGCTAATTCATGCCCTTTCTAAAGGCTTTTGTTGTTAGGTGCTATGTGAGAATGCAAGCCAACTGTTGTCCATTTTTCAGATTTCTCCAGAGAAACTGAAATTCCGCATTTTGGGTTAAATCTCCCAATTTAAAATATTACAGTTGCTTACCTTTTTTTTTTTAACTCTTATGGAAACAAAACCCTGATCTCTGTTCCAAAGTTTACTTATTTAAGATAAGGACTGAAACCGAGGATGACAATTTAAGGTATAGTTACGCATTGCACATGCATGTTTCCTCAAAATAAGAGCATGTAGATCAAATATAATTAAATCAAGTTCTAAGTGCATTGGAGATACTTGTGATTTAAAGGAAGCCCATGAAGAATCCTTTTGTTTTGTAAAGAATTATTCCCAGTTTTGTTTTGATAAATTATTATCGAAGGGATAGAACAAGACTGTAGAAAGAGTAAAGAGAAAAGGCAGTGATGTCATACAAACACGTGTCACATACTACGTTTATGACACACAAATTTTGTGGACAAAACCTTATATCATTTTTTTTTTTTTTTGCGGTACGCAGGCCTCTCACTGTTGTGGCCTCTCCCGCCGCGGAGCACAGGCTCCGGACGCGCAGGCTCAGTGGCCATGGCTCACGGGCCCAGCCGCTCCGCGGCACGTGGGATCCTCCCAGATCGGGGCACGAACCCACGTCCCCTACATCGGCAGGGGGACTCTCAACCACTGTGCCACGAGGGAAGCCCCCTTATATCATTTTTGTGCAAATTAAATCAGATAATGTATTTAATACAGTTTTAGTGAAAATTAAATAATATATTTAAGCACTCAGAGAAATGTTTGATTAAAGGTAGATATTACTCTTATAAATAGGGCAATTCTCTGGTTTGTATAAGGAATAGTTCATATAAACATTAATAAATTCCAATTTTAGGGAGATGTGAGCATAAGAGAAAAGATAACTTAGGTATATCATTACTGTTTATAAGTATCAAAGTATGTATGAAGCTGACAGTTTCCTTCAACTTAATTCTCTTCCCTAGGCTTGGTCTTGAGACCATGGGAAGATTGTCAGAGTTTAGTCAAACATGACTAATATCCTTGATCTAAAGGTTACTAAATACCATAGCAGGTCATCACTGTCTCGAGAGACCTTTAAAAACTGGATAGACAATTTTGTCTTGTAAGAATTAGGTGTTGACTGACCAGGACAAGACAAAGACAAGCCAGTTGCCCCCTGGCTTGTGATTTCTCCCTTCTGCTGATTTTGATTGACACCTATATAATCTTGGACAAAAACACCTGGCACTTCAGTGACCTCAGCTTTCTCAATAGCAAAGAGGGACTGATGGTGCCCTCTCACTTTTAACCTCATAGGAATTATGAAACAGAGATGAGACACGAAATGACGTCATGAGAGACCCTAGAGCACTCTGGAGACGGGTGCCTTGAAAACACACTGTCATGCCATCCAAACTTAATGGTGGCATTGACTCACAGAATTCTGCCTACTGGTATTTAAAAAAGCCTGTGGCACTAAAACGGCCATGTAGTCCACACACATGTAAAACCTCCTCTCTTAAATTTTAAAGATATACAGCAATTGTTTTGGTTTTAATTTACATGTTTATATATCATCTTGACTACTTTACTGTGTTTATTAGGTAATGTGTGTACCTTCAGGGTCATAAAATATATTCACAGCTTTGTAAAATATCCTTGTAAGACAGATGTGCTTATTCATCCAAATTTAACTAAAATCAGGTGATAAGGGGAAAAGAAATGGCTTAAATAAGAGCTACACATCAAACTCCTGCTTCTCTATAGGATAAAAAAAAAATCACAAGAGAGTGTACTATAAGCTAGACAAGGTACAAAAACCCTAAGTTTTTGAACCCCATTAGAAAGCTGAGATGCAATCAATCTTCAGAGAAATGCAAATCAAAACCACAATGAGTTATCATCTCACAACTGTTAGAATGGCTATTTTCAAAAACAGAAATGTTGGTTAGGATGTGAAGAAAAGGGAACCCTCGGGCACTACTAGTGACAATGTAGATTGGTGCAGCCACAATGGAAAACAGTATGGAGGTTTCTCAAAAATTTTTTTTAAAATACTATGTGATCCACTTTTGGATATATACCAAAGAAAATGAAACAAGGATCTCAAAGAGGTATTTAATTATATATATATTTGTTACTACATTATTCACAATAGCCAAGACACAGAAACAACTTAAATGTCCATCAAACATAAAGCATAAAGAAAATGTGGTATACATGTCTATAATGGAATATTAACAAATTGAAAACATAACGAAAATGTGGTATATGTGTCTATAATGGAATATTATTCAGCCATTAGAAAGAATGAACTCTCACCATTTGTGACAGCATGGTTGGACCTTGAGGGCATTATGCTAAGTGAAGTAAGTCAAACAGAGAAAGACACATACTGTATGATCTCACTTACACATGGAATGTAACAAAGCCAAACTCATGGAAACAGAGTAGAATGGTGGTTGTCAGGGGCTGGGAGGTGGGGAAAATGGGAAGATGTTGGTCAAAGACACAACCTTTGGTTTTAAGATAATTAAGTCCTGGGGCTCTAATATAAAGCATGGTAACTGTAGTTAACAATACAGTATTATATACTTGTATTTTATACTTGAAAGTTGCTAAGAGAGTAGACCGTAAACATTCTAATCACCCGTGGGGGGGCACTATAACATGTGAGGTGATGTAAGGTTAACTAACCTTATTGTGGTAATCATTTCACAGTGTATACATGTATCAAACCATCATGTTGTACACCTTAAACTTACACAATTAAATGTCAATTATATTGGGTTGGTCAAAAAGTTCATTTGGGTTTTTCCATAAGATGTTATGGAAAAACCCGCATGAACTTTTTGGCCAAACCAATATCTCAATAAAGCTGGCAAAATAAAAGTGATATAAAAATATGTCATAAATTAAAAATTCCCTCAATGTGCTTAAACACACTCAACACAGCAGAAGAAAGAATGAATGAACTTAAAGAAAGGACAGTAAAAATTAGCTAAAGTAACAGCTAAAAAGAAGAAAGAATAAGACAATCAGAAGAGAGCATCAGGGCTTCCCTGGTGGCGCAGTGGTTGAGAATCTGCCTGCCAATGAAAGGGACACGGGTTCGAGCCCTGGTCTGGGAAGATCCCACATGCCGCGGAGCAACTGGGCCCGTGAGCCACAATTACTGAGCCTGCGCGTCTGGAGCCTGTGCTCCACAACGGGAGAGGCCGCGATAGTGAGAGGCCCATGCACCGCGATGAAGAGTGGCCCCCGCTTGCCACAACTAGAGAAAGCCCTCGCGCAGAAACGAAGACCCAACACAGCCATAAATAAATAAATTTAAATCATACGGGCTTCTAAGAAGACCTCTGCTTAAAATAAATAAATAAACTTACATTAAAAAAAAAAAAAAAAGAAGAGAGCATCAGAAATCCGTGGGACAATATCAGATGGTCTAATACATCAAATATGTCAAAATACCAAATGAGAAGATGGCACACTAGCAATATTTGAAGAGATAATGGCTGAGAATTTTCCAAAATTGTCAAAAAGCATCAATCCACAAAGTAAGATAAGTAAATGAAACAGGACAAATACAAAGAAAAAAACACTTGGTCACATCATAGTCAAACTGCAGAAAACCAAAGATAAAAGGAAATTTAAAAAAAGGCAGTAAGACAAATACAAATACATGCAGTGAGCAAAGCTATGAATAATTGCTGACTCCTTTTCAGAAGTACCAGAGGACAGAAAAAAAAAAAATAAATGACATCTGTAAAATACTGGAGAATTTTTCTAACCCCAGATTCTATATGTAATAAAAATAGCTTTCAGAAACAAAGCTAAATGAAAACATATTCAGAAAGTCAGTAGTTGACAGATTTGTCTCCAGTAAACCTGTACTACAGGAAATGCTAGCAGAAGATATCCAGACCCAAGGGAAGTAATAACAGATGGAAGTCTGAATCTTTGGGAAGTAAAGAAGAGATCTAGCATATATGGTAAAAATAGAACACATTTCATATTCTATTCATAGATAGATACATACAGACTACATATAGACATACATTGATAGATACATAGGTAGATATTTGATATATTGATAATGACATAGATGCATAGATAAATACTTGTATCTATGTTCTTAAATTTATTTAAAGAGCCATTAACCATTTAAAGCAAAAATAATAACAACATAGAATGTTATTTGCAGATAAGTAGAAGTAACATATAGGGCAACGAAAGTATAAATGGCTAAGGAGTTGATACCATTGAAGGGGTGATTAGTATAAAAATTTTATTTCATCAAAAAAGATAAAAGGAAAGGTGTCACGGAGAAACAAAGAACAGGTGAGATAACTATAAAGCGCATATCACAATGGTAGACAAATTGAACTGTGTGAAAAACTAAATTAAATCTTAAGCTACCAGTCACTCCTATTAAAAGTCTGAGGTTGACAGACTGAATTTAAAAAAGCAAAAACCAATTATATGCTATTTACAGTAACCACACTTTAAATACAAAGACACAGCTTGAAGTTATAGGGAGGAAAAATATGTACAATGCAAGTTCTAAGTCTAACAAATAAGACAGAAAATACTACCAGGCAGAAAGAGGGGCTTTCTATAATGGTAATGGAGAATAGTCATCAAGATGACATAGAGATCGTACTTGTTGGTGCATCAAACAATAGAGCTTTAAAATCAATAAAGCAAAACTGACATAGCTAAAGAAATAGGTGAATCCACAGTTGTACTTAGAGATTGTAACATTATTCTTTTGAATAATTGATAAAACAAGTAGACACACACAAAGAAAGTAAAAATATAGAGAATTTGAACAATACTGTCAACCAATTAGATCTATTTGATATTCATAGAAGATCGCACCCATTAACTTCAGAATAACCATGTATCGCATGTGGAATATTAACCATGCTGTGCTAGACCATCCAAAGGTCTCAATATTTTTCAAAGAATCAGTTATTTGGAAAATTCCCAAATATATGAATATTGATCAAAAACAGTTTTGAATAATTCATAGATCAAAAAACCCCAACAAAAACTAAAATATATTTTGAAATGGATGAAAATAAAAGCACAACATATTAAAGTTTGCAGATAGCAACTAAGGCAGCTCCTAGAAGAAAAATTTTACCTTTAAGAGTATATATTATTAAAGAAGAAAAGTAGAAAATCATTGAAATGTAACTTTAGAAAACCTAGAAATAAAAAAAATTACAGTAAAACCACAGTAGAAAACAAAAATAATATGAGTGGAAATAATTGAAATAGAAAATATACAAACAATAGAGAAAACAACAAAGTAAAATTTGGCCTAACAAGATTGATCAATGAAAAAGAAATAAAAGATCAGTACCAGGAATGAAAGAGAGTCTCTCGCACAAAGTATAAATACGTGATGTGTGGGGATTTATAAACAACTTCTTGCCAATAAATTTGAAAACTTAAAATGCGCAGATACCTTGGAAAATTTAACTAACCAAAACTAAAATAAAACAAGGTAAAAAACACTATATCAAAGACATTTAATTTGTAACAAAAAAATCCTCTAGATGTCTTCACTTATATAGAATTCTAGAAAATAGGTGAGAAATAATACTAATATACACAAACAGAAAAGAGTGAATGAGGATAAAGCTCCAGACTCATTTAATAAACCAAGAATAACTCTAATACCATTAGAATGAAAGAAAACTGCAAATAAATATCCCTCATTAAATAATAGAAAACAAAGTCCAGTAATTATTGAAAAACTAGCACATCATGATCAATGAGATATATCACAAGAATGCTTACTTGTTTTAACATTTGAAAATCAACCCATGGAAATCATTGCACTGAAAGAATAAAGAAGACTGTGATCTTCAAAAGTAATGGAGAAAAAGCATTTGGCCAAATTCAATTACCAGTCACGATAAAAACTCTCAGCCAACTAAAAATAGAAGAAAATTTGTTTAACCTTATAAGATGTACCTACAAGAAACGTACAGCTAATATCATAATTAATGGGAGACAATCACCACTTTTTCTTTAAGACTGAGAACAAGACAAAGGTATCTATTCTGACTGCTTCCATTTAACCTCGTGGGGCAGGCCCTAGCCAGTGCAGTTAGGCAAGAAATAAATGTCATTAAGATTGAGAAGAAGTGAAATTGTCTTTATTCTCAGATGCAATTGTTGCATACATGCAAATCATTATGGAATAATTACAAAAACATCTCCTGGCACTAATATGGAAACTTAACAAGTTAACAGGATACAAAGGCAATATTAAATAAAATTATATTTCTCATATTGCCAACACAGGAGTGAAATTGAAATCTTAAAAATAACACTGTTTGTAATATAAGAACATTAAACACCTTGAAATAAATATAACAAAAATGTTTATGACCTCCATACTGAAAATGGTAAAACGCTGCTACAAGAAAATATAGGTCTTACATAAATAAAAAGATATAAATAAGAATAAAATATAATAATAAAAGATTTCATATAATAGAAGACAGTATTGTCAGAAGTTTCACTTTTCTCAAAATGATCTTTAGATTCAACGCAATTCCAATCAAAACTCCATATTAGAAATTTTTTGAAAAAGAACACAATTTCTAAAAAGAGGAATGGAGCTGTGAGCCACAACTACTGAGCCCATGTGCAACAACTACTGAAGCCCGCTCACCTAGAGCCTGTGCTCCGCCACAAGAGAAGCCACCTTAATGAGAGGTCTGTGCACCACAACGAAGAGTAGCCCCTGCTCGCTGCAACTAAAAGAAAGCCTGTGCGCAGCAACGAAGACCCAACGCAGCCATAAATAAATAAATAAATTTATTTATTTTTTAAAAAACAGAGTTGTATCAGCATAAATTAGACAAATTAATCAAAGGCAGACACTAGAGTCCAGATAAGCTCACTAATATTATTGATTCCAAACAAAGTACCAAGTATGTTAGATGAAGACAAGATAGTTGTTTTGACAAATAGTGATAGAACAATGGAATATTTGCATAGAAAAAACGGACTTGAAACTTATTTCAACTGTTGAGGCATAATTAATTTTTGATGGATCATAGAGCTAAATATCAAAGCTAGAACCACAAACCTTCCAGAAGAAAACGCAGGAGAATACCTTTGTGACCTTAGGCTGGGAAAATATCCTGTAGGTAAGTCACAAACTACAAACCACAAAAGAAAACAATGATCATTTGGGCTTCTCCAAAATTAAAAATTTCTTCTCATCAAAGGCATTGTTGAGAAAATGAATAAGCAAGCCCGGGTCCTGCTCATGCAGGTCAACTAGCAGTCACACCCTCTCAATTACTTCCTCCAACAGGGAAAAAAACCAGGAAATCTCAAATTTCATTGCCAGTGGGTGTGCGGATTTATTCAATCACTTGGAAATTGTTCAGCAGTTTCTCATAAACAAATAGCTACCATATGATCCAGCAATTCAACTCCTAGGTAAATACGAAAGAAACCACATGTGTTTTGTATATAAATGTCTTGTATATAAACTTTATTCACAATAGTTCCAAACTGTAAACAACCCCAATGTCCACCAATAAAGAAATAGATTGACAAATTGCTGTATAAACATAGAATAAAATATGAAGCAAAAAAAAAAAAAGGAACATTACTTATATACATAAAATGGATGAATCTGAAAATGTTACGTTCAGCCATCAAACCCAAACACGAAAGAAGACATACTGTATGAATCTGTTTATATGATAATCGAGAACATGGAAAACAATTCATGGTGACATCAGAAAGTGGTTGCCTCTTGGCTGGGAGCAGGGGAAGGAGAAGGATAAATAGGCAAATTAACTGAAAAGGGCACAAAGGGTCGTTTTGGGATGATGGGGCTATTTATAGCTTGTTTGGTGTAGTCATTTCATGGGTGTATACTTTATGGTGTATACAGTTGTCAAAATCATCAAACTGAACATTTAATATCTGTGCATTTTTCATACGAATTTATATCTCAATAAATGTAATACAAATAAATAAACAAGAAGGAAAAAAATTAGTGGTCAAATTGAAGAAATTTAAGGGTAGCGATACCCTCAGATAATGTTATTCATACCACCCCATGGAAAAGTGAACTCTCACACGTAAACATTCATCTGCTCTGTGGGAGGCTTGCGGTGGGAGAACATATTGTATAGACAGCCTTGCAAGCGGCTGTGTTTATTTTCGGTTTAAGACAAGGAGACAATAACAGGCTGTGAATTTGAGATGAGGAAAATTATTGTGGAAAGAGCTGTTAGGTATGTGAGAAATGGCAAGAGGAATGGGCTTCAGAAAAGAGCAGTCTGAGTGTCTTCTCAAGTGGCTAAGAAGCTTATCAGGGGACAGGAGGCTGATGTTCTTTTGTGCGTGCATTGATTTGCACAATCCTCAGATTCAAGCACCATCTTCTCAATAAGCTGAAACAACACTTGGGCCAAACTTAATCTACAAGGGAAAGAAAAACCTCCCTGGAACATACACCCACCCCACCCCTCATGGAGTTCTAAACTCCTGATGGCCAGCTGCAACGTGAAGAAAAGTGACCTTTATAGTCATCATCATTTGCATTCATGTCAGTAGAAGTAGTATAATTCCTGCAGTTACTAGCTGGACCAACTAGCAATTTGGGGAACAGTTGAGATTTAAGCCTTTTTTAAATCTAAAGAGATCAAACCGTCAGTGAACTGTGGCCAGCTTGCTGTGATGATACCCTATGTCAAATATAAGAATTGATCAGTGATTTAGAAAGCTAACACTGGACCCTTTCTCTACATTTTATGGAAAGAGAGGAAATCATATACTTTAGCCAATAATCATTTATACCAGTTTAAACATTTTTAAGTGCCCTTATATTTTTTCCAGTTTTATTGAGATATAATTGACACAACAACATTGTATAAGTTTAAGGTATAAAACATAGTGATTTGACTTACATCATGAAATGATTATCATAATAATTGAACATCCATTATCTCACATAGATACAAAATAGAAGAAAAAGAAAAAAAATATTTCCCTGTAATGAGAGCTCTTAGTATTTACTCTCTTATCAACTTTTATAGTAACATACAGCAGTGTTAATTATGTTAATTATATTTATGATGTTGTACATTACATCCCTAGTACTTATTTATTTTATAACTGGGAGTTTGTACCTTTTGATGCCTTCATCCAATTCCTACCCCCGCCCCCCGGCAACCCCACTTCTGGTAACCACGTATCTGATCTCTTTTTCGAGGAGCTGGTTTGTCTTTGAAGTATACTTGACCTACAACACTACGTTAGTTCCTGTTACACAACGTAGTGATTCGGTATTTCTGTGCATTTCAAAATGATCGCTGTGATAAGTCTAGTTACGATGTCACCATACAAAGGTATTACATATTTATTGACTGTATTCTCCACACAGTACATTTCACACCTGTGGCTCATTTATTCTACGAAAACGCCCCTATATTATTATCTCATTTTCTCTTTCTCCAAATCTCTGAGGACTAGAGAGTTTTAACTGGCTTGAACTTTGGTCTTCTCACTTACGAATGGAGATAAACGGTTTGCCCACCTCACATGGTAACCTATGAAGCCCTAAAGTGTACTACTTCCCAATACTACATCTCAATTGATGCCATTCCATTCTCGTCTCTGTTTTCTAATTTTTTATAGCAATCCAGCCGCAAGGGTGGGGTGAAATACAAACTCTTAGCACCAATGCTAGTGAAGACATTGCTTAGGAAGAACCTTCTGTAAACTCACTAAAAACTGTATGTAGCCAGATATCTAAAGAAAGAGGCAGCCTGCAGTTTCAGACAATCTATCCAAAAGAAAAACAAATACCATGTTTGCGGGGAACGTAGATGGCTGAACCAAGTATTCGTAACTTCCCGGAATCAGGTCGTAAGGCTGAATGAGCCTTACGATTTGATTCCAGGAAGTTGTCCATGTCACATTGTAGGTGGTGTAGGTGGCAGGCATTTGTAACAACATTAGGCTCAGTTTGATCCTAGCCTTGCTTTCTCTCATTCTCTTCTGGGTGAACATAATATCTTATCTCCTATTGTTCGTTGTTTATTTTGGATTTGCTTTCGATTTTCCTTACTTGAAAAATCCTTCCGGATTTACATCCATGAAAGGTCATAAAGAATACAAGAGAATAGCTATGAGTGACGCAGCTGAGGCTTGCTAGAACATGGGGCAAGAAGCTGTGGGCAGGGAAAGTGCATGGTAAGAAGTTGGGAGCCTAAGGTCGTTCTGATGGGATATGTCCTGGTGGGAAATCCAGTGGGGGTCTGTGGACAGCAAAGACAGAAGGGTGCGTATCTGAGTGGTAGAAGCCTGGATGGAGAGCCTATGGAAAGGGGAGAGCCAGGCAACATAGGAGGGTACTTTCAGGCAAAGAACCAATGTTCAAATATGAATTCGACAAATATTTATTGAGAATATACCATTTGCCACACATAGTGCTCAGTGCTAGGAAAGCAACTGTAAAGAAGAACAAGAAGTATCAATTATCACATTTGACTCCATGCTTTGCGAGATAAATGTACATGTTGAGAGTATGGAGAAAATGTAGCAACATGGAGACATGAGCTTATATACTTTTTTTTTCCTTTTTAAAATTTTCTGTTCTGAGTTTTTCTGTTTGGTTTTGTCTTACTTTCAGAAACTCTGAATGACTCTATTGAAATTCTATTTTGAAAATCCGTATCACCTGTTCCTAATTTCAGGAAACCATCAATCTGTTTCTTTAAGAATCATGAAAAAGATTAGTTTAATTATATGGTGTTTTCTTCAGCAATTTTCTTCAGCGGTACATGGGATTAGAACAATTTTTTCCTGCTGCTCCATTGCATTCTTCATACTATTGTGCCCGCCTCACGTCCAGAGGTCCCATCTCAGATGCTACAGCTCTGTGTGCAGAGAGTTGGCATTATTACGATCGGAACATTATTTATTCCTATTAAACAAAAGGTGGTTTTATGTAAGTGTTAAAACATTATTGCTTTTTGACTCCCTGGATCCATCAAATACCAGCTTGTGCTATACGGCCTGGCAGGGAGTAATCATATGTTAACATTCAGCCCTGATGTACACAGAAAATGAAACTAGTATTTGTTGTCTTTAAACATTAGAAACGTGCTCCCTTCTGATGGCTGTTTTTTTCCCCAGAACAACCAGCTAGAAGTAAGTAAACAGAGAGCTTTCCTAAATTCTGTGCTTGGAAAGAAAATGGACAAAAAGCTCTCAGAAACCTAAGCCTCATTCTTCAGCCCTGAGACAGCAGGTCAGGAGACAGAAACTTGGGGGCTTTGCAAAGGCTTTGGAAAAAATCTAAGAAAAAAAGACGCTGAATATATCAGTAGGACATGGCAGAGAGAAGTGGAAGAAGTCTGTCTCTAATCCCCAGATCAAGCAAACTTGTCAGCTTCCCCTTATCCAAAGGATATCTTTAAAAAGAGTGAGGTCATCTGTCCACCCTCATTTTTCCTTGGATTTTTTTATTTCTTAAATGCAATTCTAAAAACAAGCAACTAATTTCCATGGTCTTTTTATTATTTACATATGTTTATGTCTTTGTCATGAGCAACTAATACTGTTATGAATAACTATACAAAGCAGCCTCTGTGTGGTGTCATCAGGAGACTGGGGTCCTAGTCTTGCTGTGCCATTGAATGACTACCAGTGTGACGTTATGTGATACCCAATCAGCAACATCAGCTCAGCTGGGAATATGTTACAAATGCAAATTCTCAGGACCTAGAACTACTGCATCAGAAACTCTAGGAGTGCGTCCAACATTTGTGTTTAGCAATTTGTGCTCTAGATATTCTGCTAAGAGCTAAAATATGAGGAACACTTCTTTAAGCAATAGATGTTTTCTGTGACTCAGTTTCTCCTCTACAAAATGAGAGAGTTCATCTAGATGATGTTTTCGATGTATCTGACTTACATGTTGATCTTCTAACATTTTAAACTGGATAAAGGATAGTTATTGGCCGGATGTTTAGGCAGCATAGTGCCTGCTACATAGCAGGTACTCATGAAATACGATAGTTATGAGATGGCCTCTGCCCCGACTGGAAAACACTCACATCTTAACGGGGAAATACTGCAGGACTATTGCCATTTGTTTGGATGAACTGGAGCTACCAAGTAGAATTCTGCTTAGAAGCAAGAGTAAATAACTCTGCTCAGAGGAAAGTGTCATGAAAGAAATGTATATTTCACAAGACTCTTAAGAGTGAGGTCATCAGAGAATGGGAGAAAGCCAAAGAATACAGCAAACACAAAGGAATTAGGTGTGGAAGAGCAGTTTGTTGTGGAGTGTGAGAAAGTGTGTGCAGAAAAAACAGTGATTTCCACTGAGAAACTCTGTTAAGGAGGGTTGTGTACATTTCCCAGACTTCTGTAGCCAGTATAAATTTGCAACTGTGAACCTGTGTGTGTGGGAATATCACTTTTTTTCTTATTAAAGCAAATCATATTTGACTCCAAGCTTCCATTCTGCTAGACTGGCAAGAGATTCAGTAGTCTCAGTCCTATACACATCG
>NW_020175192.1:8351395-8662272 GCF_003031525.2 Neophocaena asiaeorientalis asiaeorientalis
ATGTATCTGACTTACATGTTGATCTTCTAACATTTTAAACTGGATAAAGGATAGTTATTGGCCGGATGTTTAGGCAGCATAGTGCCTGCTACATAGCAGGTACTCATGAAATACGATAGTTATGAGATGGCCTCTGCCCCGACTGGAAAACACTCACATCTTAACGGGGAAATACTGCAGGACTATTGCCATTTGTTTGGATGAACTGGAGCTACCAAGTAGAATTCTGCTTAGAAGCAAGAGTAAATAACTCTGCTCAGAGGAAAGTGTCATGAAAGAAATGTATATTTCACAAGACTCTTAAGAGTGAGGTCATCAGAGAATGGGAGAAAGCCAAAGAATACAGCAAACACAAAGGAATTAGGTGTGGAAGAGCAGTTTGTTGTGGAGTGTGAGAAAGTGTGTGCAGAAAAAACAGTGATTTCCACTGAGAAACTCTGTTAAGGAGGGTTGTGTACATTTCCCAGACTTCTGTAGCAACTGTGAACCTGTGTGTATGGGAATATCACGTTTTTTTCTTATTAAAGCAAATCATATTTGACTCCAAGCTTCCATTCTGCTAGACTGGCAAGAGATTCAGTAGTCTCAGTCCTATACACATCGACCTCTCCCCCCAGCAAGGATGGGGAAGATATTGAGCCAAACTGAGTATTCTAAAAAGCCTCAAGTTCGTATTATTTCTTTCACGTCTTATGATTCTGGGGTTTCTTTGCCCCCTGGAGCAGAAAGTCTTTACATGCACTGTGTCAGTCTCCCTCAGATGCCAGGGAATTGCCAGAAAATAGGTTGTATATTTCTTCTGATCTAGGGGTGTGTAAACCTCTACCCCATGAAAATCTAAAGAAACCTCTCCTCCTGCTTGCTGCCTCTCAAGATACCCTTTTTCTGGAGCACCCTAGATCATTTCAAATACAGATGAGAGATTAACGGTGAGCAGCTTCTCGAGGGCTAGCTTCAGAAAAATGATGGAAGGGAAAATATACAGAGAGCAAAACACAAAGGAATGCAGTCCTATTCTGTAAACCAGAACCAGTGGGACTGAGTCTTTTTGATATTTGGACTGCATAATGGTATTCCACAAAACAAAACCAAGATGGGGCCACATAACCCAAAGGACTATTATTTTCATAATTCAAAGAGGAATCTGGGAGATAGACTGTTTCCCCAGTAAGTTCACCATTTTGTAATAAATGAAAATTTTGCACTGGTAAGAACCCCACACATTGAATTTATCTAACCAAACTCAAATCTCTTTCAAGGCACCATGAACTAAGGTCCCTGGGGAATGAGTAGCTAAGTTTTCTCCTGATGTGGATAGAACCTAAACCCTACTTCTGGGGTGTGGGCTTATTTTCCGATAATTTCAAGAAAGTCTTGGCAAGGTACGGAAGGATTACTTCTGGAGAAAAAGTCCTGCTGTGTGTGATGTTTAAGACAGACGTGAATCACGTGCTTTGCTAAGCACTAAATCCTCACATTCGGGCCATTTCATATTTCCTAGTCCTTCCTCCTTAGAGAATTTGAAAGGGATAAACTTTTTTTTCTTTTGACCTCACCACGCGGCTTGTGGGATCTTAATTCCCTGACCAGGGATTGAACCCGTGGCCCCTGCAGTGAAAGCTTGGAGTCCTAACCACTGGACCGCCAGGGAATTCCTGAAAGGGATAAACATTTTTATTAACCTTAATTTTACAACAACCAGTGAATTTACACTCTTCTTAAAAAGTTTTTTTTTTTTAATTTGTATCTCCCCATCTTACAACCCCAAACCCCAGGAAATTAGTCCTGATGGAGACATGACAATTCAGAAAAAGGAGCGGTCCTTTTGCTTAGGAAATCATCCTATGCTTCCCTGAAGAATCACTTGTAATTCAGATCTCTCTTTCTGATTTCTTATCACCATTTGAACAAACATATCCTGGCTGTTGTTCTTTTAAAAAAAATAAGCGGTATTTTCTTCAGTTTTTAAAAAGTACAATATGAACTGGTTATAAAGCACTGAGAAAATTCAGAAAGGTAGGCACACACACATATACGTACAAAACTTATTCATAATTATAATTTTATCTCTCAGAATTAACCACTGCTGACATTTTGATGTTTGTTCTATCGGACTTTTTCCTACATATGCACTTATGCACACAAAATCACCCATTATGCCATCATGTAATCACTTAGACTTAATCACTATTAAAATTAAAAGTAGATTTTTGATACAGCTCTACATGCATATACACACACGTTACAAAATTGAAGACACAAGATATTAAGTTGCTACTTACTTTTTTCCACTTACAACATATTACGAACATGTTCTAAAGCCCTTATGAGTTTCCTTAAGTTAAGTGATGTAAACAGAATTTTACATCAACGTGTTGAATTTCCTGTTGTCTTCAGTTTTTCACTATTATTAATATCATTGCGATTAACATTCTTAAAGATAAGTCATTGCACACATCTAATTTATTCCTTAGCATGAAATGCAGGAATTGGATTGCTGATTATAGCTATGTACATTTTAAATGTATTCGAGCAAAAATACATTCTGAATAACATTTATTAATATATATTCCTAACAAAAATTAGAATACCATTTTCCCACTCTCACAAACACCAGGTATTTTCCTTCTTCTTTTATGCTTGAATAATTGATAGTTGAAAATGGATAAAATTGTAGTTTAAATTGCATTTTAGAGAATTAGTAGTGAGACAGCTTTTTGCCAAATTTTTCATTGTTGCCCTGTATTTCTTCTTTGATCAATTGCTTTTTCATGTCCCTTCAATTTGACCCAGTTTTCCTTTATTTTTCATGGTTAATTTTATTATGTAAACTAACAAAATATCAACAGCCATAAACATAGCTCTGTAAGATACGGTAGTTAATGGACCACCTAGGAACTTACTTTTACCTGTGAATGAGGGACTTGGGGCTCCCCTGGCTATTTGGTGGCATTTATGGGTGAAAAATGAACATGTTTTAAAGTTTCTATTAGCAAAAATGTCATTTGGGGCTTTCTATTCTAATATGTTAAATGGAGTAAATTTCCTTATGTTTCTATTAGGGTGCGGCTGTCTAACCTCTTCTCCAGCAAATAAGCAAACATGACCTGAAACCTCTTGGAAAATACTACCAGAAATCTCAATTCCTTAGTTCTGTTAGTTTCAAGCAGTTCCCTTAACATTTTCAGATTGCCTCTCTAGTTCCTTTTCCTTTTGAGAATATGTGCTCATGGATATATTTTACCAAAAAGGGAGAGATGAGAAGTGAAGATGATTTTTCTTTCCCCTGTACTGGGCTTCTACTATTTATCATTCTTGAATTATGGTGAAATTGTGCCATGAGAAGTGATTCTTTGTTCCATTTTTTTCTTGGATTTCTTTGTCACAAGACTACCGTATCAAATATTTAAGGTCCTGTATATTCCATGAATAATAGCACAGTGGATGAGATACAATGACCTTTTCAGTATTCTGTATTGTGACTAGCTATAGTCAATCCATTCATTCCGTTCTTTTATGGCCTCCCTGAGCTTGAGAGCAAAAAGTGAATGGCCACCCGAATCAAAATATGATGTGCCAGAAGGTCAGAATAGTAAAGTATACTAGTATATTTCATAGAATATGTTAAGGCATTAAAATCCTCATATCTTGCCCCGATGCCAGAATCTATAATGGGAAAAGAAAATGGCAGTCTAGGAATTTGCCCTTGTGAGAACTGGAACAAATCCAAATGGGTAATGACTATTCCTCATCTTAATTACAGTAAAATTTTATTTCATATATTTGAAAGCCTATAGATGGTGTTACATTTTTAAAAGCATATGTTTTGGGGGGTTGTTGACACATATAATCTCACCACTGAAGGTAACAGAACTTGTCTTCTCTGTAGCTCCTGCCATCTGGTACATTATTTTCTATAGTTTCCCACATCTTTCTAATTTCATCGCACTCTTTTAAAAAATGTGTTTATATGTGTATCTGAAGATAGATATACACAGATAAGATATGTAGATAGAAAGATAGATGACACCATTGCCTTTCTTATTTTTCCTTTGCTGTTTATATTTGATAAAAAGGTTTCAACTTAATTTCACAAATGATACTCAGATACAATGCTGTAAGTTCAAAATACTAGTTCAAGGATTTTGCTGTTTTTGTTTCTTCTAATTTTGTGAGAACTGAAAATTTTACCATGCTTCTATCTAGGGTTATTTCAACCAAAAATGTTGTCAAGTGTTGAGCCAATTATAAATAGCTTACAAAAAAATTATCTTTCCAGTAGATGTTACAAAATTAATTCAGAGCATAATTTGCTATCAGGTCTATGCTGAAATTTATATTGAATCAAGAGAGTGTGGTATCTATATTTGTGTGTGTTCTCCCTCACAACACAATGAAAAAAATTATTTATTAATGAGAAGAAATACACTTGCTTTATTATTTTTTCTTTAGAGTCAAATGTTCATATATTAAATTCCATTTGAAATAGCAAGAGAGGGCTGGGGAAAGAGACTCAGAATTATAATTAATAAAGGAAAATATTATTAAGCTTTTCTTACCCAGGCTCAAAGTCAATATTTCAATATTCCGCTTTAAATAATCTGTAATTAAAGGATTATGCCTAGTTTCAACTTTTAATTTTTAAATTCCATCAACTTTGAAGCTACTTAAGGGAATACTGGTCTGAACCAATATCATGGCAAGGACTAGCTAAATCGTATTTTTTCTAACACATTAAATAGAGAACTTGTTCATTGATAGTAAATTTTAAAACCCAGAGTAGCTTTTACTATGTACATGCTTAAGAATAGAAGAAAACTAAACATTGTTAGGTTGTTAAGAAAGATCATGAACTTTTTTCTTGATGCCATTGAAGACCATTTTGATGGATAACGAAATACCAAATTATCCAGCTGGCTTGAGCTTTGCCAACTTCTCTTTGCACTCTCTCCTGGCTCCCATATGTACAGTTAATTAGTTCATTTTCTACTGTCATCCTTGTTGCCGACCACTTGCTCCCTTGCAAACTGTGCAAAGAAACAGGTAGAGGAAAAAGTACTTTTCAGTTTTGTTACTTTCCCTCACACATCTAGATTAATCTGCGTGGAGACACTGTATGTTTCCACAGTTAGCCTTTTCTTAGAATGTGTATGCTAAATTACCTAACAGTGAAGTGACCACAACAACAACAAAAAAAAAAAAAGAAGAAGAAGAAGAAGAGAGATATATATGAAAGCCTAAAGGATAGGCCCAAACTCTACATTTCTGAAGGGGAATAAAGGAGTTTAAAATAGTTGGCCAGCTCTTCAACAATGCCCCCAAAACAGGGTCCTTTTTTGTTTATTGTGTCACTTTATATAATTTATTTTCTACTGTGATGAAATAGGGTAATAAATGTTTGATTACCACAGTTTTAAAAATCAATCATCCTTAAAGAAGATGTGGCACGTATATACAATGGAATATTACTCAGCCATAAAAAGAAAAGAAATTGAGTTATTTATAGTGAGGTGGATGGACCTAGAGTCTGTCATACAGAGTGAAGTTAAGTCAGAAAGAGAAATACAAATACCATTTGCTAACACATATATATATATGGAATCTAAGAAAAACGTGGTTCCGATGAACCTAGGGGCTGGACAGGAATAAAGACGCAGACATAGAGAATGGACTTGAGGACACAGGGAGGGGGAAGGGTAAGCTGGGATGAAGTGAGAGAGTGGCATGGACATATACACACTACCAAATGTAAAATAGATAGCTAGTGGGAAGCAGCCGCATAGCACAGGGAGATCAGCTAGGTGCTTTGTGACCACCTAGAAGGGTGGGATAGGGAGGGTGGGAGGGAGATGCAAGAGGGAGGAGATATGGGGATATATGTATATGTATAGCTGATTCACTTTGTTATACAGCAGAAGCTAACACACCATTGTAAAGCAACTATACTCCAATAAAGATGTTAAAAAATAATCAATCATCTTGCATGAAATCCTTAGAAAAATGCACTCCACTTTCCAATTCTTTAAACAAATTATTCTGTGAATAATAACTTTTTTTTTTTTTAACTTAAAATGGTCCCTGTGAACCTGCAGTGGGGCAGTAATACCTTCTGGGAATATTTTTAAATGGCCTCAGACTTCTGGATTTTGAAGTTCTCATGCTTGAGATAATACAGACATACAGTCTTTCTACTCAAACTCATTTAAGGGGAAGTTTTCTTTCACCATATGGTCGATGTCCTCTCCACCTTCTTTACTTCTTTGGTCTTGGTTCTCTGCCAGTGGTTGAGTCTCTGACATGTGAAGATATGTGAAGAATTACTGTATAGACCAAACTTCCAGGTAGGCAAATAATTTAATATGTTCCTTAAGTATGTTTCTTAAGTATTTCCTTAAGTATGTTTCTTAAGTATTTGTTCAACATTTGTTTAGACAGCAGCTGAAGGATGCCTTTGGGAAGGACAGAAAATGGAATGCTGATAACAGAACTCATCCTTTCTTCTGCTATCTTGACCTATTCACTTTGCCCCCCCAATTTTTGTACCTCATTCACCAATTTTTCATTTACATTAAAAAAAATAAATTTATTTATTTTATTTATTTATTTTTGGCCACGTTGGGTCTTTATTGCTGCGTGCGGGCTTTCTCTAGTTGTGGCAAGAGGTGGCTACTCTTCATTGCAGTGCGCGGGCTTCTCATTGCGGTGGCTTCTCTTGTTGCAGAGCACAGGCTCTAGGTGCACAGGCTTCAGTAGTTGTGTCACGCGGGCTCTGGAGCACAGGCTCAGTAGTTGTGGCGCACGGGCTTAGTTGCTCCACGGCACATAGGATTGTCCCGGACCAGGGCTAGAACCCGTATCCCCTGCATTGGCAGGTGGATTCTTAACCACTGCACCACCAGGGAAGCCCTCTTTTACTTTTTATTATAGAAAGGTAGGGAGAATTCAATGTGCCGATATCCGTTATTTACATTTAACAGTTGGTACCGTTTTGCCATATTTGCATCATCCATTTTATTTGCTGATGTATTTAAAAGCAAGTTACAGAGAGTAAGGCCGTTTCAATTCCCCGTATTTCAACATGAGCCTTCATCAAAATAAGGATATTTTCCTGTGCAAACACAAAATCTTTCTTACACCTAAGATGATTAAAAATATTTTTAGGTCATCTAACAGCCTGCACTTAACAAGACGCAGGTTCCTTAGATGGCGGCTTGGATATGGATCATTGGGTTTTACTCAAAACCCACATTTTGGAGCATTGCTGTAACTCTGATATCAACTCAAACTTCTCAGATTCGTCCTCCCAACCACATGGGGTGTTCCTTCTGAGAATGATTCTGGTGAATGAGACTGTCTCTATTATATGAGAGCCCCAATAATACTGCAGTGTGGCAGTGACTCTTCAGCAGCCTCCTTTTCTTTTTTTTTCTTTTCTTTTTTGACATTCTAGACTTTGGAGGTTTTAAAGATGCCCTAATTGTGTTTTAAGGTGAGAAGTTATCAGAACTCAGCATCACAGTTGGACTTCAGGAAAGGAAGAAAAGAAGCAAGGACAGAGCCAAAGTTGTGATGGAGCTCGTAAAACGGGAAGAAAGCAAGCTAAGTCATTTAATATCAGTGAAACTGACTTTTGCACATGAAATTCTAAGCTCTGTAATTCTGCTGCTTAAATAAATAAAAATATGGATCTTAGATTTTTGGTCAAAATGAGTTTAGCCGCCTTTATGGTTTGAGCAGTTTGCTTTCCATTCGACCTCTTTGGCAGTAGTTTCAGTGTTTTGACTGGAGTTAAAACCCTGTGCACCAAATGCTAACTGTAGGCATTAAAAGCAGCCATGAATCAAGGTTAAGACAGGACGTATCTTCAGGGCTCTGTGCCCTAAGATGTGCAGTGGGAATGAAAATTGCAGTTATTATACACATTTATTCCCAAAGGGAGCATGAATCTGGAAGAGCAGAAGCTGCCACTAAGACTCGGGAGTAGAAGATAAAATGTCCTTTTTCATCTACAGGACAAAAACTGATGTTCAGACTAAAGGTTTCCAAGAAGTATGCTAATCAAAATAGCTCTAGAATTATAAGCATTTGTGATGATGACATTAAGCCTATGTTTTACTGATGACAACTAGACAATATTTTTCCTTTGAGAATCAAATACTTCACAGTGGTGATTCTCAACCACAGGGTTGCCTTATTTACCAAAGGATCAGTGGAACTGTGGGAGGAAGGGATAATACATCTAGATGGCAGAATATTAAACATAATTTGCAGTCCGGCTTAACACTGCAGAAGCCAAAACAAATAAATGACCATTATGATGAAGGTGCATGCCCTTATGAACATGGCCCCATCAAGGACATCAAGATGAAGAGAATGTGTATTATTCTATAGAAATTCAAACAGGATCAGCATTGCCCTGTGTTCAAAACACAGTCTTGCAGTTTACTACTGGAGTAATATTGAATACGTTACTACAACTTTTTAAAAATCTCAGCATCTTCATTAATAAAATGGGAATCTATCCCCCAAAAAAGTGGTTGTGAGGATTAACTAAGTAAATGTAAGAGAAGGTCTTTTATGACACAGGTTAGCTGCTATCCACGTGGCTTCCTCTGGTGGGGGCATTGTCAATTTGATATGTTATCACTCTAACAAACATATCTTAATGCCTCACTGTGGTAGCCAGCCTACAAGATGACCCCAATGATCTTTACCTCCTGGTGTAACATGGTCTTGTGTAGCCACTTCCACAAGGAATGAAGCCACTGTAGAACAACTAGGATACTGTGGAAAAGATAGCATATGACTTCCAAGGCTAGATCTTAAAAGGCTTGTAATGGCTCCTGCCTTACGTTCCCTTGGATCACTCTGGGGAAGGCCAGGTACTATGTTGTGAGGACACTCAAGCAGCCCTATGGAGAGACCCAGGTGTCAAGGAACTGAGGCCTCTGGGCAACACCAGGTGAGCAAACCATCTTGGAGATGAATCTCTCAAACCCTAGTCAAATCTTCAGATGACTGCACCCTGGGCTAAATTCTTGACTACAATCTCATGAAAGACTCTGAGCCAGAATCATACAGCGAAGCCACGCCTGAGTTCCTGACCCAAAGAAATTACAAGATAATAAATATTCACTGTTTTAAATCACTATGTTGGATTAATTTCTTTCTTTTTTTTTAACATCTTTATTGGAGTATAATTGCTTTACAATGGTGTGTTAGTTTCTGCTTTGTGGATTAATTTCTTAAGGAAGAATAAATAACTAATATACCTTCCACCTTAAGCTAGACTGGAAATGAGTAAGATCCACATGATCTTGTTATAATGCAATCAAAATTGTATATCAAGATGTTTTCAGGTTCATCGAGTCCCAATTTCATTAAAAGAGTTTTTTTTTTAATTAATATGTGGCAAGACCATTTTAGGAACAAACTTTCAAAATTAAAGAGAGTTTAGGCAGTAGGAAGATTGAGAACTAGGAAAGTAGGTGGGTTGACAGCAAGTAAAGCTGAGAGGTAATGCAGGAAAGAATCTGGAAAACAACTAAGTAGAAATTTTATTGACAAGATTTCTTCATATGAGAGCCTATAATATCGTATGTAGGCTAACCAGCCAAAATCGTCTATTTAAGAAGATTTGGCGAGATAGTTTTTGACAAAGAATAATCCAGGGTTTGCATGTGGCTTGGTGAAGCGACAAGTCCTCATTGACTGTGCTGCATTGTTCTAAAGCTCTGCCTGGGCTCCATACATAGCAGTGGGCTCAACCCACCACGGATACTGAATAAATGCGGCTCGTGCATCCTCTGTAGAGTCCCTCCCATATCCCATTACTCTGTCAAGTGAAAGACTGGATTGATATTCATTCTTTACCTGTGAGCTAAGAAGTCTGAAGGGTCATATGAGTTTAAGTGCATGAAGCACCAGTTATGTTTTAAAGCAGCTTTAGGCTCACAGCAAAATTAGTTCCGGGACTTCTCTGAGGATACCAAAATCTGAGGATGCTCAAGTCTCTTATATAAAATGGCATAACATTTGCGTATAACCTACACATACCCTCCCCTATACTTTAAATTATGTCTGGATGACTTATAATAGCAAATACAATGTAAATGCTATGTAAATAATTACCAGTGTGGCAAATTCAAGTTCCGCTTTTTGGAAATTTCTGGAATTGTTTTTCAAATGTTTTCTATTCTCAGTTGGTTGAGGCTATGGGTGTGGAACACACGGATACAGAGGGCCAACTGTAGACTTGAGGCCCGTACATGTATCATAAAATTAGAAAATGTCCTTGGAAATTCTTTTTAGTGATTTTAGATACTTGCTCAGATGCAAGTTCAGTGCTAGAGGGAAATAGCAAAACATTCTTGAAACTTCAAGGGAGTTTGCTAAATTTCACCAGGTCTCTTGCTGGTAATGAATCATATAAGTATTATTTTGTAACTGGAGTCAACTGAAATTAGAGAATGGATAGGCAAAAACACTCAGTGACTCTTGGAACTTTGGAGATTCAAAGCAATTTGTCTGCTAACTTGTTGCCGATTTGTAAGGAGAACAGTATCTTAGTTTTAACCAAACACAAGCCAATAAATTTAACAGTGCCCAGGGTTTAAATATCTACCTGATATGCCAGTATTAAAGTAGATCTTTGCGGTTTTTTGTCTGTAAACAGTTATATGAGAAAATGTTGCCTTTAATTTAAATAATTAATTATGTCCTTAACCAGGTGTCATTATGACACCACAATACTATAATATACCTTGCTCTTTGCCTCTTCTTTTTGTCTTTCCCTCTCTCTCTCTTTCTCCACTATTTAAATATGTTTATTATATTTAAATAGGTTTATTATATTTAAATATGATGTTAATAGATCAGCCTATCGTTAGCAGCATTATGATTCTAGACTAAAGTTTGCATAAGCTTCCAAAGCACAGTAAAATAAGTAAGTGGATATTAGGTACATAGATACATGGGTAAGTATGTACCTAGGTAGGTAGGTAGACAAAAACAAACAAAACACATCCCTTCATGTCTACCCCACAGTAACAATCCCTGTGGACAGCTAGACACTACTGTCTCCTTCACACCAATGAGAACCAAATGGAGGGAGGGAACATGTTGCAACCCCTTCCTTTGGACTGGCTTGTTTCACCCAGGACACCTCCGGTCTCACAATCTTGAGTAAATTACCATTATCGTTACACAGCACCATCACTTCAGTGTCATCCACCTTTGTCAGAAGAAAAAAAACAAATCTTGGTTATTTGTTAAAAACATAAATTCTTGTCCCTACACAGAATCTACCATTGATACATCAGATTTTCTCAGTGTAACTCTTTATAATCTGTATGTTTGACCCAAATTCCAGATAATTCTTATCATCAGGAAAGACCGGGAAATGTTGATTAATTGTTTCATTTTATTTAAAATGTATCTGATCATCTATCTGAACTAGGAGTTATGAGCTAGAAAACATCTCAGTTATTGAAAATGAGAAAACTGACACTTAGAGACAGTAAATGACCTGGGGAAGGTCACACAGCTAGAAAATGGTAGGGCTAGATCTTAATTAAGCCCCTGTATTGTGGCTCCATTTTTGTTACACTTCTCCACCAAATGTTTGTTTCCTACACAGCTGGCCACGTGGCTGGTAATCAAGATAAAAGTTCTGGACACAGACAAAAAGTAAAAAATAACCTTCTCTTATAACTCATTGAGTCTTCTAACTCCTAGCTTCCTTGCACAGACTTCTAGAGACCTCTGGCTCTCTGGGCATTCCTTTGCAATCTCACTATAGTTACTGCTTTCCTTTTGAAGGGTCCAAGCTCAATATTATCCCTTCTTGCTCAGCCTCCTCCTTCCCTTATAACCCGTGTTTTAGCAATTATGGTTGGTGACTTGAGATGGACAACACACCAGTAATCCAAGACTGAGGTATAGGATGTAAAAATCCTTGAGTGTATAATGAAACCAGAGCTAGAAAACTGGACTCTCATGGTCTGAGACAAAACATCTCACCTCTTTCAGTCTCCCATGTGAATTACTTTAATCTGATGAGAGATTCTAGAGCTAGAAGGACTTAGACTGTCTGCTCAAGACCGTTATTTTAGAAGAAAGGGAGGTAAAATGTTAAAAGGTAATTTGGTAATTCAGATGAAATTGTAAAAGTGAAATATATGAAGTAATATGTTTGTGGGTACGCTGAATTTCTTTGTCCCTTGCCTAAGCTGAACTTACCCTTTCCTAGCCCATGCAGACCAGGAAGTAGCTCATTCTTTTTTTTGTACAAATAACATGCCAAACTTTGTACTGAGTGCTTTATATAAATTATATTTTACTGAACCTCAAAGCAGGCTTTCAAAATACATATGGCAATCTCCAATTGATTTATGGGGAAACTGACTTACAGATTAAAAGCCTGTTACTTTTTGCAACAAACAAGAATAAGGTGGAGAGAAAATTCACATTCAGAATGTTTTTTTAAAATTACAAAATATACCCCTTAGCCCTTTCTCAAGTAGCTGTCACTTCACAGCTCCACTTTATGTATAAATGCTTCAACAAAACACTGGAAAAAAATATATGCTAGAAAACAGAATGTATTTGTTTACAAAGCTAAGAAGTAGAACTGATAGAAAAGGCAATAGATAAAGGGTAAGAGATTATATATAAAGACTGTCCAATTGGCCAGTACAATGACCAGAATCCAGAGAGTGGAATGTTGACCTATCTTAAGAATATACTTAAGTAGTAGCACAGCAGGTGCACAAATGCAAGGAGTGCCAGTATGACTGTTTGTCAGTCAAAAAATACCGAGTGTTTATTATTTGCCAGGCACATTTACAGGCCCTGGGAATACAGTGTCTAATATTTGCAGGAACTTATATTTCAATGGGGAGTGTAAGGGTAAAGAAATGTGATAAACACATAGAATGATACCCACAACAAAAAGCTAATTTCAGAACTGATTAGGTCAATAAAAAATGTTAAATGGGGCTTCCCTGGTGGCGCAGTGGTTGGGGGTCCGCCTGCCGATGCGGGGGGCGCGGGTTCGTGCCCCGGTCTGGGAGGATCCCGCGTGCGGCGGAGCGGCTGGGCCCGTGAGCCATGGCCGCTGAGCCTGCGCGTCCGGAGCCTGTGCTCCACAACGGGAGGGGCCGCGGCGGTGAGAGGCCCGTGTACCGCAAAAAAAAAAAAAAAATGTTAAATAGGGTCACTTGATTACATGCGACTGAGAGGGCCCCTAGAGTGATAAGGAAAGACATTTGATGAGGAGGTAATACTCCACTGAGTCCTGAATAAGAAGCAGGTAGCTCTGCAAAAGTATGGGAAAAAGAAGATGGTCCAAGAAGAAAAAACAGTAAGGGCAAATACTCGAGATGGAAAAGACCTTGGGATGTACAAGGGACAGAAAGTATGTCAGTGTGAAGATTGTATCATCAACAACTGAGAGAATTAATATAGACAAATCTGGAGACATATTCAGAGGCCAGATCATGTAGGGCCTTATTGGTCACAACAAGATTTTATTCTGGATGTAAGGAAAAGCCCATGCAAGGTTTTATTTTATTTATTTATTTTCTAACTTTTTATTTTATATTGGAGTAGAGTTGATTAACAATGTTGTGTTAGTTTCAGGTGTGCAGCAAAGTGATTCAGTTATACATATACATGTACCTATTCTTTTTCAAATTCTTTTCCTGTTAAGTTGTTACATAAAGTTGAGCAGAGCTCCCTGTGCCATACAGCAGGTCCTCGCTGGTTATCCATTTTAAATATAGCAGTGTGTACATGTCAGTCCCAGACTCCCTAACTATCCCTTCTCCCCACCGTTCCTCTCTTGTAACCATAAGTTCATTCTCTAAGTTTGTGAGTCTGTTTCTGTTCTGTAAATAAGCTCATTTGTATTATTTCTTTTTAGATTCTGCATATAAGTGATATCATATGATATTTCTCTTCCTCTGTCTGACTTACTTCACTCAGTATGACAATCTCTAGGTCCATCAATGTTGCTGCAAATGGCATTAGTTGATTCTTTTTAATGGCTGAGTAGTATTCCATTGTATATATGTACCACATCTTCTTTAACCATTCCTCTGTCGATGGACATTTAGGTTGCTTCCATGTCTTGGCTATTGTAAACAGTGCTGCAATGAACACTGTTTTTCTCCAGATGTATGCCCAGGAATGGGATTGCAGGGTCATATGGTAGCTCTACTTTTAGTTTTCCGAGGAACCTCCACACTGTTTCCCATAGTGGCCGCACCAATTTACATTCACACTAACAGTGCAGGAGCGTTCCCTTCTCTCCACACCCTCTCTAGCATTTATTGTTTGTGGATTTTTTGATGATAGCCATTTTGACTGGTGTGAGGTGATATCTCATTGTAGTTTTGATTTGCGCTTCTCTAATAAATAACGATGCAAGGTTTTACATTGAATATGAACATGCATTGAGTTACTTTTGAAAATATCACTGTGGCTGTTTTGTGGAGAGGGATCTATAGGGAGATGAAAGTGGAAGCAGGAAGATATGTAAGAAGGCTCCTGCTAGATTTCCATAAGGATGATGGTTCCTGGGACTACAATCTTGCAGTTAGAAATGAGAAGTGGTTAAATTTTAGTTATATTTTGACAGGAGATCTGGCAGGATTTAACTCATAGATTGGATCTAGAATATGAAAAAAAGAGAAGAATCAAGAATTATTAACACCTAGATTTATAGCCTGAGCATCTAGGTTGCAATGGTAGAATCATTTCTTGAAGTGATGGGATAGTGTGGACAGGGGTGAAGGACTATAATTGATAGTCCTGCTTTGGCCAATTTGCGATGCCTATAGAACATCCTAGTAGTAATTATTTGACTATATTATTTGGTTATATCAGACTTGGGCACTGGAGAGATGTTTGGATTAAATATTTTAAAAGGGTAGCAGAATACAAATATATCTGAAACCATGGGATTAAATGCCCTCACATAGTGAAAGATTATAGATAAAGAGGATCAGAAAGCTGAGGGCTGAGCCCAGAGTCTAAGGGCAATTCTATCAGAGATTTCATAGATAACGTGGACCTGTGAAAGAAGACTGAAAAGTACAGATAGTGAAGTAAGAGGAAACCCAGGAGATTATGGTGCCCTAGAAACAAAGGAAAACATGTTTCCTTATGGATGGAATAATGGATCATGTTAAATACTGTAGAGGGTGCTAGCAAGATGATGGAAAACTAACCATTAGCCGTGGGAAGATGGAGATTTATGGTGACCTTGTTAAGAACTGTTTAGATATAATGATGAGGTCCAAAGTCCAGTTGCAAAGGGTATGAGTGGGAAACAAAATGTGAGATGAGCACTTAGAGAACACAAATATGAGGAACTACTTTTATGATTTTTTTCTTCCAGTAGATAGAAGCAGAGCAATGGTACCCTTAGCTGGAAGCTTATACGAAGGTAAGGGACAGTATTTTTAAAAATGTTTTGAAAGAACCAATAAAGAGTGGAAACTTGATGCATCAGGAGAGAAAGAGTTAAATTGCAGAAATTAAATCCTTAAGATGGTAATAGTAGATGGAATTTGTGGCACAAATTAACTTGGCCTTAAGTAGGAACATCATTTTTATTATAATAAGGGACACCATAATGTGGAAAACTATAATAAGGGAAACAATACAGTAGGGTGGTAGGATTTTTAGTCAAGATTAATTAATTTTCATCTAATCCCACTTATTGTGTGCAGATCATCAGCTAAGACAGTACGTGGGGAGTGGGTATTGAAGATTTGAGGATAAGAAATGAAATTGTCACTGTAGAAAGTAACTAAGTGGAACTTCCCTGGTGGCTCAGTGGTTAAGAATCCGCTTGCCAATGCAGGGGACACGGGTTCGATCCCTGGAAAGCCACAACTACTGAGCCGTCATGCCACAACTATTGAAGCCTGCGTGCCTAGAACCCGTGCTCTGCAACAAGAGAAGCCACTACAATGAGAAGCCCACACAACGCAGGGAAGAGTAACCTGCGCTCACAGCAACTAGAGAAAGCCTGCACGCAACAACGAAGACGCAATGCAGCCAAAAATAAATAAATAAGTAACTAAGTAAATTTAATAGGAAAGTTTATCAGGATAACCTGTCAGGGTTGATATTTCTTTTGATATGTGAACATAAATTTAAAGTCCAATCAGTGAATTTTCTCTTGATTGTTGGGCTACTCATTCATAGGTGCAAAATAAAAGGATAGTTGAGTTAATCAGGGTTAAGGATATTCCGGGTGAATAGAATTTCAGGTGAGAGAGGACAGAGAATTTCCAAGAGAACACAGGGCTGGATTAAAAAAAAAATCTAGGTTTCTAAGGAAAGTGAGGACCTAGAGTGATTGATGTACAGTGAGAAGGTGTTAAGATAAATGGATTACAGATTTTCACGAGTTTGTCGAATTTTGGAATAAAAGTTTTAGCGCAGGTTGGAAGGAGAGAAGTTGGTAAACAGATTATTAAAATGTTTGAAACTAACATTTTGGGAGTAGTATAGGTATAAGTAATGATCACATGACTGGGTGGCCAAGTGAGACTGAAGGGAATGTAAGAAACAAGTAGATGAAGGTTCTAAGAATACAGGAATTGGATGTATCATCTATTTGCATAAGGAAATCTCAAAAAATCATAGCTACGGAGAGGGAGGCAACAGCTAGATGCCCTATGAATGGGGAGAGTAAATAAGATATCAGTAGATGACAGTATCAGAAGTGAGAGCTAAAAAAGTCTGATGAGTTGAAACTGAAAAAGGCTAGTGCTTTTTTTGTGTTTTTTTTTTCCGGTTCACGGACCTTTCACTGTTGTGGCCTCTCCCGTTGCGGAGCACATGTAAGAAACAAGTAGATGAAGGTTCTAAGAATACAGGAATTGGATGTATCATCTATTTGCATAAGGAAATCTCAAAAAATCATAGCTACGGAGAGGGAGGCAACAGCTAGATGCCCTATGAATGGGGAGAGTAAATAAGATATCAGTAGATGACAGTATCAGAAGTGAGAGCTAAAAAAGTCTGATGAGTTGAAACTGAAAAAGGCTAGTGCTTTTTTTGTGTTTTTTTTTCCGGTTCACGGACCTTTCACTGTTGTGGCATCTCCCGTTGCGGAGCACAGGCTCCGGACGCGCAGGCTCAGCGGCCATGGCTCACGGGCCCAGCCGCTCCGCGGCATGTGGGATCTTCCCAGACCGGGACACGAACCCGTGTCCCCTGCATCGGCAGGCGGACTCTCAACCACTGCGCCACCAGGGAAGACCAAGGCTAGTGTTTTTAAGGAGGAAGGAGAAGAAATGGTTTTCAAGTAGCAATAGGTAACAGGAAGGGCACTTGAGTTATGTGGAGTGTAGAAGAAAAAAGTCTACATTCAAGGGGTTACAGAGATTCAGTATCTTCAGCACAGCCATGTTCCAGTTAAGTGAGAGGATAAAAGGACCATTCAAAGAAAGGGTTGAGAATAGAATGGAGCGTGCTTGTGCCTTTGGTCCCAAAGGATGCTGAAGGATTTGAGCAGGTGGGAACATTAGGTGTTGGGATCAGATCAGTGAAGGCAAACAATTGCAAAAGGATAATCATTTGTATCATGGTATACCATACTGAAACCTGGATTTCTGTGGACATCCAAGACGTAGGTACAGTGGATTAATTCTGGAAATCAGAAAAGAGATTGAAGACTTTGAAGCAGCTTCTTGGGGGAAGGTCAATTCAGCAAAACATGGAATACTACAGATTGAGAATTTGGCTTTCCCCCTGAGTAAAGGGGCTGATTCGCCAATGCACAGAGGTGATTGTATGATACAATTTCATTTGAGAAATATGTGAAAGATATGTAGAAAGATAACTAAGAGGAAAACATTACTTCACTAAAGATAAAAATGTACTCTTTGCATCAAAAAAAAATTTACTGTTCAGAAAAATTCTGATACCCACTAGTAGTAGAATATGGCTACATGGCTAATTCTGGGTCCATCCTTAAAAGTAACGTTGGTGAGTGAAAGTCTGTCCTCAGATCCCTAAGATCTGGTGGAAAGTAGGAAGTGGTCGTGAACATGACGAATGATGAAAAGATTGTCAGGGCATTGAACAAGCCAGGTATCCAATAAAAAGAAATTACAACTTCAACAGGTGCAGGTATCCAGGCTCTTCTGGATGTAATAGGACCCTTTAAGAGAGTAAAGGACAGATTGCTTGGGAAATCTGATCTTTCCTTCTAAAATTATCTTTCTAAAAATGCTATGGGTCTTGTGTTTCAGAATAATCTAGGAAGGTTATTAAAAGTGCATGTCCCCAAGTCTCATGTCAGACCCACTTAATAAAAATCACTGAGAATGGATCCAGAGACCTGTACATTTTAACATGCTATATATTACAACCTCCCCCTCAATTTAATCACAGGAAGGCTCAATAAGATCATTAATGTGCTAGCAGGAGATGCTTGGCAGGTGGTAGGTTTGGTACATTATGCTCTATTGGATAGAAGTGAGGCTTATCTTGGCTCGCCGGTAGATCCAGTGCCTAAACAGTGCCTGACACAGAGTGGGTACTCAACAATTATTCGGTGAATTAATGACTGAAGGAATAAATAGTTTTTCTAATCTAGATTTAAGCGTTCTGTCCTTTCAACTCCAAAGTGGGATATTATTATTGATTAAACACCTCTGTTTCTCAGTCTCCACCCAGAGACTCCCCAGCCAAATCGATCCATTCTAGTAAGGAGTTTCCCTATGCCTGAGCTCCTACCCACTTAACCTTCCCTCAATCTATTTTTATCTCTGATTTCCGACCCTCTTATTTTAAGCTAACTGACTTAGAAAGGGTCATCCCTTTGATCTGATTGTCCAAACTCGATGCTAATACATGCCTCTCCAAATCGCCAGTCTAGATTTTAGCCATTCAGTCATAAATTGGTCAGGACAGTGTCACCTGGCCTGAGAAACCCTCAGGGCTTCAATCAAATCTACCATGGTTAAACACGGCCAAGTCATGTCCACTTCCAGCAAAAGTATAAACAAAATTTGCCAAGGCTTAATGTGGCCATTCATTTCAAATAGTTGAAGAACCAACCCATGAGGAAGAAAATAAGAGTTATTTTGAGTTTTTCTAAGGGCAGATTTAAGACTAGTGGGAATAAGTTATAGAAAGAAGATTTTGTTTCAAAATAAAGGAGAGCAATATAAAATGAATTGGCATTTAACTGTCTTAAAGTAACCAGCTCCCTTTTGCTAAGGGAATTCAAATAGAAGCAAAATAATAATTTACCTAGAACAGAATCATAAAGCTCGAAGGAATTTTAGATATCAATTTGATATACTATTCCATCCTCATTCTTTTATAAATGTGGAATCGAAGGTCTAGAAAAATTGAGAACTGTCTAAATCTTCATAGTGTGTTATAGTTTGTAGTAGGAACGTAACCTAACCTTAAGGCTTTTTACACAACATCACTTCAAATTGTAGAAGGGGCACCTGCTTTGATTTATATGATTCCATATGTCTTATCTAAATTCTAAGACTAGCAGCCCCATATTTTGAACTCCTTTTTCTTTTTTTGTTTATATCCAGAATTCTGTAGTTAATTAATTTTACATGGCAATGAAGTGAAACATGACTTTCAATTGGCATATTAGCAAATTGAAAAAAAACACCCAAATCTGCCTGGAAATAGCTCACGATAACCTGTTTTTTACTGACAAAGAAGTAGCTCTTTTTTTGGCAGGTGAAACAAATTAAATGGCACCCACCTTCTTGTTGTGTAGAACAGAATACTCCCCTTGGGACTGAGAATATGATTTTGCCAACAACAGAGAAAGGAAATAACATTTACAGAAAGAACGTCTGCTTGTAGTGATTTGTATGTGTAATCACATTTAACTTCATTTAATCCACACAATGTCTCTGTGAAATGAATATTGTAGCCATTTTACAGATGAGGAAATTGTATCTCAAAATGGTTTACTGCCATGTTCAAAGCCCTACGGCTGATACATGGTAGAAAAAAATTTGAAATTACATCTTAGTTAGGGAGACCAACTGGTCTGATCTGCTCAGGACTGGGGAGTTTCCCAAGACATGGGAATTATAGTGTTAAAGGCGGGAAAGTTCCAGGCAAACAAAAACAGTTACTCACCCTAAATCCAGGGAAAGGAGAAGGAAGTTCTTTCCCAAGCTCATCAAATGTCAGTGGGGAAAGGATGGGAGCTGTGATGCAGCATGTTAAGACATACAGATTTCTGGATACATTCTCTGTGATTTTGATTGAATGCGTCTGGAATCCTAAATTATTCTGATACACATGGTCCATAGGTTACATTTTTGGAAACATTTTAGAAGGAAAGATCAGACTTCCCAAGCAGTCTGTCATTCATACTCTTGAAGGGTTCTACTAGGTACAGAGAAGCCTGAATATCTACATTTTCTGGCGTGATTGCTATCATTTTATTTAAAGATCCTCATCATCCTGAAGCCTCTGTTCCAGCTGTGTTTGAAAGTAAGTGGACAAATACAGTCTTCTCCTTAGGAAAAGATGGAAAGTCACTCTATAGTCTTTGCAGTCAAAGGCCAAGGTTGAAGGACACCAGATATTCACAAAAGCCATTCATGAGATACCAGAATGATCCCTTCAGGCCACTGGTTCTCAGACTCCATGTGTATACAAAGCACATTGGGGATCAGATACAACATGCACATTCTCGTGTTCTACATTCTAAGAGTCTGATTTAACTGGTCTGAGGTAAGACCCAGTGAGATGGTTCATTTTATGTGTCAACTTGACTGGGTCCCATGGTTCCCAGGGTAAACATTATTTCTGGTGTGTCTGTGGGGCTGTTTCTGGACGGGGTTAGTATTTGAATCAGTAGACTGAATAAAGTAGATTGTCCTCCGTGCTGTGGGTAGGCATCATCCAATCCACTGGGGACCTGAGTAGAAGGAAAGGCAGCAGAAGGGAGCATTCTCTCTCTCTGCCTGATGCATAAATTGAGAGATTGGTTTTCTGCCCTTGGACTGGGATTTACACCATCAGTTCTCCTGCCTCTCAGACCTTGGGACTCAGACTAGAATTTATACCATGGGATTTCCTGCATCTCCATCTAGCAGACAGTAAATCATGGGACTTCTCAGCCTCCAAAATAACATGAGCCAATTCCTTATAATAAATCTCATTATGATATATATTTCATATAATAAATATATATTATAATGTATACAAATTGTATGTTTATAGAAATACATACACACACATATGTATTATTATTAGTTCTATTCCTCTGGAGAACCTTGATTAATACATTTACTATATCCCAGAATATTTACTTTACATGCAGCTTCCTCTCCCAACTAGTTGATTATGTTGCTTTCTTGATTTCCTGATCTAAACCATAAACTTCATTCTTTGCTTATTCTGTACCTAACATGATACTAGACACGGGCTGGGGGAGGGGAGTTTGAATAATACCAAATTTCATAAAAAATAGATTGTAAACAAGTTAAAGACATTTTTAACCTAGTTGGTGATAGATTCAATCAATCATTTGCCTGTTTTGTTGTTGGCTTATCTTTTCTTCCTTTTTTTCTTTTTCTTTTTTTTTGCAGGCAAAATCCATTTTGAAACTGTCCCCAAAGAAAAGCATCTGGATGGTGAAAAAAAAGTTAGATTTGGTATTTTACTGATTTCTTCTTCTTGTCATTCATATTTCAATGCTAATTTTCTAAAGCCTTTTACACAAAACAGTTTTAAATTCCATACAAGGCAAATTGGACAAATTCCATTTCAGAACTGCAGTTGTGTTGACACACGGTAATCTTATTAGCAATAAAAGGATATTACCTATAATTGAATAGCTCTGCAATTAACAAATTTCAGAGCCAGAGAACACCATCAGTCTTCAGTTTTACATTTGTTTTTACTCACAGCAGGAAATGTTTGAATTAGCAACAAAACTATTAGCATATTCTTGCTCTACTAAATGAAAAAATAACTTAATAAAAAACTACTTCACCCAGAATAAATATTAACTACAGTTCATGCAGATAAGCTTAACTGAGCAATTAGGACTGTGTTATACTCGTACTTTAATAAATACTGTGTGTGTTTATTTCAAGCAGCACAACACCCGTGTCACTCCAAAATTCTGACTGGGTAAAATTCTGTGTTGATAATAAAGGCCAGGCTTCCATTTATTTAAACAAATATATAATTTGGGAAAAATAACTAAAGTATTCATCTGGGGAAGTTATATTTGGTGTCTTCATGACAGCTGTATAACTGGGTCATTCTAATATTATAACACAGATACACACACATAAACACACAACTATTTCTTTTAAAATGGATTTAGTTATGTTCCAGGACTCAACATCACCCATGGAACAAATTACATTAAAATTACAATTAACTTCCGCTCAACTGTCAGCAGAAATCCATGTTGCTGTGTACATACTGCCTTTTCCTCACTTTTATTAAGCCCCTTTCAGTTATGAGGGAACATAAATTGGAAGGATGTCGCTATGTCATCTACAGTATTAAAATGTACGAGGAACATTGACCCTGGCCTCTAGAGATTATGTGAAAAGCCATTTATATGCATAGCTGTACAAAGTGCCTGAGCTTAATGTTGAATTCCATGGAAAATCATCTTTGCTGCTGGGCATCTGAGGAAGGACAAGATTTAGATATTTAATGTGTCCCCTTACCAGACGAGCCCAGTCAGCAGTGAATTAGTGAACCAACCAGTACGGGGAGCTCCTTTGGGGAGTGACAGGTTTTGCCTTTAAATGCAAGGAGGGACCAGAGTTCATACTTCGTTGGAAACAGCAATGAGGGAAAGAGGCAGGAGGGTTAGTCACCTTGCTCTCACTGATGTTGTCTTCCAGAAAACTACCCCCCGATTGATTCCTCAGATTCCTTCCCTTCACCCATGCGTTCTTGAATGTTGGCTACAGCAATATCCCTTCATCCCCATCAACCTTTCTTCATAGACATGATCCAGTCTTGAATATCTATTTTGGACGTATTACTTGTATTACTGAAAAAACACTACTTCCTATTAAAAAACACAAATAAAAACAAATGAACCTGGCCATAGATGGAAATCTCATGTCAGAATCCAGCTGTGGGAGCTATTCTATAGCTCAGATTCCACTTGACAATTTACTGACTGACTCCGTCAACTTACTCTCTTCCGTGTGCTTCATCTTTCTCACTTATCAAAATTAGGAAACTAGCCTTTTATTTAACAAGAGGAGATGATCATAACATCTTCACAGGGTTGTTTTGAGGTAGAAGGCTTGGTAAATGAAATATAGTAAGTATTTTAAAAAGTTAGCTATTTTCAAAAGACATTATAACTAAAGCTGAAATTTGTTTTTAAATTACCACACACGATCCTCTTTGTATTGAGCTGAAATCTGTGCCCTTGTCACCTTTACATCTTACCATATTGAAGACTCTCCAAAACCAAAACGAGATGCCAAGGAGTTAGTGTGTTTACTGTCATAGAAGGTGTTCAAGACGAAGCTGGTATTAAAGTTGCAGAAAGTATCTAAACTTTGAAGGTACAGTTGCACCAGGTCAGCTCCCAGGTGGAAGGGAAAAAAGATATGAGGAAAATGGAGGTGCGACGGGGAGTGTGAAACTACAAGACGGATATCAGAATCACTAGCGAACATTTTCAAAATATACATGTTAAGGCCTCATCTTGGGGGACAGGGAGAGGGATGAAGGAGTTAGAAGACAAACTAGCCCTCTTCTCCAGCCCTGTTTTGAAAATTACGAGACCAACGGTAATTTTGAATTACCGTTGAGTGACATCTTGAGTGACATCTTGAGTCAGGACTGGAGATGTCTATCCAGATCGGTGAGTCTCAACCCTGGACACTTTAAAATCACCTGGGGAGCTTTTTAAAAAGTACTAATGATCAGGTCTCACCCCAGATCAGTTCAATCAAAATCTCTGGGAGATGGGCCAAGGCACTGAAGCTTTTAAAAAGCTCCCCAGGTAATTCTGATGTGCAGCAAAGTTGAGAACCAATGTTCTATAGAAACTTACTTAGTTAACCTTAAATGTTTAATCTGCAAACCTATGACTTGTAGCATTTCAAAATCAAACAGATGAAAATCTCCAAAGTAATAATTATTATATGTGTCAGGATACATCAACCTCCTCATCACCATCCTCACAATTATAATACATACCAGTTTTCATTTGAATAGTGAATAAGCTCATTCACATCTAAACAACCACAATAGCTGTGGTTTAGGAAGTGTAACTTACTTGAGCAAGCCTCCATAGTTGCCTAGAGGCCAAGCTGGGACTCTAGACCAGTTCTTCACATTCTTGAATTAGTGCTGTTCCCATTCTGTCACCATCAGCTAGCTTCCCAAGTCCTCCAGTGCCTAATTCTGCTTGCATTAACAGATCATGCTCCCCCACAAGAGTTTAGCTATCAGTTATGACTCTAAGCCAATCTCTAGCTTCTAACAGATGCTTTCAGACCAAACACCTTTTATAATTGCTCTTGTTGACAAACAGTGGTCCCCAGCACTGGTTACTAGTTATGGTTCAGTGAATCAAGGCTTTGATTATCCTTACAGTAATTTCATACATAATAATTCGTAATGCAATGAAACAATCAACTTACTTCCTTTTTTAAGGCAAGAGGCAACATTGTCTCTTACTTCAACCCACACAAATCAGATATTTTTTAACATGTAGAGGATAATGAGAATTTTAATAGCCAAGTCATGGTGCTAAAATTGAGTTTGACATTTCTTAGTTACTTGCATCAGAAATTAAAGTGGTTACAACCCTTGAAAACATATCTAACGTCCACTTTCAAGAAGATGGAGTAGAATTACAACTAAAATTCTTGATTATATGTACAACAAATAGAGAAGATTCTGAAAGGTAGGGAAAAGAAAAAAGATTGACTAGGGGACTTGGGATCTGAAGAATAAGTAACACAGTGGTGAACTCCTGTGAACAAAATTCCTGTCAAAATCCCAGAAAGATATTTTGTAAATATAGAGAAGACTATTCTAAAATTCATATGAAAAGGCAAAGGAAATAGAATAGCTAAAACAATCTTGAAGAAGAATAAAGTTGGAGGAATCAGACTATCCAATTTCAAGGCTTATTATATAGCTACAGTAATTAAGACTGTGAGTTATTGGTCAAGACACAGACATATAGATAAATGAAACAAAATAGAGAACATAGAAATAGACTCACACCAACATACCCAACTGATTTTCAAAAAGGATACAAAGAAATTCAAAGGAGAGAAGATAACTTTTCAAAAAATGGTGTTGGAGCAATTGGACATCCATAAGCAAAAATATTAACCTCAATCTAAGTCTCATATCTTATGCTCAAGATTAATACACAACCAATCATGAACTCAAATGTAAGATGAGATGTTATACTATAAAACTTTTAGGGGAAAAAAACATAGGAGAAAATCTTTGGAATCTGTGACAGGCAGAGTCTTAGACTTGAAACCAATAGCATGATTCATAAAAGGAAAAATTGATAAGTTTGACTTCATACAAATTAAAAAATTAAAAACTTTTGCTCTGCAAAAGACCTTGTTAAAAGGATGAAAAGACAAAGTACATTCTGGAAGAAAATATTTGCAAGCTATATATCCAACAAAGACTAGCTTCTATAATATGTAAAGAGTTGTCAAAACTCAACAGTAAAAAACAATCCAATTAAACTATGATGAAAAGATAAACACTTCACTAAAGAAGATATACAGATATTCATGTCAAATAAACACATGAAAAGATGCTCATTATCATTAGCCATGAGGGAAATGCAAATTAAAATGATAATGAGATATCCACTACACATATATCAAAATAGCTAAAATAAAAAATGGTAATAATTTGGAGAAACTGGATCACTCATACATTGCTAATGGGAATGTAATATGATAGACCCAGTTTGAAAAACAGTTTGGAGGTTTCTTAAAAAACTAAATATGCAGCTATAATATGATCCAGCAATTGCCCTCCTGGGTAGTTTTCCTGGATAAAAAATAATGTTCACACAAAAGCCTGTACATGAATGTTCATAGTAGCTGTAATCCCCCAAACCTAGATATCCTTTAAAGGGAGAATGGTTAAACAGTCTGTCTCACACTCATGTCATAGAATACTACTCAGTAACAAAAAGGAACAAACTATTGATACACACAACCTGGATGAAACTCCAGAGAATTATGTAAGTGAACAACACAGTCCCAATGGTTTACATACTGTAGGACTCCATTATATGACATTCCCCAAAATACATGATTGTAGAAATGGTTGCCCTGGATTAAGAAGATGGCTGCAGGGGTGGTGAGGGTTCGAGGGTGTGGGAGTGTGTGTGGCTTTAAAAAGCAACAAGAGGGATACTTGTGGTGATGAAAATATTCTGAATCTTGACTGTATCAATATCAACAGCCTGATTATGTTACTGTACCATTGTCTTGTAAGATGTTAACATTGGGGAAACTTCTTAAAGGGTACATGATGTCTCTCTGTATTATTTCTAGGAGCCGCATATGAATGCACAATGATCTAAAAATAAATAGTTTCACTGAATAATATATCCCTTTCCTCCATTTGAGCTTCATACTGAATTAATCAACTTTGATGTTATAATTCATTTGTATAATGTTTTAGAACTGATAAAGATATGAAAACTTCTCTAGTGTTTACTGTATCTTTCCCACCGTTTGGCAACCATAGATGAAAAGTCTTCATGTTCAATGGGTCTTGGGGATTACAAGAAATATTTAACACTACTCAAACTAAAAAGAAAAAACAAACAAAAAAACTACTCATGTCACAGCCCTTTTGTTTTTCCAAGCGGCAATTCTCACTCTTCTCCTCCAAGTACTGAGTCTTATAGTCATTCTAACAGATTGCAAAAGGGACAAATATTTATATTGATATTTATTGAGTTCATGTTATAATTAAGAAACTGAACTTGGTTCTGTGGCCTTGGAAAGAAGGATCACATAAGGATCCATTCAGAACCTACAGGGAATCAATGAAACTCTCTAGGCTTGGAATAAAGTTCAGAATTCTATTTTCATACTTTCTCTTTTTGTAAAAATATGGTGGTATTGGGCTTCCCTGGTGGCGCAGTGGTTGAGAGTCTGCCTGCCAATGCAGGGGACACGGGTTCGTGCCCCGGTCCGGGAGGACCCCACATGCACGGAGCGGCTGGGCCCGTGAGTCATGGCCGCTGAGCATTAATTACTTTACAAGTATTAATAATTCAACCCCACAGCAACTCTAAAGATGAAACTATTTTTACAAACATTTTACAGTTAATGAAAGTGAGACATAAAGTAGTTATTAATTTGCTTAAAATCATATAGCTAATAAGTTTAAAAGCTTAATTATCATCCAAAGATGTTTGGCCCTGAAAATTACACTATTCAACATTAATAATATATAATATTTATCAAATCACAGCATAATATAAGCTTTTTGCCATATCTGTAGGAATCAAAAATAATCCTGAAAGATCATTATAAGCTGCTGTAATGATATTATTAATCAGTCTGTTGCGTACATGTTAGCCATCTTAAATCACAGTCACACTAGTGAGGGATATGAAAACCTTAGAACAAAATAAGTAAAATGAACTTCAGTTTTTCACTGGTGATATGAGTTAACAGAAATGTATAATCCATGCTCCAAGTGATTGTTGGCTTGGGAAATTGGTGGCCAAACTGGAACTCACTATGGATCTTTTCTGTTCCTGATCTGTTTCTGTTAAACCAATATTCGGTGGTACAGTAAAATGACTACCGTTAGGACATCTGCCCCTGGACACCCTAGCTTGTCCCATAGAGCCAAAGGTATCAAAGCTGAAAGGTGATCCGTGGTTACACTGGAGAAGACGAGTGTTCCTTTTTGTGATACTAGGTGAGAGGGTCTCAGAACAGTATATTTCTGCTCCAATGTAACACAAAGATTAAGAAAAGGTCATTTCACAAAAAAAGTACACACTTCGTATGTGTATGATCCCATGTATATAAATTTCAAAAATAGGCAAAACAAATCTGTAGGATTAGAGGTTATGAGAGTAGTTACCTTTGGACGGGGGTAGTAACTAGAGGAGAGCAAGGTGAAGGGGGCATCTTCTGGGATGCTTGGTAACGTTCTATTTCTTAACCTGAGTGTTGGTTACAAGGGCGTGCCACGTGGTGAAAATTCATTGAATTGTTCATTATGATGTGTACATTTTTATGTATGTATATTACTCTTCAATAAAGCGTTTCCTTTGAGAAAACAAAACAAAACAAAATAAAAGAGAAGGTCATTTGATTCCTCTTTTAAACAGTCAATCCCTAATTCCATGATGTATGCAGGGGACAGGGCAAGCATTGGATGGCTTCTTCCTTCCTCCAGATGAACTTGTCCAAAAGACTTTTAGGGCCTCATACAAATGAGTTTCTGCCTTTTTTTTTGCTCCTTTAGTGCACCTGACATACCAAGACTGTGCTGATTACCAGACTCAAGTTGCATACTGTTATTGCCATGTTGCACACCTGTAAGATGAACGTATACAATGCACCACGCAGAGGCTGTTTGCATATATGTTTTGCCATCTAGCTACAAAACTAAAAGTTCTAACATTTTGACTCACAGCCTTTTGAATTATTATGAAATAATAATTTTTAAAATATCTGCAGAAAAAAACACGAGACAAACTTATTATATTCAATTCAGCATGTATGGATATACATATATATGACATAGATTTCATTTTCTCTCAAACACATTTCATTTATTGTCTAAGATATTAACATGTTGAAAATATTTTTTGTCAAAAAACTACAAAAAGGTCAAGAACCCAGTGATCCAAGCAAAATTCATAATGAGATTTTTACACAAAGAAATCTGTGACTCCATGAAATAATGATTTGCAGAGATAGGATGCAGTGCATCTTATGCTGTGGGTGTTTTTCTTTCATGTGTTGGGCTATGTACAGGCAGATACAAATTCATTGTTCTCCGTATCAGATTTAAGCTTCTTGCAGAATGCATTCTGATTAAAAGTGAAGCGTTGAACTGACAATCAATGAGTTGCCCAAATAATCATCACCAGTTTCTCCTAGAACATAGAGGTTCTGTTTAGTTGGTGCTGAAACTTACTGGCTTCGTAATAAAGATTCATTTCAACTTTTCAATGTCTTTCTGAGAAGGAGACCCACTCATCACCTTTATCTCTATAATGACATGTTGCTCAGAGCTACTAGAGAGCCACGGAAGAATGGATCCTGGTTAAGACCGGTCCTGGATCAGCATGATTGTGCTGGACAGTATCAAACCTTATTGAGAGGTTCAAAAATCAGATTGACCACATAACATGCCTGGTTACTAGTCAAATATAAACAAAGCACCGCAACTCAACCTTAACCATAAAGCTATTAAAATGGTGCCATGTTTCGCTCTGTCCCTGGCTTTCTACAAAGGCTGAAACGGCTCATGAAAGCTTATGACCATCAAATTTTAAACCCTCACCGTCCAGGGCAAGATTAGACTATTTCAGTATGACAGTCACTAAGCAGGTTCCCTTGACATTGAGAAAGAATGCCTTGTTCCAAAATTCCAGAGCAGTTATTTAATTAAAGGCAATTATAACAAAGAACCAGGGAACCCATAGAGAGGAACACTTCTCAGAGTTATATTGTCAGCACACACCTCCCTCCAATGGTGATTTAATCTCGTTCCGAAGCATTTCTTTTTAATTTATATACCTAGCGATACGATATATGAAACAAATAACTCAAGGCTGAGTACAATGTTCCAAGACCCAATGTAATTTACACAGAAAGCTGGATATTTATTACTGAAGCTAGAGGTTATTAAGTTATCTGAAAGGTATGGACTTTATTTCTGTTTTCAAGAAATAGAGATTTATATTGCTTATTTATTCCCAGCTGTTGAATATCTGAGTTGTGCTCAGAAAAGAGATTAAAAATATTTGATGATACCAGTGGCTGATATGCTGTTAGCAACTTGGGGAATTTCACCCAATTTTTATCCAAAATGCGTTTCTGAGTAAGTGTGTGTATGTACATGTCTGTGTTTATACGTCTGATTATGAGTGTCAGACCCAATAAAAGACACATGTTTTGACAGCTGATCATGAAATAGTCCATTGTTTCATTTTCTTTTTGAAATGTGAAAAACTCCATTTTTCAAGATCTTTTCCTGACTTAGATTTTTTTCCATTGGAATAGTACAAATCCTCATAGGAGCCCTGACCACTAGACTAAGTCCCTAAACCCAGATTTCATCATAGCCTTGTTACAAACTATCTGTGTGTCTCAAGTGAGCCATTAACCTTTTGGTATCTATATTTTCTCATTTGTAAAGAAGAGGAGTTGGATTTTCAGAGCCTCATTCTATGTTTATGAATTGAGCTATAATGAATTGGGAGTCATTCCTGGATAGCCTTCCTTTTAGACGTGGAGAAGATGAATCTGAATTGTTGGTGCCCACTTCACGTTCCAGGTTTCTTATTAACGCATACACATACTCATTCCACAGAATTTTGAACAAAAGACCTACTAAGGGTGCTTATTGATGTACATATACAATCTCAGGAATCACAGGCTTGACAATGACTAAAACCAGAAGACAGTTTTGACACATGTATTTATTGTTGAAATGGAAACAGCTCCAGGCTATATATCAATCTTTTCAACCTCTTGGGTAGTAACAATGTCAGCACAAGATTATGGAAAATGAAGATATATACTATAAGGATAGATCACTATCTGTACATAGAGACATACAGCTATATTTCTGTCCAAAACTTTACTAGAGCGTGCTTCAAGAGGTGTGGAAACACCTGAGAGTTCGAGCATGTGTTCAGAAATCTTGGCAGCGACTGAATCTTGCCTGTTAGTTTTTGTGCTGTGACTGTAGGCTATGTCCTCACTTAAAGTGCCCATAACCAGAAAAGTCAAGGAGTCCTGGAGGCATGGAAACACTTGAGGGCCAAGAACCAGAGGCCTTGACTCTAGTCCCAAATCTAACAAGCTCTGGGTTGAAAAGCAAGTCATTCTATATTCTTTGGCTACAGAATTAGGTGAAGATACATTATATGAATCTTCAAACTAAAATTAGATTATCTCCAATACTCTCTGATATATCCTCTTTTGTACAGCCATTATCTCTTTTTTATTCCTTTAAAAAAATTTTTATTTTTATACAATTTTTAAAAATTACATTCCATTTACAGCTATTACAAAATATGGGCTCTATTCCCTGTGTTGGTACAGCGCATCCTTGAGTCTATCTTACACCCAAGAGTTTGTGCTTCCCACTACCTCCCACATGATGTCCCTCACAACCATTACTTTTATGTGTAGGGTGATGCAAAGATGAATTGGTTGAGTCCTGTAAAATTTTTCTGTAAAGTGGATTCTAAACCAAAGTGCAGAGAGCAGCTGTTTCTTCTAGATCCTTCCCTTCTCCTTTCAGGGCCTTATTTTGCTTGATGTTTTTCCCTACTTCTCAGGCCACTTCACCATTCTAGGTCTGCTCAGGCCAGTGGTAGACCATGCTTCAGAACTTCCCAAGCTCTTCTTCTAAAAAGGTTTACTTTCTACTTTCCGTAACCTAGGTTCAGTGTTAAATGACCAAAGCCAGTTACATAAACTAATTCCTCCTGTATTTCAGGCAGGGCCCTCTGAAGTCACTATCTTAAACAATGGGAAAGAATCAAATAATGGGACTTTCAGACAATATTAAGAACTAGCAAAGGTTATATGCTGGTGCTTTTTGATGTCCCATAAATCACACCACATAAGCACCCAATTTAACTGTAACCTTGTATTATGTATGGCATTTTACTGTTTAAAAGTATTTTCACATACATTGCCTGTTAGCTAAACAAAAGAGTTATTTCCTAATATGGACTTATTGCTAGAAAAGACTGGGGCTTGGGAAGAGTATGACTTGTCCATGTTCTTACCACTACTTAGAATAAAAACAGTTATATTCTGGTTGGTTCTCTTTTACCTTGATCTCATGGATTGCCAACAAATATTGCTGCCTCTCTGGCAAGAAGATGCTGGGAACATCCAGGTTACGGTTAGAAGAGAATTTTTAAAAACCTCACTCCCTTCATTCTTATAAGGGTTGATTGAAGATAAAAGGTAAAGTTAAATCATCATATTCATGAATCCTGTAAAGCTAACATTTTGGAGGGCTGCTATAAATCACATGAAAATCTGAAATTTAAACAAAACTGGAGTGAATTGTGCCAAAAAGCAGAAAACTTCTAATTGTCTCTTCTTCTTCTTCCTCTCTGCCTTAACCAGAGATCTGTGATTCTTCCTCAAAAAACGGAGTATCATTGAATGTCCTTATACTTACGTATTGGTCTTTCCCTGTCCCTTGATAAGGTGTTTATGACATAGAATAAACTGTACTATTTCCAGTAGTCACTCACTTAAACTATTTTCAGTATTCCAGATTCCCCACTCTTTGTACTATAAAATCTGTATAAGCTCATATATTTGCTGGTGTGTGCTGAGCACTAGGAAGAAAGACAGGCATTTAGAGTAATAGGTTGGAAAATGGTAACGCTGGAATATTTTGAAACATTGGCCAAATTGGTAGAATGACTAAATAAATGTCGAAATAAGTGACTTTCAGTTCAAGTCATTAGGAAATAATAGATATTGTACTTATCATTTCATCTTAAGAAAACGCAAAGCTGGACAAAATGTATGAAGCAATTCATTTTGTACAGTACAGCAATGTAATCCCTGAGATAAGGGAAATATATAATGTGAGCTCCAAATTCATCAGACTTTCTGTCTGGAGCCAAATCCAAATCACAGCACAAGGAAGTGGAATAAAATACACAGCAGCAGGCAAACTCTGACCAGAACAAGCTGAGGTTGACAATCAGACTCTCAAAAATGTAATATTTTCAACGTACAGCCCCCAATAAGTAACTATTAGATATATATGAGGAAGCAAGAAAATGTGACTCTTAATTAGAGGGGAAAAAACCCACCAGTTAATATAGACAATTACACAGAAATTATACACATATTGAAATTTGCTCCTAACTATGTCTTTGGAGGCCGTGAAGGAGAGTAGTGAGAAGTTTGCACTCTAGAAAAAACTAGGTTTCAAGTCTCTTTTCTGACACTTACTTACAAATTCTGTGATCGTGGACAAGTTACATAATATATTTGTGCCCTGATATTTTTATCTGTAAGATACAGACAATAACCTCTGTCTACGTTACACAGATGTTTCGAGATTCTAAAGAGTTTATACACAAGGAAATGTTTATAATCTTCTACAAAATACACAAAAATATAAAGTTTTGATAGACCTGGGGCACAAATATTATAATGATGACAATAACATCCCATGACTGGGTCATTTGCCATTTGACAGATCTCAGATTTTCAACCCTGTTTACTATTTAGAATGCATCTGAACTTTCCCCATTTAGGCAGCATATTTGCCGTGATGGGGCATTTCATGCTGTATATTCTATTCCTGTTGAAATAAATTTAAATGAAGTAGGAAACATGCAGCTATGGGGGGGCGGATTTTCCCCCTAAATTTCTTATTTTACTTTCTTCCATATTGTTTCTCACTCACACCAAGACCTAACTTCCCTATCACTGTTGCTGGCTTTTGTATATTGATTCTGACTCTCCTCTGGTGTCTTCTGAGATACTACTCAAACAGATCAGGAGAAATGCAAAAAATGTTTCCCAGAAGTGAAATCAGCAAGACAGTCACAGAAGCAAAAAGAAAGCTGGTGGGAGAAAAGAAGAGAAAATAAACATAGTTGAGGCAGGGAAACAACAAATTGTTCCTTTCAGCTCTGCCTTCATAAATTCTGTTCAAAGGATGGATAAATGCATAGACAGATAAATGTGTAGATAGAAGGTATTTAATTAATACACATTAAATTCCTATACAAATAAACTTGAAACTTACATTATGCTAAATGGTTGTTTGTATAGCTAATCTTCTGAGACTGGGAATTGGAGGAGTGAAGGATTATTTTTTGCAGCATGACTCATAACAAAAGAAATTATGGTTGGATAGTTAGTTCAGGGATTTGAGGAAAGTCTGTGTGGTTATTAATGCTGTGGTTGGTTTCTACAATACTATAGCTTATGATTATTTTTATTGTAATTATCTACTTCGCTTCCCAGGTATTTTGGAAAGGCTTCCTAAATAAATGAATATATTTCCATTTTAGCCTTTGATACTGTCCCTAGAAACAGCAAAAGACTTGATTCACGAGGTCACCTAACAATCTCCTACCATTCTTTGTATCTTAAGATATACCAGAAGTTTAATGTCTTCTATTCCATCTCATCGAAGGTGTAAATATTTTGCCGGATCACAGAGATGATGTCCCTATTATATTCTCCCATCAGATCGCTGACACCAGAAACTATAATGGCTTCTCCAGAACTATTAATGTATCTGGTATCAGCCTATTTTGGGGAAGTCCTTAATCCTGTAAATAGTTGTTAATAACTTACGTTTACACAGAGCATTTTCATTTCAGTTTTAAAGTGATATATATACGGAAAGTGTGAATCCATCCACTGCTGCGATGACAGTCATTTCTAAAATAGAATGCAACAGCTGGACAGCTACTGCTTGTCAAAGGGCCAGAGATGAACATGGTATTTAATATGAGCTGAATTAAGCATCTGAAATCTGCTCTCACTTTTAAGTGAGGATTAAACCAGGTCACTGTGACCGATATTTCTACATTTGTCTAAGGCAGAAGCTACTGAATTTGGTATTTCCCATTTTTCTGGTGACTTTCTTGGGCCTGGAGTGACAATTGAAAAATGCTGGGTCAGACAGCAAGAACTTTTACGCCAAGCATTTAGAAGCAATGTCATCAGAGAGTGAAAGTTGAGAAACAAAGCCAGGATCCTAAACTCTAGAAACGTACCAACTGTAAGGAGGACAGAGCAGGCAAGAGTCAATCCAGGAAAAGAAACAGTCCAGAAAGTTTTAATTTGCAGTAGGTCAAGGTGATGAGTTTAGGATACCAGTCATGACCCAGAGAGCACAAGAGTGGAGGACGTTATTGGTTGCTTGTACCGTGGTGCTTGTATGCAACAGTGCTCATTCTGTGACCTGCAGGCACAATGGAGGCATTCAGCTGAAAGGATAAATCAGATGGGTCAATGATTATTCTTCTCATTTTAGCATGGAATCTCCTCTGTTTGATGTGATGAAAATATATTGATTTCAATGTACCCTAGTAATTAATTCATATGAACTATGCATAGTTAGAATTTGCACTTTTAAAATTAATATGTGGTGGTTATTCTAATCTCCTCTGTGAGTACGGAGACAACATCAGACCTCTGGTTAAAATCAAACATAAACACACCTTGAGTTTTCTAAACATATATTGCAACTAACCCAGAACAATGCTTTACTATAAAGAACATTGGACTTGAAAGCAGAAGACTGGATTTTGAGTCTCAGCTATGTGATTTGTCCATAGCTATGTGATTTGTCCATAGCTATGTGATTTGGACTATGATTTTAGTCTTGAACATTCTCACATGAAAAGAGAAGACAGCAATTCCTAACTCAGCTTATTAAACCAACAGTCAAAAATTAATGTGTGTAAATGATCTTTGGAAAAATAAAGACACCATATAAATATGAGAGATTACCAATGGCTTGACTAGGGACAAATTTCTTTACCTAACCTCAGATCACTAAAATATATGACCTTAAATATAGAAATAACCTGGAATAAAATTGTAAATATACATAAATGAGTTGTTTCTGAATTATCATTAGAAAAAATATTTTCTTGAATATACTTTTTAGTGGTGGGATCCTTTAATATTTATACCTTCATTCTTAAAAGATGAAATTACTGGTATATCCTAGATAAGATTTTAGAGCTGAAATACATATGAGACCTCTTGACCTTTAAAGGATGTATATGAATGCTGATGAGAATATTTCAAATATATAATGGTCTATTATAAAGCTAGTTGGTCTTTCTTCATGTCTGATTCATTAAGCAGATGTTGATGGAAAAGGGGTCAAGCTCAAGGGATATTATTCTGGTTAACAATAAAAAAAGATACTCGGGCTTCCCTGGTGGCGCAGTGGTTGAGAGTCCGCCTGCCGATGCAATTATTTAGAAAGTTCTAGGACAAAATTGTATAAACAATGGAAATTTCCAACATTGAGAACTCTTACAATATAGTGAGCTTCCATCCACCTACTTAATTGCATTTCTTTTCATAATCCTTTTATGTTGAAGACTCTCCCTCCATCTAACCTAACTTAATGGGGTTATATCCTGAGAAGCAAGTGCAGCTGAAGCACTAACTTCATTAGTTGCCTGACTCTACCTGTCAAGAATTCTGGCTCCAGACCAATTCGAGACAAATTTATACTGGGAAATAAGGCTACAAATAAGGCTACAAATAAACATATTTGGAGAAGAGACTGGTGTCGAAAACTCTTTTATATGAAAATGCGATAATACATGATTGTTTTGAGGGCTTAAGTGCTCATGATACTCTTAATCAACTGTATACCAAAACTAGATTGGAGATTGCTCTGGGAGAGAAGATCAATAAGCTTTCTTTTCCTTACCAAACATACAGAGGTGAGCAGGGCTAAAGAGCTCCTTACCCACTCCTCAACACAATACCCCTCTATCAAACTTCATCTAGTTAATCAAATACCTTATAATACCAGGCTTGGAAACTCCACAAGAGCGAGTCCTAATGCTTTCTATATTGTTGTTACTAAGAACCTTGCTTATATCACAAATTTAAATCTTATCTTGATAGAAAATTGATTGTGAACTGAAACTCTATCTTTGTCTCTTAGCTGATAATTATTTTATCACTTATTTTTCCATAGTACATTATTTTGAATACAAGAAGATATAAAATTTATTTTTTGAAATCAAGAGATGGCATATGGTTAGGGCGATCACTAATCTGTTGCTCGTACCAGTACACCTTTGAGAGTATAAGGACAACAGTTACGAACCAAGAGTATGGGACACCCAAGGGAAGTTAGTGTAGGTGTCCACGGTGCTGAAAAGTTCCCCTCCAAAGACTTAACTAGCACCTAAAAAAATTTCATTGCACAACCAGTATCTAAATCTATATTTACATTTATACATATCAACAAGGCAATTCAAAGACTAAAAAATATAATATAATGGCCCAATACCTTATATACAGTGTGAAGTCAAATTTTTACCTTGTAGTGCCCATAATAGACAATATGAAGTGTTGCAGAGTTTTTGATTTTTCTATTCTGATAGTCTCTTAATAAGTACATTTTAAAAATAAATTCTCAGATTCCTTTACTTGCTTGGAATTATTTTTCAGTAAATCATTTATTTGGGAAACACTGATGACTTACTCCTAAAGAGCCTAAATCCTTCTCTTCTGAAAGCATAATGCTGAATTTAAAAAATCAAACAGTCTCAGAGGGTTGTACAAGTAGAAATAATAATGTTTCTTTCACTGTTTTTTTTCTTTCACTTTTGTTGGTATCCCCTCCTTCTAAATAAAATGGGCAAGCTAAAAAAAATAAAGCAAATTTGTTGGACACGATAATTATCTTCTCTGTATCTACCTTTCCTCTTCAGTAAGGATGATAGATATTAAGAATATCTGTAAAGATTATAAGGATATGTGAGTCATTTAAAAAATCTCCCTCATGAGGTAGTTGTGAAGATTGAGTACTCACATCTTTTAACTGAAGTATAGTTGATTTACAATGTTGTGTTTGTTTCTGTCTTGTCTTTTCTTTATTTGGGTAAAATATGCACAACATCTACCATTTTAACCATTTTTAAGTGGATAATTCAGTGACGTTGAGTACGTTCACAGCGTTGGGTAACCATCACCGTTATCCATTTCCAGAACCCGTGTCTTTTCTGATGGTTAATAATCCTTGTGCATTGAAATGAGCAGAGCCCATGATTTTCAGGTTCCCTATTTTCAAACCCAATCTCAACCTCCTTAGATTTGGCACAAAGAAAATTATCAACATCACAATCATTGTCATCCAAAGTCATCCCGTAAATGACAGAACTGGGTGTAGAATCCAGGTCTTGGGATTCTTAATTCCCTGATCTCTCTACAGCTCCTTCCTTAACTAAAGCTATTGTTGTGCCACTTGCAACAGATGCTCTAAATTCAGTTCTGAGAGAAGTAATTCAAAGGTCTGACCAATTGCTTTAGCACCCAAACCATTTTTTAAGTAAATATTCTTTCATGAGAAGAGTATTGACAAAGAAAGGAGAAATGAAACAGACTTCAATCACTGAGTCTTCTGGTTTTTATCTAAAGAGGTAAATACATTTAAATAGTGAACACTAGATGTAATTCCAGGAAGAAATATTAAGTAACTTTCCTATAAAGACATGTAGTTTTATTCTGTAGTGTAACAGCATAGTTTATCATTGCTTCTTGGTCTCTTGCTGTGAGCATGGTACTGTTTAAATGCAGATGTGGTACTTTACACCGATGCGTGGGAACTGAGAAGAACTTTGCTATATTGGACGTGAACAGTACAGGCACGTAGTCCAAATAATCCATGTGTTTTATGACTCCACTTCTGTCTTTCTCTCTTCTGCTACCTTTTCTCATTTTCTTCCACCTCACTCTAGTACTTTATGATAGTCCGAATAAAGAAAGATTGAGTCATTTTTTAATCAATTGTAAAAATAGAAAAAGTGTTTCAGACAAACTACAGTATACTGCAAATATGAACATTTAATTTATGTCACTTTAAAATAGAGTCATCTTATTATTTTCTTAAATTTACAAATAGTGAAATTCACTCTTTTTTTGCATATAATTCCATGCATTTTAACACGTGTAGATTTTTATAACCACGACCAGAGACAGTTTACAGAGCATTTCCAACATCCCAAAGAATTCCTCATACTCCCCATTGTATTCAGAGACTTCCCCAAATCTTAACCCTTGGAAACCACTGCTTTGCTTTCTCTTCCTATATTTTGACTTTCCCCCAAATGTAAGTGGACTTATTTTTGATAAAAAGAATACAATATTTTATTTTACTAAAATTTTTATTTTGTTTCACTAAAACGTTGATACCATTTAACAAACTTCACCAAAGGATCTATAGTGGATCTGGCTCAATAATGAATAGGTTATACTTTGGTCAGTACTAAGTCTAATTTCTTTGTTTGCTCTGTTTACACTGAATCTTTAAAAAACATAATTATAGGTTGTAGTAACGGAACAAAGCTTTTGGTGTCTCAGACCGAGAATTTTGAATATTTGTTTTTAAATCAGCCTGGAATTTCAAAGTAACGTTTGTATAACATCTATTTTCACTTCTGAGAAGATGTGAGTGTTGTTTTTGATTTTTGGATCAGCAGGGATGAAAAAGGAGATGGTGCACCACTTGGCCTGTCCTGCCCCACAGCGTCTTCTCAGAATTGAGCCTTGGGGAAACAGAATGACAGCATATCCAAAGTCACCTTCCTGATTCAGGGCTATGCTTTATAGTGGCCTGGTTCCATCCTACAGGGCTTTCAGCGGCTTATTTCTTCGTATGTGATTATTGGCTGGCTTGTGATTATTAAACCACAAAATGAAAAAATGGGACACTCTATATGCAGCAATCTCTTTGTGATACTCTGTTGTGAATTCATGGGAGGAAATTTACGTATGGGCACTACCCAAACTCCACCAATAAACAAGCTCTTCACAGCTACATATTTCTAGAAATAACTTGCTTATCACATCTGAATTTAAAATTTCAATTAGAACTTAAAATAATGTCTAGTTGAAATGTTATGCCCTAATTCCCTGTGCTGCATAGCTAATGGCCATCTTATGAATTTTCTTTAAAAGGATTTCATTAAAATCATTTACTAAATTGTTGCCTGGTAGTGTGTAAACACACTGAGGGCAGGGAGTGTCTTTCTCATTATTATGTCTTCAAATTGTAAACATGGATAAATGATTGAATGAACGAATACCAAAATAAATTAGTTCCATGCTGTCACAGAGAACTGTAATTGATGGAGTTGCCAAAATTATAATATGGCATGTCCCAGGCCAGTGATCCAAGAACCCATAGCAACGCCTGCAGGACCAGGAAAGGAAGGAGACCAAGGTCTAGTTTATTCTAGAAAATCTCACTGCAGTCCAAGTTGAGCAAAGCCTACAACACAGTCCTGAATTCCATAGGCAGAATGTCTGTGAATTTGGATCAACTGAGAGTCTAAGATGTGTTGTTCTCTTAGATTCTTAAGGAACAAGAGAGCAAAGCGAAGCAGCAAGTCTTTCTCTTGGGGGAGAATCTGAAACGAACGTTCTTATTCCTTGAAGGTTGCTCTTCCCAACTCTATGGAAATATTAGAATGCGCCAAAATGTTTCAAAGCCCTTTTTCAAATTAAAAAATTTTGTTAGTGGTCACTTTTAAAGACACTGTTTTCTGTGATAATGTAAATGAATGTTTTTTAAGGCTCCATTTCTCTCCCTTTATATTAAAAATGATTTGAAATAGAAACTTTATTATATAGCAGCTCGCTATTCCAATGCCAAATACTTGACTTAAAATCTGGGAAGTTGTATGTTGGAGGAATATATGTCATCAATCTCCTGGATTCAAATAGTTTCCAGCATCACCGAAGAGCTGGCACTGTTCACTGCCCCTTTCTGCGGTTTTTTTTTCCTATTTCTCTGGCGAACATCTTTGCCCGTAATTTAAATAATGTTCGAGAATCTTTAAGAAGGAAAGAATAAATAAATAAATAAATTTGCGATATTATTTCAGAGAAGAGAGGCAGGTTAAACTGGCATGGAAGCATTCCATATTTATTTCATAACAAATTTGCAAGTCAAACGTAGTTGACTTTTTTTTTTACCCCTGCCTATTCTGATGCTGAAAATCTCACTTAGGTTTCAGAACTCCATCTGTGTTCTAGTTTCCTTCACTGTCATTTGTAATGAAGAGTTTGCAATAATTTTTCAGGAGGACTACTTTGTTCACTGATTTGTGAAATGGAATGGAATCCAGATCTGTTTATGCCTAGCTACCTGGATCTTCAGAGGCTATCACAGATATATGAAAATCTGCTTATGACAGTAAAAAAACTGATATGCAGAGAGAAGCTACTTCTGAGTTAGAGGGAATCATTTTGACAACTTTCTTCTCTTTGACAATGGAAGGGGGAAATTTTTCTTAGAATTAATACACACTAATAAAAAAAAGTTCACGTTCATAGCCATGATTCTGAAATACGTCCATATTAGACACAAACTACCAAAAGAACTGATGCCACTCTGTTTTGTTCTTGCCTTAGTGTGACTTTCAGAATGAAAGATAGGTTTTATTACAAAGGATGAAAAAGAGGTCCCATCTTTAAACATGATTAAAAAATAAGAGCTGAACTCATTACCATCACGGGGGCCGGTCGAGCCCTCATAACTTTATTTCCCAGCAATGTTTTTGTGGGCTGACTATATCCTAGGGTTTACTGCAGAGATCTAAGCAGGAAAGCCTTTGAATTCAGAATAAGCACTCTCTGTGGCATTCAGAGGTGAGGCTGCTCACAGGGGTTCAGTGACCCTGGAAACTAATTCCTCAGCACCAAACCTTTCTAAAGGAAGCCTGTGATTAAATTGATGGAATGGCAACTGGTGGTTTGATTAAAGTGGGAGGGCGGGGGAAGTGGGGAAGAACTCTACCTTTGGAAACAGAGAAAAATTCTCTAATACTAATTGACCCAGCCTTTGCTTAAAAGCTGGGCACTTTGCACTTTATTCTCTATGTGAAGACACTGCAGTTTGGTGACAGAGAGCCCATCACCTGTCTTTCCCATCCATATAGAAGGGTACAGAGAGCACAAAGCATGTAAAAGGTTTTCTCATATGGCTTTCTTGGAAATTATAAAATGAGACATCAATACAAAAGAAAGGGGGGAATTCCCTGGTGATCCAGTGGTTAGGACTCAGTGCTTCCCCTGCTGGGGGCCCAGGTTCAATCCCTGGTCTGAGAACTAAGATCCTGCATGCTGTGTGACGCAGGCAAAAAGAAAAAAAAAAAAATGTAACTACTTCCCCTCTCATCTATATCTACGTATATCTATATATTCTGCCAAAGTTATCTGTAATCCTGGTTCAGTGAATCTCAACGGTAACTACACATTAGAACTATCTGAGAAGCGATTTAAAATTCCACAACCCGAGCACCATACCCAGAGGTTCTGTTTTAATTGCTCTGGAGTGATCTGGGGTATCAGTGTGTGTGCATTGGCACACATACGTGCACACGCACGCACACACACACACACACACACACACACTCCTGTATAGGATCTTCACGTTTTTAAAAAAGAGGCAGCCAAATTTGATATCCAGTGTGCTTCGTTCCAGCCCTACTACATTTTTATCCATCTTTACAGTAAAAATAAGAGACATCTTGTGTCTTGGTGAATAGTACCACCTGTGAGTTCACTGAAGTCTGTTGTGTCTTTTTCACCTAGGTATCTCCCATAAGGTCTTAGCCGGAACCTTAAACAATCTTTTCAACAAATAGAAACGTATCGTCGTTTTTCCCAGTAAGGCCAAGTAACTCTCTAATAATGGATTTTTATTAGACAAAAATGCCTAACCCAGTTTGGAGTTTTTAATGGGAATTCTTTCCCAAATGGACCATATTATTCATATTTTTCCATACAAACCATTGATCTTGGTGTTCACTACTTGAATTTTTTTTTTAAGTGACTTTGCAGAACACAAAAGCTGCCAGCAGATCTGTTGCTGATATGAATTGTCTGCAGGTAGAAACCCATCTCATCTTCACTCCATCAACTTCAAGGGAATTCACTGACTTAACAAGGTGGTTTCCAATATTCAATGCAAACAGCAGGTAGACTACTAAAGCAGCACAGATAATCCATGCATGTTCTCAGTCTGTCTTGCGCTTATGGGGCACACTGCTTTCTCTCTTATCTCATCAGGGACAATGGGATTAAGCCTTCTTTCCATAAAAAGAACCCAAACTCCCTGAGCAAATACCATGCCCTATAAGCTTTATTATAAAATAAAGACAGTAATCATCATTATCATAAGAGTGACCTTTGGTTTTCTGTGACCCCTTTTTCAAGTGAGAATCACTCACCCTCAAACAACAATCATAAGAGACACCGAAGTGAAAGCTTTCTCTTCAGTGAATATATTCAGTGAACTAGAGGATGGATATCTATAACAAGGAAACACAATAAATGAAAAGTTGTTAGTAAAGGAGAGTAAACGAGTCACCGGGGCAGATAACTATCAAACATACAAATCTGGAGATCAACAGGCAGGTTTTCCTCACAGAATCCCACAAAGGCTGAGAACATTGAAAGGGGCAGGCAAGGTCGGCCATTAGAAGATGTAGGTCTAGGGAATTCCCTGGTGGTCCAGTGGTTAGGACTCCGCGCTTCAGCTGCTGAGGACACGGGTTCAATCCCCTAGTGAGGGAACTAAGATCCCGCAAGCTGCGCAGCATGGCCAAAAAAAGAATTGGTTTAACTACAGGAGAGCAGTTGAAAGCCCAGTGTTTCAACACCACTTGGAGCAGACAGGCCACCACTCCTGCATTATCTTCATAGAAGACAAGGGAGAGTTTTTTTCTGGAAAAAAATTAGACTAGAGAGATGCCAGACTTGGAGTTACAGGCGGAAGACGGTACAGATGAGAGGCTGACCTGTAGACAGAACGACTAAGTGAAAGTCTGTGTATTGGATGGTGGGACCTTCAGCTTTCTTTCCCCAACAAGTTTCAGGAGAGCCACTTCCTGGTTTAAACTCTCCCTCCTCCAACCCTGCCCCCAGCTAGGAGCTCAGATGATTCATCTGGAGAAACTAAATCACTAAGTTTTATCAGACTCAAGAAAGCTGAATCTAAGCCAATAGTTGGGAAAGTCTATTAGCAAGTCATTTTGTACTAATGAACCCCAACAAGGCTGAGAAATTGAGGCCTGAGTGTCTCAGAGAGTGAGGGTGTACCTCACTCTCTGAAGAAATAAGAAGGTTAATTAAAGGTATATGTGAAGCAGTTGGATGGCCCCAATTCCCCCTCCACAGCTGTGGTTGGCAGAATGCTAAAATGGCCTCCCAGATCTTCATCCACTGGGATACAGGCCCTGTATAATCCCCTCCTCTAGAGTTTGGGAAGGATTTGTGGATATAATGGGATATCACTCCCTTGACTGTGTCACTATATATGGCAAGGGTGATGGGATAGTTACTCCCGTGATTACATTACAGTAGAAAATTGATAGATTGGGAAAATATATATGTAACACAGATAACACAGGACTAGTCTCTATAATAAAGAACACTTATACATTGAAAACGAAAAGACAACCGATCCAATAGAATAAAGGGCAAGAAATTATGAATAATTTACCAAGACGCAAACTTGAATGACCATTAAACATGTAGAAACTCATCTAATACCCCTGATGAGTGAGGAAACATAAGGTAAAACAACAGTGAATTATATTATACTCTGTGTCCATAAGCCTGGCCACAGTCTGGAGATGCAAGCTACTACCAGCATTAATACTGCAAAGGTACCTTGGTGGGGTACAGATGTGGGCAGAAGAGACAGGATAGGAGACATATGATTTGATTACACTCATGCATCTATAGGAAATGTCTGTATGTCTAGTTGAAAGAATTTTGATAATGTTTTTAAACTACCACATCAGTTTGTAGTCTAAGGAATCCCTTCAGGAGATAACATTTGCAAGGTACACAAAGATGCTCACTGTAGCATTGTTTATAATAACAAAAGGGAAATAAAACTTAAAATTCACCATGAAGGTAATGGATTCATAAATTATAGTGCATTCCCACTACAGAACACCACAGAATGAGGAATAAGGTAGAGATATACTTATTGAGGAGAATGACTATTTGAAATGTCCAAATTATAAAACAATATGCATGACATGATTTCATTTTAGGTGTAAAAAAGTGTGTGTGTGTGTGTGTGTGTATATATATATATACACACACACACACACACACACACACACACACACTTTTCATATATGTGTATATTTACCTAAATATACCTATCTATATGTTTGAAAATGAATTATAAAAACTCTACTAGGATACATGCTAAACTCTTAACAGTAGTTACGTCTGGGGGGAGTAAAATTTAGGGCTATAGATACACACACACATACCATAGATATCGATGTGTGTGTCTGAGTTGAGTTTTTCAAAGGAGAATAGATTCATGCATTATATTACCTGCATATTAAAGTAATAATAACAATTGCACCAGAAATTACATATTGAATTCTTTAAAAGCACAAGACGTTATAGCGGTGGTCCGCAGAATAAAGCCTTCACCCTTGCTCCCTGAAAGATATTCACATCCTAAAGACTGGAATCTGTGACTATGTTATGTTACATGGCAGAAGACAATTAGGTTGCTAATCATCTGGCTTTCAAATAGGGAGATTTTTATGGATTCTCTGGGTGAGCCCAACGTAATCAGGAGGGTCCTTAAAACTGAAAGCAGGAGGCAGAAAAATTAATATCAAATCCATGCGATGTGAAAAAGACTCAACTGGTCATTTCTGGCTCTGAAGATGGTGGAAGGGGCCATGAGCCAGGGGACGTGGATATCCTCCAGAAGCTGGGAAAGGCAAGGAAGCAGATTCTCCAATAGTGGTTCTAGAAGAAATATAACCCTCCTGACATCTTGATTTCAGCCAGCAGACCCAGTTCAGACCTCTGAATTACAGAACTACAAGATAATCAATTTGTGTTGACTTAAGCCACTAAGTTTGTGGTAATTTGTTACAGCAATAGGGAAGTTATGCAATATGCATGACCTCATTTAAAATTAACAAGAACCTTAGAAAATAATATATACAACTGTAGGCCCCAATTTGCACAGGAGGAAACCACAGCTCAGAAGATCTGTTTAAAGTAACACAGCTGGGGCTTCCCTGGTGTCTCAGTGGTTGAGAGTCCGCCTGCCGATGCAGGGGACAGGGGTTCACGCCCTGGTCCGGGAAGATCCCACATGCCACAGAGTGGCTGGGCCCATGAGCTATGGCCACTGGGCCTGCGTGTCCGGAGCCTGTGCTCCGCGATGGGAGAGGCCACAACAGTGAGAGGCCTGCATACCGGAAAAAAAAAAAAAAGAAAAGAAAACAAATAAAGTAACACAGCTGGTAAGAGCTATGGATGGACATGAATTAGTTCCATAGGAATCTAGAGTTTGTACTTCTCAGCTTCTCTCTACTATTTTGTGTTCTCTGTTCTCTAATCTCTCTCTCTCTCTCTCTTTCTATCACCCATCACCTCATTGCACCTGTCTGGGGGCATGCCCCCAAAAATACTTAGTATGCCAGTAAGAATACAGGTTTGGGGTCAGACACATCTTCATTTGAATCCAATTACTAGCTGTGTGGGTGAAAACAAATTATTCAATTTGAGCCTGTTTCCTTATCTATAAAAGAGGAGAAATAATTTCTACCTTGTAGGCTGAGAGAAAGCATTCAGTGAAATAATGTATGAAAAATGTCCAACAAAGAGCCTTGTACAGATTTTATTTTTAATAAATATTATTTATAGTTGGTGAGGACTATTGCTTTGTTATAATGACTCTGGGAAGCCTGATTTTTTCCTCTAGATGAGGTTTTAGGGTTTGTTTATACCTTTTTCATATCTGTCAGCTCCTGATTCAGACATGGTGGTTCATGCCTCTGGCACAGAATCACAGCTACAAACTAGGGAACTATTAACTGAGTACAAGTGGAGAGGAAGTGGCTTTTAGTGGTGTGGGCACCGGTGATCCATAATATGAATCCAGTCAGTAGCAAAGATGGACTGCTAGTGATATATATTTTATCCCTTGGGATCACATCACAGAGGAGCAAAAGAAAAAACAAAACCCAATGAAAACTTCGGTTTAAATTTGGTCACAAATTTCGAGGGGACATCTCTATCAGAATCCAGGTTATGATGACCTTCTGTTTTCTTTTTGTTTTTTTCTTTTTTTTTTCAATTTTTTAAAATTGAAGTATAGTTGATTTACAATGTTGTGCTAATCTCTACTGTACAGCAAAGTGACTCATTTATGCACACATATACATTCTTCTTAAATATTCTTTTCCATTATGGTTTATCACAGGTTATTGAATATAGTTCATTGTGCTATACAGTAAGACCTTGTTGTTTATCCATTCTAAATATAATAGACCTTCTGTTTTCTGATTATGGAGACCTAGACTGAATTTTCTCAGAATATCATTTATCTTTCACTGAATCAACATATTCTGTTGGTCTAGACACTCCATAAGGTTCTTCAAAAATTCTCTTGAGGGACTTACCTGGTGGCGCAGTGGTTAGGGGTCCACCACAAATGCAGAGGACACTGGTTTGAGCTCTGGTCCGGGAAGATCCACATGCCACGGAGCAACTAAGCCCGTGCACCACAACTACTGAGCTTGCGTGCTGCAACTACTGAAACCCACGCACCTAGAGCCCATGCTCCGCAACAGGAGAAGCCACCGCAATGAGAAACCCGCACACCACAACGAAGAGTAGCCCCCGCGCTGCAGCTAGAGAAAGCCTGCGCGCAGCAACGAAGACTCAACAGATCCAAAAATAAATAAATTAAATAAATTTTTAAAATTGTTTAAAAAAATTCTCTTGAAAAATCCCCTTCAGCTCTTTTTTTCTAGGATTTTTTTCCAAACTTTTCAAATTGTTTCTAACCTTTTTCTTCTTGAAGAGCTATATTCAGAGATAATTTTTGATGGTTCTCCACAAACCATCTACATTTCTTTTAGAGGGTCCTTCCAGTTCTGACTTGTCCAGTATGACGTCTGATGCGTAAGACGTACTTAATCTGGATTCATTGAATGAGGCAACTATCAAGTGACGATGTGGCCACATTTGTTGTTCATGGAAATAGATCCCTCCCCCAGTTGAAAGGGACGTAAGTCAGAGCAAGTACACACTCCCAAGGGACCTGAACCTAAGTGGTCCAAAATTCTTCGTTGGTCTCAGCCATTTATGCCTTATGAGAGAAAACTGAGAGAGGAAAAAATAAAAAAACCTCCTTGGGAATTGTGTTCTGTTCTAAAAAACTCAGAGGTACTGAGGTGTTTGCCTTGCTAATGGCTTTTTCTAAGTGTGTTGATACCCAAGTGGGCTTGGGAGAACAGTTTTTACATGTGGGAAATACCATATGACTTAGCAACTGTGATTCTGGGTTTTTCTGTGAAAAATTTGTACTTGTAGCACCCTTCATTCCAATAGTCTTTGTCTTGCTTCTTGTTTCAGCTGCAGAGGCAATGAAAGCAGCAGGATAACTGAGCAGAATGGAGTATTTATAGCGATAACAACTCATTAAGGTCATCATTATTAACCATGACGTGGGGCTTTCTTAATCACGTCAATGATTGCTATAACTCCTAATGGTACTGCACCATTGTACTCTAATACTCTAGAGTGCTGCAAGGCTGCTACACGTTACAAGGCTATGAAGACACAAGTATACAGAGACATCGATAAAATGCTTCTCGTCTGGTTATTGTTCAAGCTGCAGTTACCCACATTTTAAACTCTGCTATACAAAATGTATAAATGAACACAGAATCATACCTTTGAAGAAGACTTCCAAAAAGTAATTTTATCCAGTCCACTGCCTTAAATAGTTAAATATTCAAACCATCAAAGACATATGGTTGTAATGCCCTTTTAAGAAGCCACCAGGCTTGGAGTCTCCACAGTACTTTAAATAGACTGTTTTGGTACTTGATCACCATTTGGTCATTGAGCTTTGCTATAAGTTGAGTAAGTTACAGCAAATTATACACACACACACAGACACACATATATGCCAATTATATATATATATATATATATATATATATATATATATATATACACATTCCTTTGTGGGGTTGAAAAAATATTTCATACCTCCTTCATCTCACTGAAGCCACATAATAGAATTCACTTTTCAAGACTGAACACAGAACTTCCTCAACTGCCTTAACTCTGCCTCACAACTAATATTATCACTGATTTTAATCCCTTTGAACATTCTTTGGTCCCTAAATATAAACTTCATTATTTGTATTTAAGGGCAAAGGCAACAAATCAGATACTGGGAGAGGACAAATAGAAATGAGGAATTCTGCCCTTATCTATAGTTTAGTTGTATTGACCCATAAACACTAAGCAAACATATATATTGACTGCTTACGTTCAAAATCAGTTCATATGCCAAATCTTGAACAGGAAGGTGAGCTCGTAGTTAACCTGAAGGTTATTAACCTTTAATTTTTTTATTTAACTGGAATAATGTTTCACAAAGAAACCTGAAAAAACCTGAAGCATTTAGGTAACCTGAGGAGAAACAAACTCATGAACCACAGAAACAGGGGAAAAAATAGAGTGAAAAGTGAACCGGTCGAACCTCATGGAGAACTGGCTTTGTCATTATTCTCCAGATGCGACAATAGTCCTGACTTCCGGGAGCTCTACCTAAGTATCTTGTCATTCAAATACTGGCTTATAAGAATAATTTCTTATTCAAGAGGTTTCTCCTACATGTGACTCAGTCTCTGTATCGCTTTTTCTCTCTTATTCTAATTTTCTCTCCACTTCTCCAGTGTTTTTATGGCTGCTTTCAACACTTTCTACTGCTTTTCCATGGCTCTTATAGTCAAAATTTTACCCAAAGAATTCCCAGTTGAATCAGTAGTCACCAGCCAGTAAGAAGGAATACTAGTGGTCAATATTCTCATGCTGTGACACCTCACAGATCCAGCCTTTCAAAATCTCCCAGACTCCTCTTCCAAAACTGTGATTAGAGCAACAGAATCACGTGACAGACATGAAACCCTAGGTGTATGGAACTGACCATGACCACTCATCTCAAATGAGGTTGTGAGTGTGACAAGCACTTCATGCCATCAAGTGCCTGGTAAAGAAGAAAAATATTTTTTACTAACTTAAACAAAAATTCTCTATGAGTAGAGACTAAAAATTATTCCTTATGTAGTCCTGTGTGATATACCATGGAGAATGCAATGCATTAATATACTTGCAATGCATTAGTATGTTCTATTGCATTTTGTATAGAGATTTACCAGAGATAGTCATTTTGTTTAATAACCTCAGGGATGACTTACCTGTAAAGAACACTGTGCTGAGTCCTGCATGAAGGTGCTGGTGAGAAAGCGTGATGTAAAAAAAATAATACGTCGTATCTGTCCTTACCCCCAAAGAAGCTCATTACACAGTAGGTCATATACAAAAATCGTGTATAAAAAATGCAAGGGAGTTAATAGCATTGGGAAAGAAAACAGTTACAGAATCTCTCTGGCAACTTCCAAAGCTTCCACCGTACTAATGTTCCAATTCGAGCTGTTATGGGGAGGGGTGGCCATAAATGTCACTCTACAGTTGAAAGGTATTCTCAAGCTTCAAGGAGCAAAACCTTCCCAGTGCCGAGGTCTAAAGGGTGGAGGGATGAACTTACTGTAGAATGGATCAGATAAGAGAATTGGGGCTGGTTTTGCATCACCTCCTGGATCTTTACCTGTTGGTAAAGTGTCTTCTTTGCTCTGAAAAAGTCTCTTTGGGTGGAGAAACTGTTCTTAAACCATGTTAAACCATTCACACTTTCAAGGTGTGGAAATTTTCAGTGGTTTCCATTCATTTATGTATTTACTCGTTCAACCAGCTTTTACTGCAGCTCTAATAGATGTTGGATTATATAAAAGGCGAATCTTATATAATCCTTGCCCAACAAGATGTATAAAAAGATAATTGCAGCATGTTTTATTATGTTTTTGTTTATAGAAATATAATGAAATCTTTATTCAAAATGCTACAGGCACTCAGAGGAGGGGGCTGCGTAACTGGGTAAGAATATCAGGCCAAGTAAGAAAGGGAGACCTTCGAAGGTGAACAAGAGTGCACCAGATGAGAGTCAGAGGACAGTTTATTGTAGGAAGAGGGAACAGCCTGCAAAAATGTAACTTGTGGAAAAATGATGGTTTTAAGATGTTTGAGCTTCCCTGTGAGATCTAAGGGTCAGGTTGGTAGGTGATATCACAGAAGACACAGCTGGACAAATTATGTGAATCAGCTATAATAAAGTTTCTAGGGTAGCTCTTTTTAAATATAGTTTAGCCATGAAAGTTTCTTCAAACGTTAGAAGTCCCATATGTAAAATGGAGTAAGTCTGAGCTGCTCTGTTTTAAGCAGAGGTGGGGGACCTGAGGCGTGCATGGTCCTACTCTCTCCCAGCCTCATTTCCACCCAGGTAACCCCTAAAGGGCTCTGCAGATCACAACTTGAAAAGTAATGTACTATCATACAGCTGCCTTTCTTCAAAATGAATTATTGAATAAACAGATGAATTGATCTTTATCCAGAGTTCTCTTTTCTAGGATTTATTTTCCTTTACCAGTGCTTTTGAGCATCAGTATTTAAAGCATCCATCTCTCTCTAATACGGGCACAGTGTGTCACTTAAATCCTATGGTGAGTCCCAGGCTTTCCTACCTGATGTTCTTTAAATCAGTAATTGTGATAAAACGTCATTCAAAAATACTTTTAACTACATCTACATGTATGATACTTTCAAGAAAATCAGAAAAGCCTTTCCTTCTGTGTGGACTTCTTTTCAGTGGAAAAGTTCCCATGACAATATGGCTTGGCAAGCCAATGGTACCTATAGGCAGATTAGAAAAAGCCAGCCCTTCCCTTGACAAACCCAGAACCTGAACTACTTGTGGCTCGGTGAGCTGAGCAATGAGATTCAGATCTCACCTGGCCCCTTGGCTGGGGTCTTGGTTTTAGTAAACTCCTCACATAATGACCCAGGAAAGCCTTATTTACATATTATTATTTTTAGCTCCAACTCTAATTTATCAAAAGATATTTTGTAAACAAGGATGAGTTCAAATTTATTCTAGGTCCTGTTTAAAGTCTCACTTTTTAGAGAATTCCAAGCACAGGCAATGTTTCAAAGCTATTTTTGCAGCATTGATGATTATAATAGGGGCTCTCTTGTGTATCAGTTCTTCCCTTGAAATATCCTCGATAGTATAATTTCAAATTCCAACAATGGCTTGATCCAGAGGCTAAGCAAGGAGGTACCATTTGTAGGCAGAGGGAGAGAAACATACTTCCTGGTGCCAACTCGAATAAGCTTTACAATCATTGAGCCTTGGCTATTTGCAAGCATACCCGTAGGCAAGATGTCCCATTACTGTAAGTACAAACATATGAGAAAATAGTCAGAAAATAGTTAGTCTATGCAGAACAAATGAATGTGAGACCTATGCTGGTGGAAAGCTTTAAAATTCTATTTTCCAGAGGTGTGTGAGCCTGAAGCACCCGAATAGGAAAGGCAGCTTAGAGCAGTTCCGACTGCTCACTAAGCACGACCAAGATCTGGGTTTGAAAATGCAGGTTATACAAAAGTTCACCATCTGAATTCAAACTGCTTGGGCCCAGGTTTGTAAAATAAAGATATTACTTCCCTCACACAACTGTTATAAGGAATAAATAAGATAACCTATATGACAGTGCCTACAGCTGAAGAAATACAGCTTCTTTCTGAATAATTTATTATTTAGAATAATTTACTCTAAATTTCATCTTTATTCACTTTGTAGCCTGGAGTACCTGATCTGGAACAGTGTTTCTCCACAAAATTTTCTGCAGTGATGGAAATATTCCATATTTGTGCTATCCAATATGGCAGACACTAGCTCCATGGGCTACTGAGCATGCAAAACACTGTCCGTATGACTGAGAAACTGAATTTAATTGCTTAATTTTTATTAATTGAAATTCAAATTCCAATAGACACATGTGGTTAGTAGCTACTCAATGGCACAGTGCAGCTCCAGAATAGAATTTGCCCCTTACAGGGTAACTTCGGATTTTTTCAGCAATAAGTTTCTAAGAAAGACAATATTTATTTCTGTAAACATTTTTAGGGCCAGAGGTTTTAAAAATGGAATCAATGGGCAACTTGAACTCCTAAAATTAGATGATAATCATGTAAAGTTTGAGGTGTAATTTTCTGGGGAGAGGTTTCCTACCATTGGATTTAGACAGAGGATGTCTCGCAAAATAACAGTAAGTAAATAAATTAAAATAATAATATACCTAAGTTCCTTAAACCTTCTCTGAGTTTAAAATGCCCAAACTATGATTCAGAAGACAGAGGTGTCCAAGGTATTGTATTAGCTCATATAACTATAATTAATTCTTTCTATTAACACTAAAATATAAGCAGAGCTTTCAGTGAAAATGTAAAATATGGAATTCATAAGAAGTGTTCCATTGGTCTATTTAGATAAATACTAGTAAACACATTTTAACATATTTAATTACATGTTAATTACATGTTTTATTTCATTGATTTCCTCTAAAATATTAAATAGTACAGAAATGTACAAAGTAAAAAGTACAATTTTTCCCACCTCCTACCCTATTTCTACTCCCACCCCTAGGGATAACTATGTCAATAATTTGTCACACTTTCCTCCAGACTTTCTTTTCATTATCCATACATATATTGTATGTACACGTGCATGTGTGTCTATATGTTTGTGTGCCTAAACCTTGACTTCTATTGTATCAATACTATTTGTGATGGGTTGAATAATGACCCCAAAGATGGCCACATTCTAATCACTGAATCATATGAATATATTAACTTACATGGCAAAAAGATCTGTGCAGGTGTGATTAAGTTATGGATCTTGAGATTGAGAGATTACCCTGGATTACCTGGGTGAGCCCATATAATCACAAGGGTCCTTAGAAGAGGGAGGCAAGAGGATCAGAGTTAGAGGTAGGAAATGTTATGACAGAAGCAGGAGGTTGGAGTGACTCCAGGAAGGGGACACAAACCAAGGAGTGCAGGCAGCTTTCAGATACGGAGGCAGACAAGGAAATTGATTGAGTGTTCCCGGAAGAAGGAAAACCGTTCTGCCGACACCTTGATTCTAGACCTCTGACCTCCGGAGCTGTAAGAAAATAAATGTGTGTGGATTTTAGCCATGAAGATTTGTGGTAATTTGTCACAGCAGCAATAGGAAATGAGTACACTGTTTCATAACTTACATTTTTTTAACTTAGTATAACCTATGCGTCCTTCCATACAAGTACATTATTAGTACATGCAGCGCTACTCCATTCTTTATGGTAGTTGCCTAGAATACCAGTTTGTCTCCCCTTTATCATAAGGTTTCAATACACACCCTTGGTTATCTATCTTTGAGCATTTGTCCAGATGGTTTTGTGGAATAGCTGATTTCAGAGAGGACCTGCTTGGTGAGAAGATGAAGATATACATGAGAAATGTGTTGTTATTCAGAACACTTGCCCCCCCCGTCCTCCCCCTCCCCTCTACAGACTGTCTCACTCACAGGAGATTATGATTCCCTGTTCCATAGACAACAGACTTGGTCATGTGACTTGTTACGGCCAATAAAGTGTCGGCAGAAGGGATTTGAGCGGGCAGAAACTAGCATGCGCTTGTTTTCTTTCCCACTGCCACAAGATGCCCCGTATAGAGACTGTTCCACCAGCCTGAGTGCCGGCTGACCCATGATGGATATGTAGGAAGACCAAAAAAATAAATAATAAGCCTTTGTGGTTGTAAATGACTGCAGTTGTGTTGTTCTTGAACACAAGAGCATAAATTAGCCTAAACTGCCTGATGTAGTATGAGCGTTTAAAATGCTCAGAGTTGCTACCAAATTGCCTTCTGAAGAGCTGTTTCCGTCCACCGACACTGTGTCTAGTGTCTTTTCACTCTTGCTTACAGTGTACAGCAATCGTTTCTAACTTTTGTCTTTCTCTTGGGAAAAGAAAATGGTATCTCACTGTTTTAACATGCATTTGTCTGATTTCATACAAGGTTCCTTCATACGTTTATGATTCAATTGTACTTCTTCTATGAAACATTTCCATGGTTAGTGTACATTTTCATTGAATTAAAATATAACTCAAGCCAAGACTAAGTTGATCTCTTAGTCACTATATGGGCTACTCAGAATTGCTCACTTAGAAGTCTGGATAACAACTGATGATTCGATATCTGATTTTTGAGCCAAAGCATGTACCAAGAATGTTTAGTATGGTCATATGGTGGATCAGAAAAATGGGAAAGAAGAGGAAACCAAGGCCAAAATAGACCAAAGGACAAAAATATTAAAGGATGAAGCAAGGACCAAAGTAAGTGCAAAATTTATATAATCATAATTAAGGTAATAATAGTAATTTGGCAACATATAATGACAGTCAAGAAAATGTTTATAAATTACAGGTAACCAGTGTAATACTGCAGGTTTTTAATCTCAATTTTTTAAAACAATTTCTTTTAGCTAAATTCCTAGAGGTAGGAGTTTTGAATTAAGGTTGACCATAGTAACACTACCTAAGGTAGTGAAAGCTTGAAAGTAACTAAGACATTGACATTATTATACTTATAATTAGACAATTAGGTTAAGTAAAATCTGACATATCACTTGATTGAAATATAATGAAGCTGTTAAAAAATTAATCAGTAGAGTGATGTGGAATCCCAAGTCAATCTGAATGTCTTTTTTTTTTTTAATAAAACCTTTTCTGTCTTGTCCAGTTTTGTTCTCTTCTATGTTTTTATGGAACTTTGTGCCTCTATTCTAACATTTATCAAGATACAGCTTGTTTATTATTTTCCTCTCTAGACATCAAGGTCTCCAGAGCTAGATTTATGTCTTTTCTTTTTTTGACATACGATTCATGTTTTCTTACTTGAAATGTATTTATCCATTTCTTTAAGAGAAACAGAAAACAAAATTGCATGCAGACCACAAATATAATTATACAAATATGTTGGTACAGGTTAGAAGGGAACAAAGAAATGAAAATAATTCTTACAGCACAATCATAGCCATATAGATGCTGTTTCAAATGGTTTTCTTATAAGAAAGTGTTTTTTAATGCAAAATGGTATAAAGAAGATTTACATGTCCATATTTCTTCCACACAGTGATAGCCATTGTTAATGTGGTCTATTCTTTTCAAACTTTTCTATGCCTTTTCTTTTAAACACTATTGAACTTATTACACCTATAAAAATTGTTTACTCTATTTTCTCCACATTTTCACTTTAAAGCTACTTTTTAACCGTTTATTATTAAACTCACATAAATAGTCTCACCTAAGTGATCTGTAGCCCTCAAAGGAAGAGAGCACATCAAATCAAACTCTTGGAAGAGATGAGGGACGGAGAACAAGGATCGTGTTCATGGAAATAGTGATGGCCTTTTTCAAGCAGCTGAAATTATTTTGTTTTGTTTTGTTTTCAAGCAAAATGGCCAGTCCTGAAGCCAGCCACATACATGTAGGTAGAATGATAGGAAACAAATAAGTGGGTAGGAAATCAGAAGGTTTAGAAAGAATTCCTAAAAGACAACTCTTGGAAGAAGAGGAGGTAGAACAACCTGGAGGCTGTGTAGTGCTGTCTAAGCTAATCTGACCTTATTAAGAAATAAGGTGAAGATAAGAAACAAGATCATATTTACATCTGTAAATCACAAGTGTAAAACACTATGGCCGAGGTGGGTGTCTCACTAAACCACAGAGTAAGGTGATTTCTAATAAATGGAGAAAAGGACATCAATAAGTACTTGTTTCAGCCTTCCCATGAGAAAAAACAAAGTCTGTGAGGAGGAGATATATTCTTGCACTAGAAAATTCCTTTGTTACCTAGTCCTTCCATATTTGGAAATAAAATTTCCCCACCCCTGACCCCGCCCACAAAGACCTCAATGCAATGCTCCTTCAGATGGTAACAAGGGAAGTTCCTATCTAGATGAAGTCAGTTATTTCTTCTGATATGGCTGCTTCAAGGACATAAAGACTAGAATATTCTGTGGGGGGGGGGCAGAGCTACCTTAAGTGCTCTGAATATCCATAAAACAATGGTACTCCCCTAGTGTCCTTCAAAAGATGTTCTGCAATGAGGGGATTAATCTATACGTGCCCTGCCCCAATATAGTAGCTACTAACCACATACGACTACTGAGCACTTTAAATGAGGCTAGTGTGATTCAGGAACTAAATTTTTAATTTTATCTAAGTTTAATCAGTTGAAAATTAAATTTAAATAGCCACACATGGCTAGCAGCTACCATATTGAACAGCCAACTGTAAGCCATGCCTTTGTGCTTATCACTTAGCTTTCTCTGATCTAGGTCAATGTAGATCCAGGTATACTGGTCCAATCAAATCCGATTACGTGATAATGGCCTTTATCTAGCCTTACCCAATGCTGAGGCTTGCATGTGTGAACGGCATACTGATTATGCCTGATATAAAGCCATCATGATGCCAAAATCCAGGCACACATCAGCTCTGTGCATAGAGCTTTTATGTTTGCAAATAGAAAATCTCAGAACTATAGTACCTTTCCCCAACTTCCCTTTCCTAGGTTGGGCATATATTCACTAATACTGTAGATGTTGACAAATTATTTTTTCTCTGACTCCTATTAATAGTTCAATACAGCTAGTGAGGAAAAAAAATATGTATTCATATATATATATATATATATGCACTTTATATCTAAAAGGGGAAATTGAAATCTTAAACCAAGTATGAGTTTTCAACTGCAAACACATAGTTTAGTAACCTGGGAACAAATATTCTAAGTACCCCCATAAACCCAAGACTCCTTTTCACCTCATCCCCGATCGAGACTTGTTAAGCAGTCTCTCATGATAAGCCACAGTATTTGCTTTCTGCTTGTCTTCCTTCCTTGGCTTAGCCATCAGAATAAATGGAATGAATGATTTAGGGTGATGAAATCAGTGAGATGAAACTAAAACGTACTACTGAGCTACTAAGTAGAAGGGATGAACTCCAGGAAAACCCTTGAATGGATGAGAAATTAAGAAGTTCGAATTAAGCTTGTTGAAAAATGTATCTGCAGAGTTATTGGTTCTTTGTTTCTTGATGATTGGCTCTAAGGGAAATTCAGCCCAAGGATGTTTTAATTCCTTTGGCTTCTTGCTGTCTGCTTTTCAACAGGACTAGTTCAGCTCTGAATGCAGGAGGGGCTTTCGTGGCTGAAAGTGAGGTTTTAGAAGGGTACGTTTTTAAAAATGTGGCTTTCCTAGAACCTGAACCGATTAAGGAAGTAAATGAGAGACAAACTGCTGCAGGTCTCTGAATAGGAAATGATCTGTGAGTAAATTGAACAAGCCAGGAGACAGTAAATAGGCAATTAACATTCATTTTGGCAAATCTGCACCTGTTGGAGCTGAAAATACAAAGGGAAACATGAAGGAGGATGACAGAGCAAACCTGTCAAAAATCGTAGAATCGAAAGATTTTAAATCCTGAGCTTCACGAAATCATGAGTGTAAATTATATGAAGCTGCAAATTTGGCCAGACATCAAGAAAGATACAATCCACAAAGAAATCGTGTCTTAGCCACCTTTTCTCCACCTAAGTGTGCCTGAAGAGTTTCGGTGGATTCGGTGTGGCTGCTGGTGGTGTTTTAGATGCTTGTTATCCTTGGGGATTCAGGAAGTCTTGATAAATCTTTTGGGGGCAAGACTGTTCACAGAGGAAGTTATTTAAGGACTCCATTCTCTTCTCCATCCGCGGTTTCTTTTCCATTTTGGAAGGCTTCTACCATCATCCCACAAAGACCCACTGCCTGAAAGGAGCCTCTGTGGTCAGGCCATTCAAGATGGTTATTCTCTTGCTCTCTGTATATCCCCTGCTTGACCAGTCCCTACTTCACTCACACGACTATCCAATTCTCTTAATCATTAACTACCCACGTGTTTGCTCCCTGCCCCTGCAGCTGGTTTCCCTGGTAACTGGTGAGCCACTCTGATGTCAATGCCCCTATAAATGGCAGCCTCCTTCTCCTCTGAGTAGTGAAGATTGCTGCCACGTCCTGTCTGCCGTCTTCTGTACACGGTGGGGTGTCACTCCAGGACCTTTTGCTTCAGACATGTAAGATCTCCCTATCCAATAAATCATTGATATCTCTGTTGCTGTCTCCGGGTTCTTTCTTTGATCTTGAGGCTGGGCAACTATGAGGCTTGCAGGCCTATGGAGTGCAGCCCAACAGAGCCTTTTGGAAAAGTTAGGATCATGCTTTGGAATCCACTTCACTAACTCTGCTTTCCTGGGAACTGTGCCGTGTCCTACATCTTTATGTCCTTCTTCTTAGGATTCCGTGTTTACCATCTAAGTTCTAAATGTCTCCGATAAATCCAATCACTGGGATTTATGGCTGATCTTTCTAAATCTTGGCTCCATTTTACCAGAGACTTCAAGAAATAATCCCCTAAGAAAAACATAAAATAAATATTTGGAAAGTCTAGGCCCCATGGCTGGCCTTTGGAAAAGATATTCTTAGGCAGGTGTGCATTTGGCTTTTGTTAGTTACATGGATTAGGGAAGCAACTTCCTTTGCATGAGAGAGTCCACCTGACAGAGGTGTTCTAACGCTAAACTAAGATAATAAGATGATTTATAAGGAATTTTCTCTAGATGAGACAATTGAACATCTAGTTCTGAAATTGTTTATACATACCCATTCAAGAGACAGAGGAATGAGCTGGAATTACCTTCTAAGACTATGATTTGATACCGTATATCCCAAGCTATATTCAGTAGAATATTGGTATCCTGGGGCATGCCAAGAGGTGTTCTCCATAATCAATAAACTTTTAGAAAGTTGTGTCTATATCTGCTATCCCTGAAAATTAATAGTGTATAACCCAGTGAAATTTACAAGAAGAAACACACCTCATCTCAACACCATTAACCTCGCAAAGGACTCCATTGTCTCACAGCGCAGGGTTTGGATAATTCTCATTTAATCTATAGTTCGGGGCACAATTTTATCCACTCTCTTGCTGGAGTATCATACTGATTGGCTCCCAAAAGAGCAAGTAATCAATGGAACAGGATAGAAAGCCCAGAGATAAACCCACACACCTATGGTCACCTTATTTTTGATAAAGGAGGCAAGAATATACAGTGGAGAAAAGACAGCCTCTTCAATAAGTGGTGCTGGGAAAACTGGACAGCTACATGGAAAAGAATGAAATTAGAACACTCCCTAACACCATACACAAAAATAAACTCCAAATGGATTAAAGACCTAAATGTAAGGGCAGACACCATAAAACTCTTAGAGGAAGACACTCTAAGACATAAATGTCTTAGAAAACATAAGAAATGTCATAGAAAACACTCTATGACATAAATCTCAGAAAGAAACTTTTTGACCCACCTCCTAGAGAAATGGAAATTTAAAAGAAATAAACAAATGGGACCTAATGAAACTTAAAAGCTTTTGCACAGCAAAGGAAACCATAAACAAGACGAAAAGACAACCCTCAGAATGGGAGAAAGTATTTGCAAATGAAGCAACTGACAAAAGATTAATCTCCAAAATTTACAAGCAGCTCATAAGAAAGAGAAAAACAAATACTGTATGCTAACACATATATATGGAATCTAAAAAAAAAAAAAGGTTCTGAAAAACCTAGGGGCAGGACAGGAATAAAGATGCAGACGTAGAGAATGGTATTGAGGACACAGGGAGGGGGAAGGGTAAGCTGGGACAAAGTGAGAGAGTGGCATGGACATATATACACTACCAAACATAAAATAGATAGCTAGTGGGAAGCAGCCACATAGCACAGGGAGATCAGCTCCGTGCTTTTTGACCATCTAGTGGGTGGGATAGGGAGGGTGGGAGGGAGATGCAAGAGGGAGGAGATATGGGGATATATGTATATGTATAGCTGATTCACTTTGTTATACAGCAGAAACGAACACACCATTGTAAAGCAATTATAGTCCAATAAAAATGTTTAAAAAAAATCCAAGAAACAAAATGACTGTACAAGGCAATCCATTGATACTATGTGTCCTTGATATGATACAAGGAAACGGACACTTTACCTCTTTGGTCTTCCTCCCTATAACCTGGTCTAATCATAAGAAAAACAGGAGACAAATAGAGGGACATCTGCAGAATACCTGCCTAGTACCCCTCAAAACTGGCAAGGTCGCCAAAAACAAGGAAAGCCTGAGAAACTGCCACAGCCAAAAGGAGTCTAAGGAGACATGACAGTTATATGTAATGTAGTTTCTTAAATGAGATCCTGCAATGGAAAAAGGACACTAGGTAAAAACTAAGGAAATATGAATAAACTACGGGCTTTAGTTAATAATGATGTATCAATATTGGTTCATTAATCGTAATGAACATACTATACTAATGTAAGATGTTAATAATAGGGGAAACTGGGTACAGGTATATGGGGACTCTCCATACCATCATGTCAGTTTTTCCGTAAATCTAAAACTATTCTAAAAAATGAAGTTCATTAAAAAATTTAAAAGGCAACAAAACAAAACAAAATACACTTAGCCCAAACCTTTGCTACTTTAAATACTAGCTGCCTGCTCTTTTAACCCAATAAGCAACTCCATGCCCAGCCTGAGCATAGTGATTGCAGGGCCCAACAGCCAGTTTCCCTGGCAGGATTAGCCTCCTTCAGCATCTTTTCTTACCTAGCAATACCACCTCCGTTAGAAGTAAAGCATAAAGACTGGTTCAAATGGCGGAGTAGAAGGATGTGCTCTCATTTCCTCCTGTGAGAGCACTGGAATCACGACTAACTGTTGAACAATCATCAATAGGAAGACTCTGGAACTCACCAAAAAAGATACCCCACGTCCAAAGACAAAGGAGAAGCCACAAGGAGACAGTGGAAGGGGCGCAGTCACAATCAAATCAAATCCCATAACTGCTGGGTGGGTGACTCACAAACTGGAGGACACTTATACCACATTAGTGCACCCACTGGAGTGAAGGTTCTGAGCCCCACGTCAGGCTTCCCAACCTGGTGTCTAGCAATGGGAGGAGGAATTCCTAGAGAATCAGACTTTGAAGGCTAGCAGGATTTGATTGCAACACTCCGACAGGACTGGGGGAAACAGAGACTCCACTCTTGGAGGGCACACACAAACTCATGTGCACATCGGGACCCAGGGGAAGGAGCAGTGAACCCAGGGGAGACTGAACCAGACCTACCTGCTAGTGTTGGAGGGTCTCCTGCAGACGCAGGGGGTGGCTGTGGCTCACCATGAGGACAGGGACATTGGCAGCGGAAGTTCTGGGTAGTACTCCTTGGCAACATCCAGCTCTACCCACCACCAGTCCCTCCCATCAGGAAACTTGCACAAGCCTCTTTGATAGCCATCAAAACCCTTCAATGGTTCCCATTGCATTTAGGATAAAATCCAAATTCTTTTGTCCCTTTCTGTCCCTCAGCCTCAACTCCTGCCCACACTCTGAATTTCAGTTATTCAAAACTGCCTACTGTTGCCCTGCATATGTTTTATTCCCTTTTGCTTTGTTGCGTGCTGAAAGAATGGTCATTCACGTTTATACTACACTGCTTTGTGTCAGGTACATGTTAATATAATAATTTTTACAATAACCTTGTAAGATAGGTAATTCCATTTGCTCCCATTTTTCAGAGGAGGAAATTAAGCCCAGAGAAATCAATTAGCAAAGGCCATAGGGATGAGAATCCAGGCAAACTGGGGCCAGAGGCCTTCTTCTTACTACTGCATTTTAGGCTCTTTCAAGTAGAAGGTCGGGCAGAGGCCATCAAAGGAAACACCCTGCTCCTTCTTCAGGATTCAGGTCAATAGTTCCTTCTTTCAAATGCCTCCGCTTCCTTCAGAATCCCTGTCTGCCCTCCTCCCACTTCCAGTCTGATGTGGTACCTCTGATGTCTGCTCCCCTATCACATTGTGTATCTGTCCATCCTGAACACTTCCCAGGTCCCACATTATTTAGTCTCTGCATGGAGTGTCATTTAAAAAGAAAAAACAGGGCTTCCCTGGTGGCGCGGTGGTTGAGAGTCCACCTGCCGATGCAGGGGACACGGGTTCGTGCCCCGGTCCGCGAGGATCCCACGTACCGCGGAGCGGCTGGGCCCGTGAGCCATGGCCGCTGAGCCTGAGCGTCCGGAGCCTGTGCTCCACAGCGGGAGAGGCCACAACAGTGAGAGGCCCGCGTACCGCAAAAAAAAATAAAAATAAATAAAAATAAAAAGAAATAACAGCCCAGCAACCCAAAGTAATTAAAAACAAACTCCATTTTTTATTTGTGACTTGTGAAGAACATTGAAAGCAGATCCAATTAATGACCCACAATTCTCTAAAGCCTCTGTCCTGTACAACCTCAGTCTCTCTCATTCCCCAAAGCTATGGCAGGGTCACTTGTTCAATTCCCCAATTAAAAAGAAAGAAAAAAACCCAGTACCCAGACCACATGACTTATGCTCTCTGTCAACCACATTTTATCTTTACCCATATTTTATCTTGCTGGTTTTCTGGTATTTGTTTATGTTTCTACTGCTGACAGGAATTCTTCAAGGGATCAGTGGCATGTTAATAAATCCTGTCCCCATCACACCTCTCCTAAAGCACTTATCATATTATATATCTTCCCCCACTACCCAAGCATACTTTATTCCGATACTTTCCCTCCTGTGGGAAAACTTAAATGACCACTAACTTTCTTTGTAATTAATTTTAAAACTGCAGTGTTTCAATCAATACAAATCTAAGCCCAAGCATCAAGCTGATAATATGGATAATATGCACTTGTAATTACACATTCAGTTAACTATAAAACCTATTATTACACTAACAAAATGTATAAAACTCCTTAACCAACTAGGAACTTAGAGCAGCTGCAATACCGGTGCTTGCCATTTCACAGTTGTTCAGAGATTGTGTAAAAGGAGTTACACAAAGTGCTGGGGAGCTGTTTTTGCATAAAATCACAGTATTTTTTTAGATTAAGCACTAAATTTGCATGCAAGACCTTGGGATACAAGAACACAAAGAGTAGGGATCTAGACACCAAACGAACATTTAGCACAAAAGCATTGTGGGAGGATGGAAGTCATTGCCTGACAGTACCCCGCTCATAAGCTCTTAATTAATAGGTGTTACTCCCCCTGAAATTATGTTCATATTGCAAAACTGGACATCCATGTTCCGTGTTGTATAAAAAGTGAAATGTATTAAGGACAGTACTCCTTTGGGGGAGGAGGTAAGTATCATGTATCACTGGATAAAGTACATGAGGCAAAGCCTGATGCAAAGTACTCACCAAGTGGTAGCTAGCATCACTATTTATGTGGAATGAATAAACCCACATATTTATCCAAGACAGAATGAAAGAGATCCCAGGGACAACAAAGGAGGAAATAGAAGCCAAGAGCAGAGCCAGCGAAGGGCCTCAGTTAATACAGGAGGAAGATTCAAGTATAGACAGGAACCAGTTGAATATCTTTGTCCCCAGGTTCTGCTGATGGTGACAGGAGGGCAGCTGCTGAGCTGAAGCTCTGAGCAGAGTCTCTGTTCTTGCCCTTTCTAGCCTTTCCTTTTTCCATTTGAGAGCTAAATGGACCAAATGGGACGGTTGGAAGGTTAGTATTGTCCTGAATGTTAGTCCCTCTTGGGCACCCAGAGCCCCCTCTGTGCTCCCACGTCCCTCCCCCTGCACTCAGCATTGCTCTGCATCAAATATCTATCCCTTGTTCACTCTGTTCTGAATGTCTTCATTCTGGCTTCTTTCATTCCCCCCTACTACCATCTATTCCTGGATTCTGACTTTTCTTCCACCCTTTTTTCTTATCCGTCCATATAAATGTCTTGTTTATTACAGATTACCAATTATGCGCAACTTCTGTGTAACCATTTTTTTTATCATTTGCATGCAGAATGGTTGCATTTTATTTGAGGGATGGAATCCTGAAGGACGCATTTAACTTGAAATATGCATTTGTGAAACTCATCCTATCAAATGATGGCAGATCTCTCTGTTCACCAGCTAAAGTGGCACTGCCATGTAGCAGTCACAATGTCAGCACAACTCATGCTGCCTGCCAGCTTTGGAATTCTGTGATTCTGGACAAAAGAAATTCAATTCGGGGCATTTACATAATTTTGTATTACCTTCATAAAATCAGACTTTCTTCATATTTTAATTGCACAACTTTGGATTTGCATTTGTCACAATTACATTTATATGATTATAGATTGCATGGTAGTAGGGCTATTCATTTCAGAGGTAAAGGGGTAAAATGGAGTCTTAGAAAGCCTGAGGAAGGTGAGATCAACAGCTCACCTGTCCAGTTATCTGAGATGGGCAAGCTATTGTTCTATGCAGAGGAGACAAATTACATGATTCTGGGAGTGACTCAACAATCAAGTGAGAAACTAGTACCTACCAACCTGCAGGATGATATCCAGGAGACAGCTGTCTGTGTAACTCCTGAGAGAAACATTCCTTATTTTTATGTAAATCAATAGAAATTACCTGCAATTTCAAAATTTCCATGAACTCAAATAAAAATAAAATACTTCTCTCAAAGAAAACACGACTTAAGACTTAAGCTCTTGAAATAAGTAAACCACTCCTATCCTGGCTTTTAAAAAAAGGAAGGAGAGAAACAAAACAGTGGTTTGTGATCTCATCAGAATAATCATTCAGTTTTTCCATGAGGAGCAAAGCACTGTTCTATTACTTTTTAAATTACTCCTCCAAAATAATCAAGAATCATCACAATTAAATTTATGAGACTTATAAGAGCAAAGGAGTCTTTTTTCCCTCTTCTTTTTTGCTATAGAAGGAACACTGTCGATTCTAAAGTCAGAGCTACACTAGCCATAATCTTCTCTTATCCCTCCAGTCATCATTAATTTTTTTTTTAAAGATTTTTTGACGTGGACCATTTTTAAAGTCTTTATTGAATTTGTTACAATATTGCTTCTGTTTTATGTTTTGGTTTTTTGTCTGCGAGGCATATGAGATCTTAGCTCCCCGATAAGTGATCGAACCCTTACCCCCTGCACTGGAAGGCAGTCTTAACCACTGGACTGCCAGGGAAGTCCCAATCATCATTAATTTTTATGCAAACTATTTTTAAAGAGGCTGTAGGTATTCAAAAATGAACAGGATGTTCTCTTGGTCCTAAAATAATCACAAATAACTGTAGTACATAACTAAGTTCCTATATTTTAAGATAATACTTTGTACTTCTCATTCCATTCATTGTAGAAAAGTATGAGGGAGAGAAGTGAATAGGAGAGATCCAAGAAGGAAACTTTAAAGGGAAATTTAGAAAGATGGACCAGAAATTTGCATTCTAGCATACAATTTATGAAACATAGTTTCATATGATTACCTCAGATTTATTTTCACTGTAACTCTGTGAGAGAAATAGGATGGTAACATTTTACATTTCAACTGTAAAATTGGGAGTGACTTTACCAAACTCATGGGACTAGAAAAGAACAGAAGTTAGATTGAAATCCAAAGCTGAACTCCAAAGTCCATTCTCCTTCATTATACTGTACAGACCTTTTAGGACAATGACAGCGTGGGACAAGGAAGCAGAAAGGAATTAGGCCATTTATGATGGAAGAAACAGAATTACCAAAGGCATGGTGATCTGTAACACACGGGCAATTTGGAGAGTTGAAGGAACTGAAGATGAATCACAAAAGATAGGTCAGGACCAAGTCAAAGGTGTGTATTTAATTTAATTCAGTGAGCAATGGCAGGTATTCCATCCACAAATATACAAAACCAATGTTTCTTGGGTAAACCTCCTACATTTTATGAATTATTGTAGGCATTAAAGACATGGAGAAAATAATGATCCTGCTATCACCATACTAACAAAACAGTGGAGAGACATATATAGAAATATTTACAATACACTGGGGAAATTTCTGTAATGAGCACGAGTATAAGGTGAAAAAAGAGCCCAGGAAAATAATCTGCTAAATCTATCTTGAAATGTTGAAATTTTTGAATTTGGCACCCCAAAACAATTACAATAGTAACCTCAAATATTACTGATCACAGATCGCCATAACAAATATAATAATAGTTAAAAAGTTTGAAATGTTGTGAGAATTACCAAAATGTGACCCAGAGACATGAAGTGAGCAAACGCTGTTGAAAAAATGGTGGTGGTAGAGTTGCTCAGGATTGCCACAAACCTTCAATATGTACACAATACAAAATCTGCAAAGCACAGTGACAAAACACAATAAAACGAGGTCTATGCATTTGAATTCTGAATTAATATATTTCATTCCATGGTAAAGAAAGTGAGTGAGGACTTCCCTGGTGGTGCAGTGGTTAAGTATCTGCCTGCCAATGCAGGGGACACGGGTTCAATCCCTGGTCCGGGAAGATCCCACATGCTGCAGAGCAACTATGCCCGTGCACCACAACTACTGAGCCTGCACTCTAAAGCCCGCGAGACACAACTACTGAGCCCGTGAGCCACAACTACTGAGCCCGCGTGCAAAAACTACGGAAGCCCGCACGCCTAGAGCCCGTGCTCTGCAACAAGAGAAGCCACTGCAATGAGAAGCCCACACACCACAACGAAGAGTAGCCCTCACTCGCCGCAACTAGAGAACGCCCGAGTGCAGCAACGAAGACCCAACGCAGACAAATTTTTTTTTTATATTTTAAAAAAGTAAGTGAGTGAAAAGTGCAGGTGAGAAAGGTATTTGGTTTTATTTCAAACATCTGTATATTGATAGGAATTTAATCAATAAGATTCAATCTGGAACTGGATATCAGGTTTATAGTAGTAGTTTAAATTTAGGAAATTGTAAGTTTTACCATTTATACCTGTCTATTCTTGATGAGGAATAAAGATCTGTTCTGTAAGCAAGAGAAATGTAATGATGGGTAAATATGCCACGAACCAAATTTTAAAACGTAATACCTTATCACTTGTCTAGCATAAATGATATCCCCTGGATTCAGTTAGAAACCTGCATTTAAATGCTGGATGAAAATATAAACTAAAACATAGACGTGAGTGGGAAACATACTGAAAGCCAGTGATTTTATATACATACTCATTTAATCCTTAAAACTTATGTTTCATAATCTTTCTAAGATCTTACAAAGTGTTATTTTTCTAAACAACAAGAATAGATATCTCTGTAGAACAATGTTATGAGAACAATATAATTTATGTTTCTCTCCTCAATCCCCATTCCTTTCACCTTCTTCCTAGTATATCACAGTCAACAAAAAATCTTAAGTAAATGCTTTTGGCCAAAGAGAAAAGTCTTTTATATACATATGAATTTTATATAAATATATAAAAATCAATTTAAAAGGACAAAGAACCATGAAGAGAAAAATATGAATAGGAAATTCACAAAAATAGAACTACAATTCAGGCAAGAAACACTCAAAAAACTCAATTTCACTAATAATTAAGGATATACAAAAAATGACAAGAGGCAGCGTTTTTCCACTCTAATTTAGCAAACGTATCTTTAATATTGGCAAGTACACAGGAAAAAATGGCATTCTTTTAAACTGTGAAAGAACAATTACTCAAGGTTTAATAAAATTTTAAATGTTCAAGCCTAACTGACACAGCAATTTTACTTCTTGCAGTCTATCCTGATACTTTCACAAATAAACACACACACACACACACGCACACACACACACATACATAGATACTGTACTGTAGCATTGCTTTGTAAAGTTAAAATCTGGAAATTAATCAAGTGTTCTTCAATAATGAAGTATTGAGTAAATCATTGTACAACTGCAAATGGAATGCAATGTAGCATTTAAATAGAATGAGGTATCCATATATATGTATATGTATATATATATATATATTATAATGACAGAGAAAATTTCCAAAACATATTATTAAGTCACAAAACAATGTCTATAATGTGTATAGTAAAATATTATTAATTTTTAAAACTGAACTATATATGTATGTGTCTGTATATAATACATAAATATATCTAACTGTACATGAAAAGTAAGGAGTGAGAGACATTGTATGTTTCTATGACTAATTATGTTAATGAAATTAATTCTGAGACAGTTGAGGTGACTGGAGGGCAGCTAAAAGTATAATTTATTGTTCTCTACGTATCAGAGTGCTGGAATTTTTAACAGGCAGATACCCATGTATTACATGTAATAGCTGAGAAAATTGTATCTTAAAAAATAATTTGCGGGCTTCCCTGGTGGAGCAGTGGTTGAGAGTCCGCCTGCCGATGCAGGGGACACGGGTTCGTGCCCCGGTCCGGGAAGATCCCACATGCCGCGGAGCGGCTGCGCCCGTGAGCCGTGGCCGCTGAGCCTGCGCGTCCGGAGCCTGTGCTCCACAACGGGAGAGGCCACAACAGTGAGAGGCAAAAAAAAAAAAAAAAAAATTGACAGCTACATGAAGAGAGAACTGACACCTGGAGATTTTTCAGATGCATAGCCAGCTCTGTTCTCGCTGACTAGAGTAAGCAAACCTTCTCTATTCTTACTGATCTGCTTAATTGGACCGGGAGGTGGCAGCAATAGGGAGGGAGGTTTGCTTTCTACGTGTATCACATAGTAGGAATTATTGTTTGTAGGCACCAACAAAGAGAATGGTACTGAATCCTAAGAGGTCCATGATGCTGGATCTGTATGATTTATTATTCAGTTAAAACCTCTAAAGAGGGAAATAAGACCTCATTGTCAACTCTGATTTTATATTCTCTCACTTTGCAATTCAATGAGTGAGTCAGGTGGGTATTGCCAAAAACTGGTTATGGATTTCACCCAAAGATGTATAATTGTGTTTGTATGCAGAGTTTCATCTTCATGTGCTTTGTATGATTTTATTTTTACCCCTTTTCTTTAATTTAATTTTTATTTATGTATTTTCTTCACCCACTCAGACCAGAATGACAGGACGTAGCTGCTTAATATTTAAGCCATTTTTCATGCATCCCTCTGATTCAGTTCTGGGCCTCTCCCTCACTGCTCTAGAAACAGGTGAGCTGCTTGCAATTCCCATGCCCTCCTTAACACCAAAACTATGCTGAGCTACTCTGCCACTGCCAGTCTCATCTAGAAGGTACATTTTTACTCTCTACATCTGGAAACAAGGGAAATAAAGATCAGAATATATTTGGCTTTAGCTGTAATTTAGACTTTGCTTTTATTTAACAAGCAGGATGATTCAGACCTCTGCTGGAATTACACTGCCTTTAGGGGTTACTGAGATTTAGTCAACTTCTGCATCAGCAGTGATGTTCTACATCTTTTGGAAGGAGTATTGGTGGTAGGACCTGGGGACAGGAAAGTGGGAATTTAGAAGGATGCATTGGTAAAACCTACACATCTACATCTTCTCAAGAAATAGGCCCCCAGAAAATGTATTTAACCATGCAAATACTCATATCCTTTTACAAGTAATTCTATTCTGTAAATCCTTCCCAAAGAAAAAAAGAAACAAAATGTGGGAAAGGAATTATGCACTACGTTGACCATCAGGCAGTATTTATAATGAAAAACTGAAAACCATTAAGTTCTCCGATAGTAGGATGATGATTTCATAAAATGTTTATATTCAGTCTTACAGTGCTTTACAGAGATTGAAATGAGTGGTAATGAAAAAGATTTAGCAACACAAAAAATACTTATTAGTGAGAAAGGAACATGCAAATTAATACATACACTGTGGTTAAAGCACTGCAAACAAATGCATGGGAAATAGACCAAGAGGAAATGAAATAATAATGCTAAGAGGAAAAGAGGAAAGAAAACACCATAATCTTAGTTTTCAGATTTTTATTGTATGCTTATACTTTTTGATTAAAAACATTTATAAACTAATATGGCATATACTTTTTTTAATGCTTAATTCCTTTTAAACAAGCAGGAAGCTGGAGTAAGGACCATATATCTTTGTATCAAATCTAAAAATTCTCTACATCTCCGTATCCCCATTCTCCCTAATCCTATCCCCAATACACATGAGTATACACACACACTCCTCCTGAACAAGAAGATAGGAGCTGCAGGTGTTTGTAAGTCTTTCTCGTTAGTGGGTGCATTTCTGGCAGGGGGACATCAGGTTAAGAGCTCTCAATTTTCCTCTTTTTCTGAAAAAATACCTCTTTTCTTCAGAAATAATCATCTCGCACTGCATTACTCTTCCTGGCAAAATCCAGCATGATAACCATGTGAAGTGATAGCAATATACGTTTACACTCCAAATAAACATCGAAACAGGACCAGCCCAGGCATTCTCTTATCAGCAGATCTTGAATAATCTATCAAAAAGCATGAGACTGATGGTAAGATTATAGAGACTAATCCATTCTTCTCAAGATTGCTCCCATGTTCCCCAAAGGCAATCATTTGTCCTTTTAAATCTTTAGTGAGAGAGATTCTATGCCATCACCACCACTACACACGCACATGCACGTACACTCCCCATTCAAGATTTTCTGAATAACTTGAATAGCTGGATGATTAAGGAAGGCTGCAGAGGTTCTCCTAAGCTCTTAATTAAAACTAAAAGCAGTAGCAAAAACTAAGAACGAAAATGTACTACAGTGATCAGTAGTGGACTGAATATGTAACTGTTCTTGTCTTCTTCGTCCTCACATGTGAGTGAGGAACTATTCTATAAACCTGATTTTAATGGTGGGAAAAGCTGAGATTTAGAGAAGATAATTATAACAAGGTCCCATAGCTGTGAAATATCATATGTGTGATTCACAGGAACCTGCAGCTCAGGCTCTGCCCTACCTCTCACTCCCATTAAGTTATACTCTTTATCAGAGCTGTAATGTATCGTTGGGCAGGTTGGACACTGCACAACTCTTAGGAGCATTACTTACTTTGTAGTCTATGTGAATGATACTCCCAAGAGTTGGGCAGGGCACAGGCTGCACAACCTTATGTACTACGTACATTATCCCTCTGGATGTTTCTATCATCACTTATCAGCTCAGCCCATCACTTTCAAAGAGGTCAATTGACACAGAGTAAAATTCATTCTGGTTGGGGTCACAAAACTAGCAAAAATGAATTCTGAGCTCTTGGTCAGCAGAGATTTTCTTATGTTTCTTTAGTAACATCTCCAGTAACAGACCCAGTACTAGACACAGAACAGGAACTTAATAAATGTACATTAACTGATTATATGATCTTCTAGGAAAACTACTGTAAATCATGTAAAGGGATCTTTCGGAGGATATTAGGAAATATTTTGTAGCAGGTGCTAAACACATTTCAGACTATAAATTGGAATACAGTATAGTAGGTGGCTCTTCTATGAATGAGCAAGGGCAGCTACTTAGTACCTGTGCTGAAGAAAATTTAAACTAAAGTTCATTTGCTCCAGGTCTATAGAGAAACAGAAATGAAATGATGTGCATTTACGTGAATATTCAATTTTGCCATCTCCTGGCCACAATGCAAATTACTGACAGTTTTAGAAATGTTTTAAGAGTATGATTATCAAAATTCTTCGAATAAATCAAATACAGTCATAAGAATAAAAACAAAATTGGAAATTCGGCTTGCTGGTTTCATATCCTTGCTTTCGATTTGCAGACCTCTGCCTAATTAAATGCATGTGTAAATGTGACTCCCCATAAACAGGTGGCAAAACTAAGATTCAGAGAGAACTGATTTGCTCAAGATAAATGATGAAGCAGGGGGGAGCCCTATAATTCAGTCTTTTGTAAATCTTAAACAGATGTTTTGAAAAGAAAAGAAATGAGGGAGTGTGACACATCTGGGTTCTCCAGTTTTCTTAGCCCAGTGTCCTAGGCTGAGCCAGTTTCAAGAGGAACAGAATATACTGAGTGGATAATCACTACAGCAGAGAAGTGAAAAAAAAATCCTTTGTTGCATGTATCACTATACACCCATACATACAAACACAAGCATACAATCACATTCAAATTCATTAAGGACCTACTGTATAGCACAGGAAACTCTACTCAATATTCTATAATAACCTATATGGGAAAAGAATCTGAAAAAGAATGGAAATATATATATATATAATATATATATATATATATATATATTTATAAAACTGATTCACTTTGCTGTACACCTGAAACTAACATAACATTGTAAATCAACTAGACTCGAATAAAACATTTAAAATAAATAAATTAAAAACATTGAAAAACAAAACAAAGCAAAACAAAAAGCAGAGTAAAGATTCATCAGCCAATAAAGACAGCCTTCCAACTAGCTGTTGACTTCATTTAAGAAAATCAGTGGATGTAAAGCTATGCTTTTACCTCCAGGACATGAGCTCACAGTCCAGGCATTCCAGGCCATACTAGACGTCCAGAAGAAGAGGAAGGGTAAACAGAGAAGACCTGGCGACAGCTCTATAGAATTTATTTCCCTGTGGCAAGCTAAAGCTTTTAAAGATCTGTGCAGCAGGTGTGCCCTTCCCAGGAGCAGGTAAGTGCAAGAACTGCCTGCTTCTTCGGCTTCTGTAACTTTCCCACCGCTCAGAGCATTAAGGCTATTAACGGAAGAAACATTTCATTGAATCAGCATGAATCATTTCGCTGGAGATAGTATAAGTACCAGTAATTTTCAGATCAATTTACGTGATATTCCACTTATTTTATGCATCTCCTCATCGCTCCTCTACTTGACTGCACTAATAACACGGGCTTTTACAATTAAAATTTTTCATCTTCTCAGAGCTCACCTTTCCAGTGGATATATATTGAGACATCCTCAATATATATCGAGAGGTGGACATAAAACTTGGATGGAAACAGACCCAGTGTTTTCTTGCCTCCTTATTTTTACCTCCAGGATCTCCATATAATTAATATTTCTCCCATAAACCCCTGCCACGGCTCTGTGATATAGGCAGGAAATGGGATTACTAACACTGTTGGATTCTAAATAAGGAAGCCTTTTTCCAGCTTTGCTTTTCGAAAATGGAAACCCAGGAGCTGACACATCAGTGGCAAATGTCTATGCTGCTGCTTAGAGCTGAGATTTGGTTTATTAATTCATTTGTTCATTTAACAGACATTAAGAATATTTTACTGGCTTCTATGCTAACTCTTGTGGATGGGAAGATAAGAGACATAAGTGTTCTCCTTCATGAAGGATTCAGGTAAAGTAGACATGGTCTATGGTCAAGATTAAGACAAGAATAGTTCAAGAATAGGCAAGTCTTTTGGCCACGGGGCAAAGAAAGCCATTATGTATGGAATTCCCATTATTCTATTCCAATTGTCTTTCCGATATGATTCTTCAAAAAATATGTATGTAAAGTAGACATCTTGGGCTTCCCTGGTGGCGCAATGGTTGAGAGTCTGCCTGCCGATGCAGGGGACACGGGCTCGTACCCCAGTCGGGGAAGATCCCACATGCCGTGGAGCAGCTGCGCCCGTGAGCCATGGCCGCTGAGCCTGCACGTCCGGAGCCTGTGCTCCGCAACGGGAGAGGCCACAACGGTGAGAGGCCCGCGTACCGCAAAATAAATAAATAAATAATAAAGAAGACATCTTGATATTATACATGGGAACAAAGTAAATTTTCTAACATTGCACATCTAATAAATGCCAGAAATGAGATCCAAATATGAAAGCATCTTACTCTAGAACCATTGCCATTTCCATGATTTTTCGCCAATTTAAGTAGCATATGATTCCTTTTCTCCACCCTTTGTTTCCTGATACACCAACATATCCTTTCTGGTTATTTGCTGAAGATTTTCCTGTTGAGTTGAGTCTGATTAGGGCTAGGGGGCAGGGTTGTAGTGAGGAGAGGTAGAGGAAAATAAAGTTTGAGGAATGAGGCATAGATCTCAAACTAACCCTGAGCGTCCAGGGTTTCTTTTTCATCAGTTCAGGATCATTTATCTCACAGTGGAAAAATACTTATCTCTACATTTCTTCTTTAGCACTGTACTTGTCCATCTCAGACTGGTGCTCTTGTGGGAATATATCAGCTCGCTGTGGCCACAAACCTCTCCGAACTTAGAGACTTAAAATGACAAGCAGTTACTTAGTTCAAACCTCTGTGAGCCAGTGATTTAGCCTGGGCTCCACTTGGCTTCCCCGTGTTTGGAAGTTTGCTGAGGGTCAGCTGGCCTAGGAGGACCTCATCTACGATGTTGGGATGACTTGGCCTGGCTCATTGTGACTGGCCTGAATGTTCTCCTGGTGAGGGCAGAGGAGCAAAAGCAGACGGGGAAATGTGCAAGCACTTTTTCAAGCCCCTGTTTTCACTTCAGCTGTTAACATCCTATGGGTCGAAGCAAATCATGTGGCCAAACTCAGAATCAAGAGGTGGGGAAACTCTGCCTCTTGATAGAAGGAAATACAAAGTTGCATCGCAAAGGGCATGGATGAAGAGGAAAGAAGATTTGGGGCCACCTACCCCTGGGTCTAAACAAATGATCTTCTGACCAGAAAGGTGCACAATTTCTAGGTTTCAGGTGCTGTTTTAACTGAGCAAATAGTCTTTTTCTGCTCTCAAAGAAAGTAGAAGACTTAAATAAAATACAGTGTACTCTGTTGTTCTACTGATCAACTTCTCCTTGCTATTACCTGCCAAAATTTTGATTTATTATCATGGAACCATCATTCTCTGTTTTACCCAAGAAGTTAAACCGAAGGTTCAAAAACCAAATTTTTGAGATTTGTACAATGTTTCTTAAAGTACAATGTTTCAAAGACTCATAGAAAATCAGTTTGAACCTTGTCTGGAAGCACTCTCTGAGTATTGATAAATAACCCAGGTCAAGAATGTTTCAGTCCACATACAGAATGTTGCAGTTTCTCTACAAAACATAAAAAAAAAAAAAAGGATAAGAAAAGGATAAAAGGATAGTGTCACGAATCATCTCTGCCTAAGTAGTTGGATATGGCAAAACAGAGTTTTATTTTTCCTTTGAAATATCTCTTTATTCAAAGTTATAGGGACGGGCAGTCTGTCACCCTTTTCCAAAATGAGTCTACGGAAAAGAGTCAGAGGAAGTCTCTAATGGGGTACCAAATTAGCATAAGGAAAAAACAAACATGTCCTCTCATTATGAATTGTTAATGGCCTGTTTACTGCTGAAGCTGTCACAGAAAACAAGAAAGTCTGGTAAGTCAATAATTTATTTCAGACTGTGGAATTAATTAGGAAGACAATTAAATAATTGTGGGAAAGCAAAAAATACGTTTGGACATTTTGTTTCTAGAAGTCTGGTGGTTTACGTGGGTTTTGGATACTGCATGAGGGGTAAAAAAGAAGGAAGAGGCAGAAAGGGAGTAAACTTTCTAGGTGTTTCTTTATTATAAGATAAAGTTCACTTTCCATCAATTTCTTCAAGGAAATTTCAGTCAAACATCAAGCAGCAGTAAGCCGCCTTAATCCCTAAGAATATTTGAACGTTTTTGCGTTTCATGTAAGATGAGGTGGTCAAATTTGCTGTGGCTGCCATTTGTTTTTGCTCCATTTTGAAGTTAAACAATGAATAAATGGCCTTTTACCTTCACACCTGCCACATGAATATGACAACAGTAAATCCAAATGAAAATTAAAACTATCTTAAGTATATTTTAAACCAACTGTCTTTAAAGACTTCAAGTCAGTTTATAGACTTCTTTTTCCCAGAAATAATAAAATTTCAATAGAAATCAAAATTCATCAAACAGCATTTTCCATGCTGGAATTATAGCTGTCATATCTGTTTCAAGGAAGCTGCTTCCATGCCTTAGTACCCACCTACATTAATAAAGAAAATGTTTGGTGATCTGATTACAGGAAATAATTCTTTATAACAAGCAGTACTGCAGAGATTGGACTTGGTTATGCTCTGGATTGATGACAATAGAAGTCTACTAGGCAATGCTGGGGCTTCTTTGTTGTGATGTGTTGACCAATACACCTGTCCCTTTGTCCTTTATATTCCCTACTACAAAAAAAAAAAAAATCATCATTCTAAAAATACCCACCAAAAGGCTTTTAAAAATTAGTCTAGTACTTGGAATGGGAACTCTAAAGCTGGATTACATGATGGACAATGTCAACTACAAATTGGTACTTGCCATCTACCTCTACAAGGACTCAATTATGAGCTGTTGCAGCTGCTAGCTTTCAACACCCCCTGAAAGGAGTTTCAGGGTGAAGATCAGGAATAAGGCACTCTGTGCTATGGGAAAAACTGGCAGAACAGGTCTTCAGATAGTCAGATATTTTCAGGAGAAGATTTTATGAGCCCAATTCTTGCATCTCCTCATATCTAGAAAAGTACTAAGATCCTTCATGGTGACGTCTGCTCCTCGTGACTAGCAGTGACCTTCACGAGACTAGCAGAACCTTTTGCAAAAAATAAGCACTTGATTGCATGTACTCCCCCTTCACCAAAATCACATGTATTCTGAGCTCCCCCCCACCTCCTTGGCGCAGTTCCTCAGAGCTGTCTCCCAGGCTATAGTCCTCATTTTGCCCCAAATAAAACTTAACTCACAACTCTCACATTGTGCATTTTTTTCAGTCGATGACACTTTTTAATTTTTTTTTTCTCTTGTAAAGTCACTACAGAGAAATCTAGAGGGAGGTCAACTGAAAAAAAAAAACAACAACATACCATGTGAGCTGAGTTAAGCTTTATTTGGAGCTTACTGAGGACTATAGCCTGGGAGACAGCCTCGCAGATAGCTCTGAGGAACTGCTCCAAAGAAGTAGCGGGGAGGGTCAGTACATACGTGATTTTTGTGAAGGGGGTACGTGCAATCAAGCACACATCTCGGTAGAAGGTTGCCGTTAGTCACGAGAAGCAGAAGTCTCTGTTAATGGTTTTAGTACTTTTCTAGATATGAGAAGATGTAAGAAACTGGGTTCATAAAATTTTCCCCTGAAAATATCTATCTATCTGAAGGCCTGCTCTGCTAGTTTTTCCCAGAGCACAGAGTGCCTCATTCTTGAGCTCCACCCTGAACACCTTTCTAGGTGTGTTGAAGGTCAGCGACTGCAGCGGCCACTGACTTCATTCAAATGGTGAAGTGACAGTCTTTAGTTTTCAGGCACAAGAAACAAAATCTTGAAAAATGACATTGTTATTCTGAAAAGCTTAACAACCTACTAACCACCAAGTTCCTTTCCCCTGTTAGAAAAGATTCTTCAGCCTGGCTTCTCACTGTTCTGTTACTGCCTGCTATTACAGAGGAGAATCCAGAAAAAGAAGTCAGCCCTAGAAAGTGCTTATGCTAAGACATGATTTGGACACTTCTATAGATTAAAAAAAAAAAAAGCAAAATCATCTTCATCCTCATCATCCTCATCCTCCTCCTCCTCCTCATCATCATCTGGGGAAAAAAATCTTAGACTTTCCTATTGCTGCCTGCCTGCAACTCCAGATATTTTTCATTGGTCACCAACCAGGTCCGAGATCGGAAGAGGTCTCCAGCTCCCAGTATGGGCACTCCACAGAGGACCTCAGGACTTGAGAACTAAAAGAATACTAAGGAAACAGTCCAGTTACTGAAATAGAAGCTCAATTCTTCAAACCGCTGTGATGCTTGTTATCCATTTCTGAAGCACATGGTGGGCATGAGGCTGGCAAGGTAGGAAACTGAAGTTCAGGAAAAAGCCGGTGCCATGATTTCTGCACAAGCTCGGATTCAGACTCCCTGAAGATCAGGATGGTCTTGGCAACTGGAAGGTTGAGAAGTAAGTCTACTGCTCATAGAGATCCAGAAACCCCAGCTGTGAGAAGGAGGAAGGATACGAAAGCTAGGAACCTACAAACTTGGAGAGGGTCCCTGGCCCATCCTGAAATCTTAACATGTGCTTTTGGACCAGCTACTCTTCTCTTCTTTAAATGGTTATATAGATAGATAGATAGATAGATAGGTAGCTTTGTATCTTTATACATATATATCTGTAAATACATTATGTGCATGTAACTTTATATATAAAGATATGTATTTACAGATGCAAATCCTTCTCATTTGGCTGACAGAGAGAATATTTTATGCACATAAATTACTACTGGATTATTTCCATTATTATCTACACAAGTGGAGGAAACAAATATTTGCTGAAAATAACTCAACGATGAGAGAGAGAGAACCAATCAGAAGCTGTTCTCTGAGTTCTGTTCTTTGTTTGTCAGGCTTCAGTGGGGAAATGGGATGGAGATGGGAAGTTTCCACAAAGCCAGCTGGCTGGTGAGTACTTCCTCTATGCACTGGAAGCATGAGGGCATTCAAGAGGGATCAAATCAGCTGGAGGCCACACAACAAAACTGCATGATCTATAAAGCAGAAACTAACACACCACTGTAAAGCAATTATACTCCAATAAAGATGTAAAATAAAGTAAAATAAATTGTCAATAAAAATCCAAAGAAAACTAAAACAAAAACAAACAAAAAAAAACTGCATGATTTAGAGTTTCACTGGCCTGAAGTTACTGGACCAGATGATCTTTCAAATTCCCTTGAAGGCTCTGTTTCTGTAATCACTGAAGTTGCCTAGTTTGGAATCCAGCATGTCCTTAGGTCTGGCCCATTTTGGTAGGAGTTGTGTCAATTCAGCAGAGCTTGTAGCCATAGTTTTGTAAGCTGGGAGCTCTTGAAAGTTGGCCAACAGGTGGATGCTTGTCCATAACTTAAATTAGCATCAGCCTTTTCTGAGAAAAGGCTAACAATTTCTTTAGATTATTTCCTTCTTCCTTACTTTTGCATTGAGAAGTCCTTTCTTCTATTAAGAAAATCTTTTGAACTTAGGATATTCATTGTTATTTTTCAAAAGTCCATATTTAACAACTATAAAATGGCAACACTGGTTCTAGCACGCCTATCTTTTTTTTTTCTTTTCCCTTTTGTTTTTAAATGCATTTGGTCTGTGAAATTTCAAAGATTAGGAACCACTTTGCAGGAAGATTTCTGTGATTACTCAGATTCATAAAAGGGAGCAGAGATTTCCATTCATGCAGTCAACAAAAGTATTCACTGAGCATCTACTATGTACCAGTCACTGTACCAGAGACAGATAATAAACAACAAATACGATTTTAAAAAATAATTCGCTTGTATATCACCAAGAGGTTGTTGAACCTGAATTCAGTTCATTGGAATCAGTATATGTTCCTCTGTCAGATTCCACATTCTAGGCTCAGTTAATTTGGGATAAATAAGGCAGAGCTCAGTCCTTTAAGATGTTCATTTTCTAATACAGAAGATGAAGTAGGACACTGTTTCCTTTCTAGGTTATGAGTTCTTAGCTGATGAGAACTAATAAACAGATTTTTTTTAAATTCTAAGTTTCATAACAGAGTTATCTCCTAGTCGTTAAAACTGTTGAAATGCACTTGCTTTGCAGTCTCTGTACCTATGGTATCCATATTTTCCTTTTTTTTCTTTTTCCTGGTTATGATAAGCTTAGCCCCACACTTAAAGCTTAGTCCTCACATCCCACCATCCAGTCCAAGCAGCTGACATACCAAAAACAGTGAAGCAGCACGGGCACTTGAGATCGTGTGGTCCTGACAGCACACGAGCCAACAGACTACAGTGTGGGTACCATCAAGCTACTCAGCTTAGTCCAAGAGTGTGAGCACCTCAAAGCTTCACTTGGTTTTCAGAGACAACGAACGGGGCTCTGGGTATGCGTATTAAGAACCCAGTTCAAAGCCCAAGTGAAGCATGTTTAGAAAATAGATGAGCACTCCTTGGATCAGGTTCTGTTACTGAGTCAAGTTTTAGTAGGTACATAAATGGTTGTATTTTCCCCTCAAATTGCTGCACAGGTGGGAGATCACAGAGAGATGATGCAAATGAGCTCGCAGTTTAGAACAAATTAAAAAACGGTGCCAGATATTAACATGCAAAATGCCAATACTGCATATGTACAACAGTCAATGGAATATTGAATAGGATTTTTATTTTTATTTGACTTCCAGCTTATGTCAGTGAGCATTTCACAAGCTGGGACAGGGGAAGAGACAATGAAGGGGTGCTATTCCCATTGTTGAGCCCATAAAACCCATCAGGTTCCTGCTTCCGGTGAAGACAGATTCTAGGTTAGAAAGAGGAGACCTTAACAGATGGAACTGGGAGAGAGCCAGATTTTACATGCCAGGGGCGCTTTGGGGAAATAAAACCTTCTGGCATTTTGGTTGTGTTTATCCCAAAATGTTTGCGGGGAAAACAGTGTATTTGCATTTTTGTAAGCAAATGATGATAATCATAGGTTTCTGAGAGATATTAATCAGGGAAGATTCAATAAAAACAGAAAAATTTGAATATGCATGCTTTGACCCTCCCTGACCCTCAGAAGCAGAGGCTCCCAGATGACCCTGTGAGTGGAGTAGGGGAAGAGTGTGGACTATTTTCAAATTCTATGCAGGGAATGACCAGGGTCCCAGCCCGTTGCCAGGTTGGGTTTCTGGGGGTAGGGGGGATGTAGCAAAGCTCTCTGATGCTCTTTTTAAATTTTTATTTTATATTGAAGCATAGTTGATTAACAATGTTGTGTTAGTTTCAGGTGTATAGCAAAGTGATTCAGTTACACATATACATGTATCTATTCTTTTTCAAACTCTTTTCCCATTTAGGTTATTGTGACAGCTCCTTCCCCTTTGCCCTCCTTGGCCTCCCAATCACTCTGCCTGCCTGACACGTGCTGACTGGGCTGTTATACCCCCTTCCTCCCAGCTCCCACCACCTAGTCAAAGAACAGAGTTTACTAGTCAATGAACTTCAGCTAGCTCTCAAACATGATGTGTCTATAGTAATTACTCTGTATCAGTTTGAGCCAATAAACCTCCTGTTTTTCCAGTCCATCTGTTGATCCAATTTGATCAAAAAGATGTACTGGCACTTCTAGAAAATTCTTTGACAAATAGCAAGATTTTTCTGACTTCACAAGAGGAAAATGTTTGTAAAAGCCGGTTTGGTTCATTGATTCCTTAAGTCCACAAGTATTTATTAAATGTTTAGGCACTTCCTCAGGTGAACAATCTCTTTTTTTCTTTCGTCTAATTCTTCATAATTATTCACAGCTACTTGAAAATAGTCCATTTCCCCAAATAAATCAACCAGGACAAGTACTGCTCTTTGCTCTTCTGCAGTTTTATTCACAGATAATCTCCTCCTACCCCCTGTATTGGTGGTCACCAGGCATAAGGAGATTCTATCAGATGATAAGTATACATGAGGCTCAGGACTTGCCACTGGGATCAGTACAGACAATAAGTTCACAGAAATGAAAGGAGTTAACGGATATGTCACTGCTCAAACTTCCCTTCCTAAACATTTTAAAAAATAATTTTTGTGTTTTTGTGCAAAGTAATATATGAATACAGTTTGAAAAATACAATCATAATGAAGGTTCACCTAATGAAAATCAAACATCCATTGCCACTACCTTTCCCCGCTCTGATTCCAGCTCCCTAGAGAGAATCATTTCTGTCTCTGCTTTTTCTTTATTCCCTGATGCTCTCTGATACATATCTAAATAATACGTCTAGACTGCTCTTTTCATTCACTCACTCATTCTAGAAATAACTGCTTATTGTGGGCCAACACCTTTTAAGGAACATATGTTAAGAAGTGACAAAGCGAGAGAGAGGCATGAACATATATACACTTCCAAATGTAAGGTAGATAGCTAGTGGGAAGCAGCCGCAAAGCACAGGGAGATCAGCTCCGTGCTTTGTGACCGCCTGGAGGGGTGGGATAGGGAGGGTGGGAGGGAGGGAGACGCAAGAGGGAAGAGATATGGGAACATATGCATATGTATAACTGATTCACATTGTTATAAAGCAGAAACCAACACACCATTGTAAAGCAATTATACTCCAATAAAGATGTAAAAAAAAAAAGTGTTTAAAAAATCACACCCATTTGGCCCATTCTTGAAACATGTTACATCCTCTTATCTATTGATGAACTTCTGCTCATTCCCTTTGGTCTTATGGATTTAGACCTTTTTGCAGACGGATCATTTCAAGGGGCTCTGAGGAAAGAGAGGAGAGAAGCATTGTGCTCAGGTCACTTCCACCAACAGAAATGTCCTAATCTTCTCTTTGTGGAAACTTATTGGACTCATAAGAACCTGGAATGAGATGAGGCCCATTTTACATTCGAAGAGCCAGAAGTTGCCTCAGCTGTGTTGGAGAAAACACGGAGTCATAGAAAAGCACAGGGCTGGGAGCTGGGAAGCCTAGACTACATCCATCATCGTGGCAATAACCTCGGCGTTCACAGTACTTGGCAAATAGCATGAGCTATCATGGTATTTATTTATTTGTTTGTTTGTTTTTATTGAAGTCTAGTTGATTTACAATATTGTGTTAGTTTCAGGTGTACAGCAAAGTGATTCAGTTATATATATGTAACTGAATTTTTTTTCAGATTCTTTTCCATTATTACAAGGTATTGGATATAATTCCCTGAGCTATGCAGTAAATCCTTGTTGTTTATCTATTTTATATACAGTAGTTTGTAACTGTTAATCTTATACTCCTAATTTATCCCTCCACTCCCCTTTCCCTTTTGGTAACATTAAGTTTGTTCTCTATGTCTGTGAGTCTGTTTCTGTTTTGTGAATAAGTTCACTTGTATTATTTTTTTTAGATTCCACACATAAGTGATATCCTATAATATTTGTCTTTCTCTGTCTGTCTTACTTCACTTAGTATGACATGGTTGTTTATTACTATCTTCAGTGTAGTTACCATGTACTTAGCTCACTCTATTTGCCAAGCACTGTGAATGCTGGACTGATTTTCTCATTTAAAGTAAGTACTTTAATATCACCCCATTTTTCAGATGAAACAACTAAGGCCTAGAGACGTAATATTTTTCCAAGTTTTCAGAACACAAGTAGGAGTTAAATCCAAACCTGTTTCACAGACTTAGAGAACGAACTTATGGTTACCAGGGGGGAAAGGAGGGGGAGGGATGGATTGGGAGTTTGGGACTGACATGTACACACTGCTATATTTAAAACAGATAACCAGCAAGGACCTACTATATAGCACAGGGAAGGAACTCTGCTCAATATTCTGTAATAACCTAAATGGGAAAAGAACTCGAAAAGGAATAGATACATGTATATGTATAACTGAATCACTTTGCTGCACACCTGAAAGTAACACAACATTGTTAGTCAACTATACTCCAATATCAAATAAGAATTTTTAAAAGTCCAAGCCAGTTTCTAGAGCCCATGTTTATGTTATTCTCCCCTTAGTTTAGTCAATTCAATAAATATTAGTTGAAGTGCCACTGTTCGCCAGACACTGCTCTGCTACCAGGTTCTGGACACAGAGATGAATAAGGCTTGGCACATCTGACAGCTATGGGGACACTATTTACGTCCTCATGGTCTCATCACTGATTCACACACCATCTGCTGGGGACTTCCAGGTGGGCTCCAATTCCTGACTTACTACTACGTGCTGACGGCTTCTCCCCTTAGCACGTGCCCTGTCCCCTGACACTAAGCACCACTAAGAGCTGGTGCTGTCCTTGCTCGTTTGAGGTTAGGATGTGTGGGAATTACCACGCAGGAGGACACCCCTCAATAGCTGGAGGGCAGAAGCTGATGCATAAACAGTAGACTATTCCGGAGGCATTCTGGAGGCTTCCCAGGAGGTCCCTGGGGGGTTGGATCCCCTTTTCCACAGCAGGAACCTCTAAATCACATTCTTAGATTGGCTTTTTTTTCTTCTCTTTTTCACTCTCCCTCAGCCTCTTATTCCTGTTCCCTGAGATCACCTTCGTCTCAAGGATTGCTTTCAAGGAAGCCCGAGTCAAGATGTATGCTAAGGGTAAGCCAGTATACTTTAGTTAGTGCTAAGATACGGGTGATGTAGAGATACAGGTGATGTGGAAACATAAAGGGAGGAGTACTCAGCCAGATGAAGACAGATGAGAGTCAGAGGGGCCTTCTGGAGGGAGTGACACCTGGAGGGTAAATGTAGTTACCTATCTTCCTTCAGATAGAGCAAAATGAACAAAACAGAACCAAGTGTGACACATGGGCATTCACTCATTCACCTATGCTTTCATAATGATTTATTGGATAACATACTTGCTAGGGAAACAGCATTAAAACAAACCATGGCCCTGCCTGGGTGGGGCTCATCTGAAGAAACACACAGACAGTTGAGCAAAAATCTACATAAAACGAGAAGTGGACAAGTGCTGTAAAGAAAATGAAAGTAGTGTAAGAGATATAATTCTGCCACTGAGTCCAATGTGTAGGGTTTTTTTTCCCTACACCACTAAGAAATTATCAACACCAGCTGGATGCGTTACCACCCAACTCAATTCTGACGCTATCTACCTGGAGACAGCATCAGATTCCCCAAGTTAAGTGATCAGTCCCACAGGACTGTCTCACTGCAGATACCAAATGAAAACCCAGGTTGTTTCCTGAGCTTCTGACCAAGTGGCGATTGATCAAAAGTTCCCAGGACTTCCCTGGTGGTCCAGTGGTTAAGACTCTACGCTCCCAACACAGGGGGTCTGGGTTCAATCCCTGGTCAGGGAACTAGATCCCACATGCATGTCACAACTGAGAAGTCCGCATGCCGCAACTAAGATCCCGCATGCCGCAACTAATATCCAGCGCAGCCAAATTAATTAATTAATTTAAAAAAAAGTTCCCGTGACACCCCTCCTTGAGTTCAATTAATTTGCTAGAGCAGCTCACAGAACTCACAAAACTAGTTTACTCACTAGATAACTGGTTGATTGCAAAAGACAACAAAGATGATAGGGTGCGGTCCCAGAGGAGATTCTGTCCTTGCGGAGTTTCTGGCCCAGCTCAGCAGCACATGGATGCATCCTTGTTCACCAACCCAAAAGCTCTCTGAACCATGGTCCTGTTGGGTTTTTATGGAGGCTTCATTACATAGGCATTAAATCATTGGCCACTGGTCATTTATCCATCCTCTTTCCCTCCCATGAAATCAGGGAGTTGGGCTGAAAGTTCCAACCCTTTATTCATGTTTGGGTCCCCTGGTGGCCAGCCCCCCCATTTTTAGGAGATTTCTGAAAGTTACCACATTAACAAAAACCCAGTTGTGGTGGAAAGGGACTTGTTATGAATAACAAGACATCCATTTCACCTTCATGGCTCTGAAATGATTTCAGAAACTGAGGACAAGAGACCAAATATTATAGCAAAAGATGCTCCCTTTTCTCTAGTAGCTCAGGACATGCTAAGAGTTTAGGGAGCTGTGAGCCAGGAACCACAGATGAAGAATAAATATATATTTCTTTAAATCACAACATCACAGGGACAGAGAAGGGCGAGGATGCTATTTTTAAGAGGCTGGTGTCCAAGATGGCAACTCAAAGGAAGAGTATTTGATTTAAGAACTGGATGAAGTGAGGGCACCAGCAACCACCTGGGGCAAGAGTGTTATGGGCATCCATGAACATGTGAGGTGTGTTCAGGAAATACAGCGAGCTTGAAGCACTGAAAGGGGAGGGTAGAAGGAGAGTCAGCCAAGACTTGAAAGGGCCTTGAAGTCCAGCTGAGGACTTTGTCCCCGCTAAGGGCTTTAACCTAATTTTGTCACTTTTTCTGGGATTGAGTTCTCTCATAAAATGAGGAAGTTATAAATTTACAAAGTTCTTTATAATTTTTACATCCCACATCCCACACACCTAAATTTAAGCCCTTTGGCAGCTCAAGCCCGTGATAGCCCCGTTTTTCAATTCTTCTTTGAAAGCTTGGATGGTTTATGGGGAGGAAGACTTCTCAGTCAAGTGAAGTATATGAAAGTGTTAAAACACCCTATTTCCCAAATATAGGTGAAGTTAGAGCGTAACTTATGCTGGCATGGCCCAGCTGGATGACACCCCTGACAGCTCCCCCCAAATGTGGTGCCCCGTAGGGACCTGTCCTCTGTGGCTCCAGGTGGAGGATAGGACTCTCCTCCTTTTGTGTATGTAATCCTGGGTAAGTGAGGACAGAGGGAGCTCGCCCCAAGCCCTAGGTTTGAAGAAGTTCCACCTGTCACACCCGGAACTCAGAGTTCACCTCTGAGAATGTGTTTGTAGGAGGAGTGGGGACAGAGGCTACAGAGACTGGCAGCTGCCAACTTTTAACTGCGATCTCTGGAGAACCTTTCTGATTGGTCCCGATTGGTATTATAATCCAGCCTGGCTCCTTTTAAACAATGAGAGCAAAATAAGTGTTCCACGTCCTTCCAAGTTAGAAAGGGCAAATTGAATGAAGGTGAGCTTAGCAACATGGAAGTAAGACAAGGTTTTAATAACATCAAGGCTTGACTCTTGGTTCTCCCACTACCTGGCTCTACCCGGAGGGTATTACAACATCTTGGATACCAGGACCATCATCTGTTACACCTTAGATCATAATAGTCACCTGATATAACTATTCTAAGTGTCACAATAAATGTACGTAAAAATGTCTGGCCCTTAAAAGATGGCAGATTCTGCCAGGATTATCATCGATGATGAATCAGTACTGTGTCTTCCTACGGATGAAGAAAACTTTAGATCCTGAGGAGAACCTCCTCTTTGAGCTTAGCCTGCCTATGGTAACACGGCACTTGAGGATCTAGGGTCTCTACCTCGGATGTATATTCTTCTTCCTTTGGCTTGAAGTTTTAAGCTGCTTACAACATGTGGAATTCAAAGCTGCAGGCATTTGACTGTCAGAACTGTGAGGAAGATTAACAACAGGTATTTGAAAAGAAAACAGTAGGCAGTTAAGGGGCCGTTCTTGGAGTATGATTTATGAAGGTTTTCATGACAAGACCATGGTTTTGATGAGAAAAGAGTACACGTTTCGTGAAACTCAACTACATGGGTGTTTTGATAAACAAGATGCTCTGGACCAGTAGATGCTATTCATATACCTAAAGCAGCTTGAGAGCAAACAGTCAAAGGAAATACCAAAGTGATAGAGAGGCAGCCCTGAGGTCCACTCTAACAATAAAATTTTGTGGCCCTCATTTTATGTCATCTGAACCACAGGTGACACTTCGTTTATGTTTTACAGAGGTATCAATTTATCAGCCTCAAGCCGTGCCTTGCAGAAAGTCCCCAGTTATTTTATTAAGTGCGGCTGTAAAATAATTGTATATTAAAGATTTAAAAAAGCTTCATAAAACTGTATTTAATATATGAAGGCACAAGAAAAAGAAAGGGTTTAGAGTTATAGCTCATCGCGATGGTCCTAAGAATTATTCAGTCATTAAAAAGGCTTAGTCCTGCAAGATTCTCCCGAGAATATATTTCATATGACAATGAACTTGGTGCCATCAGGAGGAATTGTACACACAAATATCTAAGTTGTACAGTATTTGATGCTGGTGGTCATTGTTTACAGCTACTTCAGCCATTCATTTTAAAATCTATTTGATTGAGCTCTGTTTCATTTTACTTTGCTTTTTTCCGAGAGCCTTATGGGTAACCGGCCAACTTGAACTAATTTGTGAATGGCGTGTTGTGGCATCATTCTTTTCCACCACATGGCAGTCCATATCCATCAGAAGCTACCTTACCCAAGCCTAAGGCTTCAGCTGTCCTCTTGTTCTGCCATGTTATTCATCTGTTACCTTCCGCTCCAGAGAAGCAGTTACAACATAAACCAGGTGTGCCCACTGGAATAACTTGATTGAGAAGATTATATCTAAACAAGGATCAGCTATTAAGTTTCATCAAGCCACATTTTCCCTCTATTTCAAAGAAACAGCAGGTGAGTTAGACTGGTTGCTTGCTAAAGAAAAACACATTAAGAAGGCTTAAACCTCAAGCAAGCATGGCTATAGAAGTGTCATTGGTGATAAAAATCTAACCCGTAGGACATTTCTACAGCTATAACCTAGATGATTGAGATGAACATTACTATTTTAGGTTTAACACAGAGAATTTTGCGCCTCAAGGGGTACTTCTGAATCCCCAAGACGGTACCCAGCACCACTGAAAAATGTCTCTACACGTTAGGTAGCTACATGAATTCGACGAAAATATTTAGAACATACGTCTTCAGCAATGGGTTCTTGGCTGCTGCAAATATATCAAAATGACTGTACTTGGGCAAAATGGGAGAAAGGAAGGCAAGTGACAGTTTAAAGAAGATTAGAAAAACCATCCAACTTTTAGGAAGATTAAAAAAGAGAGAGCCAGGAGGATCGTTTATAAAAGGAAGGATGTAAATTCTTTACAACCTGATTGGTTTTCCCTGGAATTTGCTTGTTTTGATGAAACTGTTATTTCTGAAGGACTGAAAGCCCTTTTTTAATGTGAATAAAAAGGTACTGGGAGTTGACATGTTGTTAGTCTGTGGCCTCAGGAGACTATCTCTGAAGACCTAATTAGGTTACAAACATGTGAAATGAGTTTAGTAATCCCTTTGTGGGAGGTTTCAGGGTGGCTGATTTCTGCATTTTGGAATGGTTAACACTTCCCAGGGCATCCTTTGTGAACTCTATAAATCACTGCTTTTCTGCCTTTCATAAAACAGCTAAGTTATCATCAAAGACTCATTTTAGTCAGATGACCTTTTCTATAGTGAAAAAATTAAAGATGTCTTGGGGTTTTCATTGACTTTATGATAGAGTTCCTGACAAAGTTTGCACATATCCTAAGTTTTTTTTTTTAATAGCTTCTCTGCCAAACGGAATAACGAGTCTGATTTATGTTTTTTAAATCAATCATTCCAAGGAATTAAAGAGCACACTCTTTAATTGAATGAAATGAGGTTTGCGTTTTAGGATCCAATGCTTTTCTTCCTAGTAGCCTCTAATAGTGAACTGAGGACAAAGCAGTGTCAGCTCAGGGAAGTCAGAGGTGGCATGTGTGACAGAAAAAAGAATGGCCTTGGGGGGGGTCACAGGAGAGCAAACCACTCAAACTTTTGCTTATCGTAACTTTGCAATGGAAATAATAATATGTACCTCATATTCTAATTTCTCTAATTAAATGTGTTAAAGTAAGAGAAAGCGTTTTGTCAAAAGGAAAGTATTGAACAAGTAGAAGATATTTTCACATGTGCAGAGTCATACAAGTTCCCTATGGCCAGTACATGTGTTACTAGTAGTTAAATAATTCACTGAATTATTGACTATGAGATCACAGATTTTAGTACACCTGGGTCGATTATAGGCAGAAAGAGAGCATATTGGTCATCCCGATTAAAATACATGGCATTACCCACCAAAATGCATGTCATTATTCACCAGGAAATGAGAATAGTAGCCACTACTGGAAACCCCTCTAGTAAAAGGTATGTGGTCTCATAGCAATCCAGTTGGTCAGATGATTCAGTATTAAAAATAAAAGAAATGCTCTTACAGAGTTGGTGTTTGCATGGATACTCAGATAAACCGGACTATAAGTTTCATAAGGACAGGAATCTTTTTTTTAATTTTGTTTACTATTTACCCCAAAAGCCTGGGCAATTTCATATATATATATATGTATATATACATATATATATATATGACAGAATACATATTTGTTGATCGTGAGAATAAAATAAAGAAAAAAGTGGACTGAAAACATCCCATAAGTAAGATTGAATCTTAATTTTCTACATCTTTTGGAGGCACAGTAGACTTCAAAAAGCCAGCTCGCTGGTGCTCCAAATACAGCCAGAGCTGGATAATCCATGTTGAGTTTATCCTTCCTTTGATTGGATTGGCTTTGGGACCACTGTAAGGTGAGTTCCTGTTTTGTGCAGGGTTCTAGCTGGTCCCCTCGGAGGTAGCTCTGTTCTCCCCTGCCAGCACATATATGTTTTCATTCCCACTCAAGAAATCCCCAGAATATTCTGTTATGGCACAGTTGACCATGGACTCTAGTTCTCCAGCCAAGCTCACTTCTGAACAAGAGCAGAAATGGTTCTATGGGGCAGGAAACAAGGCTAGGTAAACTTTCTTAAAAAAGGCAGCTGGGGAAAAAAAAAAAAAAAAGGCAGCTGGGGGACTTCCCTGGTGGCACAGTGGTTAAGAATCAGCCTGTCAATGCAGGGGACACTGGTTCAAGCCCACGTGCCGCAGAGCAACTAAGCCTGTGCGCCACGACTACTGAGCCTGTGCTCTAGAGCCCGCGAGCCACAATTACTGAGCCCATGTGCTACAACTACTGAAGCCCGCTCACCTAGAGCTCGTGCTCTGCAACAAGAGAAGCCACCGCAATGAGAAGCCCTCGCACCACAACGAAGAGTAGCCTCGGCTCACCGCAACTAGAGAAAGCTGGTGTGCAGCAATGAAGACCCAATGCAGCCAAAAATAAATGAACGACTAAATAAATAAATAAATTTATTTTTTTTAAAAAGGCAGTTGGTACCTAATATGCATAGAGGTTTTAAATCTATCTAATAGATTGTGTTAATAAGAAAATTATGCAGTACCAACTGTGTACAAGTCACTCCACTGAACCATGTGAATTCAAATAGAAGATACAGTTCCTGCATTTGAAGGAGCTTAAAACTCTCATTGGATTGATATTATCTGTACAGTGGCATTTCCTGATAATAGATGGTATTTTGAAAAGGCAATACAGATTATGCTGGGCTCAGTTTGTCAGGTAAGACTTCAAGGTAGAAGTGGAATTTCAGCTGCCTCTGAAGGGTGTGGAACAGGAATGAAAAGTACATTCCAGTAAAGGTGAATATAGAACTCTGCTGAATGCACTGTTGTGACCTAAATGGGAAGGATAGCCAAAAAAGAGGGGATTTATATATGTATAGCTGATTCATTTTGCTGTACAGTAGAAACTAACACAACATTGTAAAGCAACTATACTCCAGTAAAAATTAATTTTTAAAAAAAGGTGAATATAATAAACAAAGACAAAAAAGAGTGGAAATGTACAAGACGTATTTGGTAAAATTCAAGAACAGTCACTGGAATAAGGGAGTAAAAGAGAGCATAGCAGGAGATAAACCTTGAAAAAATACTACCTTTTATATTAATATCCTTTGGACTTGAAGCACTATAGCAAAATGCATCTAGGGGCCAGGCAGGGACACAAATCTCTGAATTAGGCAAAAAACAGAGTGTGGCAACCTGCAAGGACTTGAACAGGCCATTTTCAAATTACTAAAATTAACTAAAGTGTTAAAGTCAATTTTTTTTTTTTTTTTTTTTTTGCGGTACGCGGGCCTCTCACTGTTGTGGCCTCTCCCATAGCGGAGCACAGGCTCTGGACGCGCAGGCTCAGTGGCCATGGCTCACAGGCCCAGCCACTCTGCGGCATGTGGGATCTTCCCGGACCGGGGCACGAACCCGTGTCCCCTGCATCGGCAGGCGGACTCTCAACCACTGCGCCACCAGGGAAGCCCTAAAGTCAATTTTTAAAGTGCTGAATTGACCCCCCAAATGAGGTCTTCCCAAGAACTACCATCTTGCAACCAGTAACTAAAGAACAAGAAAAATACATAAAAGTAAGCACAGTTTGAAATAAATGAAGTAGAAATGTTTAGGATAATTAGAGTCAATGTGTATGTATTTACACATATAGTCTCAAGGCCTTCCTGTTACCAGAAAGAGGAAGTACAAGTCAATTTACCAAAACGAAAGTCATTGCTTTAGGTAGATGTTCCCAGGTCCCTAAAATCTGAGTAAGCTACAGAGCTGTAGTTTGCAAAGTTTAACATGCATGAGAATCATTAGGAAGGCCTGGTAATAAAAAACACAGACCGCTCAACGCCATCCTCAGGGATTCTGATTCAGTAGATCTAGGCTGGGGCCCAAGAATTTGGGTTTGAAACAAGTTTCCAATGCTAATGCTCTGATATGGAGATTACACTTTGAGAACCAATGGGTCTAGAACGAGCTACATCATCCAGGCACCGCTGCTACTACAGTTCGTCTTATAAAGGACATCAGCAAATAAAATTTCACAAACCTAAGTGTTCTTTGAATGACTTCCAGATATTGTTCTTTTGTGGTTGAGTCATAACTTTGGTTAAACCTTTTTATGTATGAGGATTAAAAATACATTCTAAGGAGAACATTGGACTTGGCAAGTGAAAGCGGAAAGCCCTCTCTCCCAGCACATTCTATTAAGCCCCACGATTTTCACAACATAAAAATCTTACACCCAACTTGGCTGCTCTTGAAACATATTGTTCAGATTTATTTGGCCAAATAATTTATTTATTTGTAGTGTAATCCAACTACACGCTAGGTATGTGCCAGACAGTTCAGTCTTAACCTCGCCCAATATTTTTAAAAAGCTGAAAGAAATCATATTTGCCAAGCATTGTCTGAAGGATACCCTGTTCACACTTTCCTCTCCAGGTAATTTGTACATTGGTGGCGTAGTGGTGTGTTGCTGTCAATTGTGGAATATATTGGAAGGCATTTATTAGTAATGAGAGTTAAGAGTGAAATTTGCAAATGATTTATTTAAAACAACTAATTAGAGCAGAGGTAGGGTTATTCCTCCAACATCATTCTCACTAATGTGCGCTCTGAAATGTGTTTTTCAAGTGAGAGAGAGAGGCTGGGGATTTCTGAAGCCTATCTTACATGTATCTTTAGCAGTGTATTTGTCATGAAAGCGTCATCTGCCCAGTATAAAAAAAACTGAAACTATCATTTAGGTGCTCTTAAATGTGTCCCTCACTGGAATGACTCGGAATGCTTGTTACAAATGCATATTCCAGGGTTCCATCTGAGACTTGGTACGCGGGCCTCTCACTGGTGTGGCCTCTCCCGCAGCGGAGCACAGGCTCCGGACGCGCAGGCCCAGCGGCCATGGCTCACGGGCCCAGCCGCTCCGTGGCATGTGGGATCTTCCTGGACCGGGACACGAACCCGTATCCCCTGCATCGGCAGGCGGACTCTCAACCACTGCACCACCAGGGAAGCCCATCTGAGGCTTCTTGAATAAGAATCTCTTGCATAGGTGGGGTCCGGGTACCTGCACACTCTGAGCTATTTTAATGCCCATTAAAATATGAGACCACTCTTTCCTGGACCCCCCATGTCTGGGCCCCTACAGAGCTGCACAAGTGATGTCCTTGTCCTGCTTTGCAGGCCTTTCAAAGAAGTAACTGGTTGATCTACCTTTACATCTACTCTAAAGAGGCTGAGAAGGAGTTCTGTGTTATATAAAATATTAAATCACTTATGATGATTCTCAGAAAAAAATTTTCTTTTAACTATTAATGATTGTTCTCCTCTTGCTTTGCTTTTGTTTAACCAGTATAAACCATAGTACGAGAGAAAGGTTCTCTTTATGGAGGATTGCAAGAAAAGGTGGCGCCGTTTTTGTTTCTACCGTTAGTGGAGAGGACCCTGGTGGATATTTCTGTCCAAGCTTCATTCTTGCGTCTACTTTGTGTCCCTTGACTGATATTTGGTTAGCTGGTTTCCGTCTTTCATCGTCTACTTTCTGTCGTACGCTTTTATTTGATGTAGCCCTTATATGCAATCTTAGATATTTAGTGGAACAATGTGGTAAATAAACCCATGTGAATGTGTGTATAGTGGTATTTGGCAAATGGCATATTTCTCTTACAAAACAAAAGAGATTTGGGGCTTCATCTGAAAGCAAAAATGTTGTCTTTTCAGAAATATATAAGAAATTCTCATCTAGAATTAATTCAGTAACATTTAGTCTAGTGTTTTTTGTGATTTACCTTTACAACAATGTATAAAAATGGTAGAGGATACTAGAAATTATCTTCTGAGATTTTGACCAGACCAGTGTGTGTATGCATGTGTGTGTGTGTGTGTGTGTGTATGTGTGTGCTTTTTTTTTCCCCTAGATGTGTTTAGGTGGTGTGATCCTCTCCCTATATCCTCTATTTTTACTTTGGAAGTTAAAAAAAAAAAGAGTTTTAACTGTTGAGAAACTGTAGAGCCAGAGAAATAAACCAATTCTTAAATGGTTAAAGAAAAAATAACTTTTATTCCTGGAAATGTATGTGTCTACACTTAACCAGTACAAGATCTCCAGAATTGATCTCCCCTTTCTTAACACCCACCCTTCTGAATATGTACATATGATACTGCCAGAAAAATTTAACTATTGTGGCCAAGCTTCCAGCTGCCTTAAACAAAAGGAATTGACTTGAGAAATTGTATTTCCAGGAGTTAGTAAAGGGCCAGTACTGCAGGGAATGGGCTACAATCCTAAATTTGCCTTGACGCTTGGACCAGAGAAAAGACAGAATTCCAGGAAAAAAACTCTTTTAGTCCGACAAATGTTTGAACAAAGAAGCTGGAGTAGCGAAGAGGACTTCACAGTAAAGCTTTTGCAGGGAAATAGGACAACCACAGTGCATGTTCCTGGAGTGGCTTAGGGTGTGACAACAGAATTAGTTGACAAGAGAAGTGAGTTTTAAAAATCTACTGCCCACTACGGTAGTCTCACATGGAGTAGTTTAGAAGCAGCTTTGCTAAAGGCTCTGAATTTGCAAGCAATAACAGTAAACAATGGAGTCTTGTTTCAGACTCAGTGGTCTGATCCTAAAACACTCTTCCACATCAAGGTAGACTATTATTAGAAGTCATTGTACCCCAAATCTATTTCTAATCTGAGGAACGTTCACATTTCTGTCACATTTTTGTCTGTAAAAGAGAGCAAAGTTGTCGTGGGATTTAGATTTAACCTATGTGTAATCAATATATAATTTAAAAATGGAACCAAAAGAGTGAAATCTTTAAAAACATCAAAGGATTACCAACAATTAGGCTGAAAAGAAATAATGTTGATACATATGATTAGGGTCTCTACATAGTTTAGGAAAGCTGGGTAACTGAAAGTGTTTGCTCAAGGTTTTGACTGTTAGTGAGGATTAAAATACCCTTTAAATTGAAATTAAATATTGATTTCGCTCAATAGTAATTGCTAAGTTCCCTACCTACTTCAGTTTGACTTTTACAGTTTATGATCACCACCTCTGTCTCAAATTTCCTTCTAATGAAGTGAGAGCAATAATTTGTGTCATGTGTCTTTAAGGTTACTCCTAGCTGTGCGATCACATATATTTCAAGCACAGGTATATGATTCTGTGTGATTCATAAATAGAAATATTAAAATTTGGATATCCTGTGGTTAATATGCCCTTCTGCACATTATTTATTACATTATTTCTACTCCCCTCCTATCAACACACACTAGAATGGATGCATCTAGAAGATGAGGGACCTTAACCATCCTGTTCAACTGCTAAATCACCAGTGCCCAGAATAGTACCTGGGCATAAAAGATACTCCATACATATTTCTTGAATAAATTAATAAGTAGCCGGCAGTTAGAGCACATATAAATCAGATTGTACTGCTGTTGGCAGTGATTGAAATCCAGGGAATGAAAAACAAATAAGGGGTGTATGTGTGTGTCCAGAACAAGCAGAGGAAGGGATGAAAGGAAGCAAGTGCCAATCATATCAAATTACCCCAAATTTAATTCCGATAGGGTCCATTTATGTCATCCTTCCCAAATTCTACCCTCATGGTTTCTTTCTTTTTTTTTTTTTTTTTTTTTTGCGGTACGCGGGCCTCACACTGTTGTGGCCTCTCCCGTTGCGGAGCACAGGCTCCGGAAACCCAGGCTCAGCGGCCATGGCTCACGGGCCCAGCCGCTCCGCGGCATGTGGGATCTTCCCGGACCGGGGCACGAACCCGTGTCCCCTGCATCGGCAGGCGGACTCTCAACCACTGTGCCACCAGGGAAGCCCTTTTTTTTTTTTTTTTTTATTGTAACAATAGATTTTTTTTTTTAACTTTTGTAGTTATATTTTGTTTTGTTTTTGTTGTGTTTCGATCAGAAGAAAAATCCACGGAGCTTTCCTTCCATGTTTAATGTTCCATCAGGTTGTCATCCTGCAGATTGTCATAAAAATATGACTTGACCTGATGTTATCTACAACTATCTGGAACATATTTTCTCCAGTATTTGAATTTAAGCTTACCGTAGATGTAAGACATCACCTCCGATTCAATGATTTGTAACTGATATCTAGTCAATAAAAGAAAAACATCTATGTCATGAGTAATGTTTACCCGAATCTAAGGCACTCCAAGTTTTTTGGGAATCCAACTAAATTAGAAGAGCTATCAGTGATATCTTTGGTTTAGAAATTATCTACTCCTGTATTATCTTTTAAATTATACAAAAGAATTTCAAACAATTCATGAGTTTATAAAGCAAAACATTGCATTTCTAAATATACGTATTCAAAACATTTTTATTTTTAAATTTCTTTTGCCTTTATTATTTACATAATGAGACTCTACTGTAGTCAAGGCATTGTTCTGTTACTCGTTTTTTGTCACTTAACAATATGGCGTAACGACTTTCCTTGTCAGTACAGAGCTTTATCTCATTCTTGCTAACTATTGCACCAGACTCCACGGACCCACTGGTACAGGGTTTGTGCCTTTTAAGCGTCAGTAGATAACACCAAGCTGTCCTCTGAAATCAATTCCAGTAGTCTATTTTCCAACTAAGATTATGAGAGTCTCTAAGATGGCTCTCTATGATCCCTACATCCTGATATTCACACACTTCTGTAACTCTCTCCCCTTGAGTAGCGGCCGAACCTATTGACTCACTTCTAACAAATAGAATATTTCAGTGATGGGCTGTTATAATAGACTGTGGCTTCCATCACTCTCACTCTCTCTCTCTTTCTCTCCCTTTTGTGCTAGGGGAATCAAGATGTCATATTGCCCTTTGGAAAGACCCATGTGCCCTGGCAAGGAACTGAGACCCTCAGTCAAATAATTCACAATGAACTGAAGAACCTTAACTGTGTGAGAGCTTAGAACTGGATCCTTCAGTTCACCTGAGACTTGCTGAGTCTTGAGATGAATGCAGCCCCAGCCAAGAGTTTACAACCTGCTGAGAGACCCTGAGCCAGAAACAATTGGTCAAGCACCTCCCAGATCCCTCACCACAGAAACTATGAAGTAATAAACATTTGTTGTTTAAAATTGATGTTGTAGAGAGATATGTTACATAGTAAGCTTTCGTTATAACACCTTGCTGCCCCTTGATTTTCATTCATTTAGTTTTCTGCTAATCTAATGGAAACACTAGTGATGGGGACATTTATAATCGTGTGTACAAGTATGTGTGTGTAAATTCCTCCTTCAAGTCCTTTGCTCATTTTTCTATTGATCTGTTTGTCTTTTCTTGTTGATCTGTAGAATTTCTAATGTATTTAAGTGATTAATGCTTTGTTTTTCATAGATGGTGCATATATTTTCTTTCTACCCTTTTAACAATATATAATTTACAATTCACGTGCAGTCAACCATACAGATTATTCTCCTTGTCACTTCTAGGTTTGTATTATAATTAGAAAATCAATGTTAATATTTTCCTGCATTTTCTTCTAAAAGCTTTAGGATCTGTTCTTCATCTAGCTCTTGAATCCATCTGCAGAAAGTTATATTTTAATGAGGTATGGAGAGGGCTAAATGAAATTTCCCAACTGGATAACCAGTTGTCAAAGTAACAGTGTGAAGTATTTTATTGTTTACCTCCTACTTCATAAGTCAAATTTTGGATAAGTTGAATCCTCATGAAAACAAACGTTTCTGAACCTTATATTCTGTACCGTGAATTTTATTATTACTTCCTGCAATAACCAAGCTGTCTAAATTGCTGTAATTCTATAATATGTTTTGATATTTTGTAGGACTAGTCTCTAGTTGGTCTTCCTTTCAAATATTATCTTAACATTTTGTGCATAATTTTCCGTTAAATTTAAAATCTTCATAGATTTAAATTTTCAGATTACCCTTGATATGAAGAATAATTTGGAGAGAGTTTACCTATTTCAAATACTGAATCCTTCTTACCAGGGACATAAGGTAACTTTCCCCTTTCTTCAGGGTATGCTTTATGACCTTCAATAACTTTCTATAGTTTTTTAATTAGGTTTTAGAAGTTTCTTACCACACCTAACCATAAGTATTTAATGAGCTTCGTGGCTATTCTAAATGGAACCCATTTTTCGATTACATTTTAAATTGGTCATTGCTAGTGTATAAGAAACCTATTGATTTTTCAATATTGATTTTTTATCTGGCTACTTTCCTGGACTCTTACTAGTTCTGGTAGCTTTCCCATTGATTCTTGTTGATTTTTTTTTTTTTTTTTTTTTTTTGTAAAACATTTAAAAAATTTTTTTTTTTTTTTTTTTTTTTGGTAAACAGTTTGTTTCAGATAGATGATAGAAAGATAGATAGATAGATAGATAGATATAGATAGACAGATTATGTGTGTATGTATATACACATACAGACATATATTCTTTTCCTTTCATTTGTTTGCATGGTCTATTATCTCCGAAAAGTATCAGTATTAGCATAATAACTGGGATTCTTTTCTTATTTCTGACTTACTGAAGATTCTCTTTTGTATTAGTTTTCTTGGTGCTATTGTAACAATTGCCCATAGACTTTGTGACTTAAACATTATTGCATTATTTTACAGTTCTGGAGGTCCCGAATAAGTCTTGCAGGACTATAATCAAGATATCGGCTGAGCTGGTTCCTTCTGGAGGCCCCAAGGGAGGATCTGCCTGTCGTCTCCACCAGTCCCTGGAGCCTGACGGCATTCCATGGTTCAAGGCTCCTCTTCATGTCACTTAAACATCTTGTTTCCATCATCACATTGCCTTCTCCTCTCTCTAACCACCTGTCACCCACATAACCCAGGATCATCTTCCCATTTCAAGGGCCTTAGCTTAATTACATCTGCAGGGTCACTTTTCCCATGTAACGTAACATATTCACAGGTTGCAGGAATTAGGACCTTTTTTGGAGAGAGGTATATTATTCAACCTCTCACACTTACTAATAAAATATTTCACTATTGTTTACGTTGTTTTCTTAAGGTTTCTGGTAGATTTTTAAAGCCAAGTTTTAAAAGTTTACTTTTATAACTAGCTTACTAAGAGGGTTTTTTTTCTGAGTCAGTAACAAATATTATAATGAATCAAATGATTTAATCATCCATATTGAGATGTATATTCACTTTTCTCCTTTAATTTGTTAATGGACTAGTTATATTAATGTACGTCTCATAATCTAAAATACTTCTCTGTTCTCAGCATATATCTTTTGAGCATAATGTATTAATAGTCTGCTAATACATTCCTGAAATTAACTTGGTACTAGTTTATTTATGATTTTTGTGCCTGTGTTCATGAATTTTCTTTTATGTTCTATTTTCGTTCACTTTTGATATCAGAGTTATATTACATCAATAGAATGCTTTGCGAAAGGCCCTAATCAAAAAGCATATGTTACAAGGAATTATTTCTTCTTTAGAGGTGAAGTTAGCTTCACCTATAAAATATCCTGACCCTTTTTTTGCCTTGTCATGATAGATAAGCTTTCAAAACTTTTCCCACGTACTATTAATATTTTCTACCCTTCCTTAGGTGAACTTCAGTAATTTCTCTCACTAGAAAATGTCTTTTTTTTAGGTGCTTAATTTTGAATATAAACTATATTTAAATGGGTACTATATTAAGAATGCCACTTATTTTCTCATTCCTGCTGTTATTTGTTCGTTTTTTGTTTTTTTTTTTTTTCCTTCAGTACGCGGGCCTCTCACTGCTGTGGCCTCTCCCGTTGTGGAGCACAGGCTCCGGACGCGCAGGCTCAGCGGCCATGGCTCACGGGCCCAGCCGCTCCGCAGCATGTGGGATCTTCCCGGACCGGGGCACGAACCCGTGTCCCCTGCATCGGCAGGCGGACTCTCAACCACTGCGCCACCAGGGAAGCCTGTTAGTATTTTTATTGGTGAAAGTTACCCAAGTTTGTTCATTTTATAATTTTAAAGAGTTTATTTTTAGTTTTATTGATCACTTCTACTTTCTGTTCTTCATTTATTAGTTTCCAGTTTTATCTCTATTAATTCCTTTTATTTTCCCTAGCTTTGCTTTGTTTCCCCCACTCCTCTCCCCAGCTTTTTACTTTTGTATACATAATTTATTGGTTTTAAATAAATATATGCATTTTTACACTCTTAGTTTTCAGCTCAGGACAACTTTGGACAGATACTACAGCTTCTGATTTGTGCTACTCTTAATATCTTTAGCATCAAAATAGTTATTAATATCTGTTTAGACTGTGTCTTTATTTCACAATTTATTTAGAAGAACATTTTTGAGGTTTCACCTACAGAGACCTTTCAAGCTTCTGATTTTATTGCATTATATTCAGGGAATATGGACTGTATTATTTTTGCTTTAGGAATTAACTGGAATTTCTCTTAAGGCATAATTCTTGACCTATTTTTATATGTCCTATTTGTTCTTGAAAAGGCCATATGTTCCCTATCTCTTCAGTGCCAAGTTCCTTTCTTTCTTTCATCATATCTATTATATCATGCATATTAATTGCATGCCTAAATTCCAACATTAAACCTGAAACATCTTTTAAAAGATAAAAGCTCTCATATTGAATAAAAATGCACATTGTCTATAAGAAATGTTGAATTAAAAGAAAGTGGGAAAGATATGCCAGAGGAGAGAGTAAATCCTGACTCCTTAGAGTGAAATATACAGTATTAATACCAAACATAGAATTAAGTTTAAAAAATAATAAATGGGATTTAAAAGACTTTACTGAGAAAAAATATATTTTACAACAAAGATATAAATCTTAAAAATATCTGTGCACCTGGTAGTACATCATTTTAAACACATGTCAAAATGTTGTTAATATAAAGGTATTAGGAGAATTAGGAGACCTTAACACATTTTTCTTATTTCTTGGAAAACCAAAAGGTCAATAAACTATAAAAAGATATATTTGGGGCTTCCCAGGTGGCACAGTTGTTAAGAATCCACCTGCCAATGCAGGTAACACAGGTTCAAGCCCTGGTCTGGGAAGATCCCACATGCCGCGGAGCAACTGAGCCCGTGCTCCACAACTACTGAGCCTGCGCTCTAGAGCCCGTGAGCTGCAACTACTGAGCCCACGTGCCACAACTACTGAAGCCCACGAGCCACTACTGAGCCTGCATGCCACAACTACCGAAGCCCACGCAACTAGAGCCCATGCTCCACAACAAGAGAAGTCACCACAATGAGAAGCCCACACACCCAACAAAGAGTAGCCCCTGCTCGCCACAACTAGAGAAAGCCCACATGCAGCAACAATGACCCAATGCAGCCAAAATAAATACATTAATTAATTAATTAATTTAATTTAATTTTTAAAAAAAGGTGTATTTGGTAAACTTCAACACTTTTTCAAAACAAACAAACACAGCTAGGAAGAGAAGGAAATTTCCTCAAGATGATAAGTGCCATGTAAAACAAAAAATATAGCTAACATCATACTTAGTGTTGAGAACAAATGAATCCCTAAGATTGGGAACAAGGTAAGGATATTTACTCTTTTATTTTTTTAAAGGAACATCTATATATTTATTTTTTGGCTGTGTTGGGTCCTCATTGCTGTGTGGGCTTTCTCCAGTTGTGGTGAGTAGGGGCTACTCTTCATTGCGGTGCACGGGCTTCTCATTGCTGTGGCTTCTCTTGTTGCGGAGCATGGGCTCTAGGCACGCAGGCTCCAGTAGCTGTGGCACGTGGGCTCAGTAGTTGTGGCTCGCGGGCTCTAGAGCGCAGGCTCAGCAGTTGTGGTGCACGGGCTCAGTTGCTCTGCGACATGTGGGATCTTCCTGGACCAGGGCTCGAACCCATGTCCCCTGAATTGGCAGGCGGATTCTTAACCACTGCGCCACTAGGGAAGCCCCAAGGATATTTACTCTTACTACTTTTATTCAGTAGTGTATCAAAGGTCCTATTCAGTTCAATAAGGCAAGCCAAACAAATAAAATCACAGAGTTTGAAGGAAGAAAGCCGTAAAGGAACTTAAAGCATGGTAAGTCTTCTCTACATCATTCAAGCTTAAAATGATGGCACCCACAGATATTTATGGTGATGAGATTGTTCCGTATCCTGGTTGTGATGGTGGTTATAAGAATCTACGCATGTAATAAAATGGAATAAAACTATACACACACATTCCTGGTTTTGATATTGCACTGTGTTTACACGATCATTAGGGGAAAGTTGATAATTGGGACCTCTCTGTGTTATCTTTTCAACTTCCTGTAAATCCACGATTATTTCAAAATTTAAGAGGTGAAGAAATGAAAAAGAAACCTAAGCCTACCTGTGGTTAGCAGAATAGACCTTAACCAGTTTTATGACAACCTATTACCACATTCTGTATCATTGCTGCATGTATGATTAAGATTCAACTGAGGCGCTGCAGAAAAATCTCCCTTGTTTAACTGCTAATGAAGATATATCAATATGTGTGGCTAAATGAAACGTCTATTGCCTATTTTCTCGATGCCTTCCTAGAAAAGTAAAATGGAGAAAGAGAGGAAGAAACAACTTGGGAATGAGAAATAATATAAAGAAAGCAGAAAATATAAACAGCACAGCTTAACACTAGAAGGACGACGTAAGGATTAGTCAACGTTTTGTGTATGTTTTCTATTAAATTAGTTTTATTAGGTTACAAATTTCATGAATCTTCAGGAGAGCATTACACTAAAGAGGAGTATGAAATGGCATCTAAACATTCTATTGTCCCTTTTAAGTATTGTAAATCCTGACACTATAGACTTTCATGTCATTGGAAACTGTAACCACGTTAAAAAATACAGGTAATTTATCTATTGGCGCAGCTCAGATCTCTGTCTGTTTTATCCTTCTTTACCTATTTCAGCTAAATTTTAAATTATTTTCCTTACCCTCTGCCCCTTCCCCATCAAACAAATATAGACTTCAACTTCTTAGTCCTTTTTGAGTCAATGGAGTCAAAACTAAGAGTAATTAAAAGGTTTAAAAAAATAAGTATTTTTAGAGACCATTTGTGAAACCACAGAAATCCCCAGAAGAGAGGAAATTACCAATAAGGAATTTCTCCCAATCTCAGGTTGACTACACGCAGCTTTGAAGTGGCCTGAATTCTCTGGCCTCTTTCTTAAGTGGAGTTGGTCCCTTCAACACATATGAAGAGAAAGACCTTTTAAGAAAATCTAAAATTTTATTAAAAGTGCCTGAGGATGTATTTTGATATTCACAGAGAAAGTCACTATTTAATTCCTTATTTAAAATTCTCTTCCTTGATTTCTTTTTTCACTTGTAAGAAAGATGGCACCAGGGTGTAAGTTCAGGTCAGCTGATCCAGAGATGCAGCCTGTCACTTAGAAGCGTGACCGTACAAGTTGACTCTGGGCACTTCATCTCAGGGACTGTGTTCTAAAAAGATTCTCAAAAAGATTAAGGAACGACATGAAAGGCAAATAATCTCCTCCCCCACCCAAATGTCCCTCTTCCAATAATGGCACCACCTACAACCTAGTTATCCTAGACAAAAACCTGGTTTTTCAATCACCGAGTTCTGTTGGTTCTACTTCTGACATACCATCCAATATGCTTCTTCTCCCAGAACTGTTTCCACTGTCAGTACTCTTACTGAAAATACATGCTCTCCACACCCTCTGTTCACTACCTCAGCCCAATCCAGTCTTCACTGCAGCCAGGCTAACCCTTCTGAGATGTATACATTATCCCTCCACTGGCAAAGGTTCACTTTTGCCAAAAATACAGAGACCAAACTCTTTCGTATACCTTTTGCAATTTATTTTCCTAAAGATGGAATGAAGTTAAGCTTCCTGCTGAAATTTCACATAAGGAGAAAAAAATAAGGGCTCTGTAATTTCCTATCATTTTAACCTCTGTTAAAGCCACTGACGTCATGAGGTGGTATATTCATAACTATGTGGATAAACACACTCCAGGAAGTCCAGAAAACAAAGGAACAGATCATACTGTCCTATGTGAGTTGAAAATGTAAATTAACTCCTCTTCCAAACATCATTAGAAGTCAGACCCTCCACACTTTACACACACATTTCTTTCATTGCAATGACTACACTACCCAAACCTCAGAATAGTAACATCTCTGAGTTGTATGCCGACAGAAACCATTTTCACTTGACGAGAAGAAATCCTCCCAAATTCTCAAGCTTCATCCAGTGTTTAGTTTTTGCAAGCTGTATGTTTATTACAGTCAGAAATTATACAAAGTTATGAAATTGGGAATAAGTTGATGCCACGTCATCCATATGTTCCTCTTTAAGTAACTGGAATTCAACAAGTAGAATATTTATTTCTATCTATGCAATCACCAAAACAAAAGAAAGAAAACTATGTTTAAATTTCTACAGCACAGATTTTTTGCTACTATGCCAACTCTAAACATGCTCCCAGGATTCGAGTATAAAGGACCCTGCTTTGTGAGTAACTCTAGAGATGGAAGAATTTGTTTAGGATACTTGCTACTGATATCTAGGTGGGAACTCCCCATCTAATAATTCAATTTTTTCCCATTCAAAGACAGCAGTGTCCACCAATACATACCTTACTTCCAAAGCACACGGCATCCCATTTTGGAGGGCTAAGATGAGTTAAGTCTTTCAAATATTTGATTAGGAGACAGAGGAAACCGTTTTTCCCTTGGTCAGTAAACAAACCCAGAGAGAACAGCTTTCCAGCGTGTTGAAGATTCTCTGGCAGATCATTAATCCCAGAAAAATCTCTCCAAACTTACTGATGCGTGGATTCCATTTTCAAATTTCTCATTAGTTCCTCTTTATGGATTAAATGCTGATGTTCATGAATGAATGCACACAGCTTCAGCTGATGGATGTAATTGGGTTGTAATGGATTTTAGCTGCTGTTTCTTCTGATCTAGCCAATTTGAAATGCAGTATCAATGTATTCTCCCCATCTCTCAGTAGGGAATGAGAAATTGAAACCTACAAGATGAAATGTATCAACTTTCATAAAGTCAGCTTCAACCATCATAAAACTGTTAAACTTCTCATTATCATTCTATCGCAGTTATTTCTCAAACTCTAGTCTGGCAGTCAAAATATTAAAGTGTATTTGGAATAAGTAGAGTTGATCCTCCAATGTTCTGTGTGTCTTCAACATTGATTTTGGTGCTGTAAATATCACCAAGTGAAAATGACATTAACACAGCGAAATTTAACACCAGAAACATAAAATGACAAGAAAAGATTTAAAGGTTGCAAAACCTTCTGCAATTTTATATTTAAAAACAGGATTTGCAACTACACTAGGTTCAATAACAAAGACTACATGTTTCCAAGCCTCAAAAATTGCTACTGAGCTGTTCTTCTGGTGTTGGATTCCTGTGTCTCTTAGCACTGGAACATCTAGTGATGGATGGAAGACACAGATCAGCGAGGACCCAAGTTGTTAGCTGTCTCAGTCTCTTCATTTCCTATATTGCTCTATGTGTGTATATTTGTCACGTCCCAACCAGTATTTTCATGTAGTTATATATTCATGAGCTCTGTAACAGTGGGGTCAGAATTCAGTTGAGCTCAAATAGACTGAACTTTCCTGTTATCCCTTAGTGTAAAATGGAAGATAGAGTAAAACAGCTATTTTATTAAGAATTGTCAGTGAAGAGTATTATGGGAAAACAATCCTCTATTCCTCTCTTAAATCCTCCTTTTAAATTAATGCAGAAATTCAAGTTTCTCATACAATTCTAAAGTTTACTTAAATAATGCAAATCACACTGTAAAACATGACTAGACATTTACGCACCACTTCTATTTTATTCTACAGAGACAACTTATCGCTGGTAAAACTAGAGGACTAGATGGAGAGAAAGGGAAAACATGTTACCTAGTTCTTATCTGTTGTGTCTCTGGATTTAAACAACATTTTCTTTGTACTGTGCATCTTAGAAAACTATAAAAATGCAACTATTCTTCAGGTTCATGAAACTTAGGCAGATAAAGTGACATAGCTGGGAGGAAATAGAAGCCATTAATGTCTTATTTGCTTTTCATAAATAATACTAATTAGCACATACATTTCACTTAGCATCTTCAAAACACTTGACAAACATTAAGTAATTAATTACTTAAAGAGAAGACCAGGATGAGCTTACTTGGAATCTCCCCAAGGACACTCAATACTTCTTGGTTCAAACAGGTTTTGAAATAACAAGAATAACCTTTCTTGTGATATCTGACTGCCAGTTCGAGCCCAGAAAGTACCTGAGTGCGTGACAATTAGATGGTTTTAAAAAGGTCAGTTGGATTTTGTGTAACCTCTAAAATGAGAGGTTAAATTTTTTCTGATCTCTCTCTCTCTTCCTTTCCCCCCTTAAACACACACACACACACACACACACACACACACAAACTGGCTTAATCTGCCAAATTAAAATCCTCCCTCCTACTCAAAAGGCCATATCCAGAACCAAATTTATGACTATGATGTTAACATCCAACCAAACCTACACAGGAAAGCATCATTTTAAAGGAAAAATAACTGGATTCATTCCTGTAAATTAATAATAAAATCAGTCATTATTATCTATCAAGACTATCTCTTCCTTTTCTCCCCATAGGAGAAAAATAAACTCAGACCAGTAATTTGCTTTTCTGCAAAGGAGAAGCCTTCCTATTGACAAAAAGTAGAATTTAATCTCTTAATCATTCATTGTTTTTATTTGCACCTGAGTTAAAGGTTTAAAATGCAATCATCTTCCTTACTGAGAAGAACCTCACTTCAAACATGATAAAAGTTCTGAGAAAGAATGATATATGAATTTTCATAGCCATTCCATAAACTTTATGTTGCTAAACGGCCTTAGTGTCATATAAGCTCCACTAGGTGACTAACTGAAACGGTAGAACAAGAAAGGTGAACCCAGCAACACCATCTTCTCTTCATTCTAGAATATCTCCTTTTATCAACAAAAAACTCTCAAAGAGAAGAGAGTACAGTAGGTCTATGATGCATGTAACAAGTATTCTTTAGTCCCATCGTAATTCAAACAAGGTTTGGAAATGCCTTTGTAGGCAGTATTTGTACTACTAAAAAAAGCCAATTCAATGCTAAATATTCACCAATTATATTTTATTAAAAATAATATTACCTAGCCTGACCACCTGTCCCATTATTTACACCTAGCGAAATTGGTGTAGACTGCTTCTGAAAATCAACTTCCCTGCTCAGAAGATGAAGGTGTGCTATAACCAGGTTAAAATAATTAAAAGAAAAACGTGCCCAGTGCACTGAGAACAATTCCAAGAGAGGACTTCAAAAACAAAACAATAATATAGATATATTTATATTTGCTTATATTTTGGTAATTTTATTAAAAAGGGATCTAAACTATTTGGGGACGTTTTATAATATACTTACTGTAATGATGCTTTCTTTCAAAAAGTTATATACTTTTACCTCTCAAGCTGATAATCTACAGTTTGTATGTCTTTTCCACCCTACATGATTCCCAGTTTTACCTCTGAGATATCAAGACTTGTTTCACACAACTGGCTCCATATACAAGGCCAGTGCCAAGTAAAGGATCACTTACCTTAAATCTCATCACCGTAATGCCTGCGCCATTTAGATGAGGTGAGGAGAGAATCAACACCTTTCATCTGGAGCTTTAAAAACAAAGCTGGTTTATTACGTTGAAAATGGAACTCAATTGTATTAGATTTTTCCATATTTAAAAATAGATCTGGGATGGTTTGTTTGGGGTTCCAGGAGGCTTTCTGCACACTTTAAAAGTAGCAATGCAGGGTTTCCTTGGTGGCGCACTGGTTGGGAGTCCGCCTGCCTATGCGGGGCACACGGGTTCGTGCCCCGGTCCGGGAGGATCCCACATGCCGCAGAGCGGCTAGGCCTGTGAGCCATGGCCGCTGAGCCTGCGCGTCCAGAGCCTGTGCTCCGCAACAGGAGAGGCCACAGCAGTGAGAGGCCCGCGTACCCCCAACTAAAAAAAAAAAAAAGTAGCGATGCAAAAAAAAAGACAACTCCAGCAAAATGTCTACATCTGTAGTGTATCTTAAGAAAGACTATAAAGCTGAGGTGAATAATGGTACAGATAAAAGTGATGGTGAGTCTGCTGGGGTCAATGTTTCAAGCAGAGACATACATAAATTTTTCACCAACGATTTGAACTTGAAATGGTCAATGTTATTATGAGAAATTATTGGAAAAACTGTATAGGAGCACTAAGAGCAAAGGAAAAGATCAGAAAAGGAAGATCTGACATGCCTGGCATGTTTTTGTTGTTGCTGTTTTGTCTTTGTTTTTAATCTGTCAAACCTTTAAGCACAACCATAAGACTGTTGAAAGAATAAAATAAGGGAAATGATGGATGAATACATTTTAAAATTTAACAATGGAAAGTGAGAATAAGATTTTTTTTTCTGACTTTTTATTGTTCTTCTGTTTTACAAAGGTAGATTATTTTATGTTGGACAAATGTGTCTGCTTTGTAACTGCTCTCTATTAACCCAGACTGAGCCAATCTCTACACAACAGTGGTTAGTATTTCTTGAGTATCAGTGAATACTCATCAGTTTGTATAGATTAAATTATTAGTTTGTGTTGCTGAGAATCAGGTCCTTATTTTTTCCTGCTCCTAAATGTGTAATTTAAGAATTCCTAAACTAATTATCTAATTTCGGCCAATACGGAAGAATGCCTAGCAAGTATCTAATTTCATAGCTTTATTATCTTTATTATAAGGCTCTTCATTTCCACTTCAAAGGCAGTTAAAAGATTGGCATCAGGGCTTCCCTGGTGGCGCAGTGGTTGAGAGTCCACCTGCCGATGCAGGGGACACGGGTTCATACCCCAGTCCAGGAAGATCCCACATGCTGCAGAGCGGCTAGGCCCATGAGCCATGGCCGCTGAGCCTGCGCATCCGGAGCCTGTGCTCCACAACAGGAGAGGCCACAACAGTGAGAGGCCCGCGTACCGCAAAAAAAAAAAAAAAAAAAAAAAGCTTGGCATCAATACTTAATTGTACAGCAAGGACATTGCACTAAACTCTTTTCACGTTCCTTAGCACTGAACCGCATTTCATCTGTCCAGATTATGCAAAATTAATTTTTGAGATAGTGGTGAGATATTGTTTCCTTCAGTTAAGCAGAATGATTCAAAGGAATAGAACTGATCTTTTCCTATATTTATAGAGTAAAAATGTAAGAAGAATCCAGAGGGATAGCTGAATCCCTCATGCTACTTCTTAATGCCTTTCTATTTGATTTGTGGACAATCTCTAAGTTTTTCTGGTGAGGAAAAAAGAAAACTTTTACGGGAAGGAATGAACAGAATCTCTTTCAGTGTTCAAGAAACTTCTCAAATTAATACAGTAAGAACACCCTTTGGTAACTGCAGCGGACAATTCAGTTGCTCACATTATGTTTGCAGCCACCTATGTAGGTGTGCTCAATAAGTATATTATACATTTTATTAGCATTTGACCAAGTCTGACCTCTCACACCCTTTCCAATGAACGCCACCGTTCTCAAGCTGTTTCCCTTTCTCTCTCTTACACACACATTCACAAACTCACACAACACAATTATTCTTCATATTCAGCTGCAACTGTTATTCCCTGATCTACATAGATAGATAGATAAATAGATAGATAGGTAGATAGATAGGTGATATTATGATTAGAGCAGAAAGGATAACTCACAAGCAAAAGTGCTTGGTCATTATTATTTTTATTGTATCTTATTGGTTTGTCTACTTTACTCTTGACCTCTTAAGATACAACTGCCTTTAGTCCAGACCGCTAGTTAGTACAGAAATTCAGAGGACGAGATTGGAGAATTTTGATCTAAATCCTTTATTTAGAATTGGAGAATGCCAATGAACAATGAAAAGATCTGCTCTCATGGGGTTTATCTTCTAGTGAGAGAAGACAGACTATTCACTAAATAAAATAAATAAGGTAAATATTCTATGTTAGAATCTAAATGTTAAGGAAAATAGAACAAGCAAAGGGGATTGGCAGTGCCATGGCTGCCTCATGAGAAAATGACGGTGAGCAATCTTGAAGGAAGCCAAAGCGGGAGCTATTGGATATTTGTGGGGAGAGAATTGTGGGCGGTGTGTCTGCCATGATCAGTTATGCATGCTTGGTGCACAACCTGAGCCCAACACAACATTTCTGAGGCAGAAAAGGCAGCAAGTGCAAAGCGCTGGGGTGAAAGCATGCCTCACAAGTTCATGAGAGAGGGCCATCACCGTAGCTGGAGCAGAGAGAGCAAAGAGGGTAATAGAAGGACATGAGATGAGAGAAGGAATAGGGGCCCAAATGAATCTGAGTTTCCCTTCTATAATCCATCCTGATTGGTTTTATGTGAGGACCTCATAGGTGGAAGGCACGTGTGGGAATAAAGCTTATCCAGAGGGAATCTTGCTGATGGCCCTGTCTCGTGGTCATCATCTGCTTCCTACTGGTGCATTAATGACTCCGGCAGATCAAAAGGCAACAGAATGGCGTGAAATGAGCACACAGTCATGTATCAGATAAACTGTTTTGAATTGGACTCCATCACTCCATCACATTGGACTCCAGATGCAGAGCTACAGGTTAATTTCTTAACTTGGTGTCAACTCAACTCAGCAAACATATTGGTTCTTGCCAGAAAATCTAACATAGCAGGACCCTGGCTCCCACAAAAAAGGAAGTATTTGAAGATTTACGCCTCAAGCAAGCAGTTTATAGTCTAAATGAGGAGTTGGCAAACTTTTTCCACAAAGGATCAAATAGTAACTATTTTAGACTTCGTGAGCCATTTGGTCTCTGTTGGAACTACCCAACTCAGCTACAGTAGCACAAAAGCAGCCAAAGACAATATGAAATGAATGGGCATTGCTGTCTTCCAATAAAACTTAATATACAAAAACAGGCAGTGGCCAGATTTTGCCCATACTCAGTATTTTTCCACCCTTCTACAGCATCATTATCTAATACAGCAGCCAATAGCCATATGCAGCTCTTTAACTCATGGCATGTGACTAGTTGACTAAGGAGCCACATTTTAAATTTTATTATAATTTTAATTAATTTTAATTTTAATAGTCACATGGCACTAAGGGTTACTGTATTGAACAGCACTGGTCTTAAGGTAAAGATAGGCCTAGGAGAATATGAAGACTATGTTAAAAATGACAGATGGGGCTTCCCTGGTGGCGCAGTGCTTGGGAGTCCACCTGCCGATGCAGGGGACACGGGTTCGTGTCCCGGTCCGGGAAGATCCCACATGCCGCGGAGCGGCTGGGCCTGTGGGCCATGGCCACTGAGCCTGTGCATCCGGAGCCTGTGCTCCGCAACGGGAGAGGCCACAACAGTGAGGCCCACGTACAGAAAAAAAAAAAAAAAAAAAGAAAAGATATCATATTGGTACAAGGGAGAAGTAAGTAGTACTGACTGGGCGTTTAATTGAAGGCTTCATATACTAAGTGGCATTTGAAATGGGTCTTGAGAAACGAGTAGACTTTTTTGGTAGGCTTTCTAACCTTGCTTGCAAAAGGAAAATAGAAGTACCCAGAGGGAATCTTGAAGTGTTTTATTCTTAGAGACACTTGCTAGGCATTCTACTGTTTTCCAAGATTACTGAGGTCCAAAGGGAAAAGTTCAGGCTTTAGCACTGGGAAGGACAGATTTAAAACTTATCTTACTTATCACATGAGTTTAGATAAGCCCCTTTATCATTCTAAGCAGTGGTTTTCTCATCTTTAAGATGGAAAAGGTACTATTGACTCTAAGAGTCAAATGACCTAAGGTCATTTGTCAGATTCGATTATAGTACCTAAGATAATGCTAAGAACTTGGAATTCGATTACGGAGTTATTTTAATTATTATTTAATTATTATTATGTCACAAATATAACTTCAATCAATTCTCACAACTCTGTGTGATTAAGGAAGTGTAGGCATTATAGTCTTCATTTTTTTTTTGTAGGAGAGTTCTTTGTGTATGACATGTATCTTGCCCAAGACCACGTAGCTCATAAATGGTAGAATCAAGTTCAGAAGGCTCAGAACTCCTCATACATATTCCAGTGCTTTTTCCACTACCTGTTATTAACTCCCTTGTTAAGACAAACTAGTGAAATATTTGGAACACCAGGTCTAGACTGAATCTGCTGTCTCAGTGGGTTTAAGATATATTCAGGCTGATGGTTTCATCCAACTAGTCACTCATATTTACTCGACAGATTTCCTGTTTTGACATGAACTCTGTGCAGACTTCATTTTATTATTTAAATAACTTTATAAGATATATCTCTGTCTGTATAATCGTTCATCAGTGCCACAGTCTAGAGCAATGACTCCTGACATTCAGAAGCATTATGTAAAACAAACCAAACATGCTAATACCTAGGGCTTTGTATCTTAAGCCTTCCTTGACATGGGTTTGTTTTATGTCCCGTCTATTCTATGTTCATCTTTAATTTATGTTTAAACAGCTTATGTTTAATTTATGTTTCAAAGTGAAGCCACAAATCACCTAAAATTTAAGGAATTTCATTCCATGCCATCTCTAACCCCACCTTGTGTCTTAACACTCATAAACACGGGCACTGAGCAACACAATGACCTGTCGTATTTCCAAACAAAAACGTAATAAGATGCCATAAGTAACTGTAAGCATGTGTCTTCTTTCCTTACATCAGAAGAGAATGTAGATTAATAACGATAAGCACTGTAGAAACTACCTATGCTGAAAAGCAGGGAATTTTTGGTTTTGACTTATTCTGTCCCTTCATCGTACCCATTTTTAAATCTCCTTTGTCAGATAGGATTTTCCAGCTCCACCTCATCCTTGTGCATCCCTCTGGGTGTGTATGAAAGGAAACTAGCTGGTAGTCTCTGAAGTATTTACCTATGTCCTACTAAAATGATGATGTTGCCAGCAAAGGGAACGCTGCCTACCTTAAGGGTCAAACCAATTGTATGATCCTTCTCTTTCCAAACCTGACACCAGAACTTCTCCATTTTCTTTCTTGTAACCAGATAATGTATACCTATATGTTCCTGCATCTGTCTGATGTTAGCTCGCTATCTTTTTATGAGATTTGAGGTTGGGACCCAACCCACCACGCCACTAGAGGGAAATAGTCACCTAACAAGGGGAAGAAGTAAACAAAGAAGGATGTCAATTTCTTGGTTCCATCATAGCTCCTTTCACTCTTGCTTTGAACTAGATATCTTTTATCTTTTATGTGTTCCCAAATCAACCTAAACCTATAATGAGCTTTCCCACATTCCAAATTATTATAACATTATTATTAGAAAAAGTGTATAGCTCTACACTTTTTTTCTAGTCAATTCAAAGAGAATTTTAGAAGTGAGAGCAGGAAGCTATAGAGACAATGAGAGCATTGAAGCAGTTGGGAAATTTTACTTATTTATGTGTTTGCTTATTTTATTCAACTCCTTCTTTATTACAGAAGGCCAGACTGAGGTCCAGAGAGGTGAAATTTCTTACCAAAATTTTGACGTTAATTAATAGCAGAACTGTGTTCAGCATCCATGTCTTAAAATTTGCATTGCAACTTTTCTATTACATATACTGCTCCTTTTATATATAGACTTCTCCATGAATATGCCATTGCTTTGTCTGTTTGTTTTTCATTTTTAATAAGAAACATAACAGTCTAGGGTCTTTTGTAAAAAATTCTCTTCCTATAAGCAAGCTATATGTTTTAAGAAGTTAAACACAGAGACTTCATAAATTTCACGGTGTTGTGATATAACAGAATGTATATTGTTACCTTGGGGATTCCCGTACAGTCCCCTTCCCAAATAGTTTCCTACCTTTCTCACAAATTCAAATTTGTCAACTGTTCCTAGTCAAACTCCAAAAAGATTCCCTGAAGAATCCAACCTTCATTGATTTCCCCTTATACTCAGTCCTACATGTGTTAGCCCTAGATAAGCCCTCATATTGCGTTTATCGGTACTGTGGCTCCCAACGAGACCATATTTAACATCCACCTAGAGGTGGAATGAGTTCATGACACATAGCTTCCCGTGCTGCCATGTTAGGCATAATTCCTTCTCAATTAATTTGAAGGGCTGAATTCGTACTTCGATGACTTTAAAGAATGGCTATGACTTCCCAAATTACTGTGAAATACGGCTTGCACCTGAGTTATTAATTCAGTGGATGAGCCTCAAAGTCTAGCCTAAGTTTGAACGCTATTACTCCACTAGTATTCTTATCCCTGAAAGACCTTGCTACATTTAGCTGAGCCAACAGTCTTTGCAAACATTGATGTTTCATTCATCTCGTTGTTTAGAAAGATTTGTTTCCCTCTTAATGGCTGAGCATAAAACTTTAAAGGAAAACATCTCCACGGGAAGCCTAGCATTGTTTAGGAATGGATAATCTGTGGCTGCCAGAAAACATTACTCGATTATCAGTTTGAATTTCCTTTTGCTCCTTAGTTTCATCCTATTAAGTATTTCTTTTATTCCCTTCGACCACCCCAGACTGTTTTTCTCCCTCCTGGCTGTCTCTATAGCTTTCAAATATTTAGCAAGCTTCAGATTTTGATTGATCCCCACTTTTTTTTCTCCTCATCAAGTGCTAACTTCTATCCTCAGTGGACTCCTGTCTGTTGTTCTTTGAGATTAAAAATCAATGAATATTACAAAAGCTGAAGAATTCTTTAACAAGTCCCTTTGTCCCTCCTTTCACCTTCTCACAAAGAATTTTTTTTCGTTTTATCACTTCCCTTTCAAAAGTACCATATACCTTAATTAAATTATTACAATTCTTTTGAGGATTATGAATAAATCTTCATTTGTTTTCTTTATTAGCATTCGATCTGCTTTTGTTAATTGTGTAAATGTTCCCCGTAGGCAGAATAACTCAAATGAGCAATAAAACTCAAACGAAGCAGGGCTTTTTGTTAAGGAGAGTCAATTTGATTAACGTCACAGTCAATATGATGAATGGCAGCATTTTGGAACAAGTTGGCCAGTAACTTGAAACTGACAATATAATGTGTGTGTCATTAGGACTAAAACAATAAATTCAACAATGTATCATAGCGTTGATCTGGAATGCTCCTTGGTTTGGGATAAAATAATGATTCTGTGCATTTCCATAATATTCATTCTTATATTCAATGCTTTATAAATAGACTTTATCATCTTGATGCTTAAATGACATGGAAACAAGTGAACTTCGTCAGTGCCAAAGGAGTAAAATGATCATTCAGAGATCTAGATTCAGTGCTTGGAGTGATAGAAATTGATTTCCCCTGTATGGCTAACATGATGTAGTTAATAAGGAAGGATTTATAGCAAATATAAATAAATGTTCATGGGAAACACTTAAAATGCAAACCAAGAAATTGCAGACTTCCAACTATAGACTTTCTCTGTGTCAGCCAAATGCTTGCCAATATTCAACAGTGGATAAACATCTGATTAACAAATTTTCTTGTGAAAAAGGAGAAATAGATAGAAGAAAATGTACCTAAGGATTGGATTAAGAGTGCTATAAGAATAAACTTTCTTCAAGGATTCGAAATCTCAATAATGCATCCCTTATATCTTCCATAAACTAAGGCTCCAGAGATTATGAAAGCAGAAAATAAAGAATAGTTTTTGGTGTTTTTCAGTGTTATTTTGTGGTGGTTGTTGTTTTTGTGCGTGTGTTGATTTTTTTAAGCAAAGTTAGGACAAAATTTTGTTTCCTGGAAAAGAGAAGGTAATTTATAAGACTAAAACCCCATCAAGTGAAACTTCAATAAAAGGGAGAGAGACAGAGATGAGAGCTTTTTGTGAATCACTTATTTATCTGATACAAAAATGAAGTCCCTATAACCAAGAAACAGAAGCAGTAATAAATCCGTTCTATATGAAAGAAAAACATTAATTTAAAGATATATATTTAGACTCTACATGTGAAATCTATATCTTTGCCAGTTTTTCTGCAAATGAACAAACTGATCCTTAAAATTTTAAAAAGTTCATATAAATTGGCATCAAATAATTATGAACCGATAGCTATTCTTCATCCAAACTCTCTTGGTTTTATCAGTAATTAAGATATCCAGATTTCTCCATTACCATTTTAATTTCACTACATTCTATTTCTCACCTCTAGGACTTACTGTTAGACTCTTTGAAGAAACGATCATGTATTTCTATTTTGATATATTGCCATATGTAAACAAAACATAGACAATATACTTTTGAAGAGACCTAGAGACTTTCTTTTTCTTCAAAAAGAAGAAATTCTGCTGTAGGCTAGGAAATTGGTTCCAGACTATAAATTCTTGGAGGTAAATGGAGCTTTTAGTACAAAGATAAATTATATACAAATGCAGAACAAGGATCTTCTGGGAAAAGAGAAGTTTAAAAGTACTTTGGGGAAAAAAAAAAGAGTGAGACAACCTAAATCAAAATCTCCTAATAGTCTTTCTTCTAATCACAGTTTTCCTCAACAGTTACTTTATTTCCCCTCTATTGAGTAAAAACACAAATGCTAAAGGTTTAGTAAAACAAATGAATGAATATAACAAATCAGAAATACTCATACAGAGAACAAACTAGTGGTTACCAGAGGGTAGAGAGTTGGGGGAGGGGCAAAATAAGGAAAAGAATTAAGAGATACAAACCACTAGGTATAAAATAAATAAGATACACGGATGTAATGTATATGTATATAATGCACAGGAAATATAACCAATGTTTTATAACTTTAAATGGAGAACAATCCATAAAAATATTGAATCACTATGTTGTACAACTGAAACTGATATAATATTTTAAATCAACTATACTTCAATTAAAAATTTGGAAAAAATTCTTTTAAGAAAAACGTGAAACTGATCAAGAAAGAAAAACAATACATGTTGAAAAGTAGATAAAAGAAGTGGCCAAACTTGAAATGCACAGACAAGGCTCTAGGCAAATTAGAAATGATTACCAAGTTAAATTAAAAAAGGAAACAGTAAAACTGTGATTAGAAACAGTTCAACATTGAGATGCCCACATTCTAAGGTAATCAATATAATCAATATAATTTTATGTTATCTTTTTAAATGTTGTCTTTTCTTTTAAATCTACTTGTTTTATACATTTTTCCAAAGTATGAGATACCTGTGTGATTTTCTTTCATTTAAAAACACATGAAGAGCTTCCCTGGTGGTGCAGTGGTGCAGTGGTTAAGAATCCAGCTGCCAGTGCAGGGGACGCGGGTTCGAGCCCTGGTCCAGGAAGATCCCACATGCTGAGGAGCAACTAAGCCCGTGCGCCACAACTACTGAGCCTGCGCTCTAGAGCCCACGAGCCACAACTACTGAAGCCCGCGTGCCAAGAGCCCATGCTCCGCAACAAGAGAAGCCACCGCAATGAGAAGCCTGAGTACGGCAACAAAAAGTACCCACCGCTCACCGCAACTAGAGAAAGCCCACGCGCAGCAATGAAGACCCAACACAGCCAAAAATTAAATAAATATGTTTTTAAAAAATGAAAATACAGAAGTGTATGCCCTCTTTTAATTTACTTCACACTATACATGGAAGGCATGAATCATCTGATGATGAAAACCAAGACATTGTTTACCTGGTAGCATTGCATCTTAATTTCACCCAAAGTAACCAGGACAGAAATAAAGGCTGTGATTTAAGTGTTTTGGGATTGAAAGAGCATCTTTGTAGAAGTTAATGTGGCAGACTCCATCGAGACTTTTTCTGCACTATTTCAATATTTTCATGTTTCTTGAATGAACCTGGGGTGTTATCACTTTTTTCCCAATGCACACATTTAATATACTTGTACAGAGCATTCAGAATTCTTAAGAAACAAAAAGTGAGCTACCCCTGGAAAGCGAGGGAGAAGAGATTATTTGCCCTGCCTTCTGTTTCTTTCATCATATCCCTCTCCTTTGGCGATGGCCTTTATCCTCCATGCTCACATCAGTGAAGAGACCAAGGCCAAATCCAACTCTTTGGTTACCCCATCCTCCTTCTGGGTCCTGTCCTTTTGCTTTGAACCTCCACCCCAAAGAAGGATTCCAGGCCAGTGACCTTTCCTTTCTTTCTTTTTCGGAAGCTTCTTGTTGTCAGCATACTTGCTCATTTCTTTAGTCCAAGTGTGCCCCTTACAAAAATATCTACTGCCCCTGACCTTTGAAAAGGGCAAAAGGGGGTTTTAGCTAGCGCTAACAGGGAGAGGATGAAAGCCTTGACAGTCTCCATGGAACTCAAGGATACTAAAATTTCTCAAGGTGCAGCCCCCTTCTCTCCGTTTGCCAAATCTTCGTGCTTTTTGAGCAACTGGAGTGAGTAAATCTGAAGCAAAGATAAGGAAGGAAAATAGTTCTCAAAGGGTAAATTGTAGCCTCTAAAGGGGGAAGGAAAACTTGTCATCTTTCAACCCAACTTTCCTTGGCAGAAGTAGCCTTTAAGAATTCCCTTTAAATGAGTTCTCGACTTCTGGCAGGCTTCTGGCTATGCAGCTCCCTTTGTTCAGGAATGATGTTTTAAGCTTCCCAGTTTAGCCTCACAGCACAGTTTTCAGGAAAGTTTTTTTATTTTCTATATGTTCTTACTTCTTATCCCTAAGACAAGTTTTTCTGCCAAATAAAACATCAATTTCCAAAGAACTGAACTACCTTTAATATTGTATTTATGGCTTTCTTGATGCCTAAACTATCACACACACACACACACACACGCACACACACGCACAAAGAAGTCATATACCAATTAAAGAGTGTGTTTCACGGCACTTTTCAAGTTCATGCATGACTTTGGGTGCAATATTTAATTAGCAGCAATACAGCAAAAGATGACTGACTTTTAGAAACTAGAAACCCACATACAGGCAGAGTCTCCTTCCCCTCTAATTATCTTGTGTGTGTGTGTGTTTTTAATTAAATATCCCCGGGTTTCAGTGATCCTGCGGATGTTTGACACAATACCCGTTCATTAGAAATGCTTTATATTTATCACATCTCGAAGATGGACTTTTCAGCTCTTTCTTTCAGCCACATGTCTCAGATTAATATGCATTGTGAGAGGACTTATTTGACAGGTACAGAAGGGTTGAGTGGCAAGGAGAGAACATTATGAATCTCACTAGAATTAGGAAAAAGAGGTAGAGTGACTGCACCAAGTCATTGTCAGTAGTTCAGTTTGAATGAATACAGGTGCTATTATCTCACAAGCACATAAAAGGAGAGGGAGGTGAGATAAGAGAGCTGTATTTTCCACCTGTTGGCACATCGATGGGTTTATTCTAATCCCCATATCTCTCCATGCCTTTCATGAGAGCTTATTCATTTAGCTCCAGTGGGCCCACTGAACGTGGTTATTTGAAATGACTGTTAATGAGACAGCAATTCTCTCATTTTCAGGTTCATAACAACCCCAAGCCACAAAATATCACAGATATCCCATTTCTTTTTTTTTAAATTAATTTTCATTGGATTATAGTTGATTTACAATGTTGTGTTAGTTTCAGGTGTACAGCAAAGTGAATCAGTTATGCATATGCATGTATCCACTCTTTTTTAGGTTCTTTTCCCTCATAGGTCACTACAGAGTATTGAGTAGAGCTCCCCGTGCTATACAGCAGGTCCTTATTACTTATCTATTTTATATATAGTAGTGTGTATATGTCAGTCCCAATCTCCCAATTTAACCCTCCCCCTGCTTTCCCACTTGGTAACCAGAAGTTGGTTTTCTACACCTGTGACTCTATTTCTGTCTTGCAAATAAGTTCATTTGTACCCTTTTTTTAGATTCCACATATAAGCGATATCACGTGATATTTGTCTCTCTCTGACTTAACTTCACTCAGTATGACAATCTCTAGGTCTATCCATGTGGCTGCAGATGGCATTATTTCGTTCTTTTTTATGGCCAAGTAGTATTCCATTGTACATATGATGCCCATTTCATTCATACTGGACAGGTGGCAAACCATTTTTCCTTTGGGTCTGTGCTGTCCTTCTCACTTGATAGCTCCACCTGCCCCTGCTGTAGGCCTTCCTGGGTCACAGCATCATCACCATGTAGAGCAAAGAGTTTTAGAGGCTTCCAGCCAATCACCTCATGTGTGCTGTCATCCTCTGACCCCTTCTACCCGTAGACTCTGTGAAGGAGAAACCTCCTGAGTCCACTCCCCCGCTCACACCACCTTCCCACCGCTGCTTCTTTGGGTATCTTCGCTGTGCCCCGCTGTGTTCAGAGACCTTAGAGGAACGGTTGAGACAATACTGTAGGAGAGCCTCGGTCATCTACAGCCACCCAACACACTTACAAAATTTTATTTTCCTCCAAAACATTTTGCCATTGGTGCTTGCCAAAGAGAGGTGCTTTTTTTTTTTTGGTTTGGTTTTTTGAAAATGTCAAGGTAACAGAAAAGTTTATTGGGACAGGAAATGTGGTACATTTGGTCCTAGGAGAGGAGGAACATCAGCCACCTGCTATATATACTAGATCTACACCTTTATGATGAATTTGCTTTGATTTTAAAAGGTTGATGGAACTGAGAGCAGGCCACCCCAAAATGTGCCATATTGATTATTTTAAAGTTACTTAAGAAACAGCCAGTGCAAAGAGGACACTCTGACCCTCCCTTGTCTTCTTGAAGGCAGGAAATAAATCTCCCATGTGAAAGGTATCCTCCCCATACCGGGAGGTAGAAATATATCCTTATCACTAGAGACAGGGAATTCAGGGTTTAGAAGGCTGTATGAACAAACCTTGTTACTTCTTTACTAGTTTACTACCCCAAGCCCAACTTTGTCAATTCTTTACAAATTTATTATTTCTTTATTTAAAAGATATAAAAGCTGATAGCTTTGGTCACTTCTTTGGGTCTCATATCTTTGTATGTATAAAATTAAATTAAATTTGGTGTTCTCCTATTAACCTCTCTTTTAATACAGGGAGTGTCTCAGCCCAGAACCTAGAAAGGTAGAGGGGAAATTATTTTTCTTCCTCTACAGGGTCAGAGTTTCATCTTGATTTCCACCCAGCCCAATTTCTAGATCGTGGCCTCTACTATTAGTTTCCTTCATGCTCTGTTCTTTTCTCATTAAAAGAAAGTTATTTTTACATAAGTAAGGGCACGCCACAATCTACTTTTTGTCAGCATGCTAAGATAACAAACAAGAGGGGGCCAGAAAAAGAGGAGGCGGAAGTCTCCAATGAAACACTTCAAATGAGAAGGATTTCCTTTTGTCCCTCAAATTTTTGGTTTGTTAGACATTTTATCTGACCTGTGCACTGTGTATTGTGATATACGTGCATTGCGAATACAAAGATTGTCCTCAACGTAGAGGACAGATCCCGGACTTGTCCTTGACAAGATATGTTGAGGCCAGGTCTCCATGTTCCTCAGGGTCCCTGCTGCATAATTGTTACATTATCCGAAGGACACGAGGAGATCTCTGGAAGTGAAGGAGTTGTGTGTGTTCCGTGAGACATCAATTCATAAACATGGTTTGTTTGAACCTTTAATGGAAACACTCGTGTTCCAGTTGAAGGAACACAGACAGTCATTCTTCACTTCCTTGAATGTCACAAAAACCCACAGGACTGATGAACAAAGTTGAGTATCAGAAAACCCTCTGAGAGGGGGAAAGAGGGGAGTCACAGAAGGAGCAAGTACAAAGTTATCAAAAGAATAAATGATCCTACTTTGGAGAAGCAGAATGATCTGGAAGGGGAGCACGGGTACCTTTGGCTCACACTTATATGTTGATATTCTCCTTATTTTCTTCTCACTTAGCTCACTTTTAGGGGCTATATCATCCATTCCCATGGCTCCTCTGTAATTACTATCACACAGCCACTGTCTGAATTGGAGCAATGAGCAAGTGTTACGTATACGAGTCAGCAGACATCTGGTCCTGTCCAAAACGTCCAGAAGACATTGGTCTATACCAAAAAGTCTTTGATATTTGGTCCTGTCCTAAACGATTTGGCATGGACCAAATATGCTCATGGATGTTTTGGATAGGACCAATTTCAAGGATATTTTGGCATGGGCCAAATGTCTTAAGGACAGGAGATGGAAGCAGATTCGGCACTTGAATGATGGGTAAGGGGTAAGTCGCCAAGCGCTTGGAGAATCAACAATCATCAAAGGAAGCCATGGACAGCTTTCCTTAAACTAATATGTAAACGTTTCGATGAGATCTATTGCTATGTCAGCGATGACTTATCTTAAGAGTTAAAAGACAAATAATGCTGACTTGACCGTTTTATTTGTATTTTGAAAGTGAATAGGACACCCCCTAGTGACCACAAAATAGCCAACTGGTTTCTCTAGGTCAGTTAAGAGCCTTCCCATGATGGGAAAGAGGAAAGCCAACTGGAGGGTTGAGGAGACTGTTACAAAAAGATCCACCTGGGAAGAATGTATCCAGCAATGACAGGTTGTGTGACGATGATGTGAGATTGTCAAACACTTTTGTATCCTTGCCTTCAGTCTGGCTTATGTACCTTTCGAAGGAGCACATGGCTTGATAGGGAGGCAGCCTTGAAATCAACTGACAGAGCGGAGAAAACATTAAAAGCATCTGCAGCCACAGGACACTCTGCTACAGTGAGATTTGTTGTAGGACAGAAAAGACAGCTTTATAACAACATCTTATTGATATCGGCTTCCAGAGCATGGATAGGAAAAAAAAAAAAAAAAGAATGTATACGCTGACAGTAAGTGTTTGCAGCATGAGTTAGGGTCTTTGATGGAACAAACTGGGCTACCAATAAAGTAGTACAAGAGGGAAAATAAAGATGCTGCAGCAGTGAAGAACGATCATGGGGCCAATAGCATACCTTGGAGTGTTGCACCTCAGCTCCATTTTAGCAAGAGAATCACGGGCTTAGACCTCTGGTCTTCCCGTTTGAAGCATCAATAGATGTCTTGCCCAAGGGTGACTTTACAGAGATGGTATGATAATAACAGCTTAATGTGAGATAAAGATCTATCTGATGGCACAGGTGGAATTCTTAGAAACAAACACCACACTTAGATCCATGCTGATTATAGTAAGGTTATAATAATATCAGCTAAAAAATCAATTTCAAAGTTCCTGTCAAAAGTCATTGATTTGTTATTTTTGAGTATACAGACGGCTTTTCAGTTGAATTGCTTGATGTGTCTTAAGCCTCAAGTTCACAGATCTTGAAATATTGATTTTATCATTTTAAAATGGGGAAATTTTATAGAGCACCCATGAGTCAGTGGTCAAACTGCAGTTAAGTCAATGCAGGATATTTTTTCTAACACGTCACAATCACTGTTCAGAATAGCTTTGATTTGGTGCATTACTGTATATTTTTTTTTCGCCTCTAGGGACAGTGTGGATGCTAATTCAAATTTTTCAAGGCAGGAAATGAGGTGTCTGGTCTGGTAAAGAAAGTCATTCATCAGAGTTACAATTCTTCCTGGCTGGGGATGTAAACGGAAGCATCTAAACAGTCTAAGAAAGCTGATCTTATGACATCCCTGGAGAAGATGTCGTAGCGCTAACATAAACCATCATTACTCTCCACTTCCCACGACCTAAGTACTTCAAGGTTAGTGATAGATAAATAGGTTCTGTTTTTATGAAAAGATGTAAAACATGAACGTTTCTTTTGTTCTAATTCCTGATGATGCCTGTGTGTTTGGAGAGAGGGAAAGAGCCCCTTTAGGAAAACAAGCAGCATCGGATTCCAGTTCTTTCCTGGTTATTCTTGCACTGATTTGAAGGGTTTTTTTTTTTTTTTTTCTTTCTTAATGCAGTTATATCCCATTTGGACAGCTCTGAAGGGTGTTACTGGGTTTAATTTGTCACATCACACTTATTTCTAAATCTTGTGCGTTTCAAACAAAATAATTCTAGACGCTATAGGAGACAGAAAGAATTTTGAGACTCAATTACCTATCTTCAAGCAACTTGCCCTAGAGATAAAGAGAAAGTATATATCATTATTTTACCTCTTACTGGGGAGCTTTGACATAAAAAGATAACTAAAAATAAATGCAGCTTTTGTGCTCTGAAGCCAGACACCCCACTCTGTTCTTTAGTATCTGGGTGACCTTGGACTTGTGCTTTAGTCACCATAGCTATAAATGGTGTTAGCAGTACAATATATATCATAGGGTTTTGGTAAGTATTAAATTAGTAACTATACACGAAGTAATGAGAATGCAATCTTGAGGCGATGGACTCAGTAAAAATATACGAACAAGGAAGTGTAGGGGTGGTGAGTGCTGTGTTATCATAGCAGGATAAAGGAATAGCAAAGAGGCTGGGAGAGGACTTACCTGGGTCAGTTGGAGAAGGCCTCCCTGAGGAAGAATTATTTGGACTGAACCAGAGAGTAGAGGGCATTTCACCTCAGAATCTTCTTAAAATGTCACTCTGTGTAAAAGTGGAGTTACGGGTGGCTTATGAGATGGAGAAAGAAATCATTTGACTGTGGTTAAGTTGGTCCGGGGAGGCAGTGCTCTTGGTAAATCTTCATTAACTGAGTGATTGAAGGGTTAACTGATTAGTTCATTTATTGCATGAAACCTGGAGAACCAAATGGTGAATAAATATTTAGGGAAGAAAAGAATGAAGGGATGATGGATCATATTAGTGGTAATAATGATGTAAAATTTTGGAGGTAAGAAAATATGAGGGAGAAATCAGTACTCCGTTAATGTGGAAGACACACAAGATGACAAGTCAAGGATAAATGAGGTCTCAGGCCTGAATGACAAGTACACAGTAACAGGAAAACACCAAGGGGGACTTGCTTTGAGGGGAAAAAGATAAGGATACGCCTTTCACATAGATGTACGCACATCTGAAATGTGGATACATTTTGTGTTGCACAGTGTGATGGAAAACGTGTTTTGGACAGATTTGCCTCTAAAAAATAGGAGAAACTCAGAACTTAGGTGAGCATTAGAACCAAAATAGATAGTTTTATTTAACCAAAGAAGTGATTATTCATCTCTCTTCATTTCTTTCATCTTCATAGATGGGTTATCCATTATCGTGATTTTAAAAATGATTGTATTTAGCAAATATGGGTTGAGCTGCCGCTGGACACCAGGTTGAGATGAATAAAACACAGTTTCCACACCTCTGCTAGAGGGGATAAGGAGAAAGGGGAACCAGCAACACACACATGCATACACACACACACACACGCACAGGAATGGGTAGTTGATTAAAGGCGATCTGGGGAAATCTGATACAATGAGAGTAAAAATTTTCAAGAAGAGCTCTCTCAATCATTTAGCAAAATATTTCATGGAGAATAAAAGCTAAGAAACTGCCTTTAGATTTGTCAACTAGGAGATGATCATTGATCTTTGTAGAGGAAAATTCAGTGGAATACTGGAGAAAGAAGTCACAGTGCATCTTTTATCCCTTCATCCTTCATTCCCTTGGGTGTTCAAGAAAAGTCTTATCAGTTGGCAAAAAGACATGTTTGTTCTTTCTATAAATGCTGACAATAAATGACTAAGCCATATTCATAATCACTAAATTGTCAGAATCCACTTTAAAAAAAATGACAACTAAAAGCATTTAGAAGACAATCAGACAGTGAAAGGGTCACCGCCCCCCCAAATAAAGTATTGTCCCCAAAGCAAAACTTCTAAATGTATATAATAATGTGTAATTAAAGATATAAGACAATTGCATTTTCTGACATCTCATGCCAGTGGAGTTGCTACCTTGAAGGGTGTCTCCAAATGATAGAATGAGTAAATAAACATGGGAGCATTCTTTAAGGATAATTTATTTACTTTATCTTAAGAGACAAATTTGATAATAAATAAGAAAGAAAAGGACAAAGGTTTTGAAGGTCAAGTTAAGCATTTTTCTTTAACAAGGTTATTTTGACATTACTAAATGGATCAGCCACAGAACTTTGAGCAGCTCTATTAGATTAATGATAACATCAACGATACAAGCAAGCACAATTTGTTAAGCACCTTTCCTCCTCAAGACTTTAATTCTGCTTGGGATATAGAAAATGGAGATGGAAAGAAAGCCTGGTCTAACCCTGGTCACTATATATTTTTTCCCCTTTAAAAAAATTTTTTTTTAATTCAGTGAGAAGGAATCCATAGCAAAAAATAACTTTTCCAGACAGTACCACAAAAATCAATAATCAGTCTTGCCAGAAGAAACATTTTCAGTGATATTACAGATCAGACAGACTGTATTGATAATAAAAAACCATATGTCCAGTCTTTTATATACTCTGAAAGGAAGTGTCTTTATTATTGCATAAAGCCTCTTCACCTACTCATACCCTCAGCCAAAGATAATCTCTTCCTCCTTTCACTTGTTTAGAATTTTACATTTCAAGCAGAAAGTGAGAACTTCTGGTTAAACATGGAGGCTTGAGTACGTGAGGGCTTTTTCTCTGCTCCTTCCAGAAATCCCATTCAAATGAGAGTACCCTACCTACGAACGATTTCTGTTCCAAGAGCACATTTGTAAGTCCAATTTGTTCATAAGTCCAACAAAGTTAGCCTAGGTACCCAGCTAACACAATGGCTATAGAGTTCTGTACTATAATAGGTTTATAATACTTTTCACACAAATAATACACTAAAAAAAACACAAAAAATAAACATTTTAAATCTTCCAGTACCTTGAAAAGTACAGTAGTGCAGTACAACAGCTGGCACACAGGGGTTGGCATCAAGTGAACAGGCAAGAAGAGTTCCTGACTGGAGGAGGGAGAGCAGGTGGGAGATGGTAGAGTGGAAGGGTTGTCAGCAATAGGAGATGAAGGGCAAGCTGCAATTTCACTCACGCCTGACGCTGATGGCACAGGTTCTGGCTCCTTGCTAGGACCAGATGCACATTCATATCTTTGGAAGTTCACAACTTGAAGCTTCACATGTAGGGGGCTTACTGTAACGATAAACCCACAACACAAAGGGAAAGGGGAGGGAACTATCGGGGATAAAGAGATGTCAACAAAGGAATCATGCAGCAGGAGCTTGTAAAGGCTTATCTGTTGAGATTCTATATATCAAGGAAGGCTACAGTGAGGCGTGAGACTGAAAAGAAAGTCTACCTGAAAGTCCTCACGGGAAATATTTAAATACTTGGTCCCTTCCCAGAAACTGGTGGTTTATTTTGTGGAGAAATAGAATCAGAGGTTACCCCGATTTTAGCACATACGGCACAGATGAAAGGTGAGGGAGAGGGTATCATGCTTGAAAGTTACTGTGTGATGATACCTCCCCCCCCCACCAAATCTTCTTAATTCCACTTCACTGCAAGAATATCCTGTTTTGGCCAATATTCATAGGCAGGAGTTTGGAGCAGTCTTCCCTGGAAAAATTCAAAACAAGACATAAATAGTGACCTTTGGCGGTGCCTCAAAGAAACAGCTGGGTCCCCACCCAATATTGCTACAGGGAAGCCTACTGGTCCTTAAGACCTACCCACATATACAGAAAATTAGAGGATCAATCCAGGAGATCCATGCCTCCTGCATGTTGACCACTATCTCTGTTTTCGAAGGAACTAAATCTGGAGTATGGTGGTTCAAGAAAATTTTCTAGAAGATAACAATATTATTTTCCAGATCAAAAGAGCTTGCTCAAGTCCCAGTATAATGAATGATAAATTACTTAAAGCACTTCAACATGCAAATTTAGAAAGCAAGAGAAGAAAAACAATCCAAAAAGCTTTGAGAAAAAGAAATATATCAGATAACATCAAAAAGAATATTACTCAGTCATAAACAGAAAACAATTGAGTTATTTGTAGTGAGGTGGATGGATCTAGAGTCTCTCATACAGAGTGACGTAAGTCAGAAAGAGAAAAATAAATACCGTACGCTAACATATATATATATATGGAATCTAAAAAAACAAAAATGGTTCTGAAGAACCTAGGGGCAGGACAGGAATAAAGACGCAAACGTAGAGAATGGACTTGAGGACACAGGGAGGGGGAAGGGGAAGCTGGGACGAAGTGAGAGAGTGGCATGGACATGTATACACTACCAAATGTAAAACAGATAGCTAGTGGGAAGCAGCCGCATAGCTTCGCGCTTTGTGACCACCTAGAGGGGTGGGATAGGGAGGGTGGGAGGGAGACGCAAGAGGGAGGGGATATGGGATATATGTATATGTATAGCTGATTCATTTTGTTGTACAACAGAAACTAACACCGTATTGGGAAGCATTTATACTCCAATAAAGATCTATTTAAAAAATTTTTAAAGCATCAAATGGTATAAAGCATTGGATGTCTCAGCCACACACTAAAATCTAGAAGATGATAAAGCAATTTCTTCAAAATTCTGAGGGTGAATGGTTTTCAAACTGTGATTGTACATGCTGCCAAATTGTCAATTAAGCGTGAGAGCAGAATCATTCACTTTCTTATATCCAAGGGTGAAAGCCATCTCTCCCTTCCTACGTTTTTCACGGCACTATGGGTGTGTGCTGCCAAAACAAGAGAGTAAATGATGCAAAAGGAGGACGACACTGAACTCAGTAAGTAGGGGATGCAACAGAGGGTGAGGGCGAAGTCCCAGGAGAAGAGCTCTGTGTCAGGCTTTAGCATGAGTCCAACAGGGAGCAAGGGGAGAGAATTATCTGGAAGGGGTTTCCTGGAAAATTGTAGAACTGTTGCAATACCTGAGGTGTTTTAGTGTTCAGAGAGGGTGTATTAGTTTGCTCGGGCTGGCACAACAAAGCACCGAAGATTGGATGGCTGAAACAAAACAGAGACATATTTTCTTAAAATTATGGAAGCTGGGAGTCTAAGATCAAGTTGTTGGCAGGGTTGGTTTCTCCGCAGGCCTCTGTCTTTGGCTCGCAAGCGGCCGCCCTCTTGCTGCCTCTTCACAAGGTCATCTCTCCGTGCATCTGTGCCCCTCATGTCTCTCTTCTTATAAGGACACCAGTCATATTATATTAGGGTCCCATCCTAATGGCTTCGTTTTAACTCAATCACCTCTGTAAAGATCTTATCTCCAAAGATGATTACATTCCGAGGTGCTGGAGTTTGGGATTTCAACATATAAATTGTAGAAGAACACAACTCAGCCCATAAAAGAAGGGTCATAATTCCACTGGGAAATGTGGAAATGAAATGTAATCAAGGTATAATATATCAACCAGCTACAATAAGATAAAACCTGAATATCAACTGAACCAACACTGTCATAGAACCATAATGAGGAAACAGATGAGAACAGGGAAAGAGAAAGTTTGTAGAAGATTATCACAGGGAAGGAGGGTTGGATCACGGGAATATTGTTGTTTTGTACTTAGCCTTGCAGTACTATTTGATTATTAAATTCTGCAAATATATTTTATTGACAAACACTTTTCAATATTTTTGAAATGAAGTGGTGTTATTAAAAAGGGAAGATAGTTATTTGTAGAAACACTTTAGCTTTACTGTTAGATCATCGGGTTCTTTAGTGCAGGTTCCACGTCTTAGTCATTAGCATCTCACTTGTATTCTTCACATACGACATAGCAAACCCATGAGTAGAACATGCTATCACTCAAGAAAAGTTTCTGGAAATAAAGAATATAATACTTTATTTCTCATAATACCTAGCACCCGATTAATAGCGAATCATTATAAATGGAATATATATGATAAATATTGGCTAAATGAACAAATTAATCAGAAAGTAGAGTAAGAATTGATACAGTTTTAGTCAATCTCAAATAGAAAATAATCCAGTGAACGAAAGAGTAAGTTGGAGAGAAGGAGGAGAGAGAGAAAGGTAGAGAGAGAGAAGGAGAGAAGGAAAGACAAATCTGTGAGTTTATTTAACAATTATACAAGTAACCTCGTGCTACAGACTGAATGCTTGTGTCCCTCCAAAATTACATGTTGAAACCTAATCCCTGCAGTGTGATGATATTTGGAGGTATAACTTTGGGGAGGTGATTAAATCATGAGGGTAGAGCCCTTGTGAATGGGATTAAAAAAGAGACCCCAGAGAGCTGCTTTGCCCCTCTCAACATGTGAGGACACAGCAAGAAGATGGCCATCTACAAACCAAGAATCAGACTTTCATCAGACACAGAATCAACAAACATCTTGATCTTGAATTTCCCAGCCTCCAGAACTGTGAAAAATAAATATTTGTTGTTTATCATCCACCTCATAAAAGGCCTTTTGTTATAGCAGCCCCAAATAAACTGAAACTGATGGACAATTCAGCCTTCACCAACCTAAACCAATTTTCCATCCTTTGCCGTTTTGGTGCGCCTTTTCAGATCACTTCTCTAAGAAATCAGAAGTCCCCTTTGGCTAATAATGCCAAAATGGTCTTAAGAATATTTTTAATAATTTCATATTGATATGTATAGAAATATCAAACCACTATGTTGTGTAACAGGAACTAACATAGTGTCGTAGGTCAACTATACTTCAAAGGCAAACAGACAAACTCATAGAAAAAGAGATCAGATTTGTAGATCAGAGGCAGGAGGTCGGAGAAGAAGGAATTGGATGAAAACAATCAAAAGGTACAAACTTGGTTATAAGATAAATAAGTATTAGCGATACAATGTACACCATGACAAATAGAATTAACGCTGCTCTAAGTTATATATGAAAGCTGTTGAGAGTAATTTCTCATCACAAGGACATTTTTTTCTATTTCTTTAATTTTGTTTCTGTATGAGGTGATGGATGTTCACTAAACTTACTGTGATAATCATTTCATGATGTATGCAAGTCAGATCATTATGCTGGAAACCTTAAACTTACAGAATGCTGTATGTCAATTATATCTCAATAAAACTGGAAGAAAAAAACAAATATTTTAAAAGCAATTTTCAACTAGATATAAAATAGATAAATCCATTTCTGGTTGCTCCTTCACCATATTCCTGCCTAGAGAAACTAAAACAATTGTACCATGTCAACCTGAGAACGCTTAATGCTGTCCTTTAGAAAAAATCTAAATAATTAGGCTGCTCTTCATGAGAGGGCAGTGGAGGTGGAGATGGACTTGGAAAGTATTCATGAGCTGAAGATGGTTACTTTGTGGCTGTGGAATAAAAGCCACTGGGTAACTAGTAAAGCAGCAAAATGTAGACTGAAGACACTAGTCTTAATACTTGAAGGAAGGAAGGAAGAAAGGAAGAAGGGAGGGAGGAAGAAGACAGAACAGAATCTTGGCAATGAAGGAAATATCTAATAATTTGAACAGAGTACAAGTCAGAGTTAGACTAGCAACATGAGGATGGCCTTGTAGTGAGAACAGAACATTTTCCTCAAGACCAGGAAGGCGGTGGCTCTAGCAATGGAGCAGGACGGGTGGCAAAACCTGGTAAACAGGCAGAATTTATCATCACAAAGTTGAACTGCAAACTTCCCTCTTGTTTTGAGATGGTAGCTTCTAAATTCATTTGTATTTTGAAGGAAAAGATTTTTAAACCCTCCTTTTGTAGAGAAGTGTTGAAAATTGGAAAGACCATATTATCCATCAAATTGTGGAATACATCTTATTAATCAAAATATACTTAAAAATAAAAACAGTATATTAGAGAAAATGCAAGTTTCTCATAACATAGAATGGTGGCATCTCAAAACTATGGAACTAAAGTCATTCTCTAATAGTTGGTGTCAAATTAGTTTTTACCATTATGTTATTAGCCTAAGTGTTCCAATTCATCTACAAAATGAAGGGATATTTTCCCCCATGTAACATCAAGTCAATCTTCTTTCTGTAAATTGATTATACAACTGGAAATGATTAAGCAGTGATCTCACCACAGCTTAAATCTATTCCAAAATATGGTATACATGAACATTAGAAGATTGACATATTCATTAAAATGAGGACCATTAATTCCTTAATATTTATTTAAATAGGAAAAAATAGTGGTACAAATGCAGGTTCGTTCAAATAGGAAATTATGTCTAAAAAGGCAATACGTATTCTTTGTGGAGATATCAGACCAAGGATTCAGACTAAAAGACAATTTATTTTCTTTGTCATAAATTACAAAATGTGCATTCTTTAGCAGATACTAATTGTACCAATGGGATTTGTCCAAACTACTCTCATCTGAGATGTGGTTAGTTCTCACTGCGTCAGCACATGTATTCTTTCTCTGAGACTTAACTAGAAAGGCATATAATAAACTTTATTTCCAGCCTTACATGAAAAAAAGGTAATAATATGTGAGATGATTAGCTTTGTCGGGATCTATCAAAGACAGACTATGTTACACGATACTATCTAAACAGTGTGGGCAGGTGCTACGCGGTTGAGAAAATAATTTAAACGCGCATGAAACAATTTAAGGGTAAGACAGCAGATGATGATAGAATGCCATTTTGGGTAGTATATGTTGACAATTAGGGAACAAGAAAGCACTCAATAAGTTATCAACTGTACAATAAATACAAAAACATTTAAAACGAGTTAGAGTAGGGAGAGAGAAAGGAAAGTAAGTTTTCGTGTTCAAGGTTTAATGAACCTTGTTAAGAAAACCCAAGGAAGCTCTCTGCTCACCAACCTCTGTCTATTTATCTGGGACCATACAGCCTTTAACAATACGAATGACCCCATAGATTTACATCCCATTTTACACCTTTCAAAGAACTTTCATACGTGAGTGATAGGTCAGGGCGTGTATTCTTATCACTACTGTCCAAATAGAGGAAGAAGATGCATAACATAAGGTGACTTTATTAACACGAAAGCAAAGTGTAAGGCTTTCTAGATTCTAGCCATGCCTTGACACTTCCATATCAAGATGGGTGACCTAATGAGAGGGCATGAGTGCAAAAGAGAAAGGAAGAAGGCGACAAAGAAGATGATTTTACGGCATCCAATTGTCAAATGGACTCCTGGGGTAATGGTTAAAATCATTTTTTTAACTTTTTATTTTACATTGGAGTATAGTTGATTAACAATGTTGTGTTAGTTTCAGGTGTCCAGGAAAGTGATTCAGTTATACATATACATGTATCTATTCTTTTTTAAATTATTTTCCCATTTAGGTTGTTACATAATATTGAGCAGAGTTCCCTGTGCTATACAGTAGGTCTTTGCTGGTTATTCATTTTAAATATAGCAGTGTGAAAGAGAAAAAGAAATACCGTATGCTAACACATATATATGGAATTTTAAAAAGCAGTACTGATGAACCTAGTGACAGGGCTGGAATAAAGACGCAGACGTAGAGAACAGGCTTGAGGGCACAGCGGGGAAAGGGGAAGCTGGGACAAAGTGAGAGAGTAGCATTGACATATATACACTACCAAATGTAAAATAGATAGCTAGTGGGAAGCAGCCGCATAGCACAGGGAGATCAGCTCTGTGCTTTGTGACCACCTAGAGGGGTGGGATACGGAGGGTGGGAGGGAGGCTCAAGAGGGAGGAGATATGGGGATATATGTATACATATGGCTGATTCACTTTGTTATACAGCAGAGACTAACACAACATTGTAAACCATTTATACTCCAATAAAGATGTGAAAATAAATAAATAAATATAGCAGTGTGTACATGTCAATCCCAAACTCCCTAACTATCCCTTTCCCCCAGTAACCATAAGTTCGTTCTCTAAGTCCGTGACCCTGAGTCTGTTTCGGTTTTGTAAATAAGTTCATTTGTATCATTTCTTTTTCTCTTTCTCTGTCTGACTTTCTTCACTCAGTATGACAATCTCTAGGTACATCCATGTTGCTGCAAATGGCATTATTTCGTTCTTTTTAATGGCTGAGTAATATTCCATTGTATATATGTACCACATCTTCTTTATCCATTCCTCTGTTGATGGACATTTAGGTTGCTTCCACGTCCTGGCTATTGTAAACAGTGCTGCAATGAACACTGGGGTGCATGTGTCCTTTCAGACCATGTTTTTCTCTAGATATATGCCCAGGGGTGGAATAGCAGGATCATATGGTAGCTCTATTTTTAGTTTTTTAAGGAACTTCCATGCTGTTCTCCATAGTGGCTGCACCAATTTACATTTTGAAGAGATTATCCAGCATTTGTTTTGCTGAATTACAAGGAAGGGAGACAGAGAAAGGGCCATGTGGTCAGTTATTACTGGGGAGCTTCCCTTCTGGTTCAGTGAAAGTGGCCTGTTTTAAATGCCATGCTTTTTTCCTCGGCAGGTACCCTTCTGTGTAGAGTAGATAGGGAGCCCCTTACCTACCCACCACCCCCCTCCACTGCATGTGTAAAATGAAGGGAAAAGTTGTAAACAAAAATCGTCATTTGAGGTGTTAACTTGCTTGCATTTATAGTGAAAATATAAAAAGTCAGTTGCCACTTAGGGAAAGGTCCAACTGCATGGAGAAAAATGTATGGTGGATATACTTCACAGAGCAGTCACACACGAGTAGATTGAGCCCTCTAGACCAGACTTCTGTCCTAAGTAAAACTGTGAAGTAATTTGCATTCATCCTCTTTGTAGGAGAAGAGCACACAAACTCAGAGGGGGAAGAGTTCCTTTGTAAATGAATAAAATCCCCATTCCAAGAGAGACATGCATTTTAAAAATTTAGTCAATGTGGTGGGCTTCTGGGCATCTTCCCTGCCTTAAATTGTCTTGTGTACCCTTCCTTCTACATTCCATTTGCTGCCAAACAGGGTAAATCCATAAAGAATGCAGATCTGCTAGGAAGAATACACTACAGTTCTCTCTCATGTAGCTTTATTGGATCTGTGGACTCCAATGAGAGATGAAATGCATTGTTTTCCATTAGTAAAAGTCATCAAAAATGACTTGAAGATGCACTGGGAACGAATATCCGTGGTAAGAAAATAGCATGTTGATTAGGTCACTTTCTGACCACAACTAAGTTTTTTTAGGAGAAGGGAAAGCCTGGGAAACTCAAGAAAACAACTAGAGGTGACAGAATCCACTCATTAGAATACAGAGCATGTCATTTCAGCACTGTTTACTGCACTCCACAGTGGTAATGCTTTTCCTTCCACTGAATAGATCCATCTCCGGAGCCCTCTTGGAACTGTCAATATAGTCATTATCAATTATGTAATGCGCGGGGGGAGCGAAGATTAATAATTCAGGGCTAAGACATCACCACGATTTATAATCTTGCATGTAACTGTCTACAGCTAGCATTGGGAGCCTGTCATTAACAGGCATTAACTTGAGAAAGTTAGAGTTCTGTATCGATCACCAAACACGTATAGTTTATTGTGAAGTGATGCCTTAATTTATATTCCAATCAAGCCTCTAGGTGAATATCATTTGCATACGGAAGACTGCATCCTGAAGCCATCTGGTCCCACAACATGACAGCAGCTGCGGGTAAGCATCCTCTCTAAATAAGCGTATTAGTTGCAGTAGGAAAAGATTGAACCCAACCCACTTATGCATATGGCATATTGTTAAGGCACAATTACTACCCAAAGAGATAAAGTGTCGATTTGTCTTGAATATGAAGAACTTGGGCTAGTCAATGACCTGATGGATGAACTGAAGGGAGTATTACTTCTCCACATTTTCTATCTCTGGATAGGTGAACTGCCTCTCTGCTCTTTTGCTGTCCCTACCTCTCTAGAAATTTGCCTCCCTTAATTCTTCTAATACAAGTAGAAGAACGTTATTAACTTGGCCCAATTCCTGAGTTTCTGCAAGTGAATATGAGAGGATTACGACCCTCTCCCTGGGAGAATTAGACGTGAGTGTGCATTAACTCAGTTAATCAGACTGCCAGCACCAACTTTTGGAGAAAGCATCTGAGAGACCCGAGCTGAATTTCAGAGAAAGCAAAAGACCTTTTTGTTACAAACACTGCCTAATAGTAAGTTAGGCAGAAACCTCACAGCATGGCGGTACCAATGGGTTAACAGTGGTTTTCAAAACTTAGCTGCATATTATAATTATCTGGGGAGATTTTATATAAAATACTGATGTCTGAGCCTCATCTGGAGATTCTAATTTAATTGGTCTGAGATGGAGAATCAGGCAGTGGAAATGTTAGCTTTTTAAGTCCCCTAAGTGACTCCAGTGTGCAACCAATTTTAAGAAGCACTGGTTGTAGAGTGTTCAAGTATAAATGTGTAAATTTAAGATAGAAAGAATGTAGCGCAATGAAATGGCTAAGATTTGGTATAAACATAAATGTATGGGAAAAATTAAGCAGCAGTTAGGAAATTAGTATATAACACAGAAGTATGGGTGCAAAATGTTGGATTGCCTGGTTGACAATGTTGTCTTGGCTGGTTGACAGAAGAGTCTTAGAGGGGAAGTAGTGGTATAAGAAAACACCAGCGTGCTTCCTCTATGTGTACCATACTTTGACACCCAGCAGCTAAGGTGAGTGATGGACAGGGACTGAATTAGTGGATGTTAGACGTGCCCTTCCTGGCTATGAAACATAGGGAGAGGTATAGGATAAATTGGATTTTGCCACTTTGAGGTTAGAACTGGAAAAATCATTCCTCTAGAAGTTGGTGGATGTCTAATGCATGTTTCATAGGGGCAGTTGAGGAAATGTTCACTGCGTCCCATTCAACTTTTATCTGTGCACTCAGACCTGGATGTAAACAAAAAAGAGAGGATGATATTAGGAGAGCCTGTACCCAGGTACACTGCAATTCAATAAAGGGAGATTAAAAGAGTGTTTTTAAAGGCTTAAAACCTCAGACATAAGCATCTGACAAAGAGCATTCAAGGCAAAGAACGATAGATTAGAGAGGTAGCTTTGATAAGTTTTCATGCTGAGAAAACAAGGAGAATAAGGAAATAAAGCATCTAGAAGGAGCCCCAAAACCTCTCTGCTTATGCATTATTAATAACTAAAGAGGAATAAAAAATAACGAATCTTGACAAATAGAATGATGACAGCTTTAATGTTTCTGTGCTAGTCAAGGATGAATGAAGAATATGTATCTTCTATATACAAAGACGTGTAAGTTTAGATAAAATTGTATTATGCAAGGATCTACTCTAGATCTAAATGGAGTCTAGTTTAAATGTTAGTAAACAATTCTAGGTGGATTTCAGGATGCATCTGAGCACTATCTGTGGTTTAGGGGTTAGTATCATACAGAATTGTTCCCAAATATGATTCTTGAGATGGCCAGTCTGATGGAACCTACCAGAACGTTGAATTTTTCACCTTCCAACCCCATGTTCAGTCACAGAGAACTTTCGGCACTTGCTGAGCCATTGGAAGCAAACAGCAAACTTTTCTTCACCTCCTCCTTTTGTGATAGTAGTCATGTGTTCTTTTAATCCAGAGCCTGTGGAGCCTTCTTATCTGGGGGAAAATGTAATGGAAGAAGAGAAAAGACATGACAACATGACCCCATCAAATAAGCATTGGCCATCACTTCTTGCAATTCGATTAAAGAAATCTCCGGGCACCTCAAAGCAATTTATAGAAAAACACATTCCTATTTACCTGGGGAAAAGTGACTCAGGTTACAACTCCCAGTTTCTAGTTTTACTGCCTTAAATTTGATTAATGGGGCATATTGCTTGGTATTAAGCTGCATGAGGCTAGGTGTAATGAGATGTGGTATTGACAAGGGCTTTGCGATGTTGGCTGGACCGTTCAGAGGAGAGCACTTGTCTGAAAGGAAATGTACTTGGTTTAAATTCCCTTCTAATCCCTTCCCCTTGAATTGGACATGTATATTCTTAAGATCTAGTTCCCTTTTGTGAGTACCTTCATTTGTCTTCATTCTCAAACAACATTCTAAGTGGTCACCAATCCATCAGTCCAAGAAGAGAAGATCTCCATCTGGATTCTGCTACCATTTTGAAAAGCTTCCTTTGAGATCTTAGACTTTGTTTTACACAACACCATCCAAACCTTAGCATTCCCACACCCAACAAAAGTATAGCTAATAGTTATTGGACATATTATGTTATCAGACAAAAATTAAGTTCCTATGTTCATCCTCTTCTTTTATGCTCATGAGACCCCTCAGATAGGGTACGATAAGTATTTCTATTACACAAATGATAAAATGGAGTCCTGAGAAGTTAAATTATCTTGCCCGTGGTCACACAGCTATTGAACAATAGAGAGTGGCTTTCAATTTTTTTCATTCGACACATATTGTTCAAGACCTACTATGTTCCAAAAAGTACTGTATTAGGAGTAAAAAGTACAGAGGTGAGAAGAAATATGGAGGTATCCTCATGGAGATTGTGTTATAGTGGGAGAGAAGGACATAGGGAAAAAGGTAAACACAGACAAAATATTGACAAATTGTGATGTCCTGAGATACAGAATAAGGGGAAGGCTTTCTCCAGAGAAGGTGGTCAGGAAAGGCTTTTCTACAGAGATAACATGTAACTGAGCCCCGAAGGATAGCCAGCCAGCTATGGAATGAGGGGGAAGGGGTAGAAGTAGAACTGGAACGGAGGGAGAACGTGCCCTGAGCCTTGTTCTTGTTCATTGTCGTACACCATGTACTCTCTGACCTCCTTCAGAATAACCTGTGGCATTCATTTTTCTCAACTCATTCTAACCAATCTCCCACCCCATCCTACATTTAAATGTTGCTCTGTCTTCTTCTGACCGCATTTTATTTCTCTTCAGTTGAAGGGAAAGTGGTGTCACTTGTTACTTTTCAGTTTGTCTTTCCAGGGGGTCGACTTAAGCTCACATCCTGTGACTCCCCCGGGACCTTGCTCCTTTGCCTGCTTTTATCATCTATATCTTCATACTCTCCTTTTCTCTTGATTCCTTTGTTGCAACGTACAAACATGCACAACTTTCTCATGCCTCAAAGTAGCTCTCAAACATGCATCTTCCCTCTAGCTACTATCCTTGAAAATAATGATCTATAATCCCTTTCTCTCCTTTCCCAGTTCTCATTTATTCCATGGACCCCTATGAACTAGCTTAGCCTCCTTTACTCCATGGAGCAAAAGAAGCAGTTGAATGAAGAGAACAGACTTTGGATTCAAACAGAAATGGATTAGAGACCCACGTCCCAATCTTTAGCTGTGTGACCTTGGGAAAGACACTTAACATCTCTAAACTTGAGTGTATACATCTATAAAATAGGGACAGTGATAAAAATACCTGCTTCTCGGGTTATAGGAAGTATTAAAAGAGACAGTATATACAGAGCACAGCACAGAGCTTCATAAAAATGGGAGTACTACGACATTACTTAAATCATTACTTAAACTCTATTAGCAAAAGGCAATAGCGACCTGCTGATTTTCAAATCCAATGGGATGTTTTCAGACCTGGTCTTATTATAACTTCCTTTGGATGTTTCACATTACTGAACACTCCTCTCATCTTAAAATCCTCCTTAGAATGCCTTGACCTCCATAGTACCACTTTACCCTGGTTGTCATTCTCTTTATCTCAGTGTCATTCTCATCCCATCACTATTCCTCCTCGGTAGCTGTGCTGAATCTTCTTCCTCTACTTCCTCTTGTTCCCTTGGGACACTTCTTTGTTATTCTAGGCCTCCCGCTGGTCATTCACACGTTGCCATCTATATGTGAGAGACTCTCAAAACTAACTTCTACTGATGGTTGTTCCATGAGCTCTAGATGCATTGAATAAGTACTCAACTGTTGACAGCGGTTCTTTGCCTCCATGTGTCATAGAAGCTTCTGTGTCAATGCTGAGACAACTCTTTGTCTTCCTTTGGTTCCCTACCTCATTTTACATTACCAAAATCTGCCTGATTTTTCAAGGAAGAATGTTGGCACTATCTTAGGCTGCTTGTCTAACAAATCCGGGACACATACCGAATCTCTTGCCTTCAAACCCAGTACGCTTTGACTCGGTGTGCTGAGATTAGCAGCAAACGGCATGTTCTTTAGCCAAGTAAATAATAGGTTAATATTATTCCCCTGTGATAGTTGATTTTATGTGTCAACTTGGCTAGATCACGGTAGTCAGTTTTTGGTCAAACACCAATCTAGATGTTGCTGTGAAGTCATTTTTTAGATGTGATTAACGTTTAAATCAGTAGTTTTGAGTCAAATCAATGACCCGCCATAGAGTGAGTAGACTTCCTCCAATCAGTTGAAGGCCTTAAGAGAAAACCACTGCGGTTCCCCAAGGGAAAAAGAATTCTGCCTTCAGACTCAAGTTGCAAAAGCCACTCTTCGCTGGATCTCCTGCCCGCCCCGAAGATCTCAAATGCATGAGCTCCCACAATGACATAAGCCAACCCCTTAAAATAAATCAGCTCCTCTCTTTCCCTCTTTCTCTCATTGGTAATGTTTCTCTGGGGAACCCTGACCAATGCATATGCCCTATATGTTTTTCCTCTATCATTAGAAACACATCAGTAGCACTCTGCCACTTTAACTTTCCTTTTGCACGTTTGTATTATTTATTTTTGCATAAACAGGTGTTTCATGTGCAATGGGTAACCTACTCTCTTCAGATAAATGGTCTCAGTAGGCTCTTCAGTCTCGAGAAGAGAAAGCATCTTTCCTCTTTCCTCTCTTCCACTCACGTCTTTTCTTCATCAGCTTCCCACTGCACTAGCCCCGCCCCAATCTCATCCAGCTCATAAACAAATGTCAACCATCTCACCCACCCGAGTGGGTGGCAAGGATTTGCGATCCAAGTATTTCGGGCTTCTTGGGTCAGAAAACAAATTCAATTGCTATCTCGAGATCCAGGTGGTAGGAAAACTTAAAAACTAATAAATCGCAGTTCTGTGTCTTTTTTTCCTTCTCATACTTCGACTTGATATTAATTGATTAATAAATTGATTAATTTGCCCTCTATCATTGTTCTCCAGTTATAAACTGATGACTGCAAAAGCTTTGCACGTCGCCAGCAATTCAGCTTCTCAGAAACAAAGGACAAAAATCTGATTTGGAGAGAAATCTCTAAGGGATTAATTAACTCAGCAAAGATATTACAGCACTGGGTAAATGGATGATAGACAGAAGGTTGGGTTCATTCCTTATGTGCCACTGGCTAAAAAAACGCAGTTAATCTAGTATATTAAGCAAATATTTAGGACATAAAAAGAAGACAAAACTGTTTTGTTTGTTCACTTGTTTTGCCAACCAAAAGTTCAGCTTCTGTTTCTTCTTCCCTCTGAAAAAAGGTAATATCTAAGAAGAGCTCTAAAAAGAGTGGGTTCGTGTTCCTGTTAAGTTTCGTGTCTTAACATGACATTCATTGATTCTACTCACACTTGCTGCATTGCCAGAACTTTTAACACATGTGCTTTGGTCTTCTAGTTTCTGGTTTCTGAGGATTATGGTATTTTCCTAGGTTAGCCAGCCTTCTATCTTGGACAAAGCTCTATGACTATTTACTCAAGTAACCTACCTCTGGAGTTGTTAATGCTTCCCCATATTTCCTGCCATGCTCCTCTGAATGTCTGGATTGTGGAAATTAATATTCAAAAGGGAGTAGAAGAAATTTTATATAAAAAGGTAAATAATATGTCTAGGGAGAGGAATGAAAATTTGGTCTCAGAGAGGCCATCTCTTCTTTCTATTTTCTCTATTGATGTGTTATTTTTAAAAGAAGGTACCTTTAGTTACCTATCATTTGATAATGGTAAATATTTTCTTTTACCTCCCTATTTCCTTCTTTCGACAATATTTTTTACAGTCTACAAGGTATCAATGTAAAAATATAAAAATAAAATGAAACGTTAACATTTCTGAAAAACCCAATGATTGAGTGGAATGTCCATTTCTGTCATGCATATATTGGCATGAAGGCTTGTTTTAGACAGAAGGTTCATTTGTTTGTACTTGAGAAGTATCACTCTAACTTGAAAATATATAATATGCATTATATCTGTGTGAATAATATGCATCATTTAAAGGAAACAGAACGAGTAAACGTGTAGATCTCCCTTAAAAATCTACCTGAGATGATCTAGAAGTGGTTTAGTCTAAAGCCAGAGGAATGGATGAAATAACCTTTTAATCCACCCTCCTTGTTCTAGAATTGTAAGACAGAAGAAAATATATTCTGATCACAGAAATGGCATTTTCTTGAGTAGAATACTTGCCAAAGGGAAGAAAGACATGTCTTGATGTTGTTGCAATAAAATTACCATGTTTTGCTCTAACTTTAAAATCCTAAAGTATATTTCATTAAAATTATGCTTTAATTATTCATTAGACATAATAAACTTAACATTTCAATAATTAACTGCTCTAGCAAGAGGAGAGAAAAATCCAATGTGTTTATCTCCACCCTTTAAAATACCTAATTGTTACTGCCACCTTCCACCTCTACTTCAGAATGTCCCAGTGACTAGAAAATATCAGAAATCACTTAAAAGCTAATTTCAAGATGAAGATTTCTCCTTTCCTTTAACTTGCCCCTTGAAGGCCAGCAAAAATTGTATTTCTATTCATTCTCTCTGTCTCTGTGTCTCTCTGTCTCCCTCTCTCCTTCCCTCCCTCTTCCCCTCCATCTCTATCCCTCCCTCTTGCTCGCTCCCCACAGAGTATAAAGGGCTTTGGAAGATTCAAGAAAGATTAAATAGTATGATGGGGAAGGGATAAATTGGGAGATTGGGATTGACATATACACACTACTATATATAAAACAGATAACTAATAAGGGCCTGCTGTATAGCATAGGAAACTCTACTCAATACTCTGTAATGACCTATATGGGAAAAGAATCTAAAAAAGAGTGGATATATGTACATATATAACTGATTCACTTTGCTGTACACCTGAAACTAACACAACATTGTAAATCAACTATACTCCAATAAAAATGAATTTTATAAATAAATAGATAATATAAAACATGGGTATGTTTTCTTAATAGTTTTTTTTTACAGTAGATCCTTGTCAGTTACCTATTTTAAATATAACAGTGTGTACATGTCAATCCCAAACTTCCAGTCCTAACAGTTTGATATACATAAAAACTTGGAAAATTGCTACACATACATACACACACGCACACGCACACACACAGTTTATGTTATCAAGTCATGGTAACTCAACACCTAAAAAAAGTTCCCAGAGCCAATAAAAAGCTGTTTTTAATAATATAAGAAGTTTCCTGTGTATTTCTGTAGCTCACCGGCCTTCAACTGGAGCTCTCCACAGTAAATACGATTCAAAAGCTCAATCATTAATTCTATTTAGGTTTAATGTGTCATAAAGCTAAGGAAAGCAGGGCCATTTTACTCTCTGCTGAGGCACGAAAAGTGTATTAACTATTCTAGCCAGTGCTGTGAATGATTTATTAATTCAATTTTGGAAAGTGAGACTGTCAGATCATATACGCACATATTATAAACAAACGATCTCTCTGGAGATTCTTATTCCTTCTCTTAGCTAAATGATTGACAATGCACTTCACCGATAAGCTCTCTCTCTCTCTCCCTCTCCCTCTAAACTCCCAAACACACACACACACACACACACACGTGAGCACACACACACAACTCAAATAATCTAGGTATGGCCTCTAATGTCCTCTCATACTTGAGACAGTACAACCAACTCTAAATATGAATTTAAAGCACCTGGAATGAAATGAAGAAAATTTTCCAAACTCAGACCTGAAAATTCCTGAGCCAACTGTGATGCAGTGAAAAGAACAATAGTGGGGACTCCAGTGAGCTGGATTCTACACTAGGATCTTCCAGGAAGCACGAATGACCTTGAGCAAGTCACTTCATCTGTGTCCTTATATACAAAGGGGAGGACTAAGTGAGCCCTACCATCTCTAACTCTGTGTGAATCTCTGTGGTGACATGAGTGGAACACGACGACCTAATGAGAGTCTAGAATCAACCCAGCAGGATGTGTGATTCTCCTCCATACACATTGACATAGTAACTGACAGATCTCAATGCTCAATCCATTCCTTCCGAGTAAATACACCATGGGGAAAATGCATATTATCTAACCTTAGAATCCCAATACGGGGGCAACATCAGAAAGAGTGTGTGTGTGTGTGTGTGTGTGTGTGTGTCCTTTAGGTTAAATCCACTAACCTCCCAGCATCAATTTTTTTTTTTGCTGTACGCAGGCCTCACTGCCGCGGCATCCCCCACTGCGGAGCACAGGCTCCGGACGCGCAGGCCCAGCGGCCATGGCTTACGGGCCCAGCCGCTCCGCGGCACGTGGGATCTTCCCAGACAGGGGCACGAACCCACGTCCCCTGCATCGGCAGGCGGACTCCCAACCACTGCGCCACCAGGGAAGCCCCCAGCATCAATTTTTAACCAAGGCTCTTCAATCATAGAATACCACTAGTGTTGTAGGAGTCTGAGACCATTTTTATTACCACTTTCTGTAGTAGGACTTTCAATCCCTTCAATTCCTTTTTTACATACAGAGAAGCTTAGTTTTATTCCCATGGGAACTCTGAGAATTAAAATACAGAGATTATTTTAATCATGTGATAGTGATTCATTTCCTAAGATATTCAATATGTGATAAATATGGGTGAAATCAAGGGATAATTTTCAAGATCAGAGAGCTGTTTGTAACTTTGCCTCATGTAGAAAGTACACTCACCTGTTTCCTAACCAAATTATGTTCAATAGGAAATGTTTATTCCTTGTTCCTGACTAAAACTTTTTATAGGGAATATGCCCATTTCTGGCTCAGACAAAAACCTCAGGTGTAAAGCATTTAAAGATAAGATCAGGAAGGAGTGATGAAGGAAGAGGCAGAACCAAACTTGATTTTATAAAAGTAGAAAAAGAACACAAGTCGTTTAATATTAAAAAGTGGCATGGCCATATATACACTACCAAACGTAAAATCGATAGCTAGTGGGAAGCAGCCGCATAGCACAGGGAGATCAGCTCGGTGCTTTGTGACCACCTGGAGGGGTGGGATAGGGAGGGTGGGAGGGAGGGAGACGCAAGAGGGAAGAGATATGGGAACATATGTATATGTATAACTGATTCACTTTGTTATAAAGCAGAAACTAACACACCATTGTAAAGCAATTATACTCCAATAAATATGTAAACAAAAAAAAGTCATCACTTACCCTAACAAAAGCTGTTGCCGTGATGCCTTATGCGCAAGAGATATTTCAGTTGTAAAATCATGTTCCACCATATCTATTAACACCGGGGGCTCTCTTTATAGATATTGTCCTCAAAAGGACTCACATATTATGTCCCAAAAATTGCAAATGCAAATAAGACAGTTTCGATATGACTGTGACTTCCTTTACTTATACCACAGGAGCCACATTAGAATTTAGTTTCTTAAATTTAAATGCAAGATATTTTCCTTTATTTTGTCCTTTGCCTTTTTCAAATTAAGGCTATATTTAAATGAATTATTATAACCATGCCCTTTATGGGTTAAAGTGCATCCCCCCAAAAATTCATGTGTTGAAATTCTGCCAGTACCAATAAATGTGACCTTACTTGGAAATAGGGTCTTTGCAGATGATAAAGTTAAGATGAAGTCATTAGGGTGGGCCCTCATCCTATAGGACTGTGTCCTTGTGAAGGGGGAAATGTGGACATAAAGAGAGAAATGCACACAGGGAGGAGGTCGCTGGAAGGCAAAGGCAGAGCTGGGGTGATGTGTCTACAAGCCAAGGAATGCCAAAAATTTCCAGTAAACTACAGCAGCGAGGACAGAAACCTGGGGCAGATTCTCCGTCACAACCTTCAGAAGGAAGCAACCCTGCTGACACCTTGATCTTGGACATCTGGCCTCCAGAACGGTGAGATCACAAATTCCTGTTGTTTAAGCCACCCAGTTTGCAGTACTTTGTTTATGGCGGTCCTAGGAAACTAATTCAGTGCCTGTATTTATTATTTGCATGTGTGTTTGTTTTTGATCCCAACATGAGAAAGCTTCAGATGCTCAAAATGAGGAACATAGCTTGCAGAGACTGGCTCTGCTGATTGGCTGAACTTCAGCTGAAATGGAAGGGTGTTCCCTTTGTGGTCCACATCTTTTGTTGTTGTCTCTGTTGCTTTAAGTTCAGCCCATTGTGCCCATGGACGCTAACCAAAAAATTTGAATTAACTCCCAATTAGAGAATCAATAGATCCCTCCCAACCCATTTTTCCTTCCCTCTTTTTCCCCTCTTCCACGCTCTTTCCCTTTTGCAGTTTATCCCTCAAATTCCTTTCTGCACTAACAAGATTTTGACAATTTGCTTCAGGAAAAATTAGCCCCCATGTCTCCCAGGCAGCTGGTCAGTGTCTCAGACTCGCTGTGACTTTCTTCCAAGCCTACTATGTAGAATACAGAATGGGGTGAGCAGACGGGCGGAAGAAGGCTGTGAATCTGAGTCCAACTCTTTATTTAAGCCTTTTAAAATATGGAAGATGGGCTTCCTGAATCCCTTGAATCCCGCTCCAGATTTCCGGTTTCAGAGAGGATAAGATAACAGGCCCCCAGATCACCTACGTTCTGTTCTCTGTCATTTGCTCAGAGACCTGATGGGTGACTTCTGTAATAATACCATTGCAGACACTTCTCTATTCCTCAGACAAAAAACAGATAATTAAATGCATGTTTCTATCGTTATTCTCTATTTATGCAGGGTCGTGCATAGTGAATTAATATCTCCAAATATCCCACTTATATTAAAGAAAAACTGGATAAGAATTGATTTGTATCTACTGCTATTGTGCTTACATTGCTATGTTTTTTTTGTTTTGTTTTGTTTTTTGCAGTACGCGGGCCTCTCACTGTTGTGGCCTCTCCCGTCGCGGAGCACAGGCTCTGGACGCGCAGGCTCAGCGGCCATGACTCACGGGCCTAGCCGCTCCGCGGCATGTGGGATCTTCCCGGACCAGGGCGCGAACCCGTGTTCGGCAGGCGGACTCTCAACCACTGCGCCACCAGGGAAGCCCCATCGCTATGTTTTTCTATTTGCTTTTTACCCTCAGTCAGGAGTAGTCTAGGAAAAGCAAATAAAAAGTTGGAAACCCAGAAGGTTGTTTTTCCCCCAAAGTCTTTGCTTCCGCAATGTTGATATACCAATGTGAACAGATTTGGATGGGTTTTCAGAGCCTCTTTCGTAATCTGTCTATTCCCCACAGAGAAAGAAAAATCCCACAAACAAATAGTACATTTTGATTCTCATCTAAACCTACAGGGTCAGCAAAACTGAGCTATAAATTTCCCTACCACTGCTTCTCGGGAGATTTCTAGTATTTCTGAATGGGCCAGAAATCAGTGAAAATGGCCTCTCTCTTGCCGTATTTTGGCGTTTGGGCTACAAGAAAGAGAAAACAAGCATCGATTTATATGGAGATTTTACCACCGTTTTTTCATCAAGCGGCACTGTCTCAGCAGCTGATTGCATGGGGCTTCTGTGGCTTGGCCTTAGTGCCTGTGAACCGTCAGTGAGCTTCGGGGGCTAGGCTCCATCTCTCAAGGTTCTCATAGCCATTGTAGGCGCAGAGGATGGCACTAACCCTCCTCCCGGGAAAGTGAGGCCCATTTAACTCCTCTGGAAATAATTGTAAACTTGACTTCCTAAGGAGAAGATGGGAATGCTAAGGTTATTGTGTCTTCTCTAAGATTTTTACACCCTTAGGAAACTTGCTGGATTCACTTTCCTGTAAAGAATAAGTGACAAGGCTGAAGTGATCCACTGGGATTTACTCTCAAAGAAACAGACCACGATGATGGGATAGGAGAGGGGATGTTTTCATAACACATCTTTGGGGTGGAGCCCCCTTTAGGCTACATGAGCAAATGTTTTTTGAGTCACCCCAAATCACTGGGTGAGCATCTTTCTTTTTGTCCCAGACCTATGGCATACAGGATCTCAGTTCCCAGACCAGGGACCGAACCCATACCCCCTGCGATGGAAGCACGGAATCCTAACCGCTGGACCACCAGGGAAGTCCCCGTGTCTACGTTTCTGATGGCCCAATTTCCCAAGAATGAAATTAGGTGACTACAACGAGACTGATGGCTGCCCAAACCATCTTCCAGGAAGTGACATGTGAGTGGTTGCATGACTTGCAGGGTTTCTCTGAGCATCTGGTTGATGCCCACAGATGGATGGAGGATTGAATAACCCACCTAGAAGGCGTCTGGGCTCATGGTACCTCACCCAGAAGGTACTGCCACCCTGACAGTTGAAGGCATGGCAGGGGCACTTAGAAAATATCAAGGCAAGAGCCGCAAAGAGCTGAAGGGAGTAAAGGGTCCCTGAGCACTGAACAGAATCAGGTCCACTTGCCCACATCAAATAGTGGTACGGCTTCGGGCTAACCTATTAAAGTGATGTGATTTAAATGTGTGATGCCCAAAAGAGAATTTTACAAATAGTGTTTGAATATACGAATCAACATCAGATAATAGTGAAAAAGGGAAAATCACTTTTGTTTGATTAAAATACGTTATCTGAGTGTTATTCAAATATGTAAACAGCCATGCTTTTGTACACACCCACATACTGTTTTACCGTTTGAGAAAATAACTACCTGCACAAATGACTATATATGATTAGGTTATTTGCAATATGTGCTCCACAAAGTAAAAATGAAATGGCTGAGTCATATCAAGTATTTGAACAACATATGTTGATGTGTAAACTGTTGTTGGAAAATAGGCCATTTCTACAGAAGTTCAAAAATGCTGCAACAGTTATTTCTGTTGCTATGGTTTCAAAATTGTTTTATAATGTTACATGGTAATTTTGGTCTTCACATGAACTTTTTTGCTTGTCCATTTTTAAGGAGAAAGAGCAAATGTAAAGAACTTCCATTTTTAGCACTATGGTCAACCAATATAAGCAGTGAAAAAGGCTGGAAAGTATATGATAAACATCTTTTAAAATACATATTTGAGGAATAAGGGCATAAAGGACATCTCAGGGGCCAAATAAAGAAGATACTGGAAACTAGGCTGTAAGCAGCAGCCTGATTATTCTGCTAGGCTGTGGGAGGGACAAGAGCAGATTTGGGAACAAAGGAACTTAAGTTTTAGTGCCCAGTAGAGTCAAGAGGCAATTTCTTGAGACTGGGGAAGGCAAAGTGAGAACTGTCTCTCTCCTCCCCCAAACCAGGACTGAAGAGCTACATTCTCAATTACAAGGTAAACTAGAAATAGATAGATAGATAGAAGATAGATAGATACGGGTACCCACCAGCACAGGAAACTATAAGCAAGATTTCCTGCCTTAACCTGTCACTCTGTGTAAAAACCAAACAAAACAAAAGTTCTTCCCAAGGTCTATAACCACAGGTCTGCCCTTACATGGGTGCACATTATGAATGGTCTTCACTGCTCCTTCCAAACTGTTGCCCCTCTCTCCTCTCTTGAAGCCTCCTGACTTTGACTTTCATGTCATTAGACTCCACCACGTTCACTCATTCCTTCTTCAAGTCATATACACACCCTTGGATGTTCCCATGATTCCTTAAATATTTTAGCTGCTGACTCATTCACTCTCTCTAACATCTTTAATACTGCTCCAGTCACAATGCTTTGTATTTGCCAATAAAACAAAAATGATCTTTCTAACATAATGTCAGTGTAGCAATATAACTCCTTAGTTTCCTCTCCTTTATTAATCTCTTCCCTACTTTACCTCAACCGTGAACTCTTATATTCTTGCTATATACCATCTCATTGTTGAATGAATAAATGATGAATGCTGTAGAATGAACACAAAGTATTTTAAATGTAATGCTGTAGACTGAATGTTTGTGTCCTCCCAAAATTCATATATTGTAACCTAATCCGCAACGTGGTGGTATTTGGATGGAGGACCTTTGGGAGGTGATTGAGTCATGAGGGTAGAGACCTCATGAGTGGGATTAATCCCTTATAAGAGACCCCAGAGGGTTCTGTCACCCCTTCTACCACGTGAGGATGCAGCAAGAAGATGGCTATCTCTGCAGACCAGAAAGGGGCTCTCACCAGATACCAAATCTGCTAGTTCCTTGATCTTGGACTTCAAAGCCTCCAAAAGTGTGAGAAAAAAATTATTTGTTTCTATGCCACGCAGTCTATAGTCTTTTCATTATAGCAGCCCAAAGGGACTAAGACAGAAATTGGTGCTGGGAGTGGGATACTATTGTGACAGATACCTAAAAATGGGGAAGCAGCTTTGGAACTGGGTAATGCATAGAGGCTGGAAGAGTTTTCAGGTTCATGCTAAAATAAAAGTCCGCATCGCCTTGAACAGACTGTTAAGAGTGATTCTGACGACAGCTCAGAAAGAAAAAGGAAAAGGAAAGCTTTAGAGAAACTCTCAAGCTTCCTGGAGAATACCTAAGGAATCTTGAAATGAATGTTGATTGGTTGGTAAAACCAATCAACCAAAAAATATGGTTGGTAAAGACCATTCTGATGAGATCTCAGATGGAAATGAGGAACATGTTTTGGACAATGGAAGAAAGCCATCCTTGTTATAACGTGGCAAAGAACTTGGCTGAATTGTGTTTATGTTCTAGTGTTCCTGGAAGGTAGAACTTGCTAGTAATGAAATTATACATTAAACTGAAGCTATTTCTAAGCAAAGTGTTGAAGGTATGGCTTCACTTCTGGCTGCTTATAGTAAGATGTGAGAAAAGAGAAATGATTTAAAGACAGAATTGTTAATTGAAAAGGAAAGCAGCACTTTTTGGAAAATTCTCAGCCTATGTATATGAGAAAGCTTCTCAGGAAAGAATGTTAAGGGTGCGACCAAGAGACAAAATGGTCAGGAGATTAGAAGGCAGGAACTATTCTCCAAGACAATGAACGAAGGACCTTGAAGGCAATTCAGAGATCATCAGGCCTGCCCCTTCCATCGCAGGTCCAGAGTGCAAGGCCTGGGAGCAGAGCAGTTTCACAGGAGGGGCCCCTGGTACTTGCAGGACCTTGGACCCTTGCACTCCGTTGCCATGCTTCTCAGCTGTCCCAGGTGCAGCTCTGGCTACCTCAGTGATGCACAGGCCACAGTAGCCACCTCTCCAGAGGACACAAGCAGCAAACTTTGGTGGCTTCCAGGCAGCACTGCCTCTACAGGTCGCCCAAGCCCTGGCTGCCTCCACTTAGATTTCAAAGGACAAGACCAACATCAATGGTGGGACCCAAGCAGAGAGCTGTCACAAGGACTGGCCACCCAGAGCAGTGGGGACAGGGCTGCACGAAGCTGTGGGCAGAGATCCTTGGGGGTCCAGGCAGTGCCCGCAAAGCTGCAAAGGCAGGACGGCAGCCCCACTGGGTCCAGGAGGCAAGACCCTTGGCCCAATGTACTGGAAAGCAGGACCTCTGCTCAAGCGCATCCGGAAGGCGAGACCCCCTGCCCCAGTGGGCCTGGAGGACAGAACATTAAGCCAAAGATTATTCTGGAGCCCTAGGCTTTAATGTTGTATGTGCCCTATTGGGTTTTGGACTTGCTCAGGACCTGTCACTCCTTCCTTCTTTCCTATTTCTCCCTTTTGGGTGGAAACGTGTATCTTATGCCTGTCCCAGCATTGCATTTTAGGAGCACATAATTTGTTTGATTTCACAGGTTCACAGCTAGAGAGCAATTTGTCTCAGGATGAATTGTATCTTGATTCTCACTCATATCTGATTTAGATGTTATTTAGATGAGACTTTGGATTTAGAATTTAAGTTAATATTGGAATGGGTGAATACTTTTGAGACTGTTGGGCTGGAATACATGTATTTGCATGCAAAAAGGACATAAATGTGGGGGCATCAGGAGCAAAATGCTATCACCTGAATATCTGTGTTCCCCTCCCTGCAAATTCATGTGTTGAAACCTCACCCCCCCCCATGTGATGGTATTAGGAGATGAGGCTGTGGGGAGGTGATCAGGTCATGAGGGTGGAGCTCTTGGGAATGAGATTAGCACCCTCATAAAAAAGAGCCCAGAGGGTTCCCTCACCCTTGTGAGGATACAGCAAGAAGATGGCTGTTTATGAAAATCAAGAAGGGTCTCTCACCAGAAACCAAATCTGCTGGTTCCTTGATCTTGAACTTCCCAGCTGCCAGAACTGTGAGAAAAAAAAATTTGTTGTTTTTAAGCCCAGCCAGTCTATAATATTTTTATTGTAGCAACCCAAATGGACGAACTTAGTTCATGGATGCACTGACTCAATGTTATTTAGGTTGGTCTATACATTCAATGCCATTCACAGTCGCAATAAGGTTTTTCATGGAAGTTGGCCAACTATGAGGCAAGAATAATCATGACATAATAATCCTGGCAATATTGGGAAAAAACAAGCCAGAACAATTTATCTAATACGATATTAAATTATCATAAAGCTATAATTATTAAGACAATGTGGAATTAGCAGAAGGATATAGAAATAGACCAATGGAAGAGAGAATTCAGAATCCAGACCCATACAGATAAAGAAGTGCATGAAAGAGGTAGCAACACACATCAGTAGGGAAAGGACAGGCTATTCGACAAAATGTACTGAGATAGCTAGTTAACCACATGAAAAAGATGGATTATTTTATAATACCATAAATATATGCAAAATGAAGCCTCAATCATGAAATGCAAAATGTTTAGAAGAAAATATTGGAGCACATCTTTATATGCTCAGGCTAAGGAAGGAAACTGCTTCATTTCCCTTTCCTCTAAAATCTTCCATCTATTGCCAGCAAATGGGCTATCTTCTAACTTCACTGTTCTTATCAACTAAGTGTTCTATATTCTTGGCTCTAGACTCCTCTGCCTTCACCCCTCATTCCTTTCATTTAAAGAAGAGTTTATTTATACACTTTCTCGTGTCTGTTTCGCATCCACAAAATACTCATAGTCTATTTTCCTTCCACACATCCATTAAACAGATTGGATGACCAAGAACCCTCCATAATTTCCTTGCTATCTAAGCAGCATAAAGCTGTAAATAAAATTCTCCATCTGAAATTTGAAAAACAAAAATTCTCTGACCAAAAAAACCCAAAAACAGAATAGCAAATTGCTGTAAAGAAACAACTTTATAGTAATAAGACAAAAAACAATTGTACGTTATCATCATACTCCCGTTTATAAAGCTGTTTCGCATGGGGACATGGGTTAAGGATTCTGTAATCACTCTGTGTGTATACCAAAACTGAACAACTAAGTCAACGGATGGTGGATGAGGGATCCAGGTTTCTAACTGTTGGAGTTGCGGTTTTCAGATAAGCAAGGGGATGAAGCTTGAATGAACAACGTGATAATGGATTAGAGTTTGATACATCAGTATGAACTCATGTTTAGCTTAATATACATAGAGATAGTTACATATAGAAATATTTATAGATTCGTATATATTTATATATTTGTTAGTACATACACATACATTTCCTCACACTGTCAGCTAAGGAACTAGAAGCAACAACACCCCAGCAGCAGTAAGCACACCTAGCACACAGATCTTGGTTTCTAATTCAGGTCTCCCGTAAAAAGAACCAGGTCTCCTTAGAGAAATGGCTAATTTTAAGACTGCAGCAGAAGATTTACAAGATGACCCTGGAGCATCTTATAGTGATAGAAAGTAAGGAAGTGCTCAAAAAAAAAAAAAAAAAAAGAATCCACAATGATGGCAGTATGTCAAAGGGACACAAAGAGCCAACTGAAAGATCTCCCGATAGCCAAAGCTAAATAAATTTAAGTACCAAAATAAATAAAGTAATAATGTATTATAACCCACATATAAAATAAGTACCCTTGAGTTCATGCCAATATAAACCATTGAGTAAATAAATAAGTGAGGGAAGATAGACAAATTTCCCAAGCAGAATTCTAAATAATTTATGTACATACTCCACCCTCAAGGAGACGAAGCATAAATCCCCTTTCTTTAAGTGCGGGCTGAACATAGTGACTTTCTTCCAAATAATACACTAAAAACAGGGATTGTGGGAGGAGAGCAAGTATCCGCAGTATCCAGTGAGTAAACCTGACAACTACTAACTCAATCACGTGATCAACGTTACATCAACAGTGATAATTCATTGACAACTCATAACTCATGATGCTTGTATGTACCCTTGATGTGATGTAATGAGAATGACACTTTACCTCTGTAGTCCGCTCTTAGAAACACCTAACTCCAGTCCAATCGTGGGAAAAGTCATCAGACAAATATTAATTTGAGGGCCGAATACATGACCAGTACTCCACAAAATTGTCAGGGTTACCAAAAACAAGGAAATCTGAGAAACTGTCAAGCCTAGAGACCTCTAAGGAGACAGGACTACAAAATATAATGTGGTTTCCTGGATGAGATCCTGGAACAGAAAAAAAGGACGTTAGGTAAAAACTAAGAAATAAATTATGACCTTTAGTTAATAATAATGTGTCAGAATTGGCTCATTAATTATGACAAATAAACCATTCTAATGCAAGATGTTACCCATAGGAGAAACTTGGTGTGATACATATGGAAGCTCTGTACTACTTTCTCAATTTTTCTATAAGTCTGAAACTATGCTAAAATACAAAGTTTATTAAAAAACAAACAAAAGAACCCCACCACCTTTGTTGAATGCCTTTGACAAAGGATCTGGAGAGAGGTCTCTGAGATCAGATACAGCCCAAACGGCATCATCTCAGTAAGAATTCCCCAACAATTTGATCTAACAGTCTCCACAGTTACTTGTTGCCATGCTTCATTTTACTCTATTCTCAGAACTTAGCACCACCTAAATAGTCTTGTTTCTTTATTTATGTCATATATCCTCTGTCTCCTGAAATAGAATGTAAGCTCATGAGACCAGGCGCCTTGTGTGTTTTGTCTAATCCTGTGCATAGCACAGTGTCTGGGCTTTAGTGGGTCCTCCTTAGATATTAACTGGATAAATTATCTTTAAAATCACTTGGAATCATGAATTCATATGGCCACACAAGATGAAAACAAACCACTTAACCATTGCTCCTCAGGAGTGCAATACACCAGCAAGCGCTTACCCACCCAGGAATACTGAATCCACACATTTGTAGTTGTGGAATTTCAAACCTGGACGTGTCCTGAAAGATGATGCAGTGTAAGGTCTACATTTTCTAAATGGGATGAAAACTAAGAAATCATGGACTTTAATGTCTTTGGGTAACTTTAGGTAAAGAAATGTAATTGTATCAATAATAAGAACTATGTCATTCAAAGTGGCTTCCTACATGAAGTCAAAGGAAGAGTAAATAGTTATTTGCTGTTTATATTTCAGTGTCCATGGCAATGCCCAGTACCATATAAACAAAAAACAAGGAGGTTCAAGTCTTACAGAATTAAACCATATCAACTTTCTACGCTCAGTTATAAAATTCTTTCCCTCTATGTCTTAAGAGTGAGAAGTAAGATTTATAACTAAAATAATTTAATCACTTAAATTTGTAAACTATTTTTGTTATTGGAAATTGTGTTTGTTATTGGAAATTGTGTTTTTTCACTTAGGACATAAAACATGTTTTATGAGAATTAAATTTTCTCACTTAAGCTGTGAAATGAATTCCCTAGCTTTGTATTAATTTACCACCTTCTCTATATATTGTGTGGTGTCTCTTGCTATCCAAAACCAACAGGCAGACAAATAAACTACTGGGTCTGGTTTGCTCCTTGCAGAATTGCAAACTACCACGAGTTCAAATCCAGACGCAATATAACGTCTTGGGTTTTTGGTTTTTGGTTTTTTCACAAAGGAGGTAAAAACAGTATCTTCAACATTCATTAAAGGCTTACTATGAGACAATCATCTTCTCATTTTATTCCTACTTTTAATTTAAGCATCACAGCAATGTTTTAGAGCAGGTTCAGTAATTATTTCTATGTAAAAGTAAGTAAATTGAGAAACAGAAAATATGAGTAACTTTTCCAAGTCACACATCTAGTAAGTGATAGGCTTCAGAACCAAACATTCTGACTCTAGATAGTAAGTGCTCAGCCTGTATATGAATAACTTCTCTGGGCCTAATCCAACTGGAGTGATAAGAAAACTACATGGGACAAAAATAAAGTGTCCTGTTGAAATTTAAGTTCATGGTCTTCTTTGCTTTCTCGTCCTCAAGCAAGCACATGTCTCTTATCAGTGCAACTCTGAGTGTATACTACCTTGATGAAAAAAAGATAGCGGTGCACATTATAAACATGGAAAAGAATGAGTAATTTTCTATTGACAAACTTCTGATGATTAATTGAGACATTTAAAAATAAATGTCTTCTTCCTCCAGTCATCGAATGAGGTATTGCCAGATTGATTTTCTTATGGCACAAATTAATCATATCAGCTCACTATTCAAATGCCGTGGCCTCCTCAACTTATCGGACTTTTGAACACAGCATAGCCTTCTGTGTTTAGGTTTCAAAATCTCCATCTTCTGACCCAAATCCACCTCTCCACTAATTACTTACTTATAAGTCATTCTACTGGCAATCCAAACCGGGAGTCACACTCCAAACAAGCTTTCCAATCTCCTATTTCTACTCCATTGCTTGTGACAGACCCTCTACCTAGTAGATCTCCTCCTAATTTCCATTTGGAGAAATACCCCCAAGCCTTCAAGGTCCAGACCAACTTCATGGAGCCTGATGAGGTTTCTGAAAACAGAAGCAATTCCTCCCTCTTCTGAAGTGTCATAGAACTGTGTTCATACTTAGCTTCATTTTACTTGCATATTACACAGATTCAGATGATAGGTAAATATCACCCACCTAGAGATAAGCTCTTTGAAGTAATGAACTTTATATACCTTGTGGTCCCAAGTTCACTACCTTATTCATTGTAATTGTTCTATAGATATCTGTGTAGAAATGAATGAGATATGTGTAGTTGGATGTACTATCATTGTCATCTCAATTTACTCGATGAATAAATCTATAGTAAGGGTTATGGAGAGAGACTGAAGAATATAGAATAAAATTTAAAAACTGTTTACTGTCTTCATATGCCTTATATATCAGTGATTACCTCTCTTTTGATGAAAACATAAATTTTAAATAAACTATTAATATTACTCATAGCTGTCAATGTCATTAATTCCCAATGTGAAAATAAGGAAATATATGAATATAAATTGAAGATAAGTGAGGCTTCATATAAATAAAAGATGAAATGCAACTCAAGGGTAACGTATTAGCAAAGGAAAAATAATGTAATTTAAAGTTTCTAGCGGGTCTTACCTTAGGCAGTCTTTCTGCCATGTATTAATATGAAAGATGTTCATTCAGTGTATAATAAGTACACTAGTTTTATTTAATTAGAGCATATAATACCATCTATTTTTATTGTCAATTTGATTGAAAATTCAGATAGAGTGCTTTGAGTGGTAGATCCCTTAGCAGATATTTTTTTCATCTTACAAGTTCACGGTTATAGTGGAAAAATTAGAAACTGTGAACGAACAAAAAAGTTCAAGGAAAGAAAGGCATTATTGGATCTACTACACAATGAGAATTTCTGGACACATCTTATTGCGTATTCTTACATCACATATGTGTTATGTATATCATGTATGTAAAAACTAGGATCACACTACAAATATGGTTTCATAAATTGTTTTTCTCACATAACAAGTGAACATTTTCCCATATAGGTAAATACAGATTGATATTATCATTTCGATTGGCTAAATATCTACTTAATCATTTTTTGTACACTTAAAAGACTCACAGTTTTTATCTATTATAAACAACACAGCAATGAACATCCTTTCTATACATCTTTGCATATTTTTCCAAGTACTTCCTTAAGAAAAATAACTTGATGTGGAATTGTTGATTGAATATATATGAACATTTTAATGGTATATTTGAAATATTGTTAAAGCCCTCTGGAAAGACTGCACTAATTTAATAACCACTGACATATAAACTAACACTGGATAGTCACTCTAAATGCAATATGCGCTTATTGAAAGAAGAAAATAATCTCTCACAGCTCTTTTAATTTTGGCCCAGTTGTCTACCCAAATGAATATTATGAATCTCTCTAATTATGAAGGACAAGACCTGAATCAGACCTTCAGCCCCCAAGTCACAGGAAGTATTGCCAACTGGTATTTTCATACTTCAACCCAGACTTTAATTAACCCTAACAGGAAAAATGCCCCATTTATTTTAATCAAATAAAAACAACAAAACCAAGCCATGCACTGGAGGCTTGCCTCACAGCCAGTCTCATTTCAATGAGACCGGCATGAACTCTTTCTCAGTCTTCCTCTGTTTTCTTACGCCTTTGTGCTTCTGAGACTTCTTGTTTTACATGAGTCTCATTCTTGGAACTTGCTCTGTTGGAGGGAGGGTTATGATTAAAAGAAAACGTGGCCCCTCTATCTTGTTATCTGTGTCCCTTTCCTGATGAAGTCTCTCTACCTCCTTTAATGATCTGCTCTTGGCTGGTGGGAGAGGGCGTGGATAAGCCATGCCACCATGGAATTCAAGGAACGGGATATGTCGATATAAATGGTACCCTACCTGTCAGAGGATCTCTCAGGAACTGACAAGTAAGAGACACATAATTACCGGGAACAATTTTCTCCTCGAAAGTAAAATAGAACTTAATAAACATAATGCCCACAGGGTGTACAGACGAAAGCAGCTCTCCTGGTGCCCTTCTGACTATTTCACTGCCCCTTGCCACCCCTTGCATCCCGTAATAAAGTGACCTCAAACGAGGATGAGTGATTTATTACATTTTTCAAGTTGCTATAAGGTGGAGTTGCCAGTTGCATCTACCGCTGAGTAGTTAACTGAAGTCTAAATTAGGGAGAAGCTAACTGTGCCTTCAGATTTTGTTTCTTTTCCTTGTGCTGCAGACTTTCTTTGGACTCAAACCTACCCCTAAATTTTTTTAATTTATAAAAAGGAAAAACAACAGTGGAAATGTTTTGAGCAAGATAGAAGTGGGCACCAACACATCTTAGCAGTGTCCTTCATGAAAAAAAAAACAAAAAACACCTTATTGAAACAAGCAAAGAATTGGTAATTAAAATGCAAGCAGGGCCAAATCAATGATATCTAAGTTTCAAGTCTTAGCTGTGTGATTCTGGAAAAGTTACTTATCTCTACAATTCAATTTCCTCATTTGTGAAAAGGAATGATAACAGGGAGATAAGGATTAAATAAGAAACTACATGGGGAAAAATCTCTGAGTAATTTATGACAGTCTATATTCACTTATTGTGAACTTATCTTTATCTTCTGGTGCTTCATTCTGTTTTACTCTTTAACATTAATTTTCCATACATTATACATTTACACAGTAAATGAGAAAAGAAACAGCACACAATGAAAATTCTCTCTCCAGTCCTAAACTCCAGACAACCAGTCTCCCTCCTCTGGGTCAACAAATGTTATCACTTTCTTTTGATATCATTCCAAAAGTATTTCATGCGTGTATAAGGAATTAATTCTCTACATATACATGTGTATATACATTTAATCTTTTCCCTATATTATGTAAATATTGAGATACCAATGCACCCACTTGCACCTTGATTTTTTTCACTGTTACTATGTTCTATATCAGGACATTAAAAAAAAAATTCTTCTTGTTTCTTGGTATTGTTGCATTGTATTCCATCGCCTGGTTGCTTTGTAATTTAACAATTCACCATTGATGGGTATTTAGGTTGTTTCTAATATTTTGCTACTTCAAAAAATATTGTCTTGTATAAAGTTAGATATATACAATTTCACATATACAAAGTATATCTTTAGATATACATTCTTAGAGGTAGAATTGTTGGTTCAGAGGGCATTTAGTTATTTTGTATTTGTTATTTTGATAGCCTTCTTCAAACTGCTCTCCCCTAGAGATTATAACAATTTACATTCCAATCCAGAGTATCTGAGAGCGCCTGTTCCCCCAGTCTCTTGTCAACAGTAACATATATGCCAAACTGGTGGTGAAATTGGTATCACAGTATGGTTTTGATTTGTAGTTTTCATATTATGAGTGAGGTTGGGTATCTTTTCATATATTTGAGCCATTTATATTTCTGTTCTGTGAACTGCCTTTCGCTTATTTTTTTCTATTGGGTTATTGGAGTTTGTTATTAGAAAATCAATATTAGAAAAATCTGTCCTTGCAAGTTTATTTTCTTGATTTGTCACATCTTTTGACTTTTGCTTATTGTGGGTTTTGCACGTAGGTGATGGTGATGATGATGATCTAGCTGAGTTTATCAGTCTTTTCCCTTAGAGACTGATGTTTTATTTTTCATATATAAATGTTCACATATATAATACTTACATATACATAATTCTTCTATGATATCTTTTAAAATTAAGCTTCAGTTTTTCACATTAAACCTATGATCCATCTGTAACTTTTTGGTATAAGCTGTGAGGTTGAGATCCAACTTCATTTTATTTTTCCAAGTAGCCACTCAACTCTCCTAGTACCATTAACTGAATCCTAGTTGATTCTAAGAGTCATTTCCCATTTCATACCAGCACACATAGTATGAATCTGGAAGTGTATAACAAATAGATGAAAAATATACAAAGGTGGAAAAAGCAGCCGCTGAGACTCCTGAGCCCAAGGAGCTAGGCTTGGGTTTATCTCTGTTCGTTGAATAATCAAGTAGTTTGGTTCCTGCTTTCAGTTACGTATATGTATGTGTATGTGTTTAAACACTGCTGCCAGATTGATTTTTCTAAAAGACAAATATGATTATTTTTCTGTCAGTCAATAGTTCCACAACACATACAGGGTAAAGTATAGATTTTTAATATGGTATTCTCCTTCTTGTACAAATGTTCCAGCCACCTGTTCGGCTACCTCTCTGATATTGCATTTTCAGCTTAAATCTTAGCAAATTTAATTAGGTACCACATCTCTCCAAGAAGAATATATGCTCTCTGAGGGGAAAGGCCAAGTCCTCAACCACCACATTTGAATATATGGTAGGTATTGAGAGATACATTATTCAACTAAAGTTGATTTTCTTGTTAACAACTCGCCTAATTTCTTTCTGTTCAATTCTTTTAGCGAACCTCTCTAAGCATCAGGTTCTATACCTGCAGGAAGGGGTTGGGTGATTATGTCTGCCTTCTACCTACCCTACATGGAAGAATACTGGCTAAAATATTTATTACCTTGCAGTGCTAAGGCAACTATTTGAAATTCCAGAATTTAATCTAGAGATTAACAAGGAAAGACTAGCCTCTTAGATTTCGACTTTTAATATCTCTTGCATATATAGAGAAAAATATTTCTCAGTCTCCCACTGCTGCAGAGCCCTGACAGAAAGAATCACATTTCAGATCAGAAGAATATGCAAATATCTTCACAAAGGCATTATCAGTAGCCTAACGGGTTGCAGGATAACCACAGAGATGTGATCTACAAATCAGATGTTCTGAACCTAAAATGCATTAACTTTCCACATTGCCGCTTCCAGGCAATCTCAGAAGGATGGTGCCTTGTATTCTGTCCGCAGGTCACCCAGATATCAATCCTTCTTTAGATGAAGAGGTAAGGAATGTTGAAGATTTCCTCCCTTCTGCTTGATCTGTGAGCAGTTTTAACTGACTGACAGGACACCACGGAAACCCGTTGCTGTAGGACAGATGGCCACATGGTCCCTGCCAGCACGGCTGAGAGCACGTGTTATTGCCAACAAACATAGGCTGCAGGGGAAGTTCATGAGCCGCTATTCTAGGGACTTCTGCTCGAAAGGCTGTCACCTTTTCAGTCTATGTCTGGGTTTCCATTCTAGTCACAGCTGCCAGTTAGTGAATTACTCCACAATTCATCAAATTCACTTGATATCCACCACACCCAGTCATATAGAAATTGCTCCAGTGATTGAACTAATGCACCGTGTTTGTTTCTATAGCCAACTGGCATCAGACTCCACTGACATATGCAGGAAACCCACCAGGCCAGAAGGGCTCCACGCAGGCTTGATTCTTGCCATAACAAAAGCATTCAGCCAAGCCATGGGTTCACTAGAGGGAAATGAGGAAATGGGAGAAAAGACACAAAAATTATTGTGCCACCTTCTTCATAATTATTGCTGACCCTCAATTTAAAACAGTAGTAAAATAGAAAGTTTAATCCTTTAGTTCTTATGACACTTCCCTGGCGGTCCAGTGGTTAAGACTCCATGCTTCCACTGCAGGGGGCACGGGTTTGATCCTTGGTCATGGAACTAAGATCCGGCCTGCCGTGTGGCACGGCCAAATAAATAAATAAGTAAATAAACAAATAAGCCTTTACTTCTTAGACTTGAACTTTTCGTTTTTATCAGATTACATCACTTTCCTAGCTAAACCTCTTCGATGAGGTCCCATTGCAATTAGAATAAAATGCAAAATCCTCATCACGACTGTATTTCCCTAAATGATTTGCATCATTTTGAACTCTTCTTCTCATTTTCCATACTCCAGCACCACTGGTTTTCCTTCTGGTTTTTTTGTTTGTTTGTTTGTTTGTTTGTGGTACACGGGCCTCTCACTGCCGCGGCCTTTCCCGTTGCGGAGCACAGGCTCCGGACGCGCAGGCTCAGCTGCCATGGCTCACGGGGCCCAGCCGTTCCGCAGCATGTGGGATCTTCCCGGACCGGGGCACGAACCCGCGTCCCCTGTATCAGCAGGCGGACTCTCAACCACCGCACCACCAGGGAAGCCCTGGCTTTCCTTCTTTTGTTTGAATATTCTAAGAGTATGTACTGCTTCCTCTGCTTCCAGAACCTGTGCCTTGTCCTTCCTGTAAATTTTTCTAACAATGCAGGATTCAATTCAGATTAGATTTGAGCTTGCTTTGAGTACCTTGTCTAAAAACAGCCTTCTTCATGTCCCCACTTGCTCTCTCTCTCTCTCTCTCTCTCATTTTCCATGGTCCTAATCACACTTGTCACACACACACACACACAAACACACACACACAGAACACCAACAGAGTAGACATTCATTAATATGAAATCAATGTATCAGTAATATTTTTGATAATCTTCTTAGACAAACATGTATTTCCAAGAAATGAAATGAGGAAGTAGAGGGTAATGATATGTTTGAAAATGAGAGGAGGGCTCCTTGAAAGAGCACAGAGCCTAGTGGTTAGAGCTGAAGTGGCCACTGCATCCTGGACCTAGCATCTCTCTTTCCTTTTCATATTCTTCAGCTTCCTCTATTGAAAAGCCCATAACCAAAAGAAGTTGGTAAGAAACAAAATGCAATAATTAGATTGTTAAACTTTTTCTTACAATATTTGAGTATTTCACAAAGGTCATTGCTCTAAAACACTGTGTATAAAAACAACCTGTAGTTTCAAAAAATCCAGACAGTTTTCTAGTCTAATAATGATTTCTATTCTAATAATGTCTTCCCACTGTGAAGCATGTCAAACCCTAGCCACTATTTCTAGTTCCATGGGGGAAAATAGAGTTCTGCTCTTTCTAATAATGTGTTTGATCACCATTTTTTCAAAAGAAGATTTGTTTTTCAAATTAAATGTCGCAGACCAGTGAGCCTATAAGGCAGTCCTTTAGATGCCAGAAAGGAAATAGAAATGGACATGTTATTAATGGCTGAAAATTAGGTCATTCTGTCTTATCTAGGGAGACTCTTCTCCCAGTTTAAACACTCAAGCCCATATACATATCAGGGTGATAAATCATAGACTGATCACTGAAAATGCAAGGAAGCATCAAATCAACAAGTAGTTCACTGAGGAAGAAGGAGCCACGGTATCCTGCGTGGGGTCCTGATTGCCTTCTCCCTAGAATGCTGATGACTACATTTTATCATAACGTTTCGTCTTCCTTCCTCTCATAGGGTGTGTAAGAGAGGACAATTACCCCTTGGTACACACACAAGCAGATAAGGCCGAGTAAATCATCAAAATACTGGCAGATGTGAAATCAGGAGACACAGGTTCAAATCCCGGCTCTACTCACTAGTAGATGAGTGGCCCAAGACAAATGATTTAACTTCAGTCTGTGTCTACAGATACATATCGCAAAGGGTTCTTAAGAGAATGAAATATGACAAAAAATATATATATAACATACTGTCTAAAAGATAGATTGTCAGTGAAAGATTCCTTTCCTCTTTTCCTCTCTTCTTTCCTCTTTTCTTTCTATTCAAGACAAAATAGATTCTCTGCAATTAGTATGAAATTGTGGATTTTAAAAAAAAAGTAGAAAATCAATAGAATTTCATAAATTAGCATTGAATATTTGGGACTGCACCTCCTCTAATTGAAAACAACCTGCTCTCATCTAAGTAGAAAATAAATGTTGTACCTTAAAATTATACTTTTTCCCCTCATTTTTAGCCACATTTATTACCTCATAGTAGGTTTCCAATGTGTGAACGTGTAGATTTTTCTAAAACTGTGATAACATTTATTTTTGAATCCAATATTGCTTTTACCATCACATTATTTCGGCACTTATTTAAAGAACATGACTATGTGGCCTAAGCTCTATTATAGGCTCTAAATGACAAGGTCTCTACTGGTCTAGTGGTGAAAAGCTATATAACATTCACAATTGCATTACAATGAGGTAAATATTATAAATAAAGGTATGGAAAGGGTGATGCTGAAGCACAGAGTGGGAACATGCAATTTTGCTGGACAAGCACAGAGGGGAAGGATTTAGAAAAGTTTCTAAATGGAATGACCTTTGAGACAAGGTTAGCAGATGGAAGTATAGATCTAAAGCTCAGAAGAAAGAAAAAAGTTTGAGATAGACATTTAGAGTCCTCAATATTTTAGTAGTAAGAGCATGGATAAGATTCCTCAAGGTCAGTGTGTAGAATAAGAAAAACAGCCTAAGATTAGACTATTGGTTTATTAGTCAGCTTTTTTTTTTTATCATAACAAATAGCCCTAATATATCAGTACCTTATATCCAAAGGCACTTATCTCTTGCTCACTCAATTTTGTCATTAGGACTGTGGTTGACCTCAGCTCTGCTGGTCATTACCTAGCTGGGCTGGGCTTGACTGCACCCCATGAGTTTCCTCACCCCAGAACCCAGAGGGAAGGAGAATCCACAACTTTGGAAAGGCTTTTCTCTTGTTGGAGGGTAACAGAGAGACATAGCTGAATCACACAAACACAAACCTTCGGCTCAGATGTGACAAAGGTCACATCCCATTGGCCAAGTCATGTTGCATGATCATACTCGAAGTCTCCGGGGCAGAGGCAGATGACTACAAGTGAACAGGCGAGTCAAAGGTAACGGGTGGAGGTGTAGAATATAATCTTACAGGGAAGAGGGGAACAATTGGGAACGATAATCCTTTTCGAAAAAAATTATGATCTGCCTTTTCTTATGCTTCTCTCCATTTCTGAAACTTTTATTCTGGTTTATTAACAATTTTGATGAGCCCTCCCAGTCAACGTAGCACTTCAAATATACTTTTTAGGACTACATTCCTAAATACTAAAAGACAACCAAGGATCATCAGATACTGAAATCTAATACATGAAAACACTAACACAAATCAGAAAAAGAAAGGAGTTCAAGGGAAACAGAATGCCAATATTAGGGGAAAAAAACATACTTTATTTTTTTTACAGGTGCAAACTTACAGTTATAACATAAGTAAGTCATGAGGATGTAATGTACCACACAGTGACTATAGTTAATAATACTCTACTGTATATTTGAAAGTTGCTGAGTGTAGATCTTAAGAAAAACTATTAATCTTCTCAAAAATCAGATACTCCATTTACAAAACAGACGTTATTTTTTTTTAAAAAAGGAACACTCTGAAAAGAGAAAATCTCTTAAAAATAGATGGTCTTTAAATGCTTCCTTAAATAAAGTGATGGCCAAAGTACACATTGTACTTAAGAATGAATATCACATTTGGGAAAACCTCCCTTCCACATATTGGGGAAAAAAAAAAAAACAACTCTCTGAGAGGTAGGAATAGGGGGGATCTACCACAACCAGATAGAGAACATCTAAAAAAAACCTGCACCTAAAATTATGCTTAATGGTAAAGACTGAATGATTTTCTCCAAGGTTGTGGAAAAAGCCAGAATGTACGTTTTCACCACTCTTATTCAAAATAGTACTAGAAGTTGAGACATTTTTTCACTTGTTTCAAGTGTGTTTGTCATTGTTCACAGATGCATTTTTATGGTGCGTTTTTAAAAACGTTTGTCAGAGAACTTTAACAGTTCTATTATCCTGGTGTTGGCACACTTTGTTTGGTGGCAGTGCCGGTGTTTTCATTTAGTTTGACATTTTTCTGTTTCTTGTTGTTATTTTTGTTTTTTTGCGGTACGCGGGCCTCTCACTGTTGTGGCCTCTCCCGTTGCGGAGCACAGGCTCAGCGGCCATGGCTCATGCGCCCAGCCGCTCCACGGCATGTGGGATCTTCCCGGACCGGGGCACGAACCCGTGTCCCCTGCATCGGCAGGCGGACTCTCAACCACTGCGCCACCAGGGAAGCCCTTTTCTGTTTCTTGATAGACAAGTGATTTTTTTAATTGAAACCTGGAGAGTTGAGGTATTATGTTATAAGACTCTGGATCTTATTTAAACCTTCTATCTATCTGTCTTCCTCTGACATGGCTCCAGCAAGAGAACTGGCAGGTGCTGCTTCATTACTGCCAGGTGGTCCTAGAAGTCAGGGTTCCCCACTCAGCTCTCAGTGACATCTGTGCTGAGGACTCATCATTACTGCTTGATAGGGTAGGAGTTCTGGCTCCCCAGGTGGCTTCCACTGACCCCATGGTGAGGGGAAAGGGGGGCTTTAGTACCTTGGTGATGGTAAAAGACCTGAATTTCCAATAGTATCCACTAGGTATATTCCCAGCACATAGAGGGAGAGACATGTCATCAGCACTGGGAGTTAGGGTAATCCAGGTTCCCCGTGTGGTCTCTGCTGACATCCTGCGGGGAGGGAGCGGCTCGTTACTATCCTGTGGGGATGAAAGTCCCAGTTCAATCTTTGACACTGCCGTGGTGAATGATTGCAGTTCCTTGTTACAGCCTGATGAGGGTGAGAGTCTAGGATACCCACGCAGCCTTTGCAGAAGGGTGAGGGTGTGGACGCTGTTTTAGTGTGGTGTTTGGCTGGGGTAGTGTTGTTATTATCTAACAGTCTTCTGTCTTGCTAGACTGCCCCTTTCTTGGTCCTTTGGCTAGAACTAGCAGGCTTTGGTTGGAGCATTTTTGTCCATAATCATTGACATTTCCACGTTGCTGATTTATTCATCCCTAAGTCTGAATACAGAAGGCAAAAAGAAGTCCTAGGGAATTCACTGGTATGTTATTCCTTGGGCCCCTGGGACTCTAACCCATCTGCCTTCTTCCTTCCATCTTTCAGAGTTGTCTGATGGTATAATATTATATGTAACATACACAATGTATTACATATATTAATAATAATATGCATGCAATACATAATATATTATAACATATATCACAACATATATATTATCATAATATATGATATTATGGTATATAATCTTATGATATAATATATTAAAATAAAATTATATTACATTATACATATTATATGTATTTTTTTAGGGATTTTAGTTGTACTTGAAAGAATAAGGAAAGTACATCTGCTCCATCTTTCCAGAAGTGGAAGTCTCCATTGAGTTTTTAAGTTTAGTTATTATATTCTCTTCCAACATTTTATTTTCTCCAATTGTTAATGACTATCCTCTTCTTGTATTTTTTATCTATTTTAAATTTTTGATTTTTTTTTTTGGCTGTATTGGGTCTTCGTTGCTGCGTGCGGGCTTTCTCTAGTTGCAGTGAGCGGGGGTTACTCTTCGTTGCAGTGCGCGGGCTTCTCATTGCGGCGGCTTCTCTTGCTGTAGAGCAGCAAGAGAGCTGTAGAGCACAAGCTCTAGGTGTGCAGACTTCAGTAGTTGTGGCTCACAGGCTCTAGAGCGCAGGCTCAGTAGTTGTGGTGCACGGGCTTAGTTGCTCCACGGCATGTGGGATCTTCCCGGACCAGGTATCGAATCCGTGTCTCCTGCATTGGCAGGCGGATTCTTAACCACTGCGCCACCAGGGAAGTCCTTGATTATTTTTTAATTTTTATATTTTCAGTTTATTTTACTATCTCAAGTTCTTAGAATACTAATCCTGCAGTTCATTGTATCTGCTGAATCCCTTCATTATAGTTCATTCCCTCTTGTAGTGTGTAATTTTTGAATGAGTGTTTATCTTCAGCTAGAATATTTCTTTCCTGAGTGAATCCCTTTCCTCCTATACAGTAAAAGCTCTAAAGAGCAATTTTGTTTTGCTTCTCGTGGACACCTCTGAGAATTCACCCGTCCAGGATCAGTATTTACATGTTTAATTTATCAGCTTAGAATTGTCTGACCGTGGAGTGTGAACTGGTATTCCATACCTGGGCATGGTGTGAGCTTTGAGTTTCAGTTCTTAATTGGAGATTTGTTGTCGTTACTCTTACCCAAAACATAAAGGAGAAAGATTCTTATGCCATTTCTTGGGACTTACGATGCTTTCTCATTCAGCTAACAAACCAGGCAGCTCTTAGGGGAGCCTGGATTTTTGCTGGTGTCTGTTTTCAGCAATCAGTCTCACATGGGCCCACAGCTACATCTCTTATTCTGTACGGACATTAAGATCCTAGCCACTAGCCACTAAGTCCTATATCTATTCATATGCCTTTGGACCAGCTTGACATTTCTTATTTGTCTGGGTATGAATATTTCTGTCACCTTGGGGTTGTCTTAATGCATGCCGAAGCCAGCTCATACAGGCTGGCAAGAGTCAATGGTGAGATTTTCTGAAATTTGTAAGTGGATCATTGTAAACATGCTGGTTGAAACGTGCATTTCTAAGTGTTTATAATGTTAGCGGTTCTGCATTAGGTCAGAATGCCATGATACAGAGTTTAGAATTTTGTCATCGATTTTACAGTCAGAAATTCCGTAGAAAATAATTTTACTTTTCATCCAGGGCAATATCCTTCCATCCACCCACCCACCCCACTCCCACTTCCCACTTCCCACTTATGAGAAAATGAAGGCTCAGTGAGATTAAATGCCAAGAGTGTGCAAACATTTTCCTCACTCTCTATGACACCACTGCTCTTTCCACGACTTCATCCTGTGGTCTTGTCTGTACTTGTGCAGGTAAAAGGTCATTTCTGCACTTCTCTTTTAAAACAAGCTTCAATAAAATGATGGAGTTGCTGAGCCTCTTGCTTCCAGATTGCAAGGTAATGAATGGAAATCACCATCAAGAGCTGTCCAGGTTCCAGTATCTCCCTTGAGGTGCCTCTGGCTGGACCGGTAAGAAAACCCACTTCTGAGGGACAGATATCTTCCCACATTTCCCCAGAGGACACTAGCGCTTAGCAAATAGCCCCCTTGTCAGTGACAGTTTCTAGAAGTCAGCTTCGCACCACCTTTATAGAGCCAAGCAGAAGTCATTTTGAGCCACTTCTGTTTTTTCTCATTTTCTACTTTACCCTTCCCTCTCCTTTCATCTCTTCTCCTTTGTACCTCTCTTCTTAATTGCATTGTCCCATTATTATTATTACTATTATTATTATTTTGCTAAAGCAGCAATCATGGAAAGGCCTATCCAAACACCCGTTAGCACGTCATATGACTACACTGTTTCCCAAGGGCTATATTTTGTAAAGAAATCATAGATTTCTAATTATCAGCAGGACATGTGTTTCTAGGAACTAGAAAAGGAAGTGGTTTAAAACACTTTTGGAGAATCCCCCCTTATCTTTGGGGTATGCATTCTAAGCCTCCCAGTGGATGCCTGAAACCCAGGCGTTTTAATTTGTAAATTAGGCACAGTAAGAGATTTACGATAATAACTAGTAAATAATAAACATGTACAATTATAATAATATACTGTAATAAAAGTTATGTAAATGTGGTCTCTCTCTCGCCCTCTCAAAACATCTTGTAGGAATTTAGTGCCTTTTCTGTCTTAACTAAGCCCTTATCACTCACTGTGGCCATCATTTTTGCAGTTTGAGATGCTACCTCAAAACCATCATATATTTCTTTTTCCCTCTTCACAATTTCACGGATGAAAGATGAGTTCTTGCCATAGATCTTAGCAACATACAATTTAAAAATATTTTTCCTAGTAGGTAAAGAACTTTCACCTTTTCACTTAAAGGAAGCACTTTACAGCGTCTCTTTGTCACAACCAAACTGCTAGCGTCACCACGCTTGCTCTTTGGGGCCTTTATTCATTAAAATTAGGGTCACTTGAACACAAACACTGAAATACCAACAGTGGATCTGACAACTGATTTGGGCTAGTAAGTGACTAACGGGACGGATACGCTGGACAAAGGGATGATTTACATCCAGGAGGGACAGAGCTGGTGGTGTGAGATTTCATATCAGTTGTTTATTTCTGGAATTTCCCATCTAATATTGTCAGACCACAGTTAACCATGGGTAACTGAAACCATGAATAAGAGGAGACTGCTCTACAGAAAATAAAAAAAACAGAAATACCATCCTACTGTTTGTAGTACATTCGTTATCCTTATTATAGATAATCCTTAAATAGCTTTGGATCAACTTACAACTATGATGCTGATGGGACTTGGATTTTACAATGTTGTAGAACCAGGGATTACTTGGTTTAACTCCCTCACTTGATAAATGAGGAAGTAAAACTAAGAAAGCAGGCACCTAGTTCTACTTTCAAACTCAGGGACTGTATACTTCCTCTGTTACCTTTTTCAAGCATATAATAAAATCTCCTTGTAGATTTAATAATACAAGTCACTTGAATGTCACTTATGAGACAAAATAGTTTAAAAGGACATGGTCTGTGGTCCAGGGAACCGGCACTGACCAAAAAGTCATATGTAGGTAGTATTTGACCCTCCTGTTTGCATACGAAAGTAAACCCTCCCGGATTAGCTATCACAATGTCATCCCCATAAAAAGAAACTTTGTTAACAGTGTAATGTAGGAGTTACAATCACAGGCTCTAGAGCCAGACTGCCTGGGCATGAATATTACTTTAATTATTTCCTAGCTCTGTGACCTTGGGCCCCTCACTTATATTCTCTGTGTTTCAGTTTTCTCATCCATAAAATTTGGATAATGTTAGTAACCACATTTAGGGTTGTTTTGAAGATCGAATGAACCATACATCTAGAACGCTTGGAACACTTTTCGTTGCAAAGTAAACACTACGTGAGGATGAGTTATTGTAATAGATTACTTTTTAAGAGGCTGCAATTAGTCCCCTCCCTATTCAGATGCTCCTTACCAAGTGACTGTACAGCAACTCCCATTAAAGAATGGACTCCATCTCCCCACGCCCTGGAATTGGGCCTGACCTTGCCACTTGCTTTGGTTAGCATAGGTGGTGTTGGGACGCTTTTGCACATAGGTCTCAAGAGTACTCAGACCTTCCTACCGCCATGGGAAGGGACTAAATGTGGCCAACAGGAAGACCAGAGTCTACACAGACCAGAGTCAACTCAGCCCAAACTGAGGCTCCAGAGACCAGACAGAGCCACCGCACTGAGCACAGATGCATGCGAAAGACCAGAAAAGAGCACAAGAATCTTGCAGCTGAACCCAGTCTAAATTACCAGTTGCAGCATTGTAAGCTAAATGAATGTTTCTTGTTTTAAATTTTGTGGTGGTTTTGCTGTTGCTATATAAGCAACAAACTGATATAGTTATTATATTTATATTGTATCCCGAATCCTTCAATATTCCTCCATTCAAGAAGAGAGGTCTATGTCCCTTTCCCTCGAATCTGGGTAGGTCTGTGACTGCTTTGACCAATACAATGCAAGAGAAGGGATACCACCTGACTTCTGAGGCTAGGTGACAGGAGACCACATGGTAACCACCTGATTCTCCTGGAACATGGATTCTGGGAAAAGCCAAGGATCAAGTGAGATGTTTGATGATTCTGAGACTGTCTTGCTGTAGACACTACATGTAAGTCCTCTGGTCATCAACCCCGGCTGAGCTCCCAGCCAACAACCAGCATCCACTGCTACCTACATGATTGAGCCATGTTGTATGTCTAACCCAGCCAAGACTTCAGATTATGCTGGCCCCAACTGACATTTGACTGCAATTGCATGGGGAACCCCAAGTGAAAATTACCCAGTCAAGCCCTTCTCAAATTAGCGACCCACAAAATGGTGAGCAAAATTAAATGATTGTTTCAAGCCGCTAAGTTTTGCAGTAAGTAGTTACACAGCAATAGTATGCAGAACACCACTATATGCGACTGATTCATAGCAGAAAAATCAAGTGGTATTTGTGATGGGATCTGTTATTCCACTAGGGGAAATCAAAATGACCCCTTCAAATATATAGAAACAGATGCAGTGTTAACAGTACATGAAGGTGGGAAATTGCCTGACCCCTTACCCACAAGCCCACCATTCTGCAGTGGCATCCTCCCTCACATCTAAGAAAGCTACTTTGAATTGTATCTTTACCTTCTTCTTTTGGAGCAAGGCCAGTATTTAGAGTTATGCAGACACTTCTCCAAAATAACTTGCAGCTGAAGACCCAACGTTAATGTAGAATCTGGTCTCCTCTGATTTGTGCTTGTCTTTAAAGTTCTGTCTGTTACAGCAACCAAAACAGTTAGGTCCATGAGCTAAAGTGAAAGTGATTTTTTTTTGATTCACTCTCTCAAAGTATTTGACTTGTATTTCCATAAAAACCTGCCTGAGGAGTTCTCTTGGGATACAAGGACACGAGGAGTAAAAAAGGAAACACTAAATGTCATGCAGAGATGCACTGATGTTTGCATTTTAAACTTTACCCAATTGAATGAAATTTTGAGACTTTATATTTTTAGGTCACTTTACCATGACCCAGAACTATTGGGTCAGAGCTTGAGGACAAAGAACTGGGGTCATTTGATATTTCCCCAGCTGCTTTTTCTTGCGGTGCTAAGTTCCCAAATCCCTGACTAGGGAACAAATTTCTAAAAGCACTTCACTAGAATGACATATACAGGCTAAACATTCTTCATGGCTGGTAATATTTTTGCACATTTTCCCACTAATGGAAGTAACCTTTGAATAGGACATGTTGTCGACATTTGGACCTATTAGTTTTGAAGTAGATGGTGCAGGTCATCTATTCCGAGGTCAGGGAGATCTGGGCTCTAACATTAACTCAATAACAGGATTTTGGACAAATCATCTAATTATTTTATGCCCCAGTTTCCTCAGCTATAAAATATATGAGCAAAAACATTTATCTTGAGGGACCCAAATAAGACAGTGTATGTTAGAGCAACTTGCACAGTGTTTGACATAGAGTAATTGTTCACTAAATGCCAGCATCAGAGCTAACATTTAAAACCAATGCAAAGTTTCACATCAATTTAGTTACCTGTGCAATCCTGGATAAATTATCCCCACCCCCATGCCTTAGTGTATTCATTGATAAAACAAGATTTTAAAAGGTATTAGAAATCAAATGTAAAATTATGTGAAAGCATTTACAAAATATAAGGTGCCCCACCAGTAGAAAGGGGGATAATGGTGATTGTGATCATAACTGTGAAAATTGATGCCAATAACGATATTTATTTTGGAATTATTTGGAAATCTTTTATAGGAGTCTCAGCAAGCTTCTTAAGTGTCCTTTTGAAGGAAGCCTTTAGATGTTATTGTTACTATGTGAAAGCCAGGATCCACTCTGAACAAAAATAAAGAGGTAAAGTTTGTCATTATACTTGTAGGTACCCGGGCTTAACAAACACGCTTCCTGTTTTGCTCTATTTACCCTTTCTTCACCATGCCCATGCTGTACCCACACAAGCTCCAAGGTATCCACATTTCACATCGTGTTCTGAGGCTCTTCTGTCTGAGTTACACTTGAGTGGAACTTAATTTGGGAATTTCTAGGTGTGATGTAACTCGAGACATTGTGACGCTTTGGTGGAGTGTGAAATTTGTGAGCAGAAGATCCCCAGGTACACTGCACTGGCCTGGGAATGAACTGGCGGGAAGGTGGTAGAAACTGGAGATGACATTTTGAGAAGTTTAGATGTGGAGGAGAAGGAAGAGGGTGGAGAGTAACTAAAGAGCTTTCTTTTCCCCACTAATACTTCACGGCTAACAAAGTAACCCAAATGTTCATCCTGCTTTAGGCATCCTATGATCGATGAGGGCGGAATCTCGAACCACTTGCAAGGTTATTTCACCTCTGAGCCTCTGCTTCCTCATCTATAAAATAGGAAGAATTACACACAGTGGTGTGGTGATAAATGTTAAACAATCAAGGAAAAAGCCTTGATTTGTAACATTTGTCAACTTTGACCATGTTGATAGATTCACAATGACCAATTTCCAGCGACCAATGTGACTTGACTGAGTGCGGAATTGGGAAGGGATGTACCATTACTAATGTTATATAGTATTTCAACTATATGTAAACAATAGATTTAAATAACCTGGAAAGCATAGATAGTAGTAAAACAATTAGGAAGTAAGGAGTTTGAGTTTTCATTACCATTGTTTTTAATATAATTTATTTCAAGTGAAATTTCTATCATTTAATTTTTAGTAATGTCAGTATTTTACAACCTACTCTCAAAATTCCTAAAAATGTAATGACCTGCTCTTTCTTGCTAGCTGGCATGGGCCAGCTCCAGCACACCACTGATTATATTTGCTTAAAGGGCTTTTTTGAGAATTTTCATGCCACATTTTAACTTAAATCTTAAGAAAATCACATTTAAAGCTATTACTTTTCTATTTTTCAAATTTGGCAAACCCAAATGACTTTGTCAGTAACTCTGGGTGTTAAAGAAATCAATGCTACTCAGACGTTAATTGTAGTTGTATAGTTGAGTCTAGATGGCTGCCATATTCTCAGAGATAACACCAGGAACTTTAGCAGCTGCAGACGTGACTGGAAAGTGTGACAGTGATGAAATCAACAGCGACAAAAGAGTCTAGGGGAGGAATGAATCACGGTCCACATCTAATTCCTTTTGCTGACGTATCGTATACCTTTGGTCCTCGTGGGGATCTAGGAAAGGAGGGAGAGGAGCTGGCGGTTCTGGTAATATGGCTGGTGAAAGAGAGTCATGAGATCACTGTGACTGAATTTTTTCTACTGTGTCTAGAAAGGCTTCTGGAATTCCCTTGCTCAGGCATGTGGATTGAAGACACTTATTGTCCAGTGAAAAAGAGGAAGGTAAGAAATGAATCACAGAAATAATTTGATAACAAGAAAGAACATGTAAGAGAGGGAGAGAGGAGAGACAGAAGATTGGAGAAAGCGAAAGACAGATTGATTTAGTTCCTATCCTGAAGCTAAAATCTGGTCAAGTTTATTAAATGGAAGGAATATTTTATAGGAATCAGATTTCCAGGAAAATTCTTCAGAGTTAAATTATATCTTACACAAGCAACACCTTTCTGTCTGAATGAAACAAACAAACAAACAAGAAATAAAAAAGATCCAAAAGATAAGAAATAGTGAAAAATCTTTAGTAAATTTAAAAGACTCCATTCATCCTTTTACTACTAATACTAATGGAAACAGTCTTTCCTTGGGCGGGCAGAGATAATACTTCAATTTTTATTTTTTATGAAATGGACTGAGCATTTTAAGACAAAAGGCAAACGCTCTGACAAAGGTTGTAAGCAAGCATTTAGCAAAAAGTATGTGTCAAGTGTTAATGTCAATGTACTCCTTTTTCTTACCATCCACTTTGCCAAGTCTTGAAGAAACATAACCCATAAGCTGATAGGGTAGAAATATCTCAAACTAAGTTAACATGGCAGAGCTGCTTTACCCAGGCAGCTGGAAAGGCTAAAACTCAGTCGGTGCCCACTTTTATTCCTAGCAGAGTATGTGTAGAATCAAGTGTTTAGATGCAAATGGAAGATAGGTAAGGCTAGGAAAGAGCAAGATATGGAAAAACTTAAAAATAGAGGGAGAAATTATGTTCTAGAAAGAGATCAAGGTGACTTCTCTTAATGTAGTGTGTGTGGATACCCACATGTTTTCTTGTACACACAATCTCAAGATGTAGTGGTTCAAGTCATCCATTGGGAGAAGATAAATAATATTATTTTCTTTTAGATAATGAGAAGAGAAGACTTTTTTCACTTGTTTAAATAGTGAAAAGAGAAAACATCTCAAGTTGCTCATGTGTCATTAGGATTGAAGTAGAGGAACTCAACACAACTAAAAAATATGGGGAAAAAATGTGGTAGAAGCACAGTTTGCTGTTACCATTAATTATTCTGAGATGTAGCTCCAAGAACATCCTTCTGCTTTTAAAAATCGTTTTCTTTTGAAATACTAAGAAAATTCATGCAATAACTATCCCCATATACATGCTGAGAATGATGGCAAAATCTATAACTACAAAAAGAGCTACGTTATGAAGGAGAAACGCATAAGATAATGAAAAAAATGAAGACATTATTTGTCAAGTATGTTAACGGTACAGTGTCTCCACATACTGTAAAGTAGGAGGATTCAAACCTCCAATGTCTTAGTGTTTGTCCTTTTACTCTGATCTTAATTTCCCTCCTGTCTCCACACGTATCCTTCAGAGGAAGACATACTTGTTTATGGTGCCAAAGAGGTTACGTGCTTTTCTTCTGCTTGTGAACAGACATCATCAGTGAATCAAGAATGAGGTCACTGTTTCCATGGCCACCCCCAGCCCACCACCAGCTAGTTTATTTTTAAGCAATATTACCCTCTCTCTTCTACATTTTTTCCACTCCTGTTTTCACTTTTCAGAAACTTGTAATTCAGTCCCAATTTACTACTCTGGCAAACATCAGAAACTGCTAAGTAAAAAGAATCCTTGCTTTGAGGCCTGATTCTGGGTTTAACACATGATTTCTCCAAAGGAGGGATTGTAAAAACAAATGTGTTTCCTTTAGATCACGAGAAAACCAAACCTAGTAAATAATTTCTCCAAGAAAGAAAATATTTGGTCAACTCTGAGTTGGACTCACTAATTATTGTAGTGTAGTCCCACGATGATCTATCTTGTTAATGCTTACGGTTAGATAAATACTGCAGGGTAAGTCATGTCTCCCAAGATATGAGCTAATTTATCTATTCACTAAAGTCTAGAAGACTTTTTCCCTTAGTTCTGTCTTTTGCTGAGTACACACAGTGCATTTGCTCCTGCCCAGGCAAGAATATCGTATGGTTCCAGCTTTGTGGGAATTTCCAAGGCTCCCAAGGAACAGCCTCACTGGACTTAGAAGCTGAGTACAGAAAAGTACCTCAAGAGCAGATTCTCATCGGACTCCTTCTCCTGAGTCTGATATGCCATCTTCCCTACAGAAATACTACTCTCCAATACTGCCAGAGGAAAGAAATCTATGCCAATATTCCAATATACCGAAGAAAGCTGAAGGCTCCTTGAGCTAACCCCAAATGATGCAAGGTATTCTTTGACCATTCCTGTCTCAATGGGCCACACTTTAAAGAAAGAGGCATATCTAAGAGCTTTCTAGTTTGAGCTGGGACGTTGTGAGCATAAGTGCTCTCAGAATATGATTTTGATCAAGCCTGAGTCTTTAAGAGTCAGGAATGTGAAGTTGGCTGACCTTGGTCTGAATCTCAATTCTACCATTTGGATATTCACTGTATGATCTTGAGCAAATAACTTATTCTTTCTGAATCTCGGTTTTCTCAACTGTAGACTAGGCATGATGTTTCCTACCTCACAGAGTTATTTCAAGGACTGGCTGAGTCAGTGAGATAATCCATAACTTGCGAAACACTTGCCTTATTGTTATCAACAACAACATTTGAAGAAAACTGCTATATAGTCCCCGTCAAAGGTATTGTTATTTAAAGCATTGAGGAGCGCTGACAAATTCCCAGATGGTACAGTAGTCTGCCTAAAAAAAAAAAAAAGAAAAAATCAGCTAATCATGATATCACGGCTGGTTCTTATACCAGCAGAAAGAATGACTATTTTTGCCTCCCTTACGTCTTGCTTGGTACCTATAGCTGCAGTATTACTGTTAGCAAAGCTCAAAGCCTAAAGCTAGTACTATCGCCCAGTGGGACTTACAGATTATTAATAATTTACACTTTAACTCGAGAGGGTTTCAAATCGTGTACCAGAAGGAAGTCTGGCTGACAGAAGCGTAACTGGGTTTTAAGGGCCAGAGCCCCAGCTAGGATGCAATGAGAACCAAGTAACCACCAGGCTCCATGAATGTTGTCCTCAGCTACCCAAACTCTTATCCCAGAGGGTGATGTGACTACTAAGCGCTGAAGCACATGAAGTCTCGTTCATGGCCATCCCCAAAGTCCTACAAAGGAGGTGGCCCTGCCCCCAAGACAGCTGAGAAGGCTCCTCAAATAATGACCTTAGCACATACGCCCAGGTAGGATGAGATCATTCCTGATTGGCTAGTTCCTTTTACAACCAGCTAGGACCCCGGCAGATGAGAAATAGAGGAGGAAAGACTCAATTTATTAAAAGGTTGTCTCAGCAACAGCTTGGTTAGTACCACCAATCTTTGGGTGCATAAGTTCTTGCTCAAGCTTTGGTCCAGCTGCTACATTATCATCTCTTCTTCTTCCCTTCGTAAGGAAACGACGTAGAGAGAGAAAGGTCTCTGTCCTCAGAACTATGTTGTCTGGGTCAGTGCCCAGCTGAGTTACATTGAAACCAGAAGCAAAAGAGAACACTGAGCCTGTCTTTATTAAAACTTTTGATAGTTGGTTTACCGTGGATTTTTTTTGCATTAGTTTTGCTTTTTAAAACTATTGCCTTAAAATGTTATTTGTCCCCACAACTGGATTTTTGGGCAGCCCCTTGTGAACGTCTTGCTCACCTCACTCTGATCACAGCCCTGACTGGGGGGCTCAGTCCTCAGAGGAGAAAATGGGTGACGAAATGCAGGCACGGGGACCTCGAGGTGCATCTCACTGTGATGGTTAATTTCATGTGTCACCTTGGCTGTACCATGGGGAGCTCAGATTCAGCATCATTTCTGAGTGTGTCTGTGAAGGTGTTTCCAGATGAGATGAGCATTTGAATCGGTGGAATCGGCAAAGCACATTGCCCTCCCCGATATGACCACCCTTTCAATCTCTGAATAGAACAAAAAGCAGAAGGAGGAATTTGCCCCTTTCTCCTCCTGCCTGCCTGCTGGAGCTGAGGCATCCGTCTTTTCCTGCCCTTGAACTGGGATTTACACCATCGGCTCCCCTGTTTCTCAGGACTTTGGACTTGGACCGGAATTATGCCTCCAGCTTTCCTGGGTCTCCAGCTTGCAGACGGCAGACCATGGGACTTCTCAGCCTCCATAATTGTGCGAGCCAATTCCTGATAATAAATCTCCTTTTATATATGTATATATAATTTTATATTATATTATCACATATATTATTTGTAATTATGTATGTATATATACAAATATATTACATAAGAAATAGTATATATGTGTGTATATATGTTCATATATATATATATATATATATATCTCCTATTAGTTCTGTTTCTCTGGAAAAACCTGACAAATATAATCATCTCCCAAATTCGAGATGACAGGAGCACCTCCTCAAAGGGCCAAGCCAGGTCGGAATGGGAGATCGCCCCTCTGACAAGGATGGAGACAAGGACGGTGCTCGTGTCTTGGGGAGGGCAAGAGATTAAACTCGGGCCGCGTTCCAGACAGACACATGGCCAGGAAAGAAGCCTCAATTCCTCTCACTCCTGCTGGTCCCTTGTCCCAGCCATGCCTGATATTGGAGACCCAGTTCTCGGGCTCCCTTTGTGACAGGAATTAACACACCATGTTACTGTCCCCCTCTGCTAACCACACAGAGGCAGCAAACTGCGAATTAAGAGTATCACCTGGAAGATACACCTCATTTAAAAAACTGCACATCTTAACAAACTCTAGTCTCTTCTAACCCCTGCCAGGAGAAGGGGCTCTGGTAATACATGCACAGCCACGTCTCTTACTGTGTTAATTTTCTCGTTTCAGAAGCAAAGAGGCGGGCTGAAACAATTCTGCTTTCCTCTAAAGGAGACTCCAAGCCCAATTCAGCTGTCGAGACTGAAATACATATTGTTAATGTATCTAAACTATTTAATTCCTTGTACAGACATCCAAGGAGCGGGGGTTGGAGGGGGAGGAGATGGAAACTTCAATTGTATCTGCTCCTTTGTCCCAGGCCTCTTCTCCTTGACTTTGTCCTCTGCTATTTTTTTCCCTATGTTCCCTCTTTTATTCCTCTCTCTCTGCATCTCCAAGAGTCTAATTTGTGGAAAGGCAGAAAGTACACACTGTACCGGTCTCAGGCACTTGAGCTGCCAGATCTGATTTCCCTGGTAGATGTGGTAGACTGAGGAAAGAGCAACTGTGGCTGAGGATTAGATTTATTTTTCTCTGTGTAATCCAACCCCTGACACGGTACGCAGCTGTCCACGGCTAACCTACCGTCTCCAGCAGAACAGGGGCAATTTTATCGGCTTCCAGAGTGGAGAGACAGAATTTCTCAGAGTCAGATCAGACCCTCCCTGCTGGCTTGTGAGCCCTTCCAGCATCTCTCAAAACAAGTCCTGTATGTCCTTGAAGAAAACACTGGGAAGAAAACACTGGCTTATCTTTGGGAGGCAGAAGGTGCTGGACAGAGCACCTAAGGACCTGGACGAGATGCTACAGTGGTTTTCTCTGACGCTTGACTCCACCGTCATAGATTCTACTGCCCAAAGGGTTTTACAAGTAAATACAACCGTTGTTCTACTCAGCAGCATCATTCCAAAGGTACCATACCTTCTGCCCTCCTTTCCCATCACTTCACTCTTTAAGAATAATTATGTTTTTGGCAGTCATTAACACCTTAGTGCGCCGTGCCAGGAAAACGTCTTTGGGGCTGGAAGAAAAGCAGAATGTGGAACAGAGGAAACAAGGGAGCGTTTCGTGCCAGGTCAGATGAAAAGGAGGAGAGAGAACCAGCTTTGCTACTGCTCATCCTGTCAGGCACTGCACTGGAGGAAAGGGGTAAGGGGTGGCATATGGCAAAATAAATTAAAAAAAAAAAAAAGGTCCCTCCTCCAGGAAAGACTGAACATCAAGCACATCCTGTCAGGCACTGCACTGGAGGAAAGGGGTAAGGGGTGGCATATGACAAAATAAATTTTTAAAAAAAAAGGTCCCTCCTCCAGGAAAGACTGAACATCAAGCAGAATTTTTAAAAGAAGAGAAAAGAAATAAAAGGAGCAAAAAAAAAGCAAAAACCATGGGAGAGAAAATACACCTGAGATGGTGTCTGCTCTATGGATATAGTGTAGAGTCCCCTTTTATTTGCTTCTGCTCCTTGATACAAGTTTTCTTGCTAAAATCATCTCATAGTTTGGCTTGTTTATCCTCATATCTTGTAACATCTTAGTCTTTTAGTAAATCTGAATTGGACCGAAGAATCATGAACCCTTTTTTCCCTTCCTACATCTCCCTGCTTTTTCCAACGCAGAGCGGGAGGTGTAGCCCGGCCCACAGAACTCCTTCAATGACCACTGTGGCCTCTGAATTTGGAGTAGTTTTGCCTCCTGCCAAAGCTAAACAGATTTTGGATCCAGAGACTGTATCCAAGAATTATACCTGAACACCAACTCCATGGTCCACATTTACCTGGTTTGAAACACATCCTAACGCTGAGGACTCTGAAGAAAAGGACACGGTCCAGAGTCTTAAATACCAAATGCTGTAGCTTGTAAATGGACAAAATTACATTGGTTTCAGTATCACTTCTTATAGGGTGAGCATACTTTCCCAGGAGACACGTCTTTTTATATACTTTTCCACTAGTATTTTATGTATCAGATTCAAACCTAATTTGAGATGCCCAGATTCTTACTCAGTTTCCATCTCTAAAAATCAAATACCCATTAGAGAATTCTGCCATCACTCCCAAGAGACTGGAAGAGAAACAGATAAATGAACTTTTAAAGATAATTGGCTTCCAAAATGCCCTCCTGTCCCTCTTTCTCTATTTCTTGACAACCCCTCGGGGAACTGCATGGAAAGAACAACTTGGGATTCTTTGGGTACATGACATGTGGCAGGGAACCAGTTCACAGAAACTAATTTCTTAGGCACTGAGGTGTCCTGCCACTTGGCTACTGCATCTTGGTAGAAATTTACTAGCTCTGCTCAAATGCCTGCTTCTGACCTTATTCTGCTAGAGTCCCCTCATCCATTTTCTACTGCACCCCACTGTAGCTGCTCGTTCTTGAACACTTCAAAACAGGTATTGAATCCACAAACGAAAAGATTTTCCCATAGTTTATTTATCCTTGGATACATTTTCCCACATGTTCCCATTGAAGGTGATGAAGTGAATCCTTCACAATCTGTTTTCAGGAAATTCTCAGAACGCCTAACACATTCACTTAACGAATATTTGTTGATCACTAGTAATTGAGACATTAGTCCAGCTGCTGAGGATAGAGCAGAGTAAACCCAAATAATACCTTTGCCATTAAAGAGCTTGTAGTCTAGCAGAGGGAGTCAGAAAATAATCAAGCAGACAAGGAAATAAGCAATTGTTTCAGATTATTCAAAGTGCTGGACCGAAAATGAACAGGGCTCTGCTCTAGAAAGTGGTGAAGAGAAGTGTTTGCTCTCAGAGAGAATAACAGAGGGTTCCCATTTTAGGTCTGATAGTCAAAGAAGCCCCCTCTGGAAAGGTAAACTTTTACCTTACACGTACAATATATAAATCAATGAGTCAGGCAAAAGCCAGGGGAAGAGGACAAATGTACCAGGCAAGTGGTACAACAGGTGCAAAGGACAAATGGATTAAGTTAAGAAAGACTGAGAGTGTCAGGGCAGAAGGTTGGCTTCTCTGGCTGGAAGCTATAAGGTAGTCAGGGGCTAGATCCCATAGGACTTTGCCGTAACAAGGACTTTGAATATTATCCTAATTATAATGAGAAAATCTTTTATCAGGTAGATAACCACCAGCACATTCCCATGGTTAGCTGAAAACAATACCTCAAAACCATGTTCCTATAGCCAGATTCAGGTGAGCCCCCATCATACGGTTCTGACTTCATTTCTACCTGCAGAGTTCCCACTGAAATCAACAAAAAAGGCGTAAAAAGGAGAGGAGTTGTCAGATATCTGCATCATTTTCCATTTAGCCAGTTTAATCAGTGTGTCCAATGTGGCCAAACATCTCTAAAACGACATCATGTTTTAAGCTGAATATCATAGAGCATCTCCTTAACCTGGACCAATTTGGACAGCTTTAGGGTATGTGTTATTGAATAATTTTGTCCATGATAATTTTTTTGAAGTTGCTGTTTAATCGGGAGGGAAGAAACCAGCGTTTGCAGTGAGATAATAAAGGAATCCAATAAAAGCTCATGGTGACTGTAATAGGAGATGGCAGTCCCCAAGTCCTTCCCATTGTAAGTCCTGCTTTGGGCAGGCTGCCAGGGAACCACTGAGCAAGAGGAGAAGCGCCTCTGCTGGACACCTGGAGGATCGACCAGCTACAAAGGGAGGGAAGTAAAGTTGTAATAAAAATACTCCGAACTTCGGGCTCCCCTGGTGGCACAGTGGTTGAGAATCCGCCTGCCAATGCAGGAGTTCCGGGTTCAAGCCCTGGTCTGGGAAGATCCCACATGCCGTGGAGCAAGTGAGCGCGTGCGCCACAACTACTGAGCCTGCGAAACACAACTACTGAGCCCACGTGCCACAACTACTGAAGGCTGTGCCTAGAGCCCGTGCTCCGCAACGAGAGAAACCACCGCAATGAGAAGCCCACGCACCGCAACAAAGAGTAGCCCCCGCTCCCCCCAACTAGAGAAAACCTCCGCACAGTAACAAGGACCCAATGCAGCCAAAAATAAATAAATTCATTAAAAAAAAGAATACTTTGAACTTTCATTGTAATTTCTACTAGCAGATACTTCCCAGATGATGAAAGTGAAATACAGAAACTGAGTAGCACAGGAGTTGAGTTTGGGCTTTAGAGTCAGAGGGAACCAGGTTTACACCTTCACTCCTCCCTCACTTGTAGCAATGTGAGCTTCTCACCTTAAACTGTTCATCATATCAGCAAAGGCACCTCTGTACTTCCAGGAGGCTTTCGTCATCCTCAACTCCTCTCTACATTCCACAAGCAATCTGTCAGTAAATCCTATTAGGTTATACCTCTAAAATATACACAGAAACCAACTACACCCCACCACCTCCACTGCCGCTACCCTGTTCCAAGCCACCAGCAACTCCTGCTGGGTTTGTACAACAGTCTCCTAACTGCTCTCCCTCCCAGGCTTTTCTGAGTGCTGCAGCTAGGACAACCTGTTACAAAGGAGCTCAGGGAGGTATAATTCACCCCCCTCTTTGAGCATAGGCTGGACTTACTGACTCAATTCCAAAGAACAGAGTTGGGAAATGGACAAATCATAACTTCACAGTGGAGAAACCTGGCAGACACTACCTTAACCAAAGGATCAAGGCTCACATCACCAAGTGACAAGTCACGTAAATGTCACCTACCCACTGACATGTTATGATGTGAAGGGCACTTCACCTCTGTGGCATTCTTCCCCCAAAGTCACAGTCCCAGTCAAATCATGAGAAAAATTAGACAATCCCAAGTTGAAGGCCATTCTATAAAAAACGTGACCAGCACCCTTCAAAACTGTCTCAAGGTCAGGAGAGACAAGATGAGTCTGAGAGGGCTTCCCTGGTGGCACAGTGGTTGAGAGTCCGCCTGCCGATGCAGGGGACACGGGTTCGTGCCCCGGTCCTGGAGGATCCCACATGCCACGGAGCGGCTGGGCCCGTGAGCCATGGCCGCTGAGCCTGCGCGTCCGTAGCCTGTGCTCCGCAATGGGAGAGGCCATGGCAGTGAGAGGCCCGCGTAGCGCAAAAAAAAAAAGATAAGTCTGAGAAACTGTCACAGATTGGGGAAGACTAAGAGGACATGATGACTAAATGCAACATGGAAATCTGGAACGAATCCTGGAACAGAAAAAGAACATTTGTGGGGAAACTGGGGAAATCTGATTCAAGTCTGTAATTTAGGGAGTAGTAACGTACCAAGGTTAATGTCTTAGTCTTGACAAATGTACCATTGTTATGGAAGATGTTAACACCAGGGGAAACTAGAAGAATGGTACATGGGAACACTGTGCTGTCTTTGCAACTTTCTGTAAATTTTAAGTTATTTTAAAATTTTTAAAAATATTTAGAAGAAAAATCAAAGAGAAGTCAGATCATCATTCCTCTACTCAAAACTTTGTAAAGGCTTTCTATCTTACTTACTCAGTTACCTGGCCCCCCATCACCTTTCTGACCTCATGACTTCAGACTGATCACACAGGCCCATGGATGCTCTTTAAACACTCCTGATATGCTCCCAACTTTGGGGCTTTCCATTTGCTTTTCCACTTCCAGAAATGTTCTTCCCCCAGCATGGTTGGCTGCCTCAGTTTCTTTAGGTTTCTATTCAAAAGTGACTTTGTTAGTTGGGCCTTTCCTGATCACCCACCTAAAATGGCAGTCTCCCCCTGACACCTTCTAACTTGCATTATTTTTCTCCTTAACACTTAGTACACTTATCATCCTATATGTTTTATTTATTTTGTTTGTCCTTTGCCTCTCCTACTAAAATGAAAGCTCCAAGAGACAGATTTCTGACTGCCGTATTCAGGGCTATATACACAATTTCTGGCCAGTATCTTCCTATGTATCATATTATGATACTCCATAAATATTTTTCTAAGAATTAAAATGACCTTGAGTATTTACTTAACTCTGAATCTGGTTTCACATATGTAAAATTAGGATAATAGAACGATAATTCCTGTATAATAGGTTTCTTGTAAAGCTTAAACGTGATAAAGAAGGTAGTGCTCTGTACAATTATTAGCATGGAAAATATCTAAGAAATTAAATATTATCACTGGTTACATTTCCATTACTATTATTAATTCTATCACTAATTGCTATTTCCATTTTGACTGTTCCCACCTACATTGAATTAGGAGTGTACTTGAAGATTGTAACCTGTGTTTAACCCCTAAGGCACGCAGGTTCCCTCCTTTGGGAAAAATCCATAGCTCCTTTCTCCCATTAAAATAAATGGTTTTTCTGTCTACTTCTCTGACAAGAAGTCTACTTTTTTTTTTTTGCGGTACGCGGGCCTCTCACTGCTGTGGCCTCTCCCGTTGCGGAGCACAGGCTCCGGACGCGCAGGCTCAGCGGCCATGGCTCACGGGCCCAGTCGCTCCGCGGCATGTGGGATCTTCCCGGACTGGGGCACGAACCCGCGTCCCCTGCATCGGCAGGCGGACTCTCAACCATTGAGCCACCAGAAAAGCCCAAGAAGTCTACATTTTTTGTTTCCTTGCTTGCCTGTTTTATTTTGTTGTTGCTGTTGTTGTTTTAATGTGGATGGAGAAACACGAGTTTTAAATCAAAACCTTAGGCTTTATTTCTGGGTCTAAAAAGAATTGGAGTCATTCTTCACAAGGTCTCCTCCCCTAGGAAATCTCTGAGCTCCTTTTCAAAATGGCAATAATAATACCCACTCTGATTTTTGAAAATGAGCTCAAATTAGTTTGTGTCTTTCCATACCTATTTCACACATAACAGTATATTAGGCACTCTCTAGCGTGGAGTGGCTTATAATCCAGTTTAGGGCCACATATGGGTGAGAAAGAGAATAAATTTTATGTTATCATACAAACAAGATATGACACAGACTATATGCCTTTGTCCTGAGAAAAGACAAAAGAAGGAAAATATCACCATGAGAGTCAGAAAGGCTTTGTGTCTGTGCATTGCTTTTAGGTCCTTGGAAAACAGTCATGTGTGTGACGATGCATTTGATCTCTCTTCTTATCCCCTGATAATGAGAATAATGATAAAAATGTTTATTAGTGGTGTTCTCTTTATTAAAGGCCACAGGGGGCTTCCCTGGTGGCGCAGTGGTTGAGAGTCCGCCTGCCAATGCAGGGGACACGGGTTCGTGCCCCGGTCCGGGAGGATCCCACATGCCGCGGAGCGGCTGGGCCCGTGAGCCATGGCCGCTGAGCCTGTGCGTCCGGAGCCAATGGGAGAGGCCACAGCAGTGAGAGGCCCGTGTACCGCAAAAAAAAAAAAAAAAAAGGCCACAGGTAGAGATAAAATGTATCAGTATTATTATTAGTTATTTGTTGTTATTTGTTTTTAGTCACAAGATGATTATAGTATTTTTCTTTTACTATTTTTACTATTCTTAACAGTACTGTTGTATTTTTATTGTTGTTGTTATTTTATTATTAAAGACTCTACACTAGACCCTGGGCAAAACACATTGCATGCCATGCTCTCATTTAATACTTACAACAAGGTTATAAGACAAGTACTATTGTTATCCTCATTTTTAAGATAAAGAAAGTGAAGTTTAGCAAGGTGAAGTAATGTACCCAAGGGAACTACTAAGAGATGTGAGAGATGGAGCTGGATCCCGGATCTACTAGACTCCAAAGACTGCACTCCATCCCTTCCCCTGTGTTGGAAGGTCCAAAGTTGAGACCGAGTGCTTGGAGCACAACTATTTATACATGCTAATTGGGATTAGGTTTACATTTATTCTGCTGAGGTCACAAATCTTATTGTCCAGGCACACACGTCAAGTCTGATCAGGAACAACCGGAGCTTGGAATTGAATTTCCTGTGCTCTTTTGCCCTCAACAGCTTGCAGGTTAAAGCTAAACGTATGTGTTATCCATCTCTGCAGCTGGGCTCCAGGAACAATTTTTGGCCGTAAAGTTAAATAGCACAGGAGACATTCTTGTCCAAACCAGACTCTTTTGTCTTCCTTTGTCAGGCTCATGGTGACATTCAGGGGAAATGTGCACCAAGCAAGGTAAAGGTCTCTTTCCAGAGATTGTCTCTGGGAAGGAAGAAAGAGATCTCTAGATAGAAGCGTGACCTTATAACTTTGATAGTCCTCTTCCTTTTCTGGAAGAAGAAACTGAGAAACATGGTGAAATTAATCTGCTGGCAGACAACAGACAAAACCAGTTTTATGTTGCATAAATGAATGTGAGTCCGGAGTTTCCAGCTCTCACCCTACAGAATGGAATTGTTGGTCCACAGCTCAGAGTGCTAGGTGATTGATAGCATGGGCTGAAAGAGGCCTCCATCAGGGTCAAGGGTGAGTTACGGCGGTAGAGCTCAGAACCAATGATGGTTATAGCCCATAAACCCAGACACTCCAGACCACACTCGCCCACACATGTTGTGAATATTGATTTCACTCTGGTTGATTTTATCCTTGCAAGTCTAAAGAGAGGACAAGAAGGAAGAAGAAACCATAATAACAAGAACAATAAGAACCATAATAAAGTACCAGGGCATTCAACATACCATTACATGTAGCAAGGATGTCAGAGAGAAGACAGAACTACTCCTAATTGGTTTCTATCTTTTCGATCAAGCTTAATTATTTAAAAACTATGGAGGGTAGAGGAAGAAAACGAGATTGAGAAGGAATTACACCCAAGCTAGAATAATGCCTCATAACATGATATAAGTTGGTCTCTTGTTCCAGAGGAACCTACTAGGGTTTAGCTGAGGTCACAGAAATGCTATTGAGTACCTCTGTTCACAGTGAACTCTGACATCAATCCCGTGTTGCATGATTATTACCATAAGTTTTATCCCAATCCTCAGTATGAAAAATAAAGACATGGAAATGTTACTTTATTACTCCATTTCCAGAAATAATGTGACATTTGTGAATGAACAAGTAAAGTGTGAGAACAGAGAATGCCTTTGCTTTTTTCCAGGAATCATCACCCTTTTCCATAAACACAATCTGTCCCAGTCCAGACATTCCCTCTGCACGGTTGTGGTGGGGTTATTATAAAATGGGGGGAGGACTGCTGTGTACAGATACAAATATCTTGCTGAGACGATGAGGGACAGAGTCTCTCAAAATGTTTTTGTGGAAAAGAGAGAAAGGCACTTGTGAATGATAACTCACTAAGCTAAATTTATTAGCAGATAAATGTCAGAATGAACTGCCTGATTCTGACCTTTGTCTTATTGGGCTTGATGTGTTTTTTGGGATGTTTTGTTTTGGTGTTCTTTTTTTTTTTTTTTTAATCAGTGGCTTTGAAAAAGGTACCTTTTGTCTGATTTGCAGTTGAGACAAAGTTGAAAGTCAAACAAATATAAAGTATTGAGAAAAAGTTTCAGAAACATCTGACATGCTTGTAAAATTAACTCATGAATTAAAAAGCAATCATCAAGCTAAGAAAAATGTTTACCAGAAACACAACAGGAAAAAGGGTGATATTCTTAATATGTAAAGTTTTCCTACAAGTTAATAAGAAAAACACTAAAACTCCAATAAACATAAATGTATAATTCACAAAAGAAAAAAAAGTAACAAAATTTTTAAACAAATATGTTCAACCACACCAACAAATTAGTGAAAATAGCAACATGATCTATTTACCTATTAAAATAGCAAATCTAAATAAACTAGTGGTTACCAGAGAGGAAGCACTAACTAGTTCCTCTCTGGAACAAAGAGGGGAAATATAGGTGAAGGGGATTAAGAGGTACAAACTACTAGGTATAAAATAAGTAAGTTACAAGGGTGTAATGTACACACAGGGAATATAGTCAATATTTTAGAATAAATTTGTATGGAGTGTAATCTATACAAATATAAAATTATTGCATTGTACACCTGAAATTAATATTAATATTGTGAGTCAACTATTCTTCAATTTAAAAAATAAAAAATTTTAAATATATAAAAGAGCAAATCTCAAAGGAATGTTGATGTTTAAGGTTAAACTTATTATAAAGAAATTTAGCAATCCCTATCAGTAACCTTGAGGTACTCCACTCTTACCCCTTGACACATTTTCTATGTCTAGGAATCTTTCTTAAGGACATAAAAAAAATCAAGCCAAGATTTGTCTGCCAAGATGCTCTTCTCAGCATCAAATGTGTAAGCAAGGAGGAGGAGGAGGAGAAAGATGAGGAAGAGGAGGATGAAGGGAATGAGGAGAGCAGATGGAAACAGAGGAAGAGGACATAGAAGGGGAAGAAGAAACAGGAGAGAGGGTGAAGGAAAATGAGAATACAACATACTCAAATTTAGGAGAATGGTCAATTAATTATTAGATATTTATTAACTGGAATTTTATATATAAACACAAACCCAATGCCTTGAAATATGTTAAATGACATGAGAAAATGCTATGATAAAGTGTTATTTAAATCCTAGTGCAAATTTTCACATTAATCTGTACTAAACATCAACTGCACTAATATCAGTTAGAAAAGCTGTGATTTAACCAAGATTCATAGGTAACACACACAAAAAATTATTTCTTCTACTAGACTGTGGGCAATTTTCCAAGTAAGTGCCACAACTTTTCAGCACATTATCTGGAATACATGGAAAGCATTAGTAAGTGTGTATAGAATCAATGATAACTGAATTAGAATGTGGCTTAGCCCAAGTTCCCTAGAAGACAGAGCTCGAGACAAAGCTTATATGCTGCTATTTTTATGGCAACATTGGCCAGCAAGATTGAAGAAAGTGGGAAGGTGAGGCAGGGAAGGAGAGAAGGTACATAAAATATTGTGTATATCATGCTGTCCATAGCTTCACAAGAAAACCTAGCTGATTTTTCATTCACACAGAATATCTCTATGAATTTTGGACTGAATGCACATTACAACAATCCATAGGAGAAAGGGGGAAATTCTACTGGCTGCCTTCTACCTCCTGTCTGTCATTGGTCAAACTTTGTCCCATGGGATCTTAACACCCTCCTATATCAGTCTGTGCCTCCTGGCCCTTCGAGCAGCCACTGGAGAAGCCAGATCTCATGCCGCCATGGCACTTCATCTGAGTCCAAGGAGGTGAGTTGAACAGAGTCTCCGTTGCTCCAGTTGGGTTGAGGCTGGGTACTGGAAGGGCTGAGGCTTCTGCTATAGGGGGAACAATGAAGGCATTGCTGGAGACCAGCCTAAACCGGGAGAGGCAGAGACAGCTAGAAATGTCTTGAGACGAGTCAATTGCATCAAGACTTGGTAGAACAAGTGAGAGGGACCAGGAAGCAGGGAGAGCCAAGCAAAATTGGAAAAGTATATAACTTGAGTGTGGTATAATTTGTATCATTATTTTGATATCGCCAGTCTAATATATTTAACTGCACCAGCAGAAATTCTATGTCCTGGAAAAATCACATAATCATCCCTCTGTGACTCCCTAAAGTCAAACCATAGACAAAGCACTGTGTTCCGTTCCAATTGTCCTAATATAAGTGGAATGATGAGCATGAGACAAGAAGATAAAAAGACAAAGATAGCCATAATGAGTGTCTGGAAAACATACTATCTGAGGAACTGTTGAAGACACTGTGATTATGCGTGAAGAAGGAGAGGGAGGCAGAGGGGGATGGGAAGGAGGGGGGAGGGGAGGGAGAACAAGAAGAAGAATTAATGATCTCTAAATTCTTATGAGCTGCTCTATTACAGGGTCATTCAGATATTCAACTGGGAAGTCTGGAACTATGATCTAAAGACTGGCTAATTAAATACCAGTAAGATAACTGAAATTTTGTACCCTTAGACAAACACTCTTGCATTTTCTCCCACCTCCTAGCCCCTGGCAACAACCGTTCTACTCTCTGCTTTTATGAGTTCATCAGCTTCATTGTGGCAATCATTTCACAATGTACACATACAGAAAAACATCACATCATACACCTTACCCTTCTTGTCAATTATACCTCAATAAAGCTGGAAAAAATACAAATAATATCAACAAAGTGTGTTTTTTATTCAGAGATGCTAATAACATTTTTACTATTGCTGTTTCTTATTTAGCAAAAGTTACCTCTAAGAGCATATACTGATATTTCCAGAAAGAAGATACAAACAGTAAAGTAATAAAAATTAAAACGCTACTAATAAGAATAACAACAATAATTAAATAATATGAGTGTACTAGAGGCACAAAGAATATTTATATCTTATATTTTCTGGTTTTCACAACAGTCCTGTCTTAAGCAGAAGAGCTGAATCTTGGGATGACGTAAAAATAAGAAGAATGATTCTGGATTATGAGGATAGCAAAAAAGACCACAGCCTCAAGAATGAGAAAAATACAGCAATTACTTGCTTTGTGCTGAGTTTAGAGACAGTGATTTCTTTATTCTTGGGTCAGGGTGAGAACCTCAAGTCATCCATTTCCTGTACTGCCCTCAAAGGCATTGCCCCTGTGGAACTCCAACTAGTCATTTCTTATGCTTCTAAGGGCCATCAGTCATTTCTTTTTTTAATTAATTAATTTTTGGCTGTGTTGGGTCTTTGCTGCTGCGTGCGGGCTTTCTCTAGTTGCAGCGAGCGGGGGCTACTCTTCGTTGCGGCGCGCGGGCTTCTCATTGCGGTGGCTTCTCTTTGTTGCAGAGCCTGGGCTCTAGCCACGAGGGCTTCAGTAGTTGTGGCTCGTGGGCTCTAGAGCACAGGCTCAGCAGTTGTGGCATGGGCTTAGTTGCTCCGTGGCATGTGGGATCTTCCCAGACCAGGGCTTGAACCTGTGTCCCTTGCACTGGCAGGTAGATTCTTAACCACTGCACCACCAGGGAAGTCCCCCATCAGTCATTTCTGATAGGACAATTTCTACACTTTCATTCAGGTACTGTTCATCCCTCCATCTCAACCATTTTTTTGGCCCCTGTTGAGACTGGATTGCTCCTCTTTCCATGACTGATCTCCAAAGCTTAGCATCTTATTCACCTCTTGTCTAATGCTTTGGGAGAAATTTTTCCAAATCTGCTTTACCCCAAATTCATGAGGTGTGGTGTCAGCCAGCCTGGTCTCATACTTGAATTATTCAAATTGAGCCAATTACTTTTGCTTTTTTTTTGAACGTGATACATAGTTTTAATGACTGAAGATCATTCAAACCCACCATGATTAAAATTCCACAAGACATATCATCTCCATAATACTACGTGCTCCAACTAAACTGAGAATTATCTTTAAAATTCTATTCTCATGCCACTACTCAGACAAAACCTCTTAGAGTAAGGAACCCACTTCCTGCAGGATTAACATCCCAAAACCTGGGCCTGGCAGTCCAAGCCTTCCACAATTTGATCCCAGGCTTCCTTACTCCTGCTCTTTTATCTGTAGCTTCCACATTACCCAAACTGAATATGTCCTGGCTCATTAGATTAGACCTTCCATCTCTGTGCCTTTATTTGTGCCCTCCCTCTTTCCCAAGATGCTATCTTCTTCCCATGCTTCTAAATTCTATCAATCCTTCAAATATCACTGAGTCAAACTTCCTACAGGCAGTCTCTCTTGATTCCTTTACCCCACGGTGACTTCCCTCTCTTCAGAGATGTTAAAAAATTTATTGGGTGGGGGGGGCATTCATATAATACAATTATGAAGCTCTGCTCTGTTTTGCAAAGTAACTTTTCATGTATATCCATTTCATTTTTGTGCACTAGATTCACTATGTTTCCTTATAATCTTTAGAAACCCTAGCAAATATTTGTTACCTGTTACACAGGGTTAAATTTAGAATTACACAGGTGTTTGCTTACCATTTATTATGCCAAAGTTATGTATATATATATTAGGTATACGTATATGTATTAATTATATTAAAAAGCAGAGTAATGGTGATCTTTGGGAATGAGAGAGAGAAAAAAAAATTCCTGGCCTGAAAAACTATTTACCAAAGAAGCCAGGTCTTCAAGCCTCAGTTTAACCACTTCAAGCCTCAGTTTCCCCATCTGTAAACTAAAGATAAGCATCTTTCATTATACAACCAGTATATAATGGGGCAAAGATTTGAACTAATTTCCATTTGAAAAGTCCCTGCTCTTTGCATTATGCCACGCTGCCTCCCATGGGAATTAGGAAACCTAAATTCTAAACCTACATTTGGCCACCAACCTTCTGGGTAACCTGGGTCAAGTCACTTCACATCCATGACCCTCAGTTCCTGAGTCTTAAAATAAGGAATGCTAGACTACATCAATAGCTTAAAATTTTTTTGAACATGGCCAACAGTAAGAAATAATACTTTAAATTGCAACACTATATATATCTGTACATATACATGCATATGTACAAATACATATTTATACGTACACAATACAAACATTTGTATTAACATTTACTCTGTGAATAGAATCTATTTTCTGTTCTTTAATTCTACTTTATTTCACTTTTTTAAATGCTTATCTACAATCCACTAAACTTGTTTCACAACCAGATCAGACCCCAACCCTAAAACAGAAGACTCTGAAGTCTCTTTTTGCTGTATAGTCTAGACTCTGACTTGCAGCTGAGTGAGAGCTGCAGGGTAGAATCCAAGTCCAAGGACTCAACCTGTCTTCACCTACCTATAAAAGTACAGGTCAGCTAACTGATGAAACCTCGGGCCATGAGCTTTTATGCAAGTTCAACCATCAACATATCCTGTGAACTAGGGCATACTACCTGCATCTAAACCTTTATCCATAAATTGAGAAGAGTGAAAGCTCTCACTGACTTCACAGAATTGCCTCATGGAAAACTCAGAATGTCTGCAGAGCCCTTTGGAAATGCCAGATGACCTCTTTGGAAGTACCTCTTTCAATGCAGCAGGAAATGTTCTATAGCAGAGACCAGCATAAAAGTGATATAGAAAAAAAAAGAAAAAACCATCTGGAGCACATCAATTTCTGACCTCTGGGTCTTTGACAAAATCTGGGTAGATGTTTTCTTCTGGTACACCAGTCTTCAAAAATATATGATTCCTTTATACTAAATGGAAGGGAGAGGTGGAGAAGAGAGGAGAGATGGTCTCTATTTCAGAAAACATGCACAGAATCTCATTAAAAATATACTGTTAAATCTATTATGAATTTTGAAGATCATTCTAATATTTCACAGAAAAACAGGTCAAGTAATTTCTTCAGGTTAATTCAGTTTGTTGGCTCCAGAAGTGGGCTACAATTGAAGGTAGAGTTTCCTATTATGGATGGTGCTTAAGTAAAGGCTGGGTAACCATTTGGTTAAGATGTAGTAAAGAGCATTGAAGCTTACAGTGGTGAGGGACTAGGTATCCTTTAAGGCCACTGATTCATTTGGCAAAAATGTATTTAAAATCATCTATCTTGTGCTGATTACAAAGATGGCTCCAATTATTCCCCTTCCCACATTCGTATCCCTCGCCATGTAACTTTTGCATCTATTCCCATCAAAGGGTGAAGGCTTCCCCCTTCCCACCTCCTTGAATCTGGGTGGATCTTGTGACTGACTTCGGCCAATAGAATATAGTAGATGCAACCCTGTGCCACTTCTGAGCCCAGGTTTCAAGAAGTCTTGTCCTCTTGCAACCCTGACCAGCTACCATGAGAAAAAGCCTGGACCAGCCTGAGTGATGTGTGATCATCACCCCCATCACACCAGCTAATCATCATCCAACCACAAGACACGAAGGTGAGACCATTCTAGACCAGTCAGCCTGTCCCCTTCTGACCAGCCAGCTGACCACAGACACATGAACACAACTCACTGAGATCAGCAGAACTTTATCTACATCAGCAGAACTAACAAACCCCATAGACTTATGTCCAATGATAAAAATAGTTCACCCTTGAACAACACGGGTTTGAACTTCACGGGTCCACTTATACAGAGAATTTTTTCCATGAATATATTGAAATTATTTTGAGATTTGCAATGGTTTGAAAAAACTTGCAGATGAACCTCATAGCCTAGAAATATGGGGGGAAATTAAGAAAAAATTAGGTATATAGATACGAATATGTAAATATTCATGTAACATACAAACTATGTGTTAATCAACTGTTTATGTTATGAGCAAGGCTTCCAGTCAATGGTAGGTTATTAGTAGTTAAGTTTGGGGGGAGTCAAAAGTTATACACAAATTTTCAACTATGCAAGGGATCAGACCCCCTAACCTCCATGCTGTTCAAGGGTCAATTGTATTTACTGTTTTAAGCCACTGAGTTTTGGGGATTTTGATATACAGCAATAGCTACCCAATCAGACGTGGAAATAGACAACATGGAACAAGATGGATGACCCTAAACGTCATTTCCTACCCTAGGAGTAAACGATTCTTTTAAAATTCCAGGACTTATCACCTTTTTTGAGTAAGTACCACCAATATGTGGGTATTTATATCTTTATATTTTTTTAATGAACTAAACATTAACTATAGACAGAATACTCATGAATTCTTCCTGCAGACCAATGAACATGAGCCCGTGTTGTAAAGAACACTGCTCTGGATTGCTTCAGTCCTTCTGTGCTTTTGCAGGTGGCACCATGGTCCCAGCACCTAGGAAAGGCACACTGCCATTCTCTTTCCCTTCTCTCCCCAGACCTGCAGGCTGGGTACCAAACAGCTCCTCAGAGCAGCTTTACCATCCTGGATGTTCTTCACACTTCTGGTGGTGCTGGATTCTCCTGAGCTTTGTCTCCACTTAAAAGGCATTGGTGCACGTCCACACTGCCCTGAAAGGAGACTGGGGCCTGGGAGATGCACATCAGCTGTGGACAGACACTTGCACTTACATCTCCCTTGAACCCAGGAGGATGTACACTTGGCTCTGAATGGTATAATTAAGCAGATGGATTAGAATGTTATGCCTTCTATATCAAACTAGAAATTCCCTCCTTTTTAATTTCAATATTATTCTTCCTATCTTCTGCCCAGCCAAGAACATTAAGTTATTCTCCAAAATGGGCTCTGTGCTATGGCAGCTGAGATAGAGCAGTTATGGGGAGATAGAGATGGAGTGGATAGCCCCTTGAGCTTTCCCACCAAGGCACAGTGAGACAAGTCTGGGGCTGCTCAGGTATCCCTTTTTCTTCTTATTTCCTGGTTCCTGATCTCCTATCTTAGTCTTATTATCCTGGCTCTCTCCAACACTGATTTTTAATGAAATGATGAGGAATTAGATCAATTCTCACTCAGATATGGAAAAAATATCTATCAGTGAGTCTCTTTGCTGTGTCTAAATACGAAGAAATACTTCATATTTTCAGGCAGGGAGAAAGGAGGAAGAAATGGACATGATGGACAAATACACTTTGCCATTTAAGTGAATTCAAATTCACTTGACATTTCTCATATGCTCTGCAAAGGACAGAGCTTGTATAATAAACTTGTTACCAGCCACCTTCCTGCCACTGCCTTTCATGAGTTTGGAAATCAGTCCGCAATGATATTCTAAGCGTTGGAAGTGCAGTTTCATGCAATATTTTACGAGCTAAAGAACTCTAAGCTCTTGAATAAAAGAAGTCAAGAACGATTTGTTGACTACAGACAATTTGTTCATTGATTCGACAAATAATTATTAAGCATCAATCACATACAAATGCGCTATAAGGACTGTTCACTACAGAAAACAAAGCTCTAGAAAGTGGAAAAAAAGGACCCTCCCATCCTCCATTCTCTACTCTAGGAAGACAGCTCTTGGTAAAGGAATATTTATGATACAGATCAGGAAAGGAGCAGGAAATATTTCCTTGGCTTAATAGAATCGGAGTCTTAGTTTAAAAATAAAAATATTAGTAATAACCATAGTAAAAATCTATATTATATAATTATATGATAGGCACTGCTCAACGAAGCTGTATTATTTTTATTAACTAGACATCAGACCTTATTCTAAATGTTTTGGTGGATCACTCATGTGACCATCACAATGAACGTGTGAGCTTTGAGGCAGACCTTCGCATCACACACATATTATATACAGGAAACTAAGGCGTGAAAAAAAGGTTAGTAAATTTCCCTTGCTTACTTTCTTGGTGAATTTATGAATGGAGCCAAGCAGCTTGACCCCAGAGCTTGTACTGTACACTCTAATGGCTACAACATGCTGCCCCCATTCTAGATCCACTTGACCTAAAGAGAGTCAAAGATGTGGTAATAGGAGAAATATTATTTTTTCCATACATCATAACGAAGAGGTTTAAGGAGGAAATTAATCCTCTTAATCCTACAAGTAGAGACATGACTGACTTTAAAGGGTCTAGTGAAAAACCAGCAACAGCTTAGAGAAACAGACTCTTTGATTCTCCACCCACGACCACTGAGGTTTGTAATGGATGTAATGTTTTGAAAAACTATCGCTTTTTCTGTCCAAGATCCAGCGAATATGTAGCAGAGCTAGAAGTTCTTGGGAGCTCATAGCACTGCACTATTCTGCTTCTCAAAAGTGAAAATTAAATAAACACCCTTTTCAGCCCAAGAGTTGGGGAGGAACAAGACTCCAGTTTCGAGAAGAATGCCCTGACTTTCCTACCGGTGACCTGGAACAGGAACAGGACAGTAGATAAGGGAGGAACATGCCAGAACAGAGGAGGAGAGGAGGTCTTTCCCCGCTACCTCTTGAAATTTCTTGTTGATTCTCACTTCAAAGTCTCCGCACACACCAAACTGGGAGCGTCTTCATCAGGGTAAAATATATTGTGTACAACAGAGTTGAGAAAAGAGAAAAGACCTGAATCTAACTCTGCAGAATCTCCCTCAGCCCACATATGGCATCAGTGGAATTCAGAAATTCTTGTGTGTCCTCTGGAATGATTTCGTGTCGAAGGTAATGAGAAAGAGAAAACACAGCTGCTGATGTCCAGAACTGACCCGGCATTCACAACCAGACCTCATTAGTACAAGCTGGTCTGACGCTCAGTCAAGACAATTTGTTCTCCTTTTGATACAGATGATCTTCCAGAATATTATATGAAGTGAGATGGCTCTGAGACCACGATAAAGCAAGACAAAACCAAGGTCATTGTGGAATACAAAACACCTGACATCCCCCTCTCCCTACTTGAGCGACTGCTATTTCCTTACAATCACAATTAATTCTCACCATAATCTCTTCCCTATTGATAAGATTTCCTGAAATGCACAATCATAAAATTGCCTTCGTTTTCTGACAACACCCAATCAAGAAGAAGCCTCTGCTTCCTTAGACCCTTCTCCAAACTACCCCAAAAAAAGCCCGAATTCTGTAATATGTTCTTTCAAGCACCCTTTTACTGAGGCACTCCATGGTTTCCTCATTATAATGAGAAAGAAATCCAACTTGTTCATCAACAAGTGTGTTCCTGCTGGTGTCTAGCTGAAAGACATTGACGGTAGGCAAGGATGGTTGGCAAGATTTCGAGACAGTTGCCATATTTGAGGGTGAAGTGGTTTATCAGCTAGCTTTTGTTGTATACCAACAACAGCAAAAACTTCAATGGCACAATGCAAGTATTTATTGCTCACGAATATGGCCATCAGGTCGGCTGCTGATTTGGGTTGCGCAGGCTCAGACTTCTGGGGTAGCCTGGCTTCTGGCTGACTTAGGCTGGGCTGGGCTGGGCTTAGTAGTCACCTTAGCTCTGTCGCAAGTATGTCTCATCTTCCAGCAGGATAGCTCGCGCGTCATCTCACAGTGATGGCAGAGGAACAGTAGAGCAAGAGGAAACGTGCACAGCCTCTTGAGGGTCTAGGCTCAGAACTAACACACCGTCACTCTGCTTCATTTGGAAATGAAGAAAAGAACCTGCATTTACAACGAGTATCCGACACAAGTCACACAGTTAGATCAGATTGTGGCAGAGGTGGGGAGACATGGGGACTAGACTCCACCTCCTCAGTGAGAGCAACTGAAAAATTGATTGCAAAGGGCATAGACAAAAGGAGAGTCTAGGAATTGGAGCTATCACTGCAGTCTACCACAGGTGGAGCTGAATGATAACTATAACCAGACCTCAAGGGACCTGTAACACCAGGGAAAGTCTTAGAGAATGTACATTCTACGAGGGCAGGAATTTTTTGTTTTATTCGTTGCTGTACCCAGCATCTAGAATTGCTGACTACTAGTAAGCACTTAATAAATTATTTTCAAATCTGACTCAAAGTATTAAGCACATTAAATTACTCTTCCCTGCAATGCTCTGAAAGTAACTCCAGCTTTCCAAAGAACTGGATCCCCAAATAAAACAATAGGTTTTAAGGGAAAACATCATTAGGTTACCAATATCTGGAGGCCAACTCTTCCTTCCAAAGAGCTTACTGTGGGAAAATAGGTGATGGACAGTAGCCAGCTACCACATCTTTAACTTTACTGTAGTATTCACACTGGTCCATGCTTCCCGTGGGCTGTTCCTTGCCAATCACTAAGAATAATAGTAGACTGGAAGTGGACAACTTCTGCCCAATGTGGGGTTCCTCTGATGGGTAAATTTGGCTAAGAGATTCACCCTCAGCCTGGGCAAGATTTTCACAGATCTCCACTGCAGTATGAGGCTTTCTACTCACTCCTCTGCCTCCTCCCTCTGTTCACAGGTGTCACACCTGTATTGTGGCTGGGGGCATTCCTTAAGTCCCTTTGTTCCCTCATCCTTTATCCTTCAGAGACCTTCCCCAGAAGAAACCATGTACACATCGAATCCCGTTTTCGTGTCGGCTTCTTGGAAGACCTGAACTAACCTACAAAGACACAACAGGTCTGTCCTTGGTGGAAAAGCATCAGTTTCCTCACATGATTACCCTAAACATAAGGCTCATCACATGATTATAGAAGCCAAAATTGCAAAAGTCAGGGACAGAATTGTTTTCATTAGAAAGATAGCAACTAACTAGGGAATTCCCTGATGGTCCAGCTGTTAGGACTCAGTGCTTTCACTGTCAAGGGCCTGGGTTCGATCCCTGGTTGGGGAACTAAGTTTCCATGAGCTGTGCAGCCAAAAAAAAAAAAACATAGCAATTAACTAGAGCTCAAGCCTTCATTTATTTGGGGGACTACTTCCAAATAGGGTATTCTTGCTTACTGAGTTTAACTTAGGATGCAATGTCGTTTTTCTTTCTGTCTGTAGTATATGATGTGATTATCCCTTACCCAATAGGGCAAGGCATCACTTTTGCTTTCTCAGAAGCAAAAGGTATAGATGAAAAGTTCATTGCCCTGGGAATCTGCACACCCCTCCCAACTTGCTCTTTACTCAATACTACAGTCTTGCGTAAATCCACTGAACACATCTAGCCCACAAATATCATCTGCAAAATCCCTGCTGCTAGAGACAGCATATCAAAGGAAACTTCCGGCCTCTGATTCTGCAACTTACTAGGAGGCGATAGTAAATTAATCATCTAATACTATCAAGAACTTACCGTTTTGTTCAGTATCCTAAAAGGTAAAAATAGAAAACATTTTTAAAGCAAATTGTTGCAGTGGTAATTTCTATATTGTATTCTCCTGAAATGTGTCCACGTTTGGGGGCGGGGAGGGGCGGGGGACAGGGAGGCAGGTATTTTTCTCAGTACAGGTTCCTCTCTGATTCCTAGGGATTCTCATGTATACAGAAAACCAAGCAGAAAACCTCTGAATTCAGTTGCCAAGTGTTCTGACTCTTCAACAGCAGATCCTGATATTGTATTGGGCCCAAAGTAGCACTCAAGCTGCATTTTCTCTTGAACACCCTCCCAGGACTCAGTACAAGTCTTCAAAACCATTGTACTCAAACCTTTGTTTGAACAAGGTTGTCTTTTTCCCTCATTCAGTCCGCAGTACACCGTCAGGATGAATCCTGCTGTTAGCAAGACAGGGGTCCCATGAGAGGCCATGTTGGGTTCTGTATGTTTAACTTTTTATCCTTTGTGTCAACCAGTTATGTTTCTAAAATATTTCCAATCCCCTGGCTTTGCAGAAAACAAATAACTCTGCACAGCCCCTCTCTTCTGTCATCTCTCATACATAATTATCAAGGGGGAAGATGGCCATCGAGACAGAGCCTGAATGCTGAAGAGGGTGGTGTGGTCAACTTCAGCTCCACCTCGGAGAATCATCTTGCAGCTGTGCGGTGAGACTTTTCCAGTGTGATGGGAACAATGGCATGGCAGCAATACTGCTGCAAGTCAAGATCCTGACTGTGTCATAGGAAGAGCTCAGGGCTTACCATCCTAGCCCAAACTCGGTGAAATGTTTCATGTATGATTTAGATGAGCTAAGATAATTACCTCTCTGGACCTCAGCATCTTCGTCTATGATGAAGCATGATGGTGGGGCAGTTAAATACATGGCTTTTCAAACCAAATCGCAGAGTTTTGAATCTGAGTTTTGCCACTTAATAACCATGTAACTTTGGACAAATCACTTCATTTCTGTATTAGGCAACTTATACTTGTTTATGCTTCACAACAAACAACCCCCCCAAAATCTCAGCAGCTTGCCAAAATGAAGATCTGTGTCTCACTCACGTCACTTTGTCGCTGTGGATCGGCTGTTGTCCTGAGGCTCTGTGGCTCTGTTCCACATGTCTTCCTCATCTATGGATACAGGAGGAGATAGAGCCTGTGTCTTGGCTTCTTAACAGATTATAAGAAAGTGATGAGATTGGGCATGTTCAGGGTGGTACGGCCACAGATTATTGAGAACAGTATGGAGGTTCCTTAACAAACTAAAAATAGAGCTACCGTATGATCCAGCAATCCCACTCCTGGGATCCAGAGAGAATCACAATCCAAAAAGATACATACACCCCAATGTTCATTACAGCACTTACAATAGCCAGGACATGGGAGCAACCTAAATGTCTATTGACGGAAGAATGGATAAAGAAGATGTGGTACATATATACAATGGAATATTACTCAGTCATCAAAAAAAATGAAATAGTGCCATTTGCAGCAACATGGATGAACCTAGAGATTATCATACTAAGTGAATTAAGGCAGACGGAGAAAGACAAATATCATATGATATCACTTTATGTGGAATCTAATTTAATAATGATACAAATGAACAGAAACAGACTTACAGATATCAAAAACAAACTTATGGATACCAAAGGGGAAACACAGTGGGGGGAGGAATAAATCAGGAGCTTGGGATGAACATACACACACTGCTGTATATAAGATGGATAACCAACTAGGGCCAACTGTATAGCACAGGGAACTCTACTCAATATTCTGTGCTAACCTATATGAGAAAAGAATCTAGAAAGAATGAATATGTGTATAACTGAATCACTTTGTTATACACCTGAAACTAATGCAACATTGTTAAATCAACTATACTCCAATAAAATAAAATAAAATGAAAGCAATGACCAGACATGAGATGGCTTTTAAAGAAAATGATTGAAATGAGCCTACGGTCTCTTCCACTGACATTTCATTGGCCTAAGTGATGACATCATATCAATGTGCAAAGAAGTCGATTCCTACCCTAGGGAGGATAAGCAAGTCAAGTAGCAAAGGGCAGGGATCCATAATTTTCCTACCTGGAAGGGGGTAAATAATTGTGTACAAAATATAATCTACCTTCTGCATCTCACTTTCTTCATCTGTAAAATAAAACTGATAATAATAATGCTTACCTTATAAGGCTGTTAGAAAGATTAAATGAGTTTTCATATGAAAACAACATTTAAAATGGTACCTGGGACTTCCCTGCTGGCACAGTGGTTAAGAATCCGCCTGCCAGGGGCACGGCTTCGAGCTCTGGTCCGGGAAGATCCCACATGCCCTGGAGGAACTAACCCGTGAGCCACAACTACTGAGCCTGTGCTCTAGAGCCCACAAGCCACAACTACTGAAGCCCGCATGCCTAGAGCCTGTGCTCCACAGCAAGAGAAGCCACCACAATAAGAAACCCACGCACCGCAACAAAGAGTAGCCCCCGCTCACCACAACTAGAGAAAGCCCGCGCTCAGCAAGACCCAATGCAGCCAAAAATAAAATAAATAAATTTTTTAAATAAATAAAACTGTACCTGGAATAGGGGAAACCCTCACTAAATGTCTGTTATTATGATCCATCCAATAGGAATAATATAACTCTTCCTACCTCACAGAGATGTTTGCGGACCCTGTTATTAGTGGTTTTTTTACAGATACTATGAAAGATAAGATAAGCATATTAAATAGCATATGAAAGTCAGAAACTTTATTACATCAATTGCAGGCAATAATGCAGATGTGTACCCTCTACTCATCTCCATGGAGATGTTCAGTGAGGAGGTTTCAAAAAGGATTATTAACAGCACAGTATCTCTTGGAGACATCATCACCATCAATCGCAGAGTCTATCATTCATGGAGCCTCTATTATGCATGAAGGATGATACTCAGCACAAGAGAAGCAAAGGTAAGATCTAGCCCCATATGCTTACAGCCCAGCTGGAGAGACCTTCTTTATTTATCTGCCTTAACTAAGTACACCACATTAGAGCTACCTGGATGGTGATGCAGGTCATAGATGCTACAAGAGGTCCGAGGGGAAATGATCTGAAGGTGCAGCTTGGGACAGACTTTTCAGATCACAAGATACTTGAACTAGCCCTTTAAGAAAAGTAGGATTTGGGTAACCAGACCAGAGAAGGAAAGGAAAAGGAGAAAAGCAAAAAAGAAGGTAAAGACAGTTTCCCCATTTTCAAGAAAAATTTTGTGCAAAAGATGTTGTCAGTTGAAATAGTGAAAAAAAAGGAGAAACTTAACAAAATCAGGTGCCCTGGCTCCTAGTACCGGGTGGGATTTTCCCCTGGACCCGTGATTTCTTTAGGAACATTTCATCTTCTGCTCATGTATTTGATTTCTTTCTCTCAAGACCCCATCTTTCTTCCTCCATCTGTCTTTTTGCAAGGTTATGTAACATGTGAAATACATTTTAATGCAGTTACTTTAATAATATTTATCACTTACAACATTTATTATGTGCCTTTTAGAGACACATAATAATCCTCATGACACTCAGTGAATTATTTAATATAATCCCCAAAGTCACCCACTATGGGGCCAAGCCAGTATCAGACCCAGGTGTTTTGGCCCCAGAACTTGTGCTCTTTTCCATAACATTATACTCTTTGCCTTTAAAAGTGTGTGTATGTGTATGTGTGTGTGTGCGCGCACGTGTGTAGACACGTAAGCATGTGCTGGACATGTATACGCACATTCGCCTGCTTTGGTGTGGGCACAGGGCCACAGAGAAAGGCCTTCAGTTGATCACATGATTCTTCCCACTTGGCAAATGCTGGTGTGTCAAACCCTAGTTCTTAACCCTGTTGATTGATTACAAGTTGGCTGCTGACTCTGAAGAATACGGGCAACTGTAAGTGCAATTTCCTTGTTAGTTTATTTTAAAGCAACTGGTGTTGTGCCTCATGGTCACATTTTGGAGGATAATGAGCCTACGTGATCTAGGCAAGGGCAGTGGATTGCAGGCAGCCTCCTTGGAAGGTGTAGAGAATCGTTAAGTCTCCAGCGTTTCATCAGAGACAACAGTGAATACCCCAATCATACGTGTGTCAGAGGTTCAATCTCTCTAGTGAGAGCAATTTCGTAACAGCCTAGTGATTCTTGCTGTCACACATCTGCCTTGTGCTCATACCTGGCCGTTTAACATGAACCCAAGATCAGATGGGAGAAGACCCGAAAGTCATTTTTAATATGATTTCTTTATTCCCCATCTCCCTCACCAAGTTCTCAGTGCACATGGGAGTGTGCACATACACACATACGCAAACACAGTCTTCCATAGATTTCTTCACTGTACCAAGACCTCAGAAAGTCATCAAGAGCACCTGATTTCTAATTGGAACCTAATAGAAATCTGTGAAGGGGAAAAAGCAAAGAGGGAAAAAAGAACTAGCCAGGCTCTAGAATTTGAGAAAAAATTTTAGAACCCAGTGCATGAGCTATGCTGACATTTTTCATGTAATTTCAAACTCCTCTACTTATGCAATTTTCTCTCCCTCCCCCTTAGACCACTGCAAACCTATCCATTTGTTTTCATTTGGATTATCACAAAAGCAGAGCCTGATGCAAGGATGTTTGTACAGGCAGTTTATCTGGTAGGTAAACCAAGAGAGGTAGAGTGAGAACCTGGAGAGAGTGAAACAGAAAAGTTAATATAAGGGTGCTATATCAAGTTGACTCCTGTGGGCAACAGGAACTTAATTTTGCTGGGACTTTCTGAGAAACATACAATTGTCAGAAGTGTCAACTAGAAACACAATGGAGCTCCATTGTCCCATTGGTTAATGATTGTCCCAAAGGATATTAATTCAGAAGGCAAGTCCAGGTTTTCAGAGGTACCAGAAAGGCTGAGTGGGTTCCTTGTAGCATCCGCATGACAGTAGCAGAAAGTCCTAGGGCAGAAAGTAAGAAATCCCCAGTGCCGTTGAAGCTTAATTAGGCCATATGAGAAATAAATTTAACAAAGATATCTATCAAAGAAGTCTAACACAGTTTACCCCTTGAACGACATGGCTCCGCTCATGCTCTACATAAATTCTTGCCATCATACAGCCTTCAGGATGGTACTAAGTTCAATCTTTACAAAATACTCAATATGAAATGGTTAGTGAAACAAACTACAGTCTTTGCTGCTGCAACTGGTCCCAAATCCATAACTTACATTCATCGTCTCCTATCTCCACCATCCATTCCAAATATTCCTTACACTCAGCCAGAACATTAATGGATATGTGTGTTCTTTGTTAGGGTATAAACAAAGAACAAAATAAACAAACAAAGAACAAAATAAACAAACCTTTATTCCTGAGAAATTTCAGCCTTTGATCACCTTAGACTTGCCAAGTCATGGTTGCTACACCGTTCATTCATCATTCTCACCAAGTATGAAAACACCAAGAGACACCCAAGTAACCACTGGGTTTCATAGACTATCCTCTCTGCCACCCTATATAGTAATGAAGCTAGGTTCTCTTAAGATTCGGGGTCAATTACAACTCACTGGAAAATTTATTCATCCCCTTGTGTAAACATTTTCTTCTCTGGGAACCAGGACCTCTAAATAAATAACGTCTAAAGATGCATAGATCAAAAGACAAATTTCACAAGTGGGTCACGGGGAACGATTGTGAGAGGGACCAGTTCAACTTTCACCCCATGATTTCTTGACTCAGGTTTCTAATTACTGGGGACACAACATCAGGTGTCAGTTCTTGGTTCAGTGCATAAACTGAATCCTGGAGGAGAGTACTCCAAGCCCACACGGTTTGTCCCCCAGCTCTCAACTTAACTGACCTGTTAATAGGCCATTCCATCCTTCCGGGAGGCCATGGTGAGACCAGTGATTTCCATGGTCATGCTCACCTGTCACATTCCTGGGACTGCACAAATGGTTAAAAAGGCAGACTGAATCCTAGGAAAATCAAATGTGGTTAGGTTGAGTATAAGAGAAGGCATGAGTTATCCTAAAAATAGATAATAATCAGATGAAAGAGATACTATGTCCCTAAAAGTAGAAATTAGATGATAGACTCAGTTAAGGCAAACAACAAAGGTACTTCTGTTTGGGGAATGAAATAAGAGAATAAAAGAGAAATTTTAAATAGGCTTTTCAGAGCACAGCTTACACCCACATCTTGGTTTCTAGCTTTACTTGCCAATGAAAAGAACCAGGGCACTTTGGAGCAATGACAAATTTTAAGACTGCAGCAGAAAACTTACAAGATGATCCTGGAGCATCTTGTCATGTAACACACAATGGGATATAACACACAATGATGGAGTTACGTCAAAAGAATCCAGAAAGCAACTGAAAGAGCTCCCAATGGCCAGAGAAGAAACTGTACAAGAAAATAAAGTAGTATTGGATTATAACCCAAAGGAGAATAAACATCCTTGAGTCCTTGGTGACATAAATGAATGATTGAACAAAGAAATAAATGGGACAGAACAGACAAATCTCCTGTACAGAAAAAGTCCAAATAATTTATCTAGACACTCTGCCCTCAAGCAATGAGAGCATAAACTCCCCCTTCCTTCCACGTGAGCTGCACATAAGAACTTCCTTCCAAAGATCAAAGTATGGAAAGTAGGAAAAAGAGTAACTTCAGAGTGGAGAAATCTGATAAAGAAGCCTAAGGCACCATTGACCACTAAAGATATGTGGTGCCCTGGATGGGATCCTGAAACTCAAAAAGGACATTAGGGAAAAACTAGGGACATCTGAATAAAGTGTGGACTTCAGTTAATAATAATGTACCATTATTGTTTCATTCATTGTAACAAATGCATGACACTAGCATAAGATGTTAATAACAGGGGAATCTGGCTGTGGGGTATATGAGAACTCTCTGTACTAGCCTCACAATTTTTCTGTAAATCCAAAGCTGTTATAAAATAATTTATTTAAAGAAAAAGAATTCTTTTTTAAAAAGGTTTTTCACCAGAGAGGATATAAATGAGAGGAAAAGCACCTGCATTTGACAAAGGATAACGAATGAGGACAAAGACAACTTGGCCAGATTTCCCTCTAAAAGTAGAGTGTGAGACCAAGACTTATATGAGGGCAGTTTATTTGGGAGGCGATTCTGTGGTGCAGGAGCTACAGACGGGGGAGATGGTAAGGCAGATGCGTAGAAAAAGAAATCGCACCATGATTATTGAGAGAACTTCTTTGGGCAATGGAGTCTTGATTCCAACAAGGACTTAAACACATAAGCTGTCCCCAAAGTGTCTACCTGAGACAGAGAGCAAGGGAGTATTTTCCTTCTGGTTCCCATCTTCTCTTTGTCAAATGTTACCCAATGGGGAGTTAATGTTCCCACACTTCCAGGTGTGCACATGCATCGGAATGGCCCAGAGAAGCCCCCGCAGATGTTAAACATGGTGGTGGCAAAGGATCCCCAGGGTAAAAAGGAAAACGTAGGAAGTACAGCTGAAGCAAAATCCTGGAAGTCTAGATTTGCAGCATTTGGTTCCTGTAGCAATGACCAGAGCAAAGACATGGCCTACAAAGATATAGTCAGAAGATAAAGAATATCCAACTCACCAGCATCAAGGTTCCAGATAAAATATCTCTCTTGGGTAGTTCAATGTGTGCAGGGAACAAGGACATTTTTGCCAAGCAATTCATGGCAACTGGGAAGACAGATGGCACATTTTCTTGGCAGGACTGTATCTCCAAGAGAAAGATGAGAAACCAGTAATCATCAGTGGGCCAGTGAGACCCAGTCCTTATTCTATGTTCCTGTGGGAAGGTTAAGCAGAGACCTGTGGGAAAAAGCCTGAGATTACTGCTACCCTCCCAGTCTCTGGCTAACTTGGGTATGAACCCCGAGCACGATTTTAATCCATAGATATGGACAAACCATAAACTCATCCCTGAGAACCTGGGGAAAGCAAAATTAGAAAATAAGGTGGTAGCCAACATTTTTTGTTCACTGAACTCAGACACCAGCCTGTTCTTAAGACTTGTTCGGTTGGAAGTTTGCCTTCTCCACCTTTGGTTCCAATTTTCCATCTAGAGCAAATGTCACTACTGCCTATGCAGCTTTGTTGCAGGATGATGTCTTTCCTTCCACTGTTCTCTCCCTCAAGCCAACACTTTCCAAAGACCAGAGGAAAACTCCCTGTCTCTTCTTGTTTCAAAGCATGCCATCTTCTTTGCCTGCCCCCTGAGTTCCTATTCCCCAATAGGGATGTCCTTCATGGAACAGAGATAACCGGTAATCAATGATCCCAAAGAAAAATCTAAGGTTTCACCCCAGCTCTGTTTATCACCCACTTCCCAGGCTTTTGGTGGAAACTCAGCACTCACAGGCATCCTTCTCCTTCCTTCTGACTGCTATTTCATGTCAGCAGCGTGCGTCCTCACTTTTACAATATTAGAATTACATTTACAAAACTAACAGCCATTCCCAACAAGCAGAATGGAAGGTCTTTCTCCCCCAGGACCAAGAGAGAGAGTTGTGGGCAAGGTCCCCAAAGGACCTTGCCTTGGATTGGTCCTCCAAGAATCCTTTAGGTCTTCTTGCTGCATGATTAATGGCCTCTTCAAAATACAGTCTCATTCCAGGAATCACAAACATAATTGGTTTATCTTACTACTTGATGTCTCCAGGCTTGCCAGCTCTGAGAATCTCCATCTTCACTTAACTCACAAATCTTTGGCTTCCTCTACTAGGGTCACATGACCTCTTCCAGTGGCAGGCCCTCAGCCCAGCAGAGTAACTGTCTTTTGATATCAGCAAGGATCACTTTTGGAGGCTCTCACGAGCTTAACTTTGAAAGTTCACTCTTCTTGTAGTTTCTGTAATCATTATATCAAAAAGACCAGCTGCTCTTTAGTTTGCAGTCTCGACACCATGAAAGCCAAAGACTTCCCAAGTCTGAGGTATGTCAGTCAGGGGTCACTTAGAAACCCAACTTAACAAGATTGCTTTTCTCACTGCATGAGGTATTTAGTTCTTTTTAGCTCTGTTCTGCTGCTGACTGATTGGCAGACAGAATTGTTTCAAGGTTACCTCTGAGGGACTGTATATACCCACGTGCAGCGTGCTTGCTGGAAATCGCATGCGGCAGAATTTTGGTTTAGTTCTTTTTTTTTTTTTTTGCATGTGCTAGACATGAATGTATATATATATTTTTTTATATTTTAGTTGATTTACAATGTTGTGTTAGTTTCAGGTGTACAGCAAAGTGATTTATTTATACATATTCATATATCTATTCTTTGTCAGATTCTTTTCATTTTTACCCAAGCAGATATGAAAAATGTATCATTATATATCTCCATGTTCTTTTTTTAAATTTGGCATCTTATGTTTCATACTTTCCATAATGCTATTAATTATGTACCTCCAGTTTTTTCTGCTTTTTTCTCTAGCTGTTTGCACTTTAAATGTTGGAGTTTTGCAAAGTCATATTTCTGTTCTGTTTTCTTTATTCCTTGACATATACTTCCTTTCTCCCTGTAAGTTTCCAGATACTCCCAGGACTTTAAGTACCACAGTATCTGATGACTTGAAATCGTGATCTCTCATTAGATCTCTCACCTGAGCTACATCGTGGTACCTACCTTCTTATCTGGATGCTGTATACTTATTGTGTCTCAGGGGAACCCCAATTCACCATGAACAATGAACTCATCACCTTTGTATGCCATCCCAGCCCTCTGTACACCAACCTTGAACACCTCTCCCATCACTCTTGTCACCGTCCCATCTGCCTGCTTCTCCTGTTCCCCCTGTGGTAGTAGGCACCACTCATAGTCACCAGTATCCAGTTCTCTTGTGGTTCCATGTGTGTGGAAGGTCACATGTCCCTACCCATTTAATAAGTATGGCCATGCTACAAAAGTATGAGCAGATTAATGTGTGTCTGTCGCTTCCATGAAAACAGATTCAAGTGCTGGTGTATAATTCACCACATTCTGTCCCTCTGACTTAGTACCTGCAGGGAAATGTTGAAATAGTGGCATCATAGTAACCTCCCTCAGTCTGGGTCCTAGTGACTACGAGGCACAAATCCCCCTGCCAAACTGCCTAACAAGAAACAGATATTTGCTGTTTGAAGCCTCTGTGATGTGGAGCTTTTTGTTAGTGCAGCATGACCCACATTCTCTGACTGGTACACCTTTTCTGGTTAATGGGACCCACTTAGCTAAGTGATCAAGCATCATTAACACTTCCCTTTCCTGGATTTTCTGCATCCAGATAGTTGATAAGCCCTAATAGCTCTCCTCCTAAATATCCCTTAAATCTATTTTGTCCTTTTTATTCTAACTGCCACTGTCCCTTTTGTAATTACTCACATTTTTACAAAACTTCCTAAATGGGTTTACTGTGTCCCCCCTGTCCCTCAATCTACACAAATATCCTTCACATGTCTTCTGGGGTATTTCAAAATAAAAATCTGATTTATTTACATTTTTAAAAATTTTTCATTGAAGTATAGTTGATTTACAATGTTGTGCTAATTACCGCTGTACAGCAAAGTGACTCAGTTATACATATGCATACCTTGTTTTTCATATTCTTTTCCATTATGGATATTGATATCTGTAGTTCCATTGAGATATATATATCCATAATGATATTGAATATAGTCCCCTGTGCTATACAGAAGGACCTTGTTGTTTATCCCTTCTATACATACCAGTTTGCATGTGCTAATCCCAAATTCCCAATCCATCCTTCTCCCACCCTCCGCCTCCTTGGCAACCACCAGTCTGTTCTCTATGTCCCTGATTCTATTTCTATTTCATAGATAGGTTCATTTGTGTCATATTTTAGATTCCACATATAAGTGATGTCATGATATTTGTCTTTTTCTTTCTGACTTGCTTCATTCACTTAGCATGATCATCTCTATTTGCATCCATGTTGCTGCAAATGGCATCGTTTTGTTCTTTTTATGGCTGAGTAGTATTCCACTGTATATATGTACCACAGCTTCCTTATTACTCACATTTTTTTAATTCCTGGAAAATCTTTATTTAGGGTTCCTTTGAATAGAGTCATCTATTTTAAGGACTAAGTCTTTGAAAACATCAGCTTTATTTTGTGAACAGACATGGCAGTCTTGGAAATCAAAGCATCTAAAAGCATATCCACAAGAAAAGAAACCTTATAAGAGAAAAGCAACTTTTCCCAGACCAATACTCTGAGAGGTAGAAACGCCCATCCCTAGTATCCCTTCCATTAAGAGAGAGATGGGGTGGGGAGGACAGGAAAAAAGGGAAATAGGACAAGAAGATGACGGGACAGAAGGTTTCTTGCCTCCCCAACTCTTTCAGTATCTAGAATTTATAACAATCTTACTTTCCAGAGTAAGTCTAAAAACCAATCCCTAGACCCAACCACGAAGCTTACTCTATTTTTCTCATCATTCTTCCATCCCTGTAGTTAACTACTCACTGTGAAAGCAACAAAGCAATGCTATGATCCTGATTTTTTTTTAAATATTTTTTTTAAAAAATGAGACAGAGAATGACCATTTAACTAGACAAGTTCTGCACATTTGTAACCCAGCAAGATCACTTCCCTGGGATTCTGGTTAGAGGTTAATTTCTCCATCCACAGGGATGGACTCTTGCTGCTTGCCATTCCATTTTGGTGTGGCTCTGTGAGTTTAGAGAAAAGCACGACCCAAAAATAATATTACTAAGCATTATTTTTATTAGTTCTCCTTTTATTCCTAGGAGAGTTTCTCTAGGGAAGCCCATGTTATGTTTGGAAGACAGTAATGTGGAATATGCAAAAAAAGTATGTGAGTAGTGGCTGTACATTCTCCTAGCTGCAAAGCCCCCAGGGGTCTCACCTGGAACTCTATTTAAACTCACATATTTAAGTCTAGAGGATAATTTCTAATGTTGGGTGCCCTATGGGATCTACCAACTATTCTATCACTTTAGATATAAATAACCAAGGGACAGGCAAAAGAAAGGAAATTAGCGCTGATACAGACTTTATAAAAACTAGAAATTGCTGAGATTATATTTTCCTAAGGAAAAAATTGATAATAATAAAGTAATATTAATAACTAGTTTATCATGGTTGTAATTCTCCCAAGATTGAAATGCACTTAGGCACCTAAGGATCGCTTTTGCATCCCTTTAATTTAATTGTTGAGTAACAATTGTCCAAAATTGGTAGTCATTGGGATTACATAGATACATTTTTTTCCAAGTGAATATTTTTGAGGGCATAGATTTAAAACATAAGTCCCCACTGAAAATTTCCTTAAGGATAAAGAAGGTTTTTCCCCTTAGCTCCCTCCCTCTATACCTCTCTACCTTCCCAACATGTTCTCCCACAGGACCCTATATCTTGGTATGGGAGCCGTGATTGGGAAGGTATTGGGGAAGGGAGAGAATTTAAGAGATTAAGAGCAAATCACCCAGGAAAAATATCCTCTGGGAAGTGCTCCTCAGATGGACCTGGTTGCTCTGGGATACTCAGAGTTAATGAGGTCACCTGGAAAGTTGCTACTAAAACCCCAAGAGATGCTCCTGCCCGGGTCCCAGACTCGGATGCATGGAATCAAAGGGCTCTGGCCAGCGAAACACAACCCTAAGTGCCACCAGTGACACAGTGCACTTGAAAATCCTTTGTCATTTGCTTGTATGACAGATTACTATCTGAGTGATGAATTGGGGACAAGCTGATATTACTGCTAGGAGGAGGAAAAAAAAACGTGTGTCCCTGTCACGTGTCTTCCTCTAGTCCATTTTGTCTTTGAGCACTTGGAAAGCGATCACAGCGGCACTGAGACTGACTTCCCTGTGCTTCAGAAAACACTGCCCTCACATGCTGTACCCGGGGTCCCTTAGCCACCACTAAGAGCTCCTTTCTGAGCATCAAGTACCATCCTACGTGCAGTGTTGGCTCTAGTTACTGGCTCTGGTTGCTACTTTGTTGTCATTCTTTTTTTTTTTTTTTATCATAGTGTTGTTTCAGCCAAGGTTGTTTTCAGGTGTATAACTTTGGATAAAATATGAAGGAGGAACAGTGGAAGCTAGCAGCCAACAGAAGATACAGCTATTTGGAAAATCTGGGCATGAGGAATTCTGAAATAATTATGAAGAAAACAGAGCAGAGGTAAGAGGTGAGCTGGAGACAGGAGTGAATATAAGGAACTAGGGAAGCCCACAGGAGGTAAGACCCAAAGGCTGAACACGGTCCTGATGCAACACGACCAACTCCAGCCTCCCCTCTGCTCATCTCTCCTCCTCTTGGTTACTGGATCGGATCACCTCAGCTTTCACTTTTTTCAAAACATACCAAGTCTGTCTCACCTCAGTGTCTTTGCACCTGCTGTTCTCTGTGCTTGAAATGCCCTTGTCCTTGCCCCTATATTATCTCATTTTCACCCATCTTTCGGGTCTCAGATTAAAAGCCACTTCTTTCAAGAGACCTCCCCTGAACCCCCAGTCGAAACAAGATCCCCTTGCTTACATCCTCTAATGTGTCCTGCACATCTTATGCTCATCGCAGCTTAGAGTCCTTCTCCCACAGCCATACAATTACACACGAAATCTCTACTTCCTCACTCGGCTATCGGCATCACGAGGTGTAGGGAGTCTGTCCGCTTTGCTAAAGAGTGAGGCGCTGTCAAAGCAGGGTGCTGGGCGTACGTTAGGGTGAGTCCTGGTGGTTTTCAAAGGAAGAAGGGTGAACACTGAAATGAGGAACTAACAGCCTGGAAAAGCATCAGAGGAGATGATATTAACAAGCAAGAGTTAGCAGACAAAGGTTATTTTGGATGAAAGTAATAATAATCCGAGTTATGCGTTTACACCTTCATACTTCTCAACTAGTTTAGCATCCTTTATTTGTGAAGACTCCAGTAAGAGGAGAAGCACAGCAAATGGAGACAGAGAGGAACGTGGCAGCTTATTGACCCAGCTCTAGAGATGCCTGTTGTGTTTGTGGTAAGGAGTGATTTTTAAGAACAAAACCTTGCATTTTGGTTGCATCTTAGGCTCTCCCACACGCTTTTCTTTGACCTTTTCTGGGATGCTCACACCTGAGACAGTTCCTCTTCTGGTCTCAGTTGGATTTTCAACGTTTCAGCTATAGGTTTTGCAGACTTTTCCAAGATTAATATCCATTCAGCACCAAAATTTTGTCTGCACGTTAGTTGAATCGACTCAAATCGAGTCATGTCTCTTCTAGCAATACTCATTTTTCTTAACTTTGAAATGATAGAAACACATGATTTAATTTAAAAGTAAAGGGTGAGTATGTGCATACCCTATTACACTGACATTAAACATAGGTTTGGTTCTTCTGTAATTCCCCATCTGCTAAATCTTAGCCTTGGTCCTGCTAAGATCTCATAATTATCCACACCTAATTTCCTCTTTTTATGTTTCTAATATTTCTAGAACCCTCCCCAAAATGTCAGTGCACGCCACCACTGCATTTATTTAAGTCCACTTGGTAATATTTCAGACCTTCTGCTTTAGCTGTTATCACTCTTACCATTACTCTTTTCCTTTTCATCCATCTCTGTCTCTTTGCACTTGCACCTCCATGCATTGTATTACAGCATTGCAGGGAAGAGTTGACTTTCCGTCTAAGCACTGCACTCTCTGATGTGCTGTGTGCACTTGGCACCTGGCATTTTCCTGTGCTGGGCTCAGTTTTCTGGCCCTGTAGTAACTGCTGAGGGATCCCAACCCATGCTTCCTTCAGAGTGTTCATCGCGGCCTTGAGAAGCAGATGATTCTTTTCAGTCTTGTTGGCCACCATGGCTGACAGGCCAGGGGCTATCATTGTACTGCCTGTCCAGGCTTCGTACTGTCACTCTCTCTGGTCTGTAGAGACTTTTGGATTTCAGTGATCACTCCAGTTTGGTTGATGCTTGGTTCCCCAAGATTTTTATGATCTGATTTAGGATAAGAAGGAACAACTCATGGGAAAGGCACATTGAGAAGACTACTGTTTTCTCAGAAAACAACAAAAGCATATGCCTCTTTTTGTGTGTGTGGCTTATATACTTTGGTCAATATGTAAAACTCTGGGGTATGCTCAAATTGCTGCTGTTCTAGGAGGAAAAGTCCTTTTAACTGTTTATTCTTTTCATTTTAACTCTTTCTGGAAATGCTGTGTAATTGCATTTCCAACTAGATTAACATATTTGGTATTTATATCCATCCTATGTTTCAAGCACAGCCATTACAGATAAGTATACTGAACTCAGGTTATTTAAAATGTCAGCGGTCATACAGCTAGTCAACAGAACTGAGAAAACCTAGCATACAACTTAGTCCTTCTGATTCTGATCTCAGTGTTTTTTTGACAGCATTATGTAATCACAGGTGCTAGAAATAAAATGACTTCCTTTATCAATGCTCTTCTGTGCATTTCTTCAGGTAGCAGGCACATCTTAGGCTTTGGAAATATGGGTGGCTATACATGGGTGGGAAGAAATTGTCAGGATCCAAGAAGGAACTAGCGGTAAAAAGGTCGAGAAAAAGTGGTGACCATTTAGTAATGGATAGAAACATGGGATCACTACGTGGTGCACTTGTAACTAATATAGTGTCATAGGTCATAGGTCAATTATACTTCAATTAAAATAAACAAATAAATAATAAATAAATTTTCAAATTAAAAAAAAAAGAGGTAAAGGTAGTGACTTCTTGCCATCTTGAGAACGGATGAAGCCGGAATGTTCCAATGAGCTAAAAATAGCATACAGCCTTCCAGGACTCCGGTTCTAACCCTGTCACTAGACACTTCTTCCCCTTCTAAGATTTTCTACTTCTAACAAAAAGAAAGGAAAGATTGTTCTTTCCTCCTCAGGAAATGTAGACATTAACGAGATGTTCTGAGCAAAGCTAGCAAGTCTTTAACATCACTGTTAAATCAATGACTTACTACGAAGCCCAACAGCCGTGAAACCATCAAATTATTCAACCCATCTTGTGTTCATCTCAAGGGAACTTATCACATACAAAGCCCGTGGTCTTGAAGAGCTTTTCTGTTGAAGTGGCTTGTACTTACTAGCTACTTTTCTCTTTCAAGGCAGTTTCTTGGTAAGAGAAGGGGAATGGCAGTGGGAAAAAGTTGTGTTTGTTTGTTTTACTGTTTTTGAATTATTAGAATGATAGCTGTCACTGAAAAGGTGTGAGAGGGATAGATTGGGGGGGTGATAAACTAAATAAAAAACTAACATAAGACTTTAACACTGCAGTCATCTTGGATAATATGTTTCTCAAGAACACTCAAGAGGAGGACAGATCAAGTATTAGCAAACATCAAGGATCACCATCACCTTTCCTCTTGGGAAACACTTTAAAAATAGTCCTGAGGGGCTTCCCTGGTGGCGCAGTGGTTGAGAGTCCGCCTGCCGATGCAGTTCGTGCCCCGGTCCGGGAAGATCCCGCATGCCGCGGATCGGCTGGGCCTGTGAGCCACGGCTGCTGAGCCTGCGCGTCCGGAGCCTGTGCTCCGCAACGGGAGAGGCCACAACGGTGAGAGGCCCGCGTACCACCAAAAATAATAATAATAATAATAGTCCTGAGTGTGTGTCGCAAAGGTCAGTAAACATAGATTTACAGGTAGAAATGACACCATCAGTGTTTCTGATTCTTCAGATTTGGGATGAAGGACAAGCCTGCAGGTGTCTGTGGGAAGGTGATCAGAGACATCCCTGGAAGAAGCTTCCCTGGACATACGGCTCCTTTTGCTGAGTTTTACTGCACAGTGGCTATTGTCTTGTATCGGCCACAGGTTTGATGGTGTTATAAGAAACTTGTCAATGTGGTGTGTGACCCTAAGCAAAATAAGGACCAACTGAGATTTATTAATGTTGATTTCCTGTTCGGTGAGTGAGCCAAGAGGAGGTGTCAACCCGCGTTTGTGTCTGTTCCATGACGGGATAAATGTATGTTACTTTCTATTTACAGAAAACGGCAGTTGGCCTGCTCGTGTGGTGCTGAAATGGGTAAGGATGAATGGTGCAGACAGTTCTGTCAACGGCACTTGAAGCTGTCTAAATGGTTTCTACAAATTCCCACCTGTGATGGACAAGGTCAAAAGCATCACGGAGGTGCCACCTCATTAAGACTGAAATGTACCTGGCTCCAAGCCCCATGCAACCGTCCCTGATGCTAAAATTAGTCCTATAGATGCCTGAGTACTTCTTCTTTCCATCTCATATTTGGTCCCATTAAGCACAGAGGACAGTTAATAAAGGAAGAAAAATTAGTCTAACCGCATTAATTGAGCTCGAGTAGAAGGGAGGGCGAACACCTATTTCTGAAAGGACAATGGGGCTTTTTTGGCCCATGAGGCTGAGTGCCTGTATTCTGATTTAATTTTTTCTTAGGCTTGAGGTGCACTATCCCTCCAGGAGAGGAAGTTTAAAAGTGTGTCTCTGCTTCAGTTCCTTCGAAAGAAAAGAGTGCTACGTGTACCCAAACAAATGAAAACAAACACACACACACAAAAAAAACAATCACATGACTAGAACCAGGATGACTAATTGTTCATAACATGATATCAGTGAACCTTGCACGGTGATTTTCTGTGTAGCGATCTATTAACAGGCCGTTGAATTAATGTTTATGAGCCCTCACCCAAATAGACAGTACTCTCTGAACATATTGTTATTAGAAGAACACGTTTTATCCTCATGCTTAGTTAGGACAAGAATAAACCAACCTTCAGGATTGAAAGAGAAATAGAGACCGTTTAGTTCAAATCTTTTTTTGAAAAACCCAGGACCAGTGAGGTTTAAAGACTGTCCAAGTGGCCTGCTGATTCTTGACAGAGCACCGATCAGATTCTAGGTCTTCTGAGAGCTGTGACATTGTTCTTTACGCTGGACCTCACTGGCCATATTAGTAGGAGTTCCCCATCATTCCTCTTGAATATAAAAATATGTTCTATAACCCTAGTGTCCATACTTCAGTAGGCTTAAGAGTCATCCAAGTCTTTCATAAAAATTCAGAGTCTAGAGTCTCACCTCCAGATATTCTGATGTAGTAGATGATGCCCTCCCACCTCACCCCCCAAAAAATCTAGTTTACAAATCTATTTTTAACAAGGCCGTGGTTGATTCTAATGTTAGACCATGAAACACACTCTGAGAGACAGAGTTCTACATGACTGAATATAAACCTGATGAATGGGTTGAGAAACAATAAGATTTTTCTTCATTTTACGAAAGGCAATTAAATAACTTCTCCCTGCTTTTATCTCACTACCTAAATAGAAGTATTTTTTATCTTCTCAGTGAAACTATAATTAGAAAGATTTCAAAGGTCTTGTAATCCTATACTGTCTGTTTCCTTCCAGATTCTATGCCATCAACTCATGCCTAGTTTTTTTCAAGACCATCTTCTTGTGCTGAAATGAGGTTTAAATCAAAATATAACCAAATATAGACACCTGTATCTCTTATGACACTAAATACTCTTAGCTTTGTGATGGGGCAGCAACAGTACAAATGCATGGACATTCAGAGAGGGGAGAGCACTTTCAGCTCAGGGAAACCCTGCAAAGAATATAACAGACACACTGAGCTGAGAATCAGTCAGGAAGGGCAAAGGGGAAGTAGCATTTATTGAATGTGTGTAATGTATCAGTTATTTTATTTACATAGTAGAAAAAGGGAAACAAAGATGGCAGCAACATTATACTGGGAAGAAAGAATAGATCTTTGTTTAGCTATACTGTGTAACTGATGGACAATTTAGATACTGTGAAACCCATCCATTTGTGTAAGGTCAAGATAAGTCAGGAGTGAGCTGTCAAGAAAAAACGTGAGCGACTTTGAAATAGAAAAAAGAAAAAAATCAGGGAGGGGAGTCCTGTCTGGCATACACTTCCAGGTTACCTTCTTCTTTTATTGTGTTTGAGCTCTTTTAAAACTCTGTCAGTTGCAGAATATTGATAGGAATGCAAGTGATTCTTGCCCATAGACATGTAAATTGTGTCCAGAGGAGAGACAGTTTCTTACTGCCCTGTGAATATTGACCATTTTTGCCATTATATACGTGTGATTCTTTCAGTTTTCCTTTGAACCAGCTGTAACACCTTACCAGTCCTCTCATTAAATAACGAGTTAAATAGAATATTTGTCATGTGTTAATTTTTAAATGTATTTATACATTCCTGATTTTACTCTTAAGAAGATAATAATTCTTAACAAAACCAAAAAAAGAAACTTGGTCTGCATTAAGAAAGTAAGCTTTTTTTTTCGTTTCTCCAGGTAGACTGAAAAAAAGGGGGGAGGGGGTTGGAGAATGGAGTGGTAGGTGCAAGGGTCAGTAAATCATGATAAGAGAATAAAGCTTTATGTGAAGGGACCAATGAACTGTTGCAACGGCAGGTGTAACCCAGAGACTTTTAGAATGAGAGCACTAACTCTTGAGCGGCTGTGCTTTTTTCCCCTTCCCCACTCATACTCCCAAACTGTTAATATATTCTCCTGCTCACACAGCATGTGTACTGGTCAGTGCCATTTAATAAGGAACAGAGCAGGTAGATGGAGAAGGCAGAACTGAGGTTGGCAACGCAGCAGCGCCTGAAGCTAAAGCTAGAAGAGCCTGAGTCTAAGACAAGAGAATTCTCCAAAACTTGCCAGATATCTGGAGGGATGTTGGGCTATCTACCCAATGTGTGATAGAGAGGTGATCCAACTAATATTTATTCATGTTGTTTTTTTAAATTAATAAGCTTTGTTTTTAAAGCAGTCTTAGGTTCACAGCAAAATTAAGCCAAGAGTACAGAGAGTCCCCAGATACCCACTGCACACGCCCCCCCCACACACACACACAACCTCCCTTATGATGGACACCCTACCCCACACTGGTACATTTACCACAGTTCGTGAACCTACATTACACATCAGTATCACCCAAAGTCCGTGGTTTATATTAGGGTTCGTTCTTGGTGTTGTACATTCTGTAGGTTTTCACGAAGGTATAATGACACACATCTACCATTGCAATATTTAATGTTAAATTTTAAAGGACACATTAATACCAGTTGAATGACTTAGTCATATCCCATTGCCTGACATCCAGGTACCACATTCCACATCTTTCTTTTTTTTTTTTTATCATCTTTATTGCAGTATAATTGCTTTACAATCGTGTGTTAGTTTCTGCTTTATAACAAAGTGAATCAGTTATACATACACATATGTTCCCATACCTCTTCCCTCTTGCATCTCCCTCCCTCCCACCCTCCCTATCCCACCCCTCCAGGCGGTCACAAAGCACCGAGCTGATCTCCCTGTGCTATGCGGCTGCTTCCCACTAGCTATCTACCTTACGTTTGGTAGTGTATATATGTCCACATCTTTCTTTAAACAGCCAGACAAAGTAAGTCTTATTAGCTCTCCTTAGTGCAAGAGGAAGCTGAGGCTCAGGGAAGTAAATCGACATGTTGGAGCTCAAATAGCAAGTAAGTGGTGGAGCTATCTACACTGCCTGACTCCAATATGCCCACTCTTGACTTTATTGTGTGCTACCTCCTAGAGTATCTGTACTTGTGGAAATAGTACCATGTGAAATACTTTGTTTTTTTTTTTATTGAGGTACTAAGCAAGTGAATCTCCAGCCAAAACATTAGCAAAATCAAGAGGACCAGAGAGAAAACACATGGCAAGTAGGTAAGTCCTCAGTCAGCAGAGTTGAGCCTATAGTGGCACCAAGGGAAGGTACATGAGCACGTTTTAAGCACTTTTTGGAGACTCTCAAGAAAAAGAAATGGGTTTATGATTGCAGTGCTCAAGCTCTGAACTCCTTGAATGCAAAGGATTAAGTTCTCACACCTTTCAGGATGAATGATAATTTACCAGTAAACAGAGACATATTAGACTTGTCATAGGCAGATTTTGTAATAATCAGGGCTGCACTTGTAAGAGAATCAAGGTTCCGCATTGTCGGTTTCAGCTTTTCTTGTTAAATTAACTTCTTCTCTGACAATATCCTTTCCGGGAGGAAAGGAAGGGTGGGAGAAAGGATACATTCAGATGAAGGAAATCTGCTACTAAATTTATCAGACTTTATTTGTTATGAGTTAGAAACAAACACTGAGATCAAAAGACATCTGCACATATTTGAGAATCCAAGCTCTTCTCTGTGCTTCTTTTGTAAATCACTGCCACTGCTCTCTACCTCTCCAATGCAATGTCACCCTCTTCTGTTCCAAAAGCACTCTCACTCTCCCCTTTATGCTTCTTCCTTTTCCCCCAGAGTATCTGTTCAAACATCGGGTACCACCTCCTCAAAAAAATCTTCCCTAACCACCTAGCTTAACCTTGACCCTCACTTTTTTCCCTCAGCCACTTCTCTTGAGTTGTTCTCTGACTCCTTCTTTATCCATCTTTATTTTTCTTCCAAGTATTTATCACTAACTGAAATTATTTTACGTCTTGATATGTCTATCCCTTGCCCACGCAACCACAGAAATGTAAGTACCATGAGGGACGTTTTCTGAATTGTTCATTGATATTTTCCCACCATCTAGCATAGTTTCTGGGGCACAGATAATGCTCCATAAATATTTGTTGAGTCAATAAATGAATAAAATATGTAAGGAGATGTTTAGGGGAAGAAGGAGCCACATGCAGAAGTGTCTCTAATTCTTCCCTGTTTCCCCAGCTCAGCTATCTCCCTGGACAAAGAAGCCAATCTCAAGCCTGCCATCACCACACCAGTCCCTAAAGGGACATATCAAGGTATGTGTTTGTAATGTTGTAATGTCCTATTATGCTGACTGAAGTTTGACAAGACTATTTTGTTTTTTTTTACCCTCTGACAACCCACAAGTTACTTCTACATTGGACCAGAGAAATTTGCGCAGAAACCCTAGGCCAACAAAGAAAACACAATGGTGCCCCAAAGGGTTTGTGAAATGGACGGGTTTACAAGCCCCGGAAAGTTTTCTTGGTTACAAGTTTTGTAGACTAGAATTCAGAATTACAAAATTGAATTCAGACCAATCAGGATCCTTCTGGCCACAGTCTGTCTTATCTAAGCTCTATTTGTGTTTCCAACCCTTCAAGATTCAGAGAATTTTCTCTCTCTCCCAAAACCTGTTTCCAGCTTTCAGTCAGCATGTAGTATCCTGATTAGTCCTGTTCCAGCCCTGGGCAGTGTTGCGATACTTTTGTGGGTTATTGCTGTAGTCTTTACACATTTACAGTGTCTCGGCACCTTAAAACGGGAGGGCTGGGGTGGGGTCTCTTTACAGATATTGGTGAAACCACCTTGACCCTTCCAATAGGTTTCTCTTGGCTGAGGTATCCATCATATTATCTTCCTTAATCCGTTTCTTTCAGTCCCATGTCCAATGCATACAGGTAGGTGAGGGAGGCAATGTTGAAAACAATGGAAATTTCATGAACTTTACCATTACTGTCCAGGAATTAAATCATGACTTTGGAACTTTCTAGATGTGTAGTCGTGAGAAAATTAAATTTTCCAAGTGTAAGGAAATTAAACTCCAACATTGAAGTAATGACAATTTTATTACAGGATATCAAAATGCAATGATTTTGATAACAAATTACACATAGTAGTAACTGAGTAAAGTTTTTTATAATTCCTTTCCACAGGTGGCTGAAGTTGTATGTGCCCATTTGTGAAACCCACCCCTACCCCCAATATTGTTTCTAAGTGAGCATCTTGGTTTCTTCTTCCCACATGCTTGTCTGTGGTAGGTACCATCTTTCCTGAAGCCAGTGGGTGTAAATGGACTTAGTGTTATATAATGTAAATGAGACTCTTCTAGGACAAACAATCTCATTAGAATCATTGATTTAAGAATTAGAGGTGGGGACTTACCTGGTGGCGCAGTGGTTAAGAATCCACCTGCCAATGCAGGGGACACGGGTTTGAGCCCTGGTCCAGGAAGATCCCACATGCCGCGGAGCAACTAAGCCCGTGCACCACAATGAAGAGTAGCCCCTGCTCGCCACAACTAGAGAAAGCCAACACATAGCGACGAAACACCCAATGCATCCAAAAATAAATAAATAAATTTATTTAAAAAGAAAAAAGAATTAGAAGTGGTCATAAGATACCACACTAAGACTGAGTGTCCTTTCCTTTCATATAAGCATAGTATGAAAACCCTAATGAAACATCAGTTGCCTCAAGACAAAACAGGGATTTGACTTACTCATGGTCAACTCATCACATGTGGGTATGAAATATCTTGCTGATAATAAAAGTTCTACCTCCCAGGACATAGAACTGGAACACCTGCCTGACCTCGGAAAATATGCTCAATCATACGTAACATGCTTAAAGGGCCTTCTCGTGCCACTTCTTTTCCAGATGTGCCGAAGCTCCGAAGTGCCTCCAGACTTGGTGAATGAACAGATTAAGGCTCAAGAAGATAGCCAAATATCTCTGCTGGTTTTTTAATCCTTGGTTTTTTTCATAGACTCAAAGGCTATTCAGAAAAGTCAAAAAGTTGGTATTTAGAAGATACAAGTCACATGGTATGAATTTTTTGGATATTCTCTTGGCTGACCCCAATTTCAGAAGTTAAGTTCTAGGCAAGCTATAACCTACGGGATTTCTATAAACTAACAGGAAAATTTTCCTATTCCTAAACTTCACAAACTAAAATCTACAAGTCAGACTGCAAACAACTTGCAAGAACTGTAACTTTCACTATAAAATCACTTAGGTCCGTTTAAACTCTATCAGAAAAGATTTTAAATAATTATAATCATTATGCTCTTAGCATTACAGCACACTAGCTAAAATAATGCTCCCAGCGTTTCTAAAATAATGTGATAATATGCCATATATGTGACATAAAAGATAATTAATTTTCAAAATGACAGCTGCAAAAATCTCTTCCTTTTAATTTTGGAGAGTAAAAACATATTTCTCAATTGTGATTCATACTGTTTCCACTCAAATTTCTTCAGAAGTTGTAGAAAGACCAACATTAAGATTTCTAAAAGGTTTTCAAGACAGAGCATGAAACAATGTATTTGGCAAAGCTGGTCTTCAACTAGGTAAAGAAGGAATGATAAAATTCAGCAAAAATTTTAGGGTATGAATACTAAACTATGGAAATGCCTATAGCATCCTATTCCAAGGCTTGATTCTAGTCTGAATGTAGGCTAAAAATAGAGTCACCTGGACCCATAAAATTCTCATACTCCCATCCTGCAGAATGTTGCATGTTTACTAAAGTCCCTCAAGGGTTAATCGTCTCTAATTTCATGAGCTATTCACAGGAATTTGCAGAATATTTGTAGAATATAAATTATTTCTTTTGTCCTCCTTGGACTGAAGGCTTGTAATGGTCAAAGACTGTCCCTTTTTTTCACTAAATGTTGGTGGAGATTAACTTTTTTAACTTAGATGTGTGTTTAGACTCACAGAGAAGCGAATGTTCCTGTTTCTCCCTCAAGTCTGGAGGGAAGTAATCTTACACATCACGCAATGAGCTTAAATGCTCCCATCCATATCACAAGGTTTAATCTCTCTCTTGAGCTCCCGAACAAGTTTTCTGTTTTCCGTATGTTTCTAAAACTCTATTCTAATAAAGCTGAACTCTTCATTATCCCTTTCCTGTAAACTGCTTCTCTGCTGAATTTTCTGCCTTGTTTAATAACATTATATCTTAATCACATGTGCAAATTTGGGAGTGATCCTCAACAGCTTTCTCTTCTTCATCCACTACATACAGGTACTCCATAAATCCTGATGATTCTATTCTCTGTAACGCTTCTGCTCTTGACGGTATTCTTGGGTTTTTTGTTTATTCGTTTGCTTTTGTTTCAGCTTAAACTAATTCAATAACTTCCTAACTAGGCTCACAGACTAAACATTCGCCTCCTTTGTTCATCATGTCGTAACCAAGCAGGACCCTGTGGGGCCTTCCAGAATCAGACACCCACCACCAAGTCCTCAACCTGCCTCTTGTTTGTAGAAAAGCTGTAGTCTCCCAGGCCTCCTCTAAGTCACAAAAGCCTGGCCCAAGAATAAATGATTGAAAGCAGGTGAGCATGTAATGACAAAAATAACAGTTGGGCCAGGAGAACTAGTAAGAATTCAAACAGTGTATCAGTCATACGGCAGTCACAGAATCTTTAGTTCCTCCCTGAAGTACCTAGATAACAGTGTCTGATGTACATTTCCTGAGTTGCTTTGCAGATGCTAAACCCACCAAATGGAAGAAGTTAACTACCTGATGACCATGCCCCCAGACCTACTGGAGCTTGAGGATAATGCTAATCGCATGACACTGGCCTGTTACCTCACCATCAACCAATCAGAGAACTGTGCGTAAGCCAATCACACACCCTGCAACTCCCCTCCCTCACCTTCCCCTTAAAAACGCTTCTCTGAAACCCATGGGGGAGTTCCGGTCTTTTGAGCACAAGCCGCTCTTTCCCCTTGCATGGCCCTTGCAATAAACCTTTCTCTGCCCCAAACTCCAATGTTTCGGTTTGTTTGGCCTCACTGTGCATCAGGAACACGAACCTGGGTTTGACAATACTCCCATCCTTTATCAAGCAAACACATAAATCTGGTTAGTTCATTCCCCTCTTCAAAAATTGCAAAGGTGGGCTTCCCTGGTGGCGCAGTGGTTGGGAGTCCGCCTGCCGATGCAGGGGACGCGGGTTCGTGCCCCGGTCCAGGAAGATCCCACATGCCGCGGAGCGGCTGGGCCCGTGAGCCATGGCCGCTGAGCCTGCGCGTCCGGAGCCTGTGCTCCGCAACGGGAGGGGCCGCAGCGGTGAGAGGCCCGCGTACCGCAAAAAAAAAAAAAAAAAATTGCAAAGGTTTGCTCACTGCCTCCAAATTCTCATCATGAACTTTAAAATATCTAGTTGCAAATTATCATTCTAGCCTTGTTCCTCTATGCATAATGCTGTGTGCCCTGTGCTCTAATCAGTTTCAGAACGGGCCCTTAATTTGTGTGTCTTCGTATTTTTGCCCCTGCTGCTCCCTCAGTTCTCAGGTCTTTATTAAAATCCTTCCCATCCTTCAAGACCCAACTCAGGTGCCACTATGCCTCTGGAATATCTAACCCCATGTCAGAAAAAAATTGTCTCTTCATTTAGATGCCTCTAGTTCATTTGCACATTTACTTAGCACTTATTTCATCTCCTTCCATGCTATCTCAAAAGGCTACATAAGGGCTTTTACGAGACAGCATGCTAACGACATTAGAAAGACATGGGTTACAATTGCCCCTTAGCCCCTTGCTAGCTGCGTGACCTCGGGCAACGAACTTAGTTTAAACTGTCTCAATCTCTTTTCATCATCTCTAAAATGTGGCTGATGGTAGATATTCCACATAACTATTATGAGGAATGGAGAAATCTATATACTTACAAATATCTGCTATAATTTAAAGAAGAGGTGTCAGAAAGAAATATTTTCTCCAAATAGTTTTTACTAAATAGACTCCTGTGATATTTTCCTTCTCAAGAAATAAAGAGCAGCAACTTCAAAAATCTGAGACGATAACTCAGCAACAACAAAATTGTCTGAATTTTGTAGATGAGTTGGGTTAGTTCCATAGATTGTTTTATCTTTCTTCCACTCAGAAGGACATAGGAAATACCCTTTAGGATACAGGGGAGGGCATGAAGCATATCTTCTACTAGAGACTGGCATAATCATCACACTAGGTTTTTGTTTGTTTGTTTGTTTTGTTTTTTGTTTTTTTTTTTGGTACGCGGGCCTCTCACTGTTGTGGCCTCTCCCGTTGTGGAGCACAGGCTCCGGACGCGCAGGCTCAGTGGCCATGGCTCACGGGCCTAGCCGCTCCGCGGCATGTGGGATCTTCCTGGACCAGGGCACGAACCTGCGTCCCCTGCATTGGCAGGCGGACTCTCAACCACTGCGCCACCAGGGAAGCCCACACTAGTTGTTTATATTTCTATTTACTCTCCCACGCTCTTGCCCTCTAGATTCTAAACTCCTTGAGGATATGAATCTCACCTTACTCATTCCTGGATAACCTCAGTGCCTAAATGAAGTATTGAAGTTCATAATGTTGAATTGAGTTGAATTTAATTTAACCAAATTGAAGATAATCAAATCTATGCTAACTAAATGAGTGCATCAAAAAGAGAAAAATACACTATTTGAGAATCATTTCCGTCCTGCTCTGTTCTATCTCCTTCACCTCTTGCTCTTTGTTTATATCAGCACAAGGAGCTTCTCCCAGCCTCCCTTCTCCTTTTCTTCCATTAGTTTCCATCTGTTTCTTCTGCTGTATTACATCCTTCCTGGGAAGAGTTGCTTTCCGTAAGGATTCACTTTGGTATACTCTCCCCCTTCATGATGGACATGTTATTTGTACAATCTGTAGAGTGTTTCATTAACAGAGATGTGTATGCTAGGAAGTGGGCTTGTTTATTATTCATAGTTGTCTTCATGCTGGAGCTGTGATCATTTTTCTCATTTGGGCTCTTCTGTGCCTCTTCAATTTGTCTTTTGTTTGCTCATCTCGCTTCAAAAACAGCCTGACTGCAGTTATAATTGTTTGGATTTGTAACAGATTAGCTGGGCCTTCTGATGTCTGTATAACTTCACAAGAAAGGGAAAATATGCACAAATGTCTCCAAGCCAGCGGACCTTCAGTTGTCTTCCTCTGCTCCCATCACCAGATAACACCAGGCACTTCCCAAAATGAGTCCACAGCATGTTTGCTGACCTATTAAACCGTCTCCTGAAAGCAATCATTGAACTCACCCATCTGTTCTGTCAGTATGCATGCCTCTGCTTCCCCCAGTGAAATTAAGAAGATTGAAACCAAGGGTAATTGTAATCCTATTATCAATAACAGCTCTTTCATAACATATTACAGTCAAAGTATTATTCCTATCAGCCTGAAAGCTGGTGGTTAGTAGCAGGATTTTAAAAATCATTTGTCTTAAAGCAGTGTCTAAGAATCACCTGAAAAGTCTAATAAGCACATAAAATTCTGATCCCCAACCCCCAGAAATTCTGATTCAGTGGATCTGGAATGGGACCAGGAATCTGCATTTTTAATAGATTCTCCAGGTGATCCAAGGATAGGCAGTCTGCATACACTATATTGAGTAACACTGGTTAAAAGTGTGATAATTATCCACCAGATGTCAAAACAACCATAACATTTAGAAAAAAAAAAAATCACCTAAATGATCATTAGGGGTAAGGCAATGGGTAAAATGACTGGGTTTTCAACTGGTTGTTTGTTAGATTATGAAAACTAGGTTCAGAGTCTAAAGTTAAGATTGTGTAAATGAGTGTCTGAGACAAATCATCATTTCTGCATTTTGATGCTTCAACCACAACCGGTATTAAACAATGGCTCCAGTTTGAGTATCTACTGCCATGTAACAAACTAACCCAAAATTTAGCGACTGAAAATAGCAGCGATTATTTCACAGTTTCTGTGGGTCAGGAATTCAGGAAAGATTAGGGTGACAAACCATTCTAGTTTGCCTGGGACTCAGAGGATTCCTGGGACATGGGATTTTCAGTGCTAAAACCAGAAAAGTTCTAGGCAAATCAGGATGCTTTGAGCTTAGCTGGGTCGTTCTGGCACAGGGTGTCTCAGGTGGATGTAGTCAGATGTCAGTAGGGTCCACTGTCATCTGATGGCTTGACTGGGGCTAAAGGATCTACCTCCGAGATGGCACGCTTACGTGGCTATGGGCCAGATGCCTTTGTTCTTTGCCAGCTATTGGCAGGAGACTTCAGTTCCTCGCTTACACGGTCCTCTTCATAATACGGAAGCTAACATCACCCAGACTCAGCAATGCAAGAAAAGGATCAGGGAGGAAGCCGCATGCCTTTTTATGATGTCGCCTCCAAAGTTGCACATCATCACTTCTGCTTTATTCTATTTGTTAGAGGACAGTCACTAAGTCCAGCCCACTAAAGAGGAAAATCAGGCTTCACCTCTTAAAGGGAGGAATGTCAAAGACCCTGTGGATATATTTTAAGCTACCACTGCTCCAATGGGAGATGGTTTAGTAGCTACTCCTTCCCTCTAACACTGAAAGAACTTCAAGTTAAAATAAAATAATCTCCTCCGGACCTTGGTTTTGGTAGCTGAAATATAGCTGACCTTTCTGGCATTAGGAATTATGTTCTTGTTGCTTTAATAAAAAAGAATAAACTTTAATGCTATTTTACTCAAGTAAAGCTCATATTTCTAAGGTAAATGCCAGTAGGTTTCCTTCATAGCTGAGGTTAAGGTGGAAACTTGGCAAGTTCATAATTAACCAGATCAATGTGCTCAATCAAACCAGAAATTTGCTGTCCCAATTTACTGTATCTTGTTTCATTTTCGCTTTATTCTTTGTCAAATTAGTAGCTAAGTAGAGACTGGAAACCAGATTTTAACAAATTAGCTATGTGGGGACTTCCCCGGCCGTCCAGTGGTTAAGACTTTGCACTGCCACTGCAGGGGACACGGGTTCAATCCCCGGTTGGGGAACTAAGATCCCACAGGCTGTGTAGCACGGCCATACACACACAAAAAAAATTACATATGTCACCGTAGGCAAGTACTGTTTCTAGCTACTTTATATATATGTAATATGAGAAAATTTGTCTAAAATTTCCTTAACATCATTTCTATTTGTAATATTAGAAGATTATCTGAATCACTAGGAAATTTGCTGGACTTTAAGATGGAATAGACTTAGCTTTTTTCCCTTTCACTTGAACTTGGAAGAGTGGGGTGTATATCAGTGACCTAGTCAATTCCATTGGCAAGCTGGTATAATACTCCAGTAGCTCCTTTGGGTAATACATCATCAAAACTTGTGGCTCTAGAGACACACACTCAAAAAAGCAGACCGTCTTTGAAAACAAAAGGCTCCTGAGAAGTGTGATCCATTCACATATTCTAGAAACCTTCCAGGCTATCCAAATCCTGAAGGCTACAGAAAAGCATGCAATGTGCCGTCTATGTTGTCTATTTCCCATTTTCCATGCCACATGTTACCAACTGATATGTCATAGAGATCAACTCAGTTCCTTAATCAACTTCCCTCTGTGTGTTCTGAGTCATAATCTTTACTTAACACTGATCACTAACAACCTTAAACATGACTTACATTTCTTTTTCCATGTTTTCTTCCTTATCCTTTGTGTTTATAAAATGTAACTAATTTAGTACAGTCTAATACAATTAGTTGGGTGTCTTTTTTCCTTTGAATGATTCCTCTAAAAATGCAGTGACTTGTTTTCTCTAATATAAAAGATTTTTTTGCATAGAGATATCAATAAACAGTTCAAAAGAGTATCCTAAAATTATAAAATTAAAAACCTGATATTTATACTAGGAAATCATTACCTTTTAGCACAAAGCCCTTTCCCTCAGATTGCTTTATTTAAATCCTTACAACAAATCTGAAACTGATGAATCAAATATATTTATCCCCATTTTACAAATAAAGAAATGGAGGCTCAAAGAATTTCTGACGTCTCCAAGGTCACACTATCTAGAGTTAAGGAAATAGGGACACATATTCTAGACCCACACTTGAATACGCAACCCTTCTATGTCTTCAGTTCCTTTCCACAATGCTATGCATACCCACAGCATTTATATCTGATACATAAACACAATCCTTCATAAAAACAGGGGAACATGAATTCTCTCATGCTCAGGAAGTTCAGAGTAGTCTAATGTAAGAACTGTCCAAGTTGTGAAATATCCTTGGACTCTAATCCCTCCCTACTGTGTGACATTCTTGGCAGTGCATGGTGGCCTAACTCTTCTGCCTTAATCACAGGATAACTCAACATGTTAATATCAGTTATCTTCAACATACGGCACACGTACAGGTGCCTTATGGCCCAGGTCCAACATGATGACATTCGCTTATACAAATTCAAAATATGCAAGATCAGATAAATATAACATTTTTAAAAATAAACGTGTTTAGAACACATGGTTCTAAACACCGGCCAACTACTTCATCTAGTACAAAAGTCAAAGAAACAGACATTTCTTTCAATGCTGGAGGGCAAAACTGGCAGTGCATTGGATTCACCAGGACAGTGCAATCTGTATAAAATCAGAGAATGTGTTCTTCATGGGGAACTTGAGGGATTCTTCTAGAGTAATTATGACTACATGCCTACATAAACCATGACTTTGGCACCTAACTACAGAGGGAGAAAACAGGTAATGGGGGAAGGGGCAGAAAGTAGTCAATGACAGTGTCTGTCCTCCTAGTAGCTAAGCTTGACTCTAAGAAACAAATCTAACTTGGCCTTGTAAACAACATAGAAGGAACCCAGTATCCCAGATGGGTAATGGCATCCATAATCCCAGTTGGATGAATTCTCATAAATATTTGACCCTGGCTAATCAACACACACACACACACACACACACACACACACACACACACACACACTGCTTTATCTTTTGACACCAAAGCAGATACAGAACTATAGTCAGCTACCTTTCTCTTTACTGGCTAGAGTATAAGAAAGGAGCATATTGAGTTACACAGGAGGACTCCAAAACACTGCAGAGATCAAGGAGTCATGTTTTCAAAGAGTTTCCCATAAAATATCTCGCACACTCTTCTCTTCTCTGCCCCCCTTCTCCTCCATCTTATTCCCTTTTGCTTGCTTGAAAAGACAATCATTGCATTAAGTGATTAAGTGCTTCTTTTCTTCTGACTCATAGTTCATAAGACCACGATATGAATTTCAATTAGATTTTCTTCCCGTGCGAAAGGGAAAAAAGAAAAATCAGACCTTGGAGAACAGAGTTTGGGGGAAGCCTTTTCAATGTCTACATGCAGTTTTTTTCACGGGGGCAAAACTGCGGTAAGACAATGAACAGACCCAAGATTCAAGTGCTCCTTAAATGAGCAGTTTCTGTACTAACACTCTGTTTGATATCTTCTGTCTAACTGGATAAACATGCCACACGGAAAGATTACTTGTAGTTAGAAATCTTAATTCCAAGTTCCAGCTACTAACTGTGAAACTGTGGGCAAATCACAGACTTTCTAAAACTCTGTTTCCCCATCTACAAAATAAAAATAGTAATACCTGCCTCGGAAGCTGGCTAGCAAGATTAAATGAATTGTATATATGAAACTGCTTTATACGCCATAAAATACTACATTTGAAAGACAATAATGCAATGGTAAAGACTGGATTCTAGAGCTGGGTTGCCCGGGTTTGAAATGTCTCTCCACTACTTCCTAGCTGTGTGATTTAGGAATCCTTGACCTCTTGGTGCCTCAGTTTCCCTTCTGTAAAATGCAGAGGTCATGATACTGTGACAGTTCACTCAATATTTAGACTAGAGCCTCGCACACTGCAAGTGCAACTTAAATGACAGCTACTCTTATCGATGTTTTTGTTGAGTAATAAGAATGACAGCAATGTGAGTAAAGAGAAGAGAGAAGCCATAGAAAGAAAATGATGGTGCCACCCAAAGTCAAGTGTCTCTTAACAAAGGAAATAAACAGAGTGTGTAAATAATCCCGCAGACTCGGAATTTAAAAGTAAGGCCCAGTTATTTATAAGAACTGTTTTGCAGGAAGGAAGGAATGTTCTCCAGTTAGTACACAGCCTAGCTCCTTAACACACCGATTGTTCAGCATCCTTTCCTCAGGAACACATCTCAATACCCACTTTGAGAATTGCCTTGTGTCACCAGGGGGCGCCGGACCATAGGACAATCAGGTCGGCTTGATGAGACCATTGAACAATCAGGTAAATGTACCTCATGACACCCAGCAAAGGATGTGAGGACTGGCACTTTATTCCTGAGTCAGCAATCTCCAAGAAACAAAACACTACTTAAAAAGGTGAAGGCAATGGACATAGAGAACAGACTGGGAGTTGCCAAAGGGGAGGGCATTGGGGGAGGGATGGAATGGGAGGCTGGGGTTAGCAGATGTAAGCTTTTATATATAGAATGGCTAAACAACAGGCCCTACCGTATAGCACAGAGAACTACATTCAATATCCTATGATAAACCATAATGGAAAAGAATATTAAAAACAGAATATATATGTATATATATGTACCTGAATCACTTCGCTGTACAGCAGATATGAACACAACATTGTAAATCAACGATACTTCAATAAAATTTTTTTTTATTTTAATTTAAAAATAATAATAGGGCTTCCCTGGTGGCTCAGTGGTTGAGAGTCCACCTGCCGTTGCAGGGGACACGGATTCGTGCCCCGGTCCGGGAGGATCCCACATGCCGCAGAGCGGCTGCGCCCGTGAGCCATGGCCGCTGAGCCTGCGCGTCCCGAGCCTGTTGCTCCGCAATGGGAGAGGCCACAGCAGCGAGAGGCCCGCATACCGCAAAAAATAAAAAAATAATAATAATAAAACGGTGAAGATGACATGTATATAAACGCTCCCACAGTATTTGTTCAGTAAATACTTCAGACATAGAAATGAGTCACAGTGTTTGTCTTAGGGGATGATGAGTTCAAATTTTCCCACTACTGAAAATAGTACCAAAGGGATGATTTCCCCAGTGATCCCTCTTCTGTCTTTTGGGATCTTCCACTTAATATTAATCCTAAGCCCAAAGGAAGAAAACAGGTGGTGGGAATCAGGACAACGGCAATAACAATAGTTGCAATATTTTCATTTACGGTGCTCCTATGATGTTCCTACACTGTGAGAAGTGTCTTTCTTACACATTATCTCATTTAATCCTCCTAAATATCCCATGGAAATAGGAGTTTAGAAGCAAACTAAGGTTTGTGGAAATAAGCAACTTGCCCAAGGCCATAGAGCTAGAAAATATTGAATCTGGGATCCAAGCCCAGTTCAACCTGACTCCAGAAAAAGTACCTTAAACCCCTATCTTATATGAAAGACAGGAAAGTCCTATTTCTCACCCAAAAGAAGTTAATGTAGGGGCTGTTCTGGTCAGTGAATCAATAACATCCATTTCATACCCAGCATTGCACAAATTTGTCAAATGAGTGAGTACCTATGGGAATTTGCTTTTGTTGTGACGGTTGGTGTTGTTTTTAATGGATAATATGGGGGGAAAATCATAAATAGGGAAAACAAGCCCCTTTTCTGAGAGAGCTTAAAATCCAGATACAAAGTGAATATTCAAGGAAGAGAAGATGCAGGAAAAGAAAAGCTAAGGCCCCGCTTGCTGCAGGCAAGAGTAATCCAAAACAGGTGGGCTGATCCCAGCGGCACCGGCGTAAGACACTGGTCCCTTCAGCAGTGGCCAAGGCACAAGCTGTGTGGAGGGCCCTGTGCTGGTGCTCCCCGCTGCAATCCACTCTAAGGCAGGAAGAGAATGTCATTAATAATCATTAGCGTGAGGCTTACAGGTGCTACAGCAGATGTTGCCTGGCAGGAAAATTGGCAGCATCTGAGAACATAAACCTGGAGGTAATTTTCATCATGGGACAATGCTCGGAAGATGTCCAACCTAATTCAAAATGTGTTCACTCTCCCAGCCTTCACATGTGATGGGATCTTCACCTCCTCTGACTCTCCCGGGAGTTAGATTCCCCTCCGATGTGCTCCCAATATCCCACGACTTACCTCCATCAAAACTTCTATCCCAGTGTAATGTGTTTGTCTATTTATGTACATTCCTTTCTTACTAGATTGTCTCTTCTTTGAGGACAGGAGGCGTGTTTCATTCATCTTTGTATCTCTAGCACCCAGCGCATGCTTATTGATCAGTTATTGTTGAATGAATGAGTAAACAAATGAATGCACCAACAGTTGTATGGATGGATGGATGGATGGATGGATGGATGGATGGTTGGATGGGTGAAAAGAGTATCCTACAAGTATAATTTTGTAGTCAACTTTCATCCTCAGACCCAAAACCCTCAAAAATGGGTTCCACTTACTTTCATAAGAATATCAAATTACCTTTGGAAACATTTTATTATTTTGCAGTGTGTTTGCACACTCATAACCCAATTTAATCCTCCAAATAGTCCTTTACGACATAGAGGGAAAATGTGATTTACCCATTTCAAAAATGAGGGAAACAGCTCACAAAGGATAAATGACTTTCTCAACGCCAAGCAGTAAGTACATGGCAGAGTTGGATTTTAATCCAAGTTTCCTGATGACTACCATGTGGGCTCTTCCCGCCACTATACCACACCCCTACCCAGGCATTCCTTCCCTGCTACCAGAGAAGCAGCTCTCACTCAGGATGGGCCTCTATTCTCTATGGCTACCACCCAGGAAGTCAAGCTGAACAGACTTCTGTATATTTACAGCACAAAACAGACTCTTTAAGCCATGCTGCCTATTTGTCTCTGTTCCTGTTAGTGGCATTTCTGTTCTCCCAGAACAGGTAACTAGAGATGAAAGCTGAGGACAAAGAGTCAAGCAGTGTCCCACATTGTACTGAGATTCCTCAGTGGTGGGGCCAGGCTGTTCCTTGTAGGAGAAAGGAAAGAAGGGTTCCGTACTCTCCGGAGCCAAGTGCCCTAGTAAAGAATGACTGCAAGGAGAAGACAATGGCACTTGATAACCATTTGCTCATTTACCATAGACATAGAACTTGTTCTTGTGCTGTTTACCAAGTTAAACATGGGAAACTTCATGGTGGGAGATGTCAGGACATAGATAAGGAACAAATGTACATCAGTTGTAGTCCCACATTTGACACAGCAGGTATGAGAGGATTTCCTGAGGGTCAAATGGAAAACTAAAAGGATAGCCAGGTTGTTTTTAATATTTATTTATTTTCTTTAGTTTTTGGCTGCATCAGGTCTTAGTTGCGGCACGCAGGATCTTCGTTGCAGGACGGACTTCTCTCCAGTTGTAGCACGCGGGTTCCACAGCACGTGGGCTCTGTAGTTTGCGGCGTGGGCTCTCTGTTGAGGTACACGAGCTCAGTAGTTGTGGTGCGCACGGGCTTAGTTGCCCAGTGGCATATGGGATCTTAGTTCCCTGAGCAGGGATCAAACCCGCATCCCCTGCATCGGAAGGATGATTCTTTGTCACTGGACCACCAGGGAAGTCCTCAGGATAGCCTGGTTTGAGCCAAGTAGCTGGTACATTGTTCTTAAGGACTTGATATGGGGTAAAAGGACCAGACAACCAGCACTCATTTGGCAGCTCCTCAAAAAGTTAAATGTAGATTTACCGTATGATCCATCAATTCCATTCCAAGGTATATATCCCCCAAAATTGAAAACAGAGACTCAGGCAGATACTTGTATACCAATGTTCATTATAGAATTATTCACAAAAATCAAAGTGAAAACACCCCAAGTGTCCACAAAGAGATAAATGGATTAACAAAATATGGTATATAAGTACAATGTAGGGCTTCATTGGTGGCGCAGTGGTTGGGAGTCCACCTGCCGATGCAGGGGACACAGGTTCGGGCCCTGGGCCGGGAGGATCCCACATGCCGCGGAGTGACTGGGCCCGTGTGCCACGACTACTGAGCCTGCGCTCTAAAGCCCGTGAGCCACAACTACTGAGACCATGTGCCACAACTACTGAAGCCCACGTGTCTAGAGGCGTGCTTCACAACAAGAGAAGCCACCGCAATGAAAAGCCCATACACTGCTACAAAGAGTAGCCCCCGCTCTCCGCAACCAGAGAAAGCCCGTGCGCAGCAATGAAGACCCAAAATTAATTAATTAATTTTAAAAAAATAAATAATGAGAAAAAAATTATATATTTAAAAAAATACAATGTAATATTATTCATCCATAAAAGGAATGGCCTTCTGATACACACTATAGCATAAATGACTCTTTTAAACACTGTGCTAAATGAAATAAGGCAGATGCAAAAGGACAAATATTTTATGATTCCACTTACATGAGATACCCAGAATAAGCAAATTAATAGAGGCATAAAATACAGTAGAAATACCAGGGGAGAGTTATTGCTTAATGAATACAGAGTTTCTATATGAAAATGTTTTGAAAATAGTGGTAATGGTTTGGGATAGAACTAATGCCATTGAACTATACACTTAAAAATTGTTAAAGTGGTGTATTTTGGGTTAAGTATATTTTGTAACAATAAAATATAACTTTTTTAAAATTAAAGAAAGAAAAGAACTACCACTCCCCTGTGGTCCTGTGCTGGAAAACATTGCAGAGACTTTTGCTCTGCAAGTTAACGGGACCACGTCTCAAAATAAGATCCCACTTTCAGAAAAGGGAATGCTCCTACACCACTGGTGGGAATGTAAATTGGTGCAGCCACTGTGGAAAACAATATGGAGATTCCTCGGAAAACTAAAAATAGAATTACTGTATGATCCAGCAATCCCACACCTGGGCATATGTACAGACAAAACTATAATTCAAAAAGATACATGCACCCCTATGTTCATAGCAGCACTAATCACAATAGTCAAGACATGGAAACAACCTAAATGTCCATCGACAGATGAATGGATAAAGAAGATGTGGCACATATATACAATGGAATACTACTCAGCCATGAGACACAACAAAACAATGCCATTTGCCGCAACATGGATGCAACTAGAGATGATCATACTAAGTGAAGTAAGTCAGAAAGAGAAAGACAAATACCATATGATATCACTTATATGTGGAATCTAAAATATGGCACAAATGAACCTATCTATGAAACAGAAACAGGATCAGGGACATAGAAAACAGACTGGTGGTTGCCAAGGGGGAGAGGGGTGGGAGAGGGTTGGATTGGGAGTTTGGGATTAGCAGATGGAAACTGGTGTATATAGAATGGATAAACAACAAGGTCCTTCTGTATAGCACAGGGAACTATATTCAATATCCTGTGATGAACCATAATGGAAAAGAATATGAAAAATAATGTATATATATATACGTATAACTGAGTCACTTTGCTGTAAGCAGTAATTAACACAACATTGTAATTCAACTATACTTCAATAAAAATAAATTTTAAAAAAAGATCCCACTTTTTCTCTTGGCTATAACTAGGATGAAATCTCAGCATAATCCAGCCAGAATTATACATTCCACCTAAGAAAGGAAAAAGGCTGTAGTCCAAAGGAGTTACAGAATTAGCCAGCATGTATCAGTAAGAATCGGCGGAGTACTCACAGGAGTGGATTTTGAGGGTGTTTGATCAAAAAAGTTGAAGTATACAACTGGATAATAAGAGTTGATTGACCTGTGGGCACCCTCTTGGGATAAGGGATTTCACACCCTATCAAGGATGCCTGGAGAAAGCAAAGGTTTGTTCTGAGAAAGACTGAAATCACTGAGTTGCTATGATAGACACTGGAGAAAGATATTAAAAGGTTCAGGGAAGCGGGCATGCTGGAGAGGATCTACGTTGTATGGTCAAAATGGTGATTTTGTTCCTTGGAAAGCCCAGAGGACACACCACTCACCAAAGCCGTCAGAAGCATGCTGGTGAGAAGGCATAAGAGCACCACCACATTCAGTGCAGCCCTCATCTGTGGACCAGAGATGGAGGTAGGAACGGTTGTCATGGAATATTCCTCAGGAAGCAATAGAAACCAGGTGGCAGCATTTAACTGCCAGAAGCCAAGGGGGGTGTAATTATTGCAGCAGTCCGCCTGGTCAGAGCAGCAGCTAAAGGTCTTGATCTCAGAGAGTTGTGGAGATGTTCAGTAAAGCATCCTACAGGCAAAAGGAGGGGTGGGGAAGCCAACAAGGATACAGCTTGGTACATAAAATCAGAAGAAAGTAAAAATGGATGAGTAGAAGGATGAGGGTGGTCAGCCCAATAAAAAGTCACCATCTCTTGCCCAGATCACATCCCTAAGCCAGTTTTCAAAACTAGAACCTATTGCCCATATACTGGCAACACCATGGCAGGTATATACTCTAATGATTCTCTCAATCCTTTCTCAAAGAGACCTACGGCCATTTAGTTGGACTGGAGTCAATCTCACTTTGGGTCCTTGACCTTGGAAGTAAAAGCCATTGAGTGTAGAAGGCCAAGTTTGAGCCTCTGAAACTGAGTCCCACCTTCCTCCCTCAGATAGTAAATTATAAACAATATTGCATCCCAGGGGAAATTCAGAGATTAGATACACCCTTATATATCTAAAAGATGCAGAAATGGCAATCCTTATATCTTTGTTTAATTCACCAGTCAGTCCATGTGGCGACCGGATGCTGGCTGGGGAATGACCGCACACAGGAGGTTATGTTGTTAATGGAGCAGACGTACATGGAGTCAAATAAACGTATGCAGCCATTGATTCGGTGAAGGCATTCTTTCTCTCCCAAACAGGAAAGAGGAGTTAAAACTGTTCACATAGGATTCACATGGAACCGATAACATTATACATTAACAGTTTTGTTCAGGGCTCTACAACTCTTCCACTGGCCTCATAATCTATTGCTCTGTCCAAATATCCCTTGTCATGTCTCATTGAGCCATTATGTTCACGATATGGTACTAATCCAGCAGACTGAGCAAGAGTAGCTGGTATACTGGAGGCTTAGTTAAGACAAAGAATCCAGAGGTCTCAAGCACCCGTCACTTCCACTAAGATCTTAGGGGTCCAGTGGTCAGGAGTGTGCTGAGACAGACCCTCTAAAGAAAAAGACAAATTGCTGCAGCTTGCAGCCCCTACTGCAGGGATCCCAAACAGCCCCCCCACCCATACTGGTCCGTGGCCTGCTAAGAACGGGGCCGCACAGCAGGAGGTGAGTGGCGGGTGAGCGAGAGAAGCTCCATCTGTATTTACAGCCGCTCCCCATTACCGCCTGAGCTCCCCCTCCTGTCAGATCAGCGGTGGCATTAGATTCTCATAGGATCACGAATGCTACCATGAACTGCACACGCAAGGGATCTGGCTTGCGTGCTCCTTATGAGAATCTAACGCCTGATGATCTGAGGAGGATCTGAGGTGGTGATGCTAGTGCTGGGGAGCGGCTGCTAATACAGATTATCACTAGCAGAGAGGTTGGACTGCACAGAGACCATGATAAATCAATTGCTTGCAGTTGTGTATCAAAACCCTATCAGTGAGTGGCGAGTGAAAACAAGCTCGGGGCTCCCACTGATTCTGCATTGTGGTGAGTTGCATAATTACTTCATTATATACTACAATGTAATAATAATAGAAATAAAGTACACGGTAAATGTAATGCACCTGAATCATCCCGAAACCGTACCCTCCCCCACCCCGGTCCGTGGAAAAAGTGCCTTCCACGAAACCGGTCCCTGGTGCCAAAAGGTTGGGGAGCTCTGCCCTACTGTATAGAACAAAGCACAACACCTAGTAAGCCTCTTGTGAGTTTTAGAGGCGACATATCCCACACGTATGAATACCACTCCAGCCCATACACCGGGTGATGGGGAAGACTAACTGCGAGCGGAGCCGGAAGCAGGAAGTGCTCTACGGCAGGTCCAGGCTGCAGTGCAACTAGCCCTAACCCTTGAGGAATACATTCTGGCAAGCCCTATGGCATTTGAGGTGCCAGTGATGGCAAAAGATGTGTGTTGACGGCAAGCTCAGGGGGAGAATCAAAATGCAGAATCTGTGGTTCTGATATTACTTGACTTCTGCAGTGGAGAATTATATGCCTTTTGGAAAAAAATAAAACAAACAAACAAAAAAAGCTCTTGTTATGCTCCTGGGCCCTGATGGAGAGGAAATACTTAACCATGAAACACCAAGTGAATGTGTAGCCAGAACTGTCCATCATAAGCTGGGTCTCTGCCCCTCTAAGTAATAAAGTCAAGCTAACACAAAGGCAATCCAAAGGGACTGAGCGCTAGTGGGAACAGAGAGCACTGGCGAGCCGCATGTGAGCACAAACTCCCAAGACACCCATCAAGGTTCACCATCACATCTCTCAGCTCACACGGAGGCCATATGGGAAGTCTCATAAGACAAGCTGAAGAAGGAAGGAAAACCTCAAGACCGATTTGTGGATGGCTGGGCTGGTAAGGGGGTGCAGGCCAAAAATGGATGAGAGCTGCTTTACGATCTCACTCGAAGGTAGCCTTGAACTACAGTGGAGAGAAAATGTCTTCCAATGGGTGGTTGGTTTGGGTAGTACACTGATCGTCTACTGTGAATGAAAGAAAAAGAAGCTTGAGGTTAATTCATCTATCTATCTACCTATCAATCTATTCATTTTCCTGTATCTATTTTGGTCAGATTCCATTATTTCCCAGATAATTTTAGTTGTTAAAAGACTATCCATTTTGAACTTGACTCTCCTATCTCATTCAAAGGTTTCCTTGCTATCATTATATGTCAGCCTTATAACCAGGGTGATAGAAAGTGGGGAAGCAGAACATTACAATACTATATAGAGCCAGTCGGCTGCTTCAGGAAGGTTCAATATGTGATACAACCAGGGAACACCATGGCCACGGGAGCACCCCAGACCTCCTTCATAGTGAAGTGGGTCCTTTGGTTAAATGTTACCCTGTGTGTGATTGTATGACTCTGTGATTCTACTGGCCTCTGGATGGTGGTGATAGATATATTATGGGCAATGGCCAATGTCTTGGGTACTGGTCAGGGCCAAGAAAGCCCAAGTTCAGTGAGACAAGGAGCTCTGGGGTAGAAGTATGTGGATGGCAATACAGGCACAAGTGCAGCGTTATCCTGTAAGAGCCATCAGAAAGCATCCACCACAGAAGAGGCAGAAAATTACCAATGAGATCAATTGAACCAGTCAGTTGATATTAACCAGTGACTGTCAGTTGCCATCCCAAGTGCTGGAAAATAGGCTCCTCAACAAAGCGGCAGAGGTAGAACCATGCATGGGACCAACAGCAGAGACTCCCACTTACCAGGGCTGATCTAGCCACTGTCACCTCTGAATGTCTAACCTGTAAGCAACAGAGACCAAAACAGGATTGGCACTATTCCTTGAGGAAACCAACTGGCCACAGGGTGGCAAGTTGGCTACAATGGGTCCCTTTCAATCTCAAAGAGTCCATGATACATTCTTGCAAAAACGGATACTTATTCTGGATATGGGTTTGCCTTTCCTGCTGGCAGAGCTTCGGCCAGCACCACCACCCAGAGGCCAGTAGAATCTCAGAGTCGTACATAGAATCACACACAAGGTAGCACTTCACCAAAGGACCCACTTCACTGTGAAGGAGGCTCTGGGATGTGCTCATGACCATGGGATTCCCTGGCTGTATCGCATACTGAACCATCCAGAAGCAGTCGTCTTAACATAGTATTGGAATATTCTTCCTCCCCACTTCCCATCTCCCTGGTTGTAAGCCTGACATATAATGATAGCAAGGAAATCTTTGAATGACATATGAGAGTCAAGTTCAAAATGGACAATCTTTTAATAACTGAAAGTAGCTGGGAAATTGTGGAATCTGACCAAAATGTATTAAGGGATGTACTCCCCAGGGGGAAGGAAGATTTGACATAGAAGAGTTGGGACCAGTAATCATAGAAAAATTAAAACTGTTTCATGTTTGTCCCTTTCCTAATTGAGAGTGCTTAACAAACAGTTTGCATTTGTTGTTTTCCACCCGTTATCAGCGAGGCTCATTCTGGGAAGGCACAGATGTTGCACCCATACTGTACAATTTCGTGTCCATGGACTGACATTCTCCAGAGGTTTCCTTTTCTCTAATGGCTGCTGAATTATTCATATTCCCAGGTGCTTTCTGAGCCTGGATTGTAATTATTAAAAGTCCTTTCTGCAACACCCATCCTCTCTCCCTCCATAAAAGAACTTTCTTCCCTATTGTCTTCCTCATTTGCAATTCATTCTCCTAATCATCACAGCTTTGTCTGGACTAAAGAGTACCCTGGGCTCTTCCTATGTAATTCTCTCTCGCTTCAATTGCCCGACAGAAGCAGCAGCTGACTCACTTCAGAGATTCATCCTTAAAAAAAAAAATAACTCATTGTTTCCTGATTGAAAAACACTTTAAATAAAGTGTCCTAAATATACTTAACGCTCTTTCATTTTAATGTAATACTGGGAGCTCCAAGCTCCAGAAAAAAAAAGAAACAACTAATTGAGCTTTAACAGTATGCCTTTGAAAGGCTGGAAATTTTTAAGTAATTCTATATTGCTAAAGAGTTTGTAAATCTCACTGAAGAATTCATTTGCCCATTGTTGTTTTCCACCTTACAGAGAATATCACTATATATGTATACATATGTATATATATGTATGTATATATATTGAATATATTCCAAATGGACAATCTTTGCATTGTATTACATAGGCATATACATGTTTATTTGTAATATGCAAACACATTTCACGGAAACAAATAAACAAATTTTGAGCAAATAATACAAATAGTCTTTGAGCAATCTTTGACCAAGGAATCCTAGAAGAATCAGTACACATATATTTTGTCTTCCCTCCTGTTACTATGAATGAGGTAGAAGGTAGAATGCTTCTATCCTTCCACATTTGCACAGGATCCTATCTCTCCTCTCCCACAAGGACATACAACCTGTCTCTTACATTGTCCATTTTCACCTCTGTTGTATTTTTCCTATCAGCATAAACACCTTATTGCTTCTCCAACTTAAGAGATAATGAATAATAAATATTTTCTTAGTCCCTCTTTCCCCTGTAGCTGCAGTCCCACTTCTCAGCTCCGCTTTACATTAAAACTCCTTGAAAGAATTAGTTCTGAGCTTCCCTGGTGGCACAGTGGTTAAGAATCCTCCTGCCAATGCAGGGGACATGGATTCAAGCCCTGGTCCGGGAAGATCCCACATGCCGCAGAGCAACTAAGCCCGTGTGCCACAACTACTGAGCCCACGTGCCACAACTACTGAAGCCCACGCACCTAGAGCTCGTGTTCCACAACAAGAGAAGCCACCACAGTGAGAAGCCCGCACACCGCACTGAAGAGTAGCCCTCGCTCGCCACAATTAGAGAAAGCCCACATGCAGCAATGAAGACCCAATGCAACCAAAAATCAATAAATAAAATAAATAAATAAATTTATTTTAAAAAGAGTTAGTTATATCTTCAATTTATCTCACTCCACTCTTTCCTAAACTCATTCCACTTAGGCTTTTGCCACCAAAACTCCACTGATACCACTCTTGTCAAGGTCACTTGAGACCTCCGTATCATTAGACCCTGGGTCAGTGATTAGTTCTCATCTTAATTGACTTTCCAGTAGCATTTAACCCAGTTGTTCATTACTTCCCCCTTTCCCTTTTATTTTTAATTTTCTTACAGGACACCATATAGTTCTGATTTTTCTCCAGACTCTGACCACACTTTGTTAATATTCTTTGTAAATTTCTGTTTTCTTCCCTGACTTTGGGCCCGAAGGGTTGAGTCCTTGCGTTCCTTCTCTCTTTGTTTTCCTCCAAACTCTGGGCTTTAAGTTCCATCCAGATGCTGGTCACTCCCAATTACTTTAAAAAACCTCTAAGCCAGTCATCTCCTCTAAACATCATATTCCTATATCCAGCGGCCGAATAAATGCGTACCGGACGACTCAAACTTAACATGCGTAGAATTGAAATCTTGGTCTTCCCCCAAAATTTGCTCCGTTAGCAGTCTTCCCAGCTCAGGTTATGGCAATCCCAACCTTCCATGGCTTGGCATCATTTTTGACTCCTGCCTTTCAAACTCCATCGACTATTTCTACCTCCCTGGTCCCGGCCACAATCATTATCTGCCTGGATCGTTACCATGGCTTCTGATTGGTCTTCCTACTTCCAAGCCTTTCCTCTTTAGAGGTTGCACTCGACACAGTGATCCTTTTAAGGTATACGTCAGATCACAGATGCTCAGCTCCAAACCCTCCAGTGGCTTTTCATTGCATCAGAGTAAGAGTCATCATCTTTACAAAGCCCTACAAGATGCACATCTCCCGCCTCTCTGACTCATCTCCTCCTACCCTCCCACTTGCTTATCCTGCTCCAGCCACAGTGGCCTCCTTGCTCATCCACCTCTGGGCCTTCCCATCGCCCACAACAGTCTTCCCTGCATGACCACGTGGCTCATGCCTTTACTCTTTCAAGTCGCTACCCAAATACCAAAGGTTTTGTTTTTGTTTTTTTTAATAGATCTTTATTGGAGTATAATTGCTTCACAACACTGTGTAAGCTTCTATTGTACAACAAAGTGCATCAGCAATATGCATACACATGTCCCCATAGCCCCTTCCTCTTGAGCCTCCCTCCCACCCTCCCTTATCCCACCATACAACCACTATGGAAAACAGTACGGAGGTTCCTTAAAAAACTAAAAATATAGCTACCATAGGACCCTGCAATCCCACTCCTGGGCATATACCCTGAGAAAACCACAAATTCAAAAGGAGACTTGTACCAAATACCAGAGTTTTATTGAACCCCCCCTCCTCTAATTTTCCTTCTCCTTTATCCCACCTTATTTTCTTGTAGCAATTATCATCTTCTAATATATAAAATAATTTACTCATTAATTACATTTTTTGTCTCTTTCTGATAGAATATGAGGTCTCTGAGAACAAGAATTTTTTCTGTGTTTTCGTTTGTTTTTCTACTATCCTGTCTCCAGTGCCTAAAAAAGAATCTATCACTTAATAAGTGTTTTATGAAAACATGTTGAGTAAATTAAAGATTCAGTTCAACGATCCTTTACTGAGCACTTACTTTGTGCAAAGCACATGCCAGGCACCGATGAGAAGATACTGGAGTGAACAGAACAAGATCTCTGCCCTCAAAGAGCTTCTTGTAGTCAAGTATTAATAGAGTTAACCATGCAAAGACTGCCCATGAGGCATGACTGTTGGAACGTTAAAGAGATGTCTTTTTCTCCAACTTACCCCATGTATAAATTCACTGATGCTTGAAATTTCATAATTAAAATCAATCACTCTGAAGCTCTGTGACCTTGAGCAAATTATTTAAGATTTCTAAGTCTCAGACTTTTCATTTGTAAAGTGGGATAATAGTGCCCATCTCATAGGGTCATTATGAGGACGAAATGAGATAGTCCTTATAAAAAGCCTCGGTATAGCGCCTTTGCAGTAAGCATGGATGGATGTTAGCTATGACATACATTCCCTTGACTCAAAATCCTTATCCTTGTTATAAAGCAAAACTGTCTCACAGAAGTCCTGAAAATCAGTTCTGAAAACCAAATAGAACAATCACTAAAGCCACGATATGAGTTGTCTTTCAGGCAAGACGAGGGAGAAATAATCATATGCATCACGCATATACATCACCATCCAAAAATGGGAGGACTAAGTTTCATATCAAAAATTTACCATGGTCTAGAATAGGAACAAGAAAAGGAAAAATCAGAGAAAGAAAGGATCCGGCCTCCCTATGTAGAAGCAATGGCAACTTTCGTATATGTCCTCAGTGACTGCTCTTTCCTACTTCTTTCTCTAAACTTAAGATTAAACAGAAGTAAATAAATATGATAGACATGACATTACTTTCCAAAAAAGAAAGATTCTAAAAACATTTTTTGAGCCACTAACATGTGCTAGCTTCTCTCACATCTTTTTTTTTCTTTTTTTGGTACACAGGCCTCTCACTGTCGTGGCCTCTCCCGTTGCGGAGCACAGCCTCCGGACGCGCAGGCTCAGCGGCCATGGCTCGTGGGCCCAGCCGCTCAGCAGCATATAGGATCTTCCCGGACCGGGGCACGAACCCGTATCCCCTGCATGGGCAGGCGGACTCTCAACCACTGCACCACCAGGGAAGTCCCTTTCACATCTTTTATACGATTTCATTCTCAGAACACCTCTGAGAGATATATATTATCCTTATTTTTATAGTCAAGAAAACAAAGTCTCAGTGATGTTAAATTGTCCAAAACCATAAAGTTTGTATGTAATGGAGAGATCCAGGATTCAAAATAAAGTTTCTCAGACTAACTCTTAATACTACTCTATCTTACTTCCAGGAAAATCAGAGAGCTCTAAAGAAAAATGCAAAACCCACACTGGACAGATCCCCTAAAAAGGGCCAGGAAAAGCCTCACAGGAGCCGATTATATGAATCTCTTTCCAAGTCCAAGTTCAGTGCCTTTACGCTGGTAGCTTGAACTCAGCCATCATGGGAACAGTTATAATACTGAACTCAGCAAAAGTTACAAATCAGGGCTTTCTTTTCTCAGAGAGCCAGTTTACTAGCACCCACGACAGAGCCCTTGGGCACTCCCTCATCCTTGGAATCTGAGAATGCCTGATAGCAATGTCTAAGAGCCATTCACAGATTTTAAATGCCCAGACGGAGCCACACAACCGACATTCAAGGTGTGCCAGTCTCCTACTGCCCAGGGAAGATTCCTGTCAACATTATCCCACCAAGAGCAAATCCTTCAGATCCCTTCCTGAGATCTGGTCTCAACAGGGAGAGAGTACAGAACTGAGGACCCTGGCTTACCGAAAGATGAATGAAGGGAGACCCACCTGGGTGGCAAATAGCCTCTAAGGGCAGACCCTGGGATCAACTTAGCCTGCCTCAGTGCTGCCCATGGCTGGCTCAGGTTGCACAATGTCAGCAGAGGTAGGCGCAGCCTATGTGACTTGAGAGGGAAGACCAGGGCTCATGCCTTACACCCTATTCCTTCATCCACTTATGCCTTCCATCATGCATTTTTGTCTCCTTCTATTTCATCAGTAGAAAAACCAAAGGATGAATAAGCATATTCACCAAGGTCAATTTAAACATACACAGATTGAAAATAGATAACCGACCAGGACCTACTATATAGCACAGGGAATGAGCCTCAATATCTTGTAATAACCTATAATAGAAAAGGATCTGAAAAAGAATATATATATATACACATACATATATATATACACATACATATATATATATATACACATACACATATATATATATATATCTGGATCACTTTGCTGTACACCTGAAACTAACACAGCATTGTAAATCAACTATACTTCAATAAAAATTAAAAAAAAAAAAAAACCACACAAACAGATCAAGATTTAGTCAAAAACTGTGATGTGGTGTTCCCCAAACTTCGAAGTTTCTTGCAAACTGGATCCCCTTTCTCTTCTGCTAAATAGAGGAAATGCCTCCCCAACCTAGTAGAAACTTCCTGGCTTTTGTTGGATAAATGAAAACAGATTTTCCACAGAGACTATTCAACCCAGCCTGAAGATATAAACCGAACTAAGGGGAAGGAGAGTATCATAAGAGTTTGGTTGGTTAAAACTGGCTGGGGACGTATTTCTTCCTGACACCTAGTATTATTCAAATGACAGCAGATATGACTGAAAGCATTTATCATACTCCCTGACTCACTTTAATCTCCGGCAAAGGGAAGCTGAGCTCAGCTCATGGGGCAGGGGACATAATGAGGGAGGAGACCGGCTGCTGGAGTGCGGCATTGATTTTATGTGCTGAAAATAGAACCTGCTACAGTTTCCAGCCGGCTGCCCTGTGTCTAGAAGTGAATTATCAGCTGAAAAGCAAGAGCACGGGGAGATGTTTCCAGGCAATCAGATTGGCTTATACACAGGGCATCCTTTCTCCAGAATTATGCCATGTTGACTAATCAAAATGGCTTTGTCTTTAAATAAAGCCTGTGGTCTCTAAGGCAGCATTCACACTTTCAGAGAGCAATAATGACCTCTGTTTGCAGGGCATGTTCCAGAAATTAGCACCTGGCTCGGGTTAATGGTATAAAACACAGCTTCTCCTAACTGGTCATTAATCCCAAGTAAATACCCAGCAACTCGATTTCTGTGGCTTTAGGATAAACCTGAAATCAAATGGACTAGTCAGACCAAGCAGATTTAGTGCCGGAAAAGCTAATGACTGCAACAGCCTCCCGCTCTGGGTACAGTGGGGGAGAAGCTAATCTAAAAAGCATTTTTCCTTTCATGATGTTCAAAATGCTGATTTCCAAGTAAGAGCTTGTCTCCCTTACTACATGGAGATAAGTCACCCACCCACAGTCAGTGAGGAATGAGCTGTGAGCTGTTTTTCTAAGTTAGTGATGATGGATTCTGAACTGATTCATTCACAGTCTCAAATGACATGTGTCTAGAGGGTGGTGAGTTCTGCTTAGGCTGCTGTCTGTGGCTGAGCAGTCAGGTTTAGCAGGAGTGGGGTCTGGCTGGGCTCTCACTGTGTTAATAAGGCCGGCACAGCTACCCACTGAAGCTCAGACAAGCTTGATCTTTAAGGAAGGCATTCTTTTAAGCTCTATAACTCTGTAGTCATCACACCTGATAATTTTCAAACTGTGTTCTGTGACCTTTAGGGTTTCCGAGAGGTGCATATTGGACTTTGAAAGGGTGTGAGGACAGAGCATCCGGTGATCCGACTCCAGGTTTATGCTTCAAGGAATCTATGCTTTTGCCTGGTTTATAGATTGAAGGTCTTTGTAAATGTGTGTTAATAAAAATAGTTCTGCTATTAAAACTACTGTTCCATAACATCTGATTCTAGTCAACTTTCTCATCTTACGCTTGAGGAAATGGCTTCCCCACACTCCACAGTTTGGGCAGCGCTCCAAGCGTGTTAAGTTCAGCCAGACCCCTTCCCCTCAGTTCTCATTATGTTTATTACCTGTTCCACTCCCTCGGAAATTTATAGCACTGCTTTATTTTGCTAATTACCATTTTCTCCAAAAAGCCATATCCTCCTCAAGGGCAGGATAATAATGAACATTTCTTATCCTTTTTAATACCTAGCACAATATTTTATACAGAATCGATGTCAATTTCTCAGGGAAATGATGAATGACAGCAGTACTGAAGGTGCTGGTCAAAGAAATATAAGATCTAGCTAACAGTAGCTAGTTTGGTTTTGGTTTTTGTTGGCTTGAGGGTTTGTTTTCATTCATTTTCTTTTCTTTCTTTTTTTTAACATTATCACAAAGTATTGAGAAGCTGCTGGCATTTGTTAAATGATTCAGTGACATCAGAATTCATCTCTACTTAACGATCTCAAGGTGGATACCATTACTCCAGACTTCATATCCAGGCTTGTGATAGGCAGGAGGGAGGTAGAGAAGTGAGAAGTTGTCCCTAAATCTGTTCCTTTTTTTAAGATAATTTTCCCCCCAAAACCTCCTAGCATAACTTCTTGTAAATCTCTGTCAAGACCTGGAAAGGCCTGAGAATTTACCCCTCTTACAAGCTAACACATTAACCTGCCAATGTTCCTGGATGTTGGCAGAAAACATGAAACTCTCAGTTCAGAGATAAAGGACTTCATTAGCCAAGGTAAATCAAACAGGATGAGTATCAGCATATTTGTGTCGGACCCTGTTGTTCCCAAGTCCCGCAGGGATGACATCAGGAGGCCCATATGCCTATACAGGGAGTCGGTTGTATTACAAGAGAGGAATCCAGAGCTTAGGGGACCCCAAACTTTTCTAATGGGCAGTAGACATGCCTGCCATTTGCTCCAGAAGGAGACACTATCTCTACCTTCCAAGGAGACTCACAATACATTCTTGAAAAAACAATCCAGAAAAAAAGGGCAATCAGTATCTCTCTTCCTAAGACATACAGAACCATGAGAAACCCATGATATATCGTCTCTCAACAAAGTCTCAAAAGCCAAGACCAGGACCTATGGCTATATCTGTCTTTATTTAAACTTGATGATAGAATAATTATCCTTTGATGACACAGGGGCAATGATATTACATCCAAAAAGAAATAAATACTGAGTTCACTAGGTGGTTTTGAAGTAAATATTAATTTGCATAATTATAATAATGTAAATTCTGTTCACTTGTTTTCAACTTTTATGATTAACCCATAGAAAAATCATGGAAGACTTCATTGTGCTTACTGGAAAGACAGTAAGTATCATCAACCAGGATACTTCTGGAATGGTATATTAGGCTGATGTAGAGGTATACATGTACCATTGGTTCAAACAACTTGAGGAATTTTAATAAAATATAACAATTAACATTTTTTAACAAAAATTAACAAACCTGACACCAAGAAAGGAAAACCCTTTGGTGCTAGAAACAAAAGGAGCTGGAAGTCACAATAGTGAGTATGAACTGAAACCAAGACACCTCACAGTACTTTGGAAACTAAAACAGGCTGTAACAACTAGGGAATGGGATACTGTCTGACTCTTACAGAGAGGGGAGTCCAGTCTATAACCTTCAAGAGCATAGGGATTCAGAGCTGCGCTATTTGCATGAAGCTAAGTCACAAAGACAGATCCTATCTGTAAAACGGGGGCTACAAGAACTTGACACTGAGGGACATAACAAGGAAAACTTCCATCCATTCAGGCCCACGTTCAGAAAAAGAGTCTGAATCCAGGCCAACGCCATTTTCAGGACTGGCATTTGAATTCACACACTGAAAGGATACATGAATTCCAAAAGAAGGAATTCACATTAAAAACTGATCCAGATTTTATCAGATACCTGTGTAAAACCACGTTGTAAAGATGCTTCTATAGACAAGATTTACAGTTATCAGTTCCAAGGAAAATGTGGCCATGGCTAAATCTGGGTTCATAACCAAATATTGTAAGTAGCATGAAGAAATGAAGTATAATCAGGAATGATTAGGAATGCAAGTAGATGGAAGAAAGTGCAGCCTAAAAATTAAAAATAGAAAAACAGTATGAAAGTAACATTGAAAGTATTATGTTTAAAATGTTTAAAGAGAGAATAGAAACCAAAGGCAAGTATAGGACAGTATGAAAAAAATGGCAGAGTTTTAAGAATCCAAGGGAATTCCATAAACAAACAATACAGTCAGTGAAATTAAAATATCATGGAAGGATTTAACAGTACAGACAAAGGTAAACTTAATGAATTGAAAGAAAATCCTGAGAAAATCATCCATAATTCAGCACATAGAAAGAGAGATACAAAATTATAACGATAACAAAGAGACTTGTAGGCTAGAGGGGAAAAAAAAGATGCAGTACACATCAAATAAGCATTCCAAATAGGAAAAAAATAGAGATAAAGGGAGGGTTTTTATGCAAAGAGCTAGTTAAAAAGAATTTCCAGAATTTAAGAAAGACACATTAGAAGAAGCCCACCAAATCCTCTACAGAATAAATAAAAATATATCTACACCTAGCCAAATTATAGTGAAACTTTGAAGAACATCAAACACAAAGAAAAATTGTGAAAACACTGCATTTATTTTAAAATAGGGTTGGCTTCAAAATAAATAAAGAAAAATGCAATGGCTTTAAAAAGATTGGAATTCATTTTCTTTTCTCATGTAATGGTCTAAAGCACCTCTCCCAAAAGAAATAAAATGCAAGCCACATATGTAATTTTAAATATCCTAATAACCACATTTTAAAAAGTAATGAAAGTTACATTAACTTTAATAGTTTGCTTTAGTTGGTGCACTATAGCTAAATATTATTTCGATATGTAATCAAGATAAAATTATAATTAGACATTTCACATTTTTTTACTAAATTGTTGAAATTCTTTTTTGTTTTGTTTTGGGTTTTTTGTTTTTTGTTTGTTTGTTTAATTTTGGCTGCCTTGGGTCTTCGTTGCTGTGTACAGGCTTTCTCTACTTGCAGCAAGCAGGGTCTACTCTTTGTTGTGGTGCACGGGCTTCTCATCGTGGTGGCTTCCCTTGTTGCAGAACACGGGCTCTAGGCACGCGGGCTTCAGTAGTTGTGGCATATGGGCTTAGTTTTTCCGCGGCATGTGGGATCTTCCCGGACCAGGGCTCAAACCTGTGTCGCCTGCATTGGCAGGCGTATTCTTAACCACTGTGCCACCAGAGAAGTCCCTAAATTGTTGAAATTCTTTACATGTACAGAAGATCTCAATTTGGACTTTGCACTTTCATACTTAACCTGTATTTAGATTTTATAAAATTTGCTGTCGAAAAAGTAGAATCATACACTCAAATTGTTCCAAACATTTTTTTAAAGTTCCAAGTCCTAAATCAAATATCAATGTTTAAATTTGTTACAATTAAACAAAATGTAAAATTCATTTCCTAAGATGCACTGACCACATTTCAAGTACTCATGGTCATATCTCGCTAGTGGATACCATTTTGGACAGTACAGCTGTAGGTAAGTGTTTTAGGTCTAGTTGCAAATCTGGTCCTGGAAAACTTCTGTAGTTCTTCACATCCCTGCAAGTGAGAAAGGGAGAGTGGCCAGGGATCTGTGTACACTTCTTCAGAGCCTCTACTGGAAGGAGTTTACCTTAATCCCTATGGCCAGTCCCTAGAAGAGTGTCTGACACATAGTGAGTACAAATATTACTTACTAAAAAGTAATATTTGTTCAGAGAAAGAATATTATATAGACATCATCTCACCCAACACTAAATTACAGTCAGATTAAAAAAATTATGTTTTCAAATGTATGGACACCAATGGGGGGGAAGCAGGGAGATGGGAGGTTGGTGGTGGGATTAAAAAAAAAAAAAGGAAAAAAAATTCTGTTTTCTCATCTATAAAACTAAGGAATTTACTGGACTACCTCATACCTAATAGGGTTAAACAATTTCCTTCTCTGTTCAAAATACATAATGACTCCCTTAGGCAAACAAAGTATGAATTCCTTAATATATCTTTTATTTTTAAATTTTTATATTTTATTGGATTATAGTTGACTTACAATGTTGTATTAGTTTCAGGTGTATAGCAAAGTGATTCAGTTATACATATACATATATTCATTCTTTTTCAGATTCTTTTCTCATACAGGTTATCACAGAATACTGAGCAGAGTTCCCTGTGCTATATAGTAGGTCCTTGTTGGTTATCTATCTTATGTATAGTAGCGTGTGTATGTTCATTTATCCCTCCCCCACTATGTTTCCCCTTTGATAACCATAAGCTTGTTTTTGATATCTTATACCTTTTAAAACCATCAACAATACACCCTGTAACTATTTTCTGTAACAGGAAAGAACCTGCACTCAGGTTTATCCAGATGTTTGGGGAAGGTGTTCATTTAAAGGGGTAGGAAATGCCCTCCTTTAGTAAGAAAAGTCCAGATAGTTTCATAGGTAGACTTGTCATACTAAATGCTGTTGTCAACAGCAGAAGCATCATGCACTCTAGGAATCAAAATTTCATACAAATAATTCCAAATGGCTCTGTTGGGTGCTACGGATTTGATTGCTAGACGGAGACAGCACAACGGATTGCACCGACTCACATCCACACATAGTCTGGCTATATACATTGAATAGCAGTTTTATCTGACTAAAATTAAAATATAAAACAAGCCAAAAGTTTCCACAATTCTTTTCCTCCAGTTTCTCCCTCCTCCACTGGCCACAAACCCTCCTTCTGAAGTTCAGCTTCCAGATATTATTCTAAACAAGTTGCATGCTTTCCCAAGTACATATATACTCTTGCCAACCTATCTGTCTAAAATTTTCTCTCTTGATTGATTGGACCAAATTCTATCTTTTTCTTTTAGTAGTCAGCCCAATTATTTTCTCTTTCCTAAACTCTTGTTGTGTGGTTTATCAAATCCAAAGTAATTGCTATCTAATCTATGCTGCACAGCATTATTTTATGCATTTTTATCGAGGTATAATTGATATATAACATTATGTTACCTTCATGTGTACAATATAATAATTCAGTATTTGTATATATTCCAAAATGATCACCACAATATGTCCAGTTAACACCCATCGCCGTACATAGTTACAAAAGATTTTTTTCTTATGCTGAGAACTTTTAAAATCTATTCTTGGGCTTCCCTGGTGGCGCAGTTGTTGAGAGTCCGCCTGCCGATGCAGGGGACGCGGGTTCGTGCCCCGGTCCGGGAAGATCCCACATGCCGCGGAGCGGCTGGGCCCGTGAGCCATGGCCACTGAGCCTGCGCGTCCGGAGCCTGTGCTCCGCAACGGGAGGGGCCACAACAGTGAGAGGCCCGCGTACCGCAAAAAAAAAAAAAAAAAAAAAAAATCTATTCTTTTAGAAGCTTTCAAATATGCACATTTTTAAAACTTGTCTTTTTCTCATAGTTTATCATTTGTATGTCGGCCTTCCTATCTAGATTATAAATTCTAGTAGTGTAAGTAGGACATCTTAACCACCTCTAGGCCTATAAAGTGCAGGCAATAATGCCCATAATATCTATACCCTAGAAAATAATAAGGATCAAGAGGGTATGTAGATTTAAGTATGTTTGATAAACTGCAAAGTGTTCTAAAAATGTGGATCAGATTATTATTAATATAAAATATTATATTAATATTGTATGCAAGGTATTACTCCAAGAGGGTCTTTGGCTAGACTTGGTCTGAGCAAAATGGTGGGGGGCAGAAATTGCTAGTTACTCTGGAGAAGTAACTAGCAATTTCTAGTTGCTAGAAAGGAGGAGGGAGTGGTTTTGTGTGGTGTCAGAAAGCTGCACATTTCTTGGTGTTTTTCACCTTTCATTTTTCGTTTACTTTTTAAAAAAATCAACTTACATAAATGTACTTTTGTTTATAATGAGAAAAGAGACAAAATGTTGACTCCATTGGTGAGTATTGAACCGATGGCGCCAGAAGCATCGGGGGGGAGAGGAAATAGAGACAAATACGGTTGCCATGGTTTCTTTGAGATGCAGTAAACGAAGGGACCCAAATGGACAAGGGAAGCCCTCGTTGGGAAAACCCACCTGTTGCTCCTTGCACGTTGCTTCATGGGATCTCTCCTTGTGACCCTCTCTCCTTGTACTCAGCCCTCATATTGTCGACAAAATTACTAAACAAATGAAATAGGAAGTGAGATGTTGGGGACAGGGACTGTGGAGTCCAAGGTGATGGAATACTTTGTCCAGATCTTAAAAGCAAGGGGCTTCCTACAGGACCCTTTGGCTGCCTTAAAGTTGGTTTCAACAGCAGCCGTGACGGTAGTGGTACCTGCTAGGAAACCAGCTCAGTTTACATAACAGATTCATATTTTATTAGTCATTCAATTAGAAATATGGAGAAATTCCTGAACACAGTGGTTTCACTAATGCAGTCCTTTTCCAATCTTCTTAGCTGTGAAGCTCTTTACAAATAAAATCTCTGCTGATCCCCATTATATAAAAAGTTACAAATAATGGACAGCTCCCTCTGAGAGATTAAATCTTTATGGTCTGATGGATATCAATTCATTGTTTGTGAAATAGAATGTTAATACTGAAGTTTCAACAAAAGCATTACTATGAGCATCACTTTTTATGAGGGATGATTGAGACAAGGTTCCATAAATCGTGGATCCTTCAAAAGGATCAAAGGATATAAGCAGAGTCAGAAAGTAGAGAAAGAAAAAGGATTTATGACATTTGCTTTAGGGAGAGCTGTTGAACTGCTGAGTCCTTCCCTACAAAGCAGGGAGGAGGGGAGTTGGTGTGAGAGAGATGCTAACATTTAACCCAAGAACTATAAGTAAGATGGAGCTTTAAATGATCTTTCTGTGCAATCATGATAAAGCTAAAGTAACTCTTATGGCAGCAGGAAAAAAATGGCTTCATCAGGATCCCTCTATACCATCGTGGTCTTTCAAGAAAAAAGGTAACAGTATGTGTCCTTGAGCCAAATACAGACTATTCACAAGAAAGAGATCTGGGCCATAATCCTTTAAAATCCTGCCCAAAATGTCTCAGTGGGAACACAAGACGACAGCAATTGGGGTAAAACACCAGAGAATCAGACACTGAGGAGTATGTGGCAGCCTGAGAAATAGAATACATCACCTATGTTTGAGGAGTTGCCAATAACTGCAATCTCACTGAAGAACAAAGAGAGAGGCAACTCTAAATGTTGGCCAGGCACAGAGAGCTTGCTAGAGCCCAGCCACGTAAGGCTTTCCTTATCCTTTCATCTCTGAGTTCCCTAGTCCCCCAACCAGAGGTCCAAAATAGTATAAGTTGCTAGATTGTGAAGGAGGTGAGTGAGAGAGAAAAGGAACCAACCCTGAAGGTAGACTGCAACCAACTACACACCCAAGGAAAGGAAAGAAGGGCTTTGAATGGAAGACTGAAGAAGATTGGTTAATATCTTGAATCGGATGCTTTCCAGTTACCAAGAAAAAGCAGCGTTTGTGTTTCTTGACTCATGACCATGTGACTGTGTGACTTAAGAATGAGCAGAAAAATTATGGGATGTGCCAAATTTTCCATCCAGGGACAAAGAAAAATAACTCGCCCATGGGGGAAAAAAATGTTAATGGGTCAGTGTTGGTAAAAATCTAGAATTGCAGCAAGAGGGAAGAGATATGGGAACATAAGTATACGTGTAACTGATGCATTTGTTATAAAGCAGAAACTAACACACCATTGTAAAGCAATTATACCCCAATAAAGATGTTAAAAAAAAAATAGAGTTGCTTTTTGATTACATCCTGGGAGTTCTACATTCACTGTACCAGGTACATTTGCAAAAGCCCCCGGTCCATCTCTTTAAAGCCCATAGAAGTTTAGAATCCAGAATACCAGTGTTTCAGCTGAGGCTATTCAATAGTCCTCACTGATTCAGTAACTGCTGTCTGCTTTGGGCTGAGCACTGTATTAGAAACTTTCACCTACGTTATGTCTTATCCTCATGGCAGTACACATTCTCCAGTGATGTAAGAGGTCAAGAGCATTTCACAGGCTCAGTCTCACTTAATCCCTCAAATACACTGTGATGTAGTTAGGGCAGTGTTGTTATGTTCAATTTTCTCCAAGGAAAATAAAGCTAGAGGAGTTAGACAAACTTACCAAAGACCATAGCACTAGTGAATGTTGGAGCTGCCCTTCCTCATCAGGGCACGTGACCCTTTGGTTCTGTCCAAAACACTCAACTCTTTTGTCGGCCCCATTGAAACCAAGAAGGACCCTGTGGGGCTTCTGGGCACGAAGCCTTTTTTGGCCCCGTTTCTTGCCGGCAAGACTCCAGCCTCCATGATCTCCCCTGAGTCCCAAAGGGCAGATTCGAACAGTTGAGAATCAAGGGAGGAGCAGGCAAGAGACCACCTGAGGCGAGATTCAAGGGACCAGAGAAGCTCATCAAGTTTAGGAGACGGACCACCTGAGACCCTGCACACACCCTAATCTTGTCAGCGACCCCACCCTTGAACCGTTATTATAAAGCCCTCCTCAAATCCTCCTGGATTGGGACACAGTTTTCGAGGCAGGAGCCCACTGTGTCCCCCCTTGCCTGGCAAAGCAATAAAGTCATCCTTTTCTACTTCACCCAAAACTCCATCTCTGAGATTCAGTTCAGCACCAATGCAGAGAGGCTGAGCTTTCGGCATCACCTTCACATGCTTTTTGCAAACTGTCTGTGTAGTATATATTTATAACTGACCACATTTGTTTTATTCTACTTTGATGAATCTTCATTTATAAACTTCACCCCTCTTTCTCTTTGGGGCCTATTTGATTCGCATTAATGCAGAAGTTTTGGCCTTCATCGGAAAAGTAATTGTGATAAAAAGAAAAGTTTGAGGAGACTATATTTTCTCTTCATTTGGTTATAGAAGTGGTTCTTTTTTTTTTTTCCTAACCCATATTTGGATATTAACTATTTCAAAGGACTCCTTTAAAAGGAGGCAGGCAGCTAACACAATGCAAATTCTTAGAAAGTAATCATTTCAATTCTAGGATGTGTCAGTCACCTTTGAGCTAGTAAACCACTCCTGCATGTTCCAGTAGATTATCTGAAACAGATAAGGCATTAGCTGCTTGGGTTGCCTTAACATAATATCATAGACTGGGTGGCTTAAACAGTAGAAATGTATTTTCTCAGAGTTCTGAAGGCTGGAAGTCCAAGGTTAAGGTGTTGCTGTCAAAGTTAGTTTTGGGTGGGGCCTTTCATCCTGGCCTGTAGGTGGCCGCCTTCTTGCTATGTCCCCCCATGGCCTTTCTTCTGTGAACGTGCAGAGAGAGCGTGCAGAGAGAGCGACAAAGGTCAAAAAAGAGACCTCTTTCATGTCTCTGCCTCTTCTATAAAGGTCAATAGTCTTATCTGATTAAGGCTCCACCATTATGACCTTATTTAACCTTTACTACCTCCTTAAGGGCTTTATCTCCAAATGCAGTCACATTGGGAGTTAAGACTTCAATACATGAATTTGACAGGGAAACAATTCAGTCCATAACAGGTAGCAACTGATCTCCAGTGCTGTCCCTAATATATAGTAAAACCAAGCAAATGTCCCTACTCCCCAAGCCCCTACTCAGAAAAGGAGCTCATCAAGGAGAAAAGAGAGATCTCTTGCATCTGTTTTCAGATATGAGAAACAGAGAGAGAAAGAGAAGACCTAAGTCCTTTGGATACAATCTCCCCATAACTCTGTCACATTTCAAATCTCCTCCACCATTGTCACTAAAGCAGAACATCTGGAAAGAGTCTTTCTTCCCTCTGAACCTCTCCAACCCAAATAGCCTCCATTAAAAGACAGTATATAGGGCTTCCCTGGTGGCACAGTGGTTGAGAGTCTGCCTGCCGATGCAGGGGACACGGGTTCGTGCCCCAGTCCAGGAAGATCCCACATGCCGCGGAGCGGCTGGGCCCGTGAGCCACGGCCACTGAGCCTGCGCGTCGGGAGCCTGTGGTTCGCAACGGGAGAGGCCACAGCAGTGAGAGGCCCGCGTACCGCAAAAAAATAAAATAAAAAAGATGTAAACAACCTCATAGATAAATAGGTAAGCTCTGGATACAGATTTATTACCTTCAAGTTGTAGTGTACCAAGTACTGGCTACATAATTGAGACAAGTCATGTAACGTCTCTCAGCTCAGTTGTTATTCCAGATCAAGAATGGATCCTGGTTTTCTGGGGCCTGAAGCTTTTATAAATTTGAAGGCCCCCTTTAAGAAAAAGAACAAAAAATTAAGGTACACAAATATATGGGAAAAGAAATCATAACAAATGACAAATTTTTAAAAGCTGGTAAATGCCACAAACATCACAAAAATCCAGAAAATAATATAATATTTTTATTAATTAACCTTGTGACACACATCTATAATATTTCCCCATGGTTTTGACTGCTTACCTTTTGATCACCTCTTCATATAATAAGAATGTGACAAAAATAATTTTCTGTAAAGAGAATAGAAAAAAAACTGAATCTTTCATTTAGCTTTGGTTGCACAAAATTTCCTTTGATTATCAATTGTTTAGAAAGGCTTCAGCGTCACAACTCAATATTGGTGATGTCGTGCAGAGTTTTAGGATTGCCAAGTGTGGGAAAAACTCTATAGAGCTTCTTTCACATTGAATTTGTAAGATTTCAGGACATTTAAAATTTTCTTTTGTAGCGGCTAACTTAAATTCTCTTTTAAGTGACAGCCCTCTAATTAACCAGTTTGCCCTGTAGGCAGCACAGAAGGTGGGAGTGTTCCTGGAATCCAGGCTGGCAGTAACTTAACTATGTATGGAAGGGACAGATAGTCACATAAATGTAGCTCATTAAACCCAAACTAAATATGTCCTCAACTCAACTTTCCTTAGAGAGACCCTTAAAACGCCCAAAGGTCTTTGGAGTCAGTGGGTCATTGGGAAGATTGGAATGGAAAAATGCCGAGTGCGGTTTAAAATATCTTACTTTTGCAAATTTTACAGCGCATATAACTATGTGAACACATTGCTGGGACCTCTATCAGGGCTTTGGCTTTACTAGCCCCGTGGCATATCTTCCTCAAAGTCAGAATTCAGGGCAATGTTTTTATGAAGACAGAATAATGTGGGTGTGTGTTTCTGTGCGGTCAAGGGACTGAAGGTGGGATAGGGACCTGCTTGCAAGGGAATATCTTTATATTCTTTTAAATATCCAGGTCTACATTTTTTTTCTCCCTATTCATAATCCCTCCCAAACTCTTCCCTGTGGAGTCTTTTAAAATCCTTCCTTACTCTGTTTCACCTTTTTAAAAAATTTTTTTGGCTGTGTTGGGTCTTCGTTGCTGCGCTCGGCGTTTCTCTAGTTGTGGCGAGCGGGGGCTACTCTTTGTTGTGGTGCACAGGCTTCTCATTGCGGTGGCTTCTCTTGTTGAGGAGCACGGGCTTTAGGTGCGCGGGCTTCAGGAGTTGTGGCACGTGGGCTCAGTAGTTGTGGCTCACCAGCTCTAGAGCGCAGGCTCAGTAGCTGTGGCGCACAGGATTAGTTGCTCCGCAGCATGTGGGATCTTCCCAGACCAGGGATCGAACCCGTGTCCCCTGCATTGGCAGGCGATTCTTAACCACTGCGCCACCAAGGAAGCCCTGTTTTACCTTTATTAGAGGCAAGCAATTAGTTTGGTTTTAAAATGCAGACTGTTGATTTCCAACTGAGTGGGGAAAAAAGAAAAGAAAAGGTCAAAGAATCCCTCAGGTGAGTCACAAAGCTTTTTATGTATTTTTTAAACTCCATGTCTAAGAATTGGTGGGAAAGTGACAATTCATAATGGTTGAGTGGGAGGGAATGAAAAAATTGCAATTCTGTGACGACTTGGGCGTCACACCTTGCCTGTTAATGATTTACCGAATTAAATAGCAACACAGAGCGTGAGAAATTAGCAAACCCTGGCACTGAAAAAGGCAAGACTGCAGTCGTGATGGGAAGTGACAAACAGGACCAGTGAGGTGGAGGGATTCGCAATTCTAGATCACGATCCCACAAGTGGGGTCACTGGATGAGCTGCAGGAGGAAAAGGGGAAGAAAAAGGCCAAGTTGGAACCCTCCATGGTGGGAGCCAACCGGAAGGAACTCCTGGCACAAGAACAAGCAAAGGCTGCGCCCTCACTTCCACGTGACAGAGATGCTTCTAATAGGGAAGGAATAGGATAGTTAAGCAGGTAGTTGTAGAAGTCCCAGTAGGGGATTACAGATAGAGAGGGAAACCTAGGGAACTTTGGGAGACCACTGTAAGTTAATGATCGCTCGAGAAAGCTATCGGAACCTAGTGGAATGAAGCAGGCTTGCTTAACTATAAAGCCATAAATAAAAGCGCGAGATATGACCCAGGTCGTTATGTGAAAGAAAAAAACCAGGCCTGTATTCCACTGGTCAAGTTCAGCAAGACAATTATCCTTAAGACCAAGGACAGGAATTTAAGGGAAAGGTGACATTCCAAAGTAGGAGACCCTCATTATAAGGAAATGTGAGATGATTCAACATATTTTAGTATATGTAACTACCCTTCTGCTGATTTGAATAAGTGCTATGACGGTCCTAGTTTGACCTCATAGGGTCAGAAACTCACCTGCTTGATATGAAGGAGAAGCTAGTGATGTAAGCCTGACGTCTACTCAAAGAAGGCAGTCTTTTCCCGTCCCCCACTTTCCTTCGATTATAAAAATGTAGCCCGCTTAATCCTCGGGGCAGAGCCCCCTCGCCTGCCCGCTTGCATCTCTCACAAGCGCCCTATATTAATAAATCTACTTCTTGCCTATCACTTTGCCTCTCTGAATTCCTTCTGTGCTGAGACACAAAGAACCTGAGCCTCAATAAGTCCAGACACCAGGTGAGTGACTCTAATTAAAAGACCGTGGGTTCAGGTCCCAATCTGAGTTACACGGTTTCACTTCAGTGGGGAAAAGAAAGGCAGCAAACAAGAGAACAATCTCTTTTCAAGAGTGACTACATTAGCATCCTGGCACAGAACAAGGACCCTTGCCACTAAAAATAAAATAATTAAGATCCAATCTTCATCCTTTCACTGTTACATTCTTCTCAGGCTTGGTAAATAAACTCACCTTCCCCAACCTCTGTTTTAATAAATGCTTAATAGCCTTAAGGAGGTCTGAACTCATACATGTGGATCTCAGAGATATTGTGGGTTTGGTTCCACAATAAAGCAAATGTTGCAATAAATCGAGTCACGTAAATTTTTTTGGTTACCCGATACATATAAAAGTTGTGTTTACACCCTACTGTAGTCTATTAAGTGTGCAATAGCTTTTGTCTAAAAAAAGTACTATGTACATACCTTAATTTAAAAATATTTTATTGTTAAAAAATGCTAAGCATCTTCTGAGCCTTCAGGAAACAGTCATCTTGTTGCTGGTGGAGGGTTTGAAATATTGCAAGAGTGACCTGAAGGTGACACGGAGACGCAAAGTAAGCAAATGTTGTTGGAAAAATGGCGCTGAGAGACTTGCTCTGAACAGGGTTATCACCCACCTTCAACTTGTAAAAAATGCAGTATCAGCAAAGCGCAAGGAAACGAGGTCTGCCTGTACTCAGCAGAGGCTCCCCAGAGATATCCAACCTATAGTTTAGAAGAGATATTTCAGTAGTTAGAAAGACAAGAAGATTGAAATGTGGTGGTTACAGGCGTATGTTTGTTTTTTTTCCTTTCCTCCAAGCTCGGTAAGAAGTATGAAGATTCACTTTCCAAAGAGAGAATTGTTTCACGGGATAATTTTCAGGGTTGTAACCTGAAAGGTAAATTTACTTAAGGAGCGTGATTTCAGCATAGTTATAACCTGCTAGAGAAGGCAATTCAGGTGTCCCAGTCACCAAATGCCACGCTGACCCAGATTCAGAGTGGAGGAAGCGCCTAAGTGTCACCAGGCAGTTTGAATGCTGATTGAACAGGGATTCTATTTTCATTTTTTTTTAATGCCATGTCTTAAAAAAAAAAAAAAAAGCCCCGGGGCATGCAAAAAGTAAAATATACCCATCATTAAAATATTTAAATTCACCAGCAGAAGTGATTAATAAAACATCCAAATGAAACAGTTTACAAAAAGTGGTCTCAACCTGTCTGGTCTAAAATAGAACACTCAACCCAGCCAGCTCATTTTCTCCAATCATCACCCTCCAAAAGTTTCTCGCAATTCTACAGTAACGTACTAAGCACCTATTCCTATTCCAGAAAAGACACTCTGCAGTTGGAAAGATGATCACATGTCGTTCTCACTCTCAGTGTATTTATAATTAATAATCGAGATATTATATTCTGACCTGATTTATTCATCCCCAGAGTCTACCGGGTAAGGTCATAAAGCAGGATTAACAGCCAAACACAGCCTTCAGGCAGATTTTTGTTTAACCCACTCAGTTTTTCAAAAATATTTGAATTATTTATTTGCCAATATTTTAAAAACCAAGTAATTTCACACACACACACACACACACACACACGATTGGGCTCATTTTATGCCCAGAACTGAGTAATGGCTACCTATTAGGTGAAGTGCTCAGGGGCTTGCCACAATTTTCATAGCTCCCATTCTTTTGTACTCAGCAACCTCCTTTATTTAGGATACTGGGCTGGTTCATGCACATAAGTTTGCAACCTATGCTATAAAGATGCAAACAGAGTTCAGTGGCAATACACAGAATGGACAGGCAGTTAGCGGGCAGCAGGAAATAGGGGCCATATGGGAAAAGGCATCACATGAGTCAGATACTGACAGACAGGCAGGACTGTACAGGTGGAAACAGAGGAAAAGGGCATCCTAAAGGAATGAATCACATCGGTAACATGACAGAGATAAGAAAGGGCAAAGACTGTCCAGTAGTCTGGTATGACTGTATGACCCATATATATGATGGGAAATAAAGAGGCTGGAATGGTAGACATCCGCCAGAGAGAAGAAGGCCTAGGCCACAGTTTGGTAATCTAAGTTTTAAAGTAGAGAAGCTATGAAATCAGAGCTGTGCTTTAGGATAACTTTCCTATTAAACTCTCATAACCTATAAGAATCCCTTGGGCTTCCCTGGTGGCACAGTGGTTGAGAGTCCGCCTGCTGATGCAGGGGACATGGGTTCGTGCCCCGGTCCAGGAAGATCCCACACGCCGCGGAGCGGTTGGGTTCATGAGCCATGGCCGCTGAGCCTGCGCGTCCGGAGCCTGTGCTCTGCAACGGGAGAGGCCACGGCAGTGAGAGGCCCGCGTATCGCAAAAAAATAAAAAATAAAAAAAGAATCCCTTGAGTTACTGTGACAACTATCCCCAAACAGCAGAATCCTTGTCCTTAACTGTATTCTATGTCCCTTCTGAAGTATGAGCTCATCAATATCACATTCAACCGACAGTTTAGAACGCAAGAACTCACTTTCTTCCAGGGTTTGGATGGAATACAGATGTAGTGGGGAGGATATTGAACTTCCTGTCAAAAACCAGGGCTCTCTTATCAAAACTCCACCACTTACTCTGTGCTCTTGGGCAAGTGGCCAACATTCCGTGACATTTCCTGTAAAATGTTGATAATAATAACCTTCTTCATAAGGCTGTTGTTAAAATTAAATGTAACACAGAGTACAGTATTTGAAAGCACAATGTAATGCAAATAAGTTATATTATTATTGTAGACATTGGGTTGTTCAGGTTCTAATCTTTTCCTTGTCTTTAACGTTCCCCAAGAAGACTGTCTATTTCTTATGCTTTCCGTCCAAGCCTTGACCCCTTTATTTTATTAATATGGCCTTTGATGGGTCCTACTGAGTTGGTTCTCTTGATGATATCCCAGGCTTTGAACCAACCACTGGTCTCAGTTGATTTCCAGTAACTTAAGCCCATTGTCCTTCTTCCCAATGACCTACATATATATTCAAATTCATTCTTTATAAGCTCTTAGCATAATTTAAAATGCAAAGCTCTCCTGTTCTTGATTCTGGCGTTATCAACATAGCTCTTATCATTGTTAATAATACTCCAATTTCTCTAACTTGTTTTCACACACCTAAGATAAATTGCTGAATAAAAACTATTCCAATAAATAAATAAACAAAAACACCAAAGATCTGAAAAACAGTTTTTTGGGGGTTTTTTTGCGGTACGCAGGCCTCTCACTGTTGTGGCCTCTCCCGTTGCGGAGCAGAGGCTCTGCACGCAGAGGCTCAGCGGCCATGGCTCACAGGCCCAGCCGCTCCACAGCATGTGGGATCTTCCCGGACCGGGGCACGAACCCGTGTCCCCTGCATGGGCAGGCGGACTCTCAACCACTGTGCCACCAGGGAAGCCCTGAAAGACAGTTTTTGGAAGAGGGTAAACAGAGAGATAAGGTGAATATCAGGATACCAGAGCTGCCTTTGTCCAGAGGGAAGTTACTTATGCCACAAACTTTGTGTTTAAGTGAGTAGTGTTGGTCATGGGGGGCTAGAGATGTAGAGCTTGGGGGGCTTTGGGGAGATACTCCTCATACACAGCTGGGGCCCCAGATTATACCCTAACCAGTTAAGGGTGAAGTAGACCTAAACAGTTCCTCTCTTTCCCCAACCAATGTAAATCCAGAGAGGACCACCTTGGGGGTGGGCCTGAAGGGGAGAGGAAAGTAAAAGGCAAAAGAAAAGGAAGACATCCCGATGGCTGCCCAGTGGCCCTTGGGAAGCATACGATGATGCTGCGTGTCATACACACGGGATGGAGATGCAGAGCTGCCCCAACCCTAAACTTGGTCCACAGAAGTTCAATCTGGAGGCTCCTCAGCACCTGGGAGGAACAAAACAAAGCCTCTCTCCTCCCACAAATAATTTTTCAAGAATAAGAAGTAGCAAGCAGTCACATAGTATCATTCACACAGGAAAATAAGACTGCACAAGCATAAACAAAACCGCAACAGAAGAAACAGCTCTAACAACGATTCTGTGTATTTGAACCATCAGTCTAGTTGGGGGTGACATGTACAGACATAACTAAAATTCAAAGCAGAGGAACTTTCAAATTGAGAGAAGTACAGAATGTCACTTAGGATGGGAGAACGTTGCATTCTGTGCAATGAGGCGTTGCATCAAAATCACAGCTCCACCATCTGTGTTGTTCCAGGACAGAGGTTGCTAAGAGGTCAAGTGACAATAGACAGATGATTGAGCCAGGCGGAGCCACGGGGAAGGGTTACACCCTGCTACTTGCTAGTGCTACTAATGTTTTCAAATCTTAGTTTCCTCTTCTATAAAAGGAACAATGACTATTTCAAGGGGGTTTTGAAAACCTCCTTGAGTTGGCTTCAAGTGACATAATTATACTGAAATATAAGTGCTTAATAACGCCACTTGCTTTTATTAGAATTTTTCACGCAAGAGTAAAGGCACATATCTTAGTGCTGTTATATAGGATGCTGTTTTAAAAAGTGGGGTGAAATAAATCTCCTTGCACCAACTATAAAATACTACCCAATTCCTGGAACCCCAAAATGGACACACTCAAATGGCAACCAAGTTATGCAGAAGCACCAAAGAACACACTTAAGCTTATAAATTCACATCCTAGAAATTATGAATAAACCAATTTCCTGCTGGATCGCTCTGTACCCAAAGACAATGCTTGCAGTAAGAAAAATCAGAGGCAATCTCAGAAAGACCAAAGTCTCTTGTAATTTTAAGTGGCCAGGAAATTACCAGAGCACTGAGAGAAGAGTAAACCAAACCGATCATCCCAGAGGCCTCTTTTGCACTGGAGACCAAGCCTTCATCCCCACTGTAGTAACCAATCAAGGGAGGACAGAGCCATGTGATTGCAGGGCTTCCTCTACCAGTGATGGCCGTCATGGTCTGCAGGAGGAGAAAGGGAGAGCAGCCATCAAGATAACAGCCTGAGTCATTTCTAGCTGGTGCCCTTATAAATAGGCTTCAGTTGTCCAGAATAATTTCTTCCAATAAAGGCCAAACATACAATTCTCAGGGATGTCCTTATGAGTTTATGCTGCTTGTACACCTGTCAGAACTGATGCCTCCTTCTATTTCCATCTTTAGACCAAGCTAACAAGTCAGGTTATTTTTCAGGAAATCATTCCATGTGTTCTACTCAAAGCCAAGTTTGAAAGCTTAATGAGCCCCCACGGAGCAATGGTTTTAATTAAGTTGGCTTCACCTTTTTCTATCGACAAGGTAGGAATTCCGTCTCCTCCACCCCTCTCTCTCATCCATACCCACCCCTCCTTTTGTATTCCCTATCTTGGTAAAAAGCCACCACTATTTACCTGATAGAGCTGGAACCTAAGCGTCATCCTCTAATATTCTCTGTCCTGAAACATCTACAAATTAACTGGTTACCTCTCCTGACAACGCTATCTTCTCAAGATCTTGAATCTGTGACTATATCACCATTTGCATGGTCACTGCCCATTTGGACCCTCAGCACTTCACACCTGGGCTAAATACAAGTCTCCTCACCCCTTTAGAACTGCCTTCCCCAAAGACTTATTATTAGAAAACAGAGATTTGACCAATTCACCGTCTTACTTAAAATCATTCACTGGATCCCATCACCTCCAAGAAAAGACACAAGATGTTTGGCAACTTACCCAAGACCTTTCACTGCACCACTTCTGCCCACATAGATCCTACAGGTGCTCTGGGCTGTATAGAAATATCTACAGATCGGTCATGATGCCAGGATCTGTCACCCTCCAAGTCTGTGTGGCTCCTTTCCCTGGAAAGCTTTTCCTCCCTCGCCTTCCCCACCAATCCAGCTGGTTCACTTCTACTCATCCTTCATGACTCAAATTAACCATCAAATCATTCAGAGATCTTTTGCCACTTTCCCTCTACACTCCTGTAGAATTAGTGTGAAAGCTAGATGAGCCTTCAGGGACCTGTGGTTTTAATTAGGCTGACTTCATGTTTTTGTTGTTCCTCAACCTCAGACTGTTGACATTTTGTGCCGGATAAGTCTTTGCCGTGGGGGCCCGTCCTGTACATTGTAGAATATTTAGCACCATCTTTGGCCTCTACCCACTAGATCCCAGTAGCGCCCTCCCCGCAAGGTGTAACAAGCAAAAATATCTCCAGACATTGCCAAATATCCCTTGGGGGCGAAATCATTTCCATTGAAAACCACTGCTATAGTATTATATAAACATCATTCCTCTGTTTTAGGGGTTAATCAGCTCTATCACCAATTTCTTTGATTTGAGAGAACAGAAGCACAAACAGATTAAAGTGGCTCTGTGTCTGCCACATACAGTATATGCATAAGAAACTCATCTTGAGTGTCCCACTGACCTTGGCAAAGCTTCTTGCTTCTCTATTCATACAAACAGGATAACTTGTCATACAATCTTCATCTGGCCAATGTATACAAACAATCCTTTAGCAGGTCTCTTTGAATCCATCCTGACAGTGTAGCTCAGATTTCTTTCTGTGATAATTCTGAGATGTATTTGAAGGCTTGGGTAAAACTTTAGCTGCTTCGGAGCTGATCACTTTGCAGTGGTAACCATATAAACTATTTATGGTATTCCCATTTCTCTCTTTTTTTTTTTTTTGCCTGTGTTGGGTCTGCATTGCTGTGTGTGGGCTTTCTCTAGTTGTGGCGAGCTGGGGCTACTCTTCGTTGCAGTGCATGGGCTTCTCATTGAGGTGGCTTCTCTTTTTGCAGAGCACGGGCTCTGGGTGCATGGGCTTCAGTAGTCGTGGCATGCAGGCTCAGTAGTTGTGGCTCACAGGCTCAGTAGTTGTGGCACATGGGCTCAGTAGTTGTGGCACATGGGCTTAGTTGCTCCGTGGCATGTGGGATCTTACCGGACAAGGGATCAAACCCGTGTCTGCTGCACTGGCAGGTGGATTCTTAACCACTGCGCCGCCAGGGAAGTCCCATATGGTATTCTCATTTCAAACCATCTGGTTCTGAGTTCTTCACCCCAACAACACATCCTAGTTTAAGCACACTACTCCAGGATCCTGAAAGTGAGAGGCAAGCATTGAATATGACGCTTCTCAAGACACGAATGCTCAGGCAGAAGAAAACAAACCAATCTAAACAAAGCCGTAAAATGCCCAGTAGACTGGAGATTTCCACCCTCACATCCATAGCAATGATAGTCTGCCTTGAGCAGTTCACTTATCACTACAAGCTGTGAGAACAGCTCAGTTTCTACCCTTGCAGTACCCAACACTGCAGACCAAAGCCAAACTGTAAGAGTAATATATTTTTAAACTTAAAATGGAGAAGTAGCACCGTTAGGCATTTTCAAAGCCATACAATTCATATTCCGGTAGCCGTGGGGATGAGGTAACCTTAGCATTCATAAAGTGCTGAGAACAGAGTTGCTTAACCCAGAGATCGGTCCACTGAATGGTGACCTCTTTTATTTCATCTCCTCTGGTATAAAAGCCTCCTCTCCTGTGTGCTACCAAAAAAGATAGAGATTTTCTTTCATTTTTGCTTACACAAGCTCCTTGAAATGGGAGGAGAGGGTTTTTGTTACCTAGAGTGCTTGAGTGAGATGTGGAAATATATTTCCTCTTCTTCCTTCGTGGGAGAGAGAGAAAAATAAAAGGTAGACAGTGATGGCTCTAGAAACCCAAATGCTAAATCACCCCAAGCAACATGAAAGAACCTCAAAATAATGCTGAGTGAAAGAAGCCAGACCAAAAAGAGTACATAGTCTATGATTTCATATGTATGAAAATCTAGAACATGCAAACCAATTTATAGTGGCAGAAAACAGATGAGGGTGGAGAAAGGGCATGGAGACGTGAGAGAGGGGGATTACAAAGGGTCAAAGAAAACTTTTGAGGTTGATGTCTAAGTTCATTTTCTTGATTGTGGTTATGGTTTTATGAGGGTATGTATATGTAAAATTGTACATTTTAAATATATACAGTTTATTATATGTCAACTGTACCTCCACAAAGCTGTTTAGAAGTTCCAACTGTTTGTTGTTAGTATATAGAAATATAATAGATGTTTATAAATGGACCCTTTATCCTGCAACTTTGCTAATCTCACTCGTTCTGATAATGCTTGCTATTGTTACTATTATTGTTGGCGTTGTGATTAAAATCATAAACATTAAAAAAAAAAAAAGAAGCCCAAGTGCTTTCTGGAAGAAGAAAACATAAAGAAATGTGGAACTAAAGGAGACTTCCAGACTCTACATGGTGAACATGAAGGCAGGTTGAGAATACTTACAATCGCTTGGGTCGTGTCCAAGTCCTGCAATGAACTTTATGGCCCAGCTGAGGCAAAGCCATGTAAGTCAGAACTCTAGAAAATGTCTGAGAAGAATTCACTAGTTGCCATTGCAATTACCAGTCAAGGGTAAAATTGATCTTGGAAATGTCCATGGTGTCAGTATTTCTGAAACACCTCCTTTTTCAAACATTTGTCATCCTTTCGATACTAATCCTTGTGGTTCTAAAGTTTGCCTCTAGTGGAAAGGAGAGCCCCACCTATGATGATTTAGTACATGATGCATTCTTATAGTCTTGAATTTGAAAATCCTTGGAATCACCTGGCATTAGAGCCAACCTTACCGCAGCAGGAAATTAACACTTTAATTAACATAACACCTTAGCAAGAGATAAAGTGAAACATGCCTATCTCCAGAGAGGAGGATAGATACAGAGTTCTATTAGAAGTTACTTTTCCTTGTTTGGATTCGACATGCATGTATCATTATATCTTCAGTGCTTTTTTTGGTTTCTTGATTGACCTTCCCTGATGTTCAGTTACGCTTGCTCAAATGAGGACAAATACGTTGAGATGTGTACTTGGTGTGTGATAGATTATATAAGAGCCTTCAGTAGCATGGCTGATTTAAGCTCAGACTTTAGGTAATTACACAGCTCAGGAAATTACATTTTATAATACCTGGGAGAAAGGAGTTACTAACCTAGTTCTAGGGTTTGAGATCTGAAGAGTAGTGATTATTTATTTGCATGCTTTTATTATTATTTATGTCCCAATATTGTATATATAGTTGTAATTATAATTTTCTTGTTATCTTCAGCAAGATTATTTCATTTTTTCCAAGGAGATCCTAAGCATTATTTCAGTAGATTAGAGTTCATATTACCAACATCTCTAAATGATATTGATGATATTATCTTATCATGGATACTCAACATCTGAACAATTTATCTGCAACCGAGGTAATGAGCTCCTCGCCTTTCAGAAACCTCTATTTTAGAACACGGCTATCTTTGCTTTAACATAGAATTTTAAATCTTAGCTATAGATGTAGACAGAAAGAGCAAAGTTTTAGATAGGGTAAGATTAGGCGCTCAGTCTAATATATTAAGTGCCTCTTTCTCCACCTTTGCTTCTTATTCAGTCCTCTTCTCTTTCAACTTCACATATTCTCCAGGACCTCAATTATTCTCTCTATACTGATAAATGTCAAATGTATATTCAAGCTCAGATCTCTTGTTTCTATGTACATGCTTCTCCATCCCACCTGGATAAACAATGGGCACATCAGAGTCAACATACGTAAAAGTAAATTCATCTCCTCTTTGGCTTCCAAACTCGCTGTGCTCAGTAACTCAATGAATGACATATTCATCCCCTCGGTTATCCAAAGCAGAAAACTAGAAGTCACCTTTGAGTCATCTTTCCCTTGCCCCACACCCAAGCAATCACAGGGCTTGTCAATTCTCCCTTTGATATTTCTCAAATGTATCCTATTTCTATTGCCAGTCAGTTCAAACCATCATCATCTCTTGCACTGTCTGCTAATTGTTTTCCCTTCCTTCACACTGACCACCTCCAATTCAGTCTTCACGGTATAGGCAGGGCAACCTCCCTAAAAGAGAAATCTAATTCACCCGCTCTACTTCAAATTCGTCTATTCCTTCTCTTGCTCTCTGAATAAAGTCCCTTAACAATTCAGACTGCTCTCCCTCCCTGCCTCAAGCATCACCACTCTTCACCCTTAACTCTCTATCTTAAACATATTGTACCACTTGTACATTCTCTTTCCTCAGGGTTAACGACAACTGTTCCCTTTACTTAGAAAACTTTCTCTTTCTACATTTTCCCTTATTTAGGTAATTACAAATCATCCCTTAGGTATCAGCTCAAGCATTATCTCTTAAAAAGGCATTCCTGGGCCACCAATTTTCCCTCACTCCCTCACTCCGAAAGCTGGATTATCTGGCTCTCCTGTGATGCCTATTCCATCATAGTATTTTTCACTCTCTAATGATAACTTATGGACATCTTATTATGGGCCAGACACTGTGCTAAATGCCGACATAGGTTATGTCAGAGGTTCTGAACGAAGAGCTCATGGACCAAATTTAACATATAGGTATTTTGTTTGACCTAACGGGGTTTAATATTTCATTAATTAAAAGTGACTATATTTTTAATCAAAATATTTCAAATTTAAAAATCTGGATTTATGGCTTCCTTTGAAAAATTATTAAATCCGACAGTATTGGATCCACATTTCTGAACACGGCAGCAATAAGCCATACTTAAATTGTAGCTATGCTCCTTAATGGCTGTGTTATTCTGTCAGAGCTGCCATAACTAAGTACACAGACTGGGTGACTTAGACAACAGAAATCATTCTCTCATGGCTCTGGGGACTAAAGGTCCAAGATCAAGGTATTGGCAGACTGGTTTCTTCTAAGGCCCCTCTCCTTGGCTTGCAGACAGCCGTCTTCTTACTATGTCCTCACATCGAATTTTCTCTACACATTCACATCCCTGGTGTCTCCCTTGTGTGTCAAGGCAGGTTAGTGTCAAAGACAGCAAGCTCCAGAGCCAGGAAGTTGAAGTCTGAATCCAACTGTGTGACTTTGGACAATTTATTTAATTTCCCAGTATTTCATCTGAAAAATGGGGATAATAATAGTCCCTATCTTCTAGGGTTATTGAGAGCATTAAATGAGTTAATGCATGTAAAGTACTCAAAACACTACCTGACATATAGCAGTTGTCTAATAATAAATATGATTAATGTCATAAAGGCTTTTTATAGTATCTGCATCCATTTATTCAATAAATATTTATTGAGCACATATTATATAACAGGCACTCTACTAAGCATAAAAATCATAAAGAAAAAGGAGAGAGAAAGAGACTGAGACAGAGAAAATATTAAAAATGAACCCTGAACTCAGACTGTAATTACAGGTTTGAATTCAAAAAGCATTTTGAATATGTGATACTTTCCTAAAAGGTATTTTCCATACATCAGTGACCTTTAAAATATATTCTATTATTTATTCAACATAACCCCAGCATTTGAAACAAATAAGTAGGAGAGAATTTCACCAAAATGGCAACATAGAAGACTCTTGAGTTTCCCTTCTCCTGTAGGTGCACTAAATATATAGCTACACATGGAGCAATTCCCCCTATGGGAAATCCAGAAACCAGTTGAGTGACCCCTACCCAATGTGAAAATACCCACATTAAAATGGTAGAAGGCTGAGACAGTGTTGCCATAAACCACACCCCTAGCACAGCGCCATGCAGTCAGAAAGGAGCCCCAACTCTCAGCTTCTCCCTGAGGAGCAAAGAGTTTGGACCACACATCTAGCACCCCAAATTTAAGAGTGACACTGAGGGATGGGCTCCCAAGTCACCTAGCTCTGAAAGCCAGCAAAGCTTGCATTCGTGAGTCCCACAGGACTATAGCAAACAAAAAAGCAGTTTTTAAAACAGGCACGGAAGAACTCCCCACAGCTATACACCTGCTCAGAACAGAGAGAGCAAGCAACCTGGGAAGGGCTTTGACTACATACTTTCCCAACTGCTACCTGAGGGTTCAGCTTCTAATGAGCCTCTAATCTGGGTTCTGACTGCAATCCTCCCTAAAGCCCAAAAAAGTCTGTCGGCATTTTTCTCACATTGTCCCCCCAGCTCAGTCCAACAATAAATCAAGTGAACAGCATCTCCCAGAAAGAGATTTGTCCAAACAGCTAGTGTCCCAACTTATACAGCTGCTACCCAAGTAATAGTCCCTCAAATCAACTATTTTTAATAGCCCACAGGGCTTGGCATTTATGGGTCATAAAGGCCATATTAAGCAAATAAAACACATAAACAAAAAGCAACTTTCAAATAGGTGTGTAAGTACTTCCTGCAGCTATCTTCCCCAGGTTCAACACAGAGAGATCAAGGAAAAACACCCATCTCCCAGTTTCCTCCTGGAAGGGATTTGACTGCATGCTTTCCCAGCTGCAGCCTGAGGTTTCATCTAATAAGCCTACATGTGGAAGTTGACTAGGGTCCTTCTGGGAGCCTGATAAAGTCGGTAGTCGCATCCCTTGCTGTTTCTCCTTAGCTCCAACAGCAGAACTAAGCCTCTAGTTTCTCCTGGAAGGAACTTGTCAACACATCTAGCACCCCAACCGTTACTGCTGCCACCCAAGGGACAGCTTCCCAAATCACCTAGCTCTGGGAACTGACAGGGCTTGGCAATCGTAAGTCCCCCAGGACCACACAAAACAAAGAAACAGTTCTATTTGGGTGCACAAGCACTTCTAATGACTGTTCAGTCTGGCTCAGCACAGAGTGAGTAAGCAAAAAAAAAAAAAACAGCTCCTAGTTTGTTCCTAATAGGGGCTAGACTGAAAATCTAACATTCTGACTTTCCCAGATGCAGCCTGAAACCTGGGCCTCCAATGAGGGAGGTGACGGGGCAGACAATTACTAGCCCTCTAGGAGCCTGAACAGCCATGTGAGCATTTCCCGGCTTTTGGGGACACTGATGGGTCTTGGCACACCCTTAACTACTGGGGGCCACTAAGAAGAAAGACAGCAGCTTGGACAATCACAAAGGTGCTTGCATCAGACTGGCTGAGGAGGTACATCTCCACATGAGACCGGTCTCTCAATACTGGGATAGATGACTGTTTTATCAAATGTGCAGAAACCAACATAGGAAATCAAGGAAAATGAAGGAAGAGAGGAATATGTCCCAAATTAATAGAACAAGATAAACCTCTAAAACCAACCTTAATGAAATGGAGATAAGTGATTTACCCAATAGAGTTCAAAATAACGGTCACAAAAATGCTCACTGAGGTTAGGCAAGAAAGGCATGAACAAAGTGAACATTTCAACAAAGAGATAGAAAATATTTTTAAAATAACCAACAGAAAGATTAAAGTTGAAGAATACAATAATTGAGCTAAAAAAGAATTCCATAGAGGGCTCCAACAGTTGACTATTTTAAGTAGAAGAAAGGATCAGCAAACTTGGTGACAGAAAAGTGGAATTTATCCAATCAGAGGAACAAAAAGAAAAAAGAATGAAAAAGAGGGAAGATAGTTTAAGGGACTTATGGGACACCACCAGAAGGACAAATATGTGTGGTATAGGGATCCCAGAAGGAAAAGAGAGAGAGAAAGCAGCAGAAAGGCTAGTCAAAGAAATAAGGGCAGAAAATTTCTCTAACCTGGGAAAATAAACAGACATCCAGGTCCAGGAAGCCAAAGATCAAATAAGATGACTCTATAAGGGCCCACACTGAGATACATTACAGTTAAATTGTCAACAGTTAAAGACAATGAGAGAATATTAAAAGCAGCAAGAGAAAAATAACTTGTTAAGTATAAGGGAACCCCCATAAGACTAGCAACGGAATTTTCAGTAGAAACTTTGCAGTCCAGAAGTGAGTGGGATGTTATATTCAAGGGACTGAAAGAAAACAAACAAACAAAAAAAACTGACAAACAAAAATAATCTACCAGCAAATCTACGAGTCCTTCAGAATTGAAGGAGAACTAAAGAGTTTCCCAGATAAACAAAAGCAGAAAGAGTCATCACCACTAGCCTGGCACTATAAGAAATGTTAAAAGGAGCTCTTTAACCTGCAATGAAAGGCTGCTAATTAGTAACATGAAAACATAGGAAAGTATAAACCTCACTGCAAAGGTAAATATATAGTTAAATTTAGAATTCTCTGATAATATCATGGTGGTTTGTAAATCACCTATAACTCCAGTATAAAGGCTAAAAGACAAAGTATTAAAAATAACTATAACTACAGTAATTTGTTAATAGAAAAACAATATAAAAGATGTAAATTGTGACATCAAAAACATAAAATGGGGGGGCGTAAAAATGTAGAGCTTTTGTATTGTTCAAAGTTAAGCTGTTATCAGCTTAAAATAGATTGTTATAACTATAAGATGATTTATGTAAGCCTCATGGTAACTAAAAAGCAAAAATGTATAGTAGATACATAAAAGGTAAAGGGAAATGAATCAAGCGTACCATCAGAGAAAATCATCAAACGACAAATGAAGAGAGCAAGAGAGGAAGAAAGGAACAAAGGAACTAGGAAACAGCCAGAAAACAATTAACAAAATGACAATAGGAATAATCACGATCAGTCACTAATAATTACTTTAAATGTAAACGGACTCATTTCTCCAATCTCATATATAGAATGGCTGAATGGATAAAAAAGGAAGACCTAACTATATGATGCGTATAAGAGATTCACTTCAGAAGTAAAGACACACATAGACTGAAAATGAAAGAACAGGAAAAGATTTTCTGAGCAAAACGAAACAGAAAGAAAGCAGGGGGGGTTATACTGATATAAGACAAAATAGAATCTAAGCCAAAAACTGTAACAAGAGACAAAGAAGGTCATTATATAATAATAAAAGGGTCAATTCAATTATAATAATTATAAATATTTAACAATTATAAATATTAACAATTTTAAGAGATTTAACAATTATAAATATTTATGTACCCAGCCTCAGAGTACCTAACTATATGAAGAAAATGTTAACAGATCTGAAGGGAGAAAGAGACAGGAATATAATAATTGTAGGGGACTTCAATACCACACTTTCAACAATGGATAGATCATTCAGGCAAGAAATCAATAAGGAAACATTGGACTTAAACTATACATTAGACCAGACAGAACTAACAGACATATTTAGAACATTCCATCCAACAGCAGCAACATACACATTCTTCTCAAGCACACATGGAACATTCTCCAGGAGAGAGCGTATGTTAGAACACAATATGATCCTGCAATCCTACTTCTGCAAATACATCTAAAGGAAACTAAGTCATTATCTCAAAGAGCTATATGTATTGCCATATTCATTGCACCGTTATTAACAATAGCCAAGACATGGAAAAAATCTAAGTGTCCATCAAAGGATGAATGAATGAAGACAATGTGATATACAATGGAATATTAGTCTCTATAAAAGAAGGAAATCCTACCACTTGAGATAACATGGATGAACCTGGAGGCCATTATACTAAGTGAAATAAGCCAGACAGGAAAGACAAATACTGCGTAGTATCACTTATATGTGGAATCTATTTTTTAGAAAAATCAAACTCATAGTAATACAGAGTAGCATGGTGGTTGTCAGGGACGGAGGGGTGGGGGACTTAGAGAGAAGTTGGTAAAAGAGTGCAAACTTTCAGTTGCTGAGAGTAGAAACTTGTGCTAGCTTCAAAAACAAAAATAAACAAACAAAAAACACACACAGGTAAATATGTGAAGTATTGGATGTTCAACATTGGATTCAATGTAGTGAATCCTTTCATAATGTACACATATATCAAACCATCATGCTGTACACTTTAAATATATTACAATTTTATTTCTCAATTATACTTCAATAAATATGAAAAAAAAGTAGGTAAATTCTCTTTCCAGACCCCTCACTAGGAAATTTTATTACTTTATGAATGATTTCTTCATATGAATTGTTACATAATAGTATTTTGATATCAATTTTCTCCTCTCCAACCTATTTCTAAACAGATTATCAATTCTCTTTCACAAAAATAATTTGTCTTTTGTCCATGAGATTCTTTTTTACTGATATATCAGGAGCGGCAAAACAAAAGGCTATATCCAAAACAAAAGTCGTAAGAATTTCCCATCATTAGCTTTGCCTAATCTCTAATCATAGTTTATGAATCCTGGTTTTTCCTACCAAACTAGTACTGTCTACTTGGGACTAAGTTTCCAAACTCTGAGCTGTGCCTTCAGCTGACAATCAGATTCTTAAATCTGGGCCATGTGTTCAGTTGGTTAGAATGTGTTGATGATAAAGCCAAAGGCCATTTCTTGCAGGAACCAGTTTCACCCAGAGATATCCCTTTGTACAGTCACAGAAAGCATCCTCTCCCCAGCCACTGCTCTCATAAACGTTGGTCCCCGTTATCAAGGAGATCAGTGTCAGAGTGAAACACAGCTCCCAATAAAGAACAGAAAGCACAGGTCATATCTTCTTAGTCAACGGTGATTATAAGTTATTAGTTACTATTAATTCACTTTGTGCTAGACACTGTGTTAAATGCTTTTCATGTTTTATCTACACAACCCTACGAGGTATTATTTCAACTTAACCTTAAGAAAACCAAGACGAGTAATTTGCCAAGGTCAGAGTGAACGAACTGAAAGTTGACCCCATGTCTGACTTGAGCCTCCAGAGTCCATGTGATTTACCCACAGCACACTCTTTACAGTATTAGGGCCACAGGGTAATGGGAAACAAGGGAAATTAGGACTTTATCTTGGTTCTGCTCAGACTTTCTGCGTGGTCCCTTGAATGAAGGCTTGTCCATTCAGTTCTGGGTGTTGCAAATGGATCCTGCTACGGGAACACACAAGGATACCACTGCTTTCAGCATTCACACGGATTGCTGTTTCAGTCTTGATGTCTCTGATCCCATCTTCTCTAGCTCCACATTTAGGTCCTGAATATCCTCTCAGACTTCCTCTGCTTGAAGAACCAACTGGACGTGTTTCTCTTCCAGTCTGATACTTACCCTTTATCTCCACTTCCACCCAGTCCTGGTTTCCTGCACATCTCATCCTGAGAAGAGACTGGGCAAGTCACTCTAAGTATCAGTTAACTTACCTACTGAATAAGGGATTTGGACTAGATTACCTCTAATGCACTTTTGATCTCCTATACATTATCATTAATAAAATGATAACTAGAATTCTTACTGGGGAAGTCTTCCCTTCACTGGAAAGAAGCATTATGTACTTCAGCCCTAACTCCCAGGTCTTACCTGATGACAGCAGTTGCATAGTTGCAACTATGTACTACACCTTTGAAGTACATAGTGAAAATGAAATTCAAAAAAAGGACTTACATTTTAACCCACCCAAATCATCTTTTCTTTTTCATCCAAATTTTTAAAATAACCCCTATTGTTATACTTTAAGAGGATGTCTCCTGCCCTCAGTGAATGTTCTCCAGGACCATAAAATGGAATGAAAAATAATAAGGAGAAGGGAATCAATTTGGAGCACTTCTGGTTTTATATGATTGTATTTAATCAATTTTTTCTACTCATTATTGCGTATTCAATTCAAAGTTTCAACCAAAAGGGGGAAAATGCTAGAAGGGATTAATTTCCCCTTGTTCTGCTAATAGAACAATTTTCCACTTGTCATTTTTATTGTCTCAAGTGAGGTAGCATTTTTCAACCGTAATCAAGTAGAAGTAGAAATTATTGGGGTATAGAGGAAATAACAGGGTGCACGACATTCTCTGTCTCCACAGAGCTCCACCTCACACATTACTCTAAACTTCAAGTGCGTTCTGGAGTTTCATATCTGTAAAAGGTATCTGAGAGATCTAGAGTCCCCTTGGGAACTTCCTCTCAGTTGACTGAGACAGGATCTGTAACTTCTCCAAAACCTCTCTCAACATGACGAGCAGAAAGGTAGTGACTTTAGAGACACTGACTCACCTCACACAGGGCAGAGCGGCCATCATCAAAAAGCCTACAAAACAATACATGCTTGAGAGGGTGTGGAGAAAAGGGAACCCTCTTGCACTGTTGGTGGGGATGTAAATTGATACAGCCACTATGGAGAACAGTATGGAGGTTCCTTAAAAAACTAAAAATAGAGCTACCATATGATCCAGCACTCCCACTCCTGGGCATAAATCTGGAGAAAGCCGTGATTCGAAAAGATATGTGCACCCCTATGTTCATAGCGGCACTATTTATGATAGTCAAGACACGGAAGCAACCTAAACGTCCATCGAAGGAGGAATGGATAAAGAAGATGTGGTACATATATACAATGGAATATTACTCAGCCATAAAAAAGAATGAAATAATGCCATTTCCAGCAACATGAATGAACCTGGAGATTATCATACTAAGTGAAGTAAGTCAGAAAGAGAAGGACCTACTGTATAGTACAGGGAACTCAGCTCAATATTCTGTAATAACCTAAATGTAAAAGAATTTGAAAAAGAATAGATACTTGTATATGTATAACTGAATCACTTTGCTGTACACCTGAAACTAACACCACATTGTTAATCAACTATACTGCAATATAAAATAAAAATTTAAATGGGCTTGTCCAAATGACATAATATCTCTGAACCTAAGTGTATGTCTTTATAACGAGAGTGGTGACAGTAACTATCTCAGGGCAGATATGGGAATGAAATGAGATAACGTTTATGGATGTACTTTGCAGGCAGTAAGGCAGAATGGTCCAGAATTTGGCCAATGGACTAGCTTCCTAAATCTGACTCCCAACTCATCCTTTATAAACTATGTATAGGACTTCCCTGATGGTCCAGTGGTTAACATTCTGTGCTTCCAATGCAGGGGCCACAGGTTCAATCCCTGGTCGGGGAAGTTCCTCATGCCGCATGTTATATACATATATATGTATATAAACTATGTACATAACCTTAGGTGATTTGCTTGAACGCCCTAATCCACAGGTTCCTCCTTATCTGTTGAATGGGAATGAGAGTTGCATCTATCACATAGATAGTTGGGAAGATGATGTAACGCCATCAGGGCCCAGCTTAAGGTAAAATGTCCATGAGTGTTACCTATTATTAATGCCAGCACAGAATCAGGAAATGATGGGTCAGCAAGATTTCTGCATGTGCTTGAGCGTCCACAGTATATGCATTAAGTGGAAGGGGGAGAGAAAAAGGGAGAGGAAAGAGAAAATAAACATATCCTTGGATAGAGCAAAGAGGGAAAAATCCAAGAGTAAATTGCTCTTAATTGATGCGATCCTTTGGCCAAGGATCAAGAAAACACTTCTTGTATCTAATGATGCTCACAGCACCAACTCTTGGCATTCTCCGTTCCCTGGCCTCGACCCTCTCTCTCTGAGCTCAGTGGATTTTATTCCTGTTTCATTCTTGAAAATAATCAACTGTGGAAATTTAGAGGAGTCTCTCTATGAGTTTTTAAGAGTGCATCAGGGTCATAAAAACAGAGTGGTTCTATCTATATGGAAACGTAGATTTCAAATATATCCATTCTAATAATCAAATTATAAGGGAAATGGTCCCCTAATAGGGAGCTAATAAAAGTTGATTCTTAAGGCTGCCTGGAGCTGTCAGCAATAAGGAACAGATTTATAATGTGAAGCTTTGCTGTATTCTTCTTCCTCCTGCGACCCCTGCCCCGTCCCATATTATATGAGCTATGCCAATAACTAGATGGCCCAAGCTTGGATTTGAAGGAAATAGATTCAGCAAAGTTCTCATTTGACCAAATCTTTCCCCCCATCCATACACACACACACACACACACACACACACACACACACTCATACATTTTTTTTTTTTTAATCAGGTAAGGGTTTGCCTAAAGGTGCTAAATTTACTTCCCTGTTTGACTGGAATTTTTCCCTTCTGTACATTGCATGAATGTTCCCTGGGGTACTATTGATTAGCTATTGAGACTGTGCTTTGGATAACGAGGAGACTGTTAACAGGGGACAGGAAAGCAAATTTGGCATAACTAATTTTTATGTAATACATAGGAAGGGAGAGGTGGATTTTTTTTTTAAACCTCTTCATTTTCTAGATGCCTTCCCTGAAAATGTGGCATTTTAGATGGAAACTAGCTTAAGGAGTTGTGCATTTGTTACTGCAGCAAAAGCAAGCACACGAAAGATAAAAATAGATCCCTTTCTCCAGGGTTATACTGAATTGTTTCCCAGATGAGGAAATACAATAACCAGCCACAGTCCTCTGGCTGTGACCAAACATAGATTTTTCTCACTACTTCACTGTCGCGCTGGTAGTAAGTCACAGCAGCCGGAGTGGAAGCGCATAGCTGGGGCAGGCAAATGTGACACCAATGTAGTCTATCCACCCAGCTAATCTTCCTAAATGATTAGGAAAGGACTCTTCCACAAGGCCGTGTGGATGAAACCTTGTCAGCCAGGGAAAAAGACCTTTCGCACATCCACTTCTCACCAGGCTAAAACTCCTCATTGTAATCAAGAAGAACATATCATAGGAGGAAATGCCCACAGGATCATCTCCAGACTGTGTATTACTACACGTGGTATAACAGTAACACCTTAATCATAAATTCAAGCAATAATGCCCCAAGTTATTTTTACCAGAAGGTAGGGATAGCATAATGGCATAGCGCAAAAACATTAAGACACTATTTCAATGTATTTAGGTGTCAAAGAGAACACAAGCATGCTGCTTGGGTTATTTTGAACATAAATGCTGTCCCAATAAATATTTTGGACCGGCACAGAGCTGTTGTTGTTGTTTTTGATCTGTTTATTTTGGGTTTTAATTTTGCAAATGAAGCAACTGACAAAGGATTAATCTCCAAAATTTATAAGCAACTCATGCAGCTCAATAACAAAAAAACATATACTCCAATAAAATAAAAATAATAATAATTTTGAATTTAGGCTGGGCCCACGTTTTCCAAATCCCCTGTAGATTCAACCACTTCTTTTATCTTACACCTGGCTAGATCCACACATTTCTGTTACCTATCTCGTCCTTTAAGAACTGAAGTTCGAGACCCTGGGAGAGACAGGCCACAGTTAGGTAGCTTTTAGAGCACAGCTGACTCTCCATATTTGCAGATTCTGCGGTTGGATTCAACCAACCGCAGAAGGAAAAATACTCAGAAAAACAAATTCCAGAAAGTTCCAAAAATCAAAACTTGAATTTGCTGCACCAGGCAACTACTTACATAGCAGTTACATTGTATTTACAACTATTTATACAGCATTTACATTGTGTTAAGTATTGTAAGTAATCTAGAGATGATTTAAAGTAAATGGGAGGATGTGTGTAGGTTATGTGCAAATACTACACCATTTTACATATGGGACTTGAGCGTCTGCAGATTTTGGTATCTGCAGGGGGTCCTAGAAGAACCAATCGCCCACAAATACTGAGGGACGACCAGACAACCATACATTTAAGAGAAGCTCTGTCTTCCATTGAAAGCCACTGGTAAAAGATTCAAGGTTAGAGGTTGCTTTCAACAAGTACACGACTGTGTCGTCAAAGCTTGAAGCAAGAAATCATGAGACATCTACAGATGGGCAGCTAGGCCTGCAAAACAGTAGCCACTCACCACATGTGACTGTGGAGCCCTTGAAATGTGACTAGTCCGAATAAATACGTGCCATAGCACAAAATAAACACACACCAGACTTTGAAGATTTAGTACCCACGAAATGCAAAATATCTTATGAATAATCTTTACACTGATCACATGTTGAAATGAAAATATTTGGGGCATATTGGGTTAAATAGAATATATTATTAAAATTAATTGTACCTATTTATTTTATTTTTAATGTGGCTACCAGAAAATGTAAAGCTGCGTTTGCGGCTAACATCATGTATCTGTGGACAGCACTGGTCTAGAGGAAACTGTAACTACTCCCTTAGGTGCACAGACTTGTTAGTACTTTCTGGAATTTCCTTAGCGAAAAGGAACCAGAGACTGATATCCATGCATAGCTAATAGCTTTAAATATATGTGTGTGTAGGAAGCCATGTATATTAATCATTATACAGAATGGATTCAGGCATTCTCAAAGAGTTTTTTTTAAACCCTCTGCAATTAGTATACATAGATCCTTCCACTGAATGGACTCTACTGGTCTAATTAACTAGTAATAATTATAGAATCCTAACTAATAAAGCTCATTTAATCATTGTAGAGTACGTGCCGTCCTTATTTCTGTGGGTTCTCTGGATGCTGACATGGGAGCAGATCTCAGCTCTTGAAATAACCCCCATGACCACTCTGCAGAAGCAAATTTGACCATAAGGAAGAAGCACTGAGCTTCCAGTCTGACGACGGAGGTTGACATCCTAGCTTTACACTCTAACTGTACAGCCCAAGACACTTCAGCTGACTGCTCTGAGACTCAGTCTTTCAAATATCATAAAATTGGGGTGGTAACGTCTATTCCACCAAGATTCTATGACAATGAAAAGGGGTACAGTGTGTGAAGGCACTTGGTAGACTGTACAGTTTACCTAAAAGCTTGGTGCTATTAACGTGAGCTGGAAGTTTTAGTCACACTTTCCTCTAGAAGCAGAGCCTAGAGTGTGCCTGGGATCACGGTCCCCCCTCATTGATAGCACTTCCCTTGCAATCTGTATTCACACTGGCAGCCTGTCTGCAAGACAGTGTCTGTGCACCACCCAACAAAATCCGCTAAAAAGTTTGAAGACTCTGAAAGGTAACCATTTGTTCTGTCTTCAGTGTCAGACACCTGATGAGATTAAATTTTTATTGAGTTAGATGATTTTTGAGGAGCTCTCCATGTTCCATTGGTTGTTTTGACATCATACAGCAAGCCAGCTTGTTCCCTCTCAGTGAACAAGTGTATTTGTCTCTAAGTAAGACACCACAGAGCTTGCACTGCCTACATTTCTTGCCTGCTTTCAACCTTTTATGCTATGGATCTTCTCCTCCTCTCTCCCCGTCTTCCAGGGTCCTTCCATTATAAAATAATCATCAGCAGATAATGCAAGGTTGGTCCTTCCAGCTTCTTGATTGCAAACAATTGTCCCCTGAGACAGTAAACATCTCTCAACGGAGACACTAGTGATTTTATAATTCAAGTTTTTTAAATATAATTTTTATAGGGATGCTTATTGCCGTTTCCTATGAATATACTGGTTGTAACAAACAGTATTCTACTGATTATTTTTCTAAATTAATGAAGTTATTGCTAACTATTTTATACAAAGCACTCTGATAGCCCCTATAAATCATAGGAAAGAAGCATGAAACAGATCCCTGGTTTCTCCCCTATAGACCTCGTAGAGATTTCTTTCTCTCTCCTCCATTGTCACGGCCTTCAACTCCTTCCACGCATCACTTTGACCCCTTGACAGGAGATCACTTGCCTCCTATTCGCAAATTTATCCAGTTACTAATTTTTATGTGTATAGGGATTTACGGATGTGGCCATATGTGTCCCTCTTTCTGGAAGTCTTTCCTGAGCCTTGCAAGAAGCTGGGTGACCTTACACCAATTACTTAACCTCTTTGTGCCTTCAGAGTCTGTGAAATAGAGATAGCATCTACCTCGAAAACTTGTTGTGGTAATTAAGCACTTCCTAGCACATTATAAGTACTCAATAAACATTAGACACTCCTACAATATCAATGGAATCTACCCAAAAACTCTATCAAATACCTCTTCTCTACAGCTACCATACACCTTGTTTATCTCTAGTATAGCAATACTTGCTCTATATAATAGCTTGCATACTTGTCTTCCAAATTAAAAATAATACTATTTACTAAGAGTTTGCTATGTACTTTGCTTATAATAGAGCATTTCATCCACCCTGGAACTTTTGTGATATAGACAATCATTTTCATTTTTTTGAACTGAAGAAAGTAAGACTTAGGCAGAGTCATATACCCAAGGGCATTCACTTAATAAATGAGAGAAGCAGGACTTTAGTCCAAAACCCATGCTTTCAACCACTCACCACACTCAGCCACCTCCCCTGAGGGTCCAGCCTACCATGTCCGTGGGTCCCTGTGGCTAGTACAGTGTCTGACATGTAAGTTTGCATTCACTCTTAATTCATTAATATAACACCTTTCCAAGGAAAGGCATAAATATTTTTGTGTTTCAACTAAATATATTAAGAGACCCAAAAATGATGTGACTGTCCCATGGATCTGCGGGTAGCTTTTTAAAGGGTTAAGCTGACTTGGCTTTCTCATTTTAGAAGTGTTGCCATTTCCTTTTCAGGAAGGAAAAGACATAACAGGAATAAATGTAGGCAGATGTCTCATTTCTCCAACTTATTATTCTAGGGTGAAAATATTGAGTGACATAATGCATCACAGGACTGTCATGACTAAGTAGGGGACAATATATCAAACAGGCACGGCTCTTGGAAAAACTACCAAACAAGCTTTAGCTAATGATGGATTAAGTGATTAACATTATGGGGAACGGGAGAAATGTTTTAGGGAAGAATGTATTATATTCTTTTTTCTAAATATTTATTTATTTGGCTGCGTTGGGTCTTAGTTGCAGCTCTTTAGTTGCAGCTTGCCGGCTCCTTAGTTGTGGCATGCGTGTGGGATCTAGTTCCCGGACCAGGGATAGAACCCTCGGCCCCCCACATTGAGAGCACAGAGTCTTAACCACTGCGCCACCAGGGAAGTCCCAAAGGTATGATACTCTTAAGCAGAAAGTAATATGAGTTTCAAATCCAGTTTAACGTAGGATCCGTGAAAAATCACAGAATAAAGATATCCTTCAATATTAAATGCAATCTATTGAGGTCTTTCCCAACAAAGAGTTTCTGGAGTGAAGATCTTAGGTTTTACAGAATGAAGGGACCAGCAGAAAAATAAGTCTGTGGGCTAGGCAAAGAAAAGTGTATAAAGGGCCTTGAATAGTATGTCAAGGAGTTTGACCTTCATTCAAAAGACAGCTTTGGGGGGAGAAGAATGACATCAAGGTGACACATAACTCTAGATCAAGTAAGGGGAATTGAAAAACAGAAATTTAGAGGCACTAGGAATACAAAGGAGGGAACAGATTTAAGGAGATACATAGGAGGAAGAATATATAGGACTCAATGGCCCCTTGGATGAGAGAAGAAAGGAGAGTAAGACAGCAGATGGAAGATATGAAGAGAAACAGAAAGGTTTGAGAAAGAACGGAGGATGATGACGACGTATTGATGTGGGACAGGGTGGAGGATGGGAGCTGGGATGATAAACTGGAGGTTGGGGAGGTGAGGGCTCTGGAGGGTGGGGTGGGGGAAGCATCAGTCCCTAAGTAGGGTAGATTCTCCACTCCTAGACTGAGGAGGAAAGATAATCCCTTCAGTCTTTGACATAGTAAGTTGTGCCATATTCATAGCCAGGTCTATAAATACAATAATTTGTTGCTGGTGCCGGAGCCTTTAGTGGCAATGAGGATTTGGAAACTAATCCTGTACTACCTGCTGATATCACCTGTACCTTTGTGCTCTGTGCTTATTTACTTTTTATTTGTCTAAGGTTTGCTCCCACCTATGAAGTAGACTCCTATAGGCACCGTTGCCTTTTTGTATCCCCTAGAGAAAGGGGCATGGTTCCTAGTTTCTGCCAGGCGCTCTGAAAATAACCATTATTTAATTGATTACATGGTTGATTAACCTTCCCTGTGACACTCCCCCTCCTCCCGTGTCTACAAATGCTCTATCCCATCAGCCTCTCCCTGATCCCTAGATGCCTTTCCTTGAGCCAAGCAGAATTAGTATATGTGTCAAACTAATCTGCTTTTTTTGGGGGGGGTGGGGTGCGGGGAGGGGGTCTATTTGCCACAGCTCTTCTTATTGTTACCATTTTAAAATATTGTCCTATTGTCATACTTTCTACAATAACAAGGAAAACACTTCTGGCATTCCAAACTGACCCACCAATTTCTTCTGCAAACCAACATACAGGCTCTGCGAACATTACTTTAGCAGTAGAACATTACCTTAGCACCAACCTCTGCTCTCTACAAAAGAAAACTGAGCTGCAAAGTTTAGGGACAAGTATACATAACAATAGTCTGCCCTGCTTCACAGCGGGTGCTGGGGGAGGACTGAGTAAAAACATGGTGGAAGGCAGCCGCGGAATAGACTGTTCTGAATGCTTTCTGAATGCTAATTCCCCAGGTTGCATCGGACTTGGGACAATTTGATGCCTTATTCGATCCTCACTGAAATAAAGCATACTCTCCCCTCTTAAGTCTTCCCTCTGAACTTCCATTATACATGTTCTCCAAGAGTTTAAAGAAAAAGAGACCCTGGTAGCAACCCTCTTAAATTCCCCCCCCATTGATGGGAGGCAGTAACACATAGTGTAAAACTTCCAAAAGGCTCAGATTCAAATCTCAGTTCAACCAACGAGGTTTGTGTGAACCCAAACCTCATTTTTCTAATAGTTAACATGGAGATAATATCCTTTACCTTCGGAGTTGAGTACCTAGTGGATGTCAGGTACCAGCACGATGTCTGATGTACAGCAGGCACCTAAGAACTTAAAACTATACTTATTATTATTTTTTTAATACTTATTATTATTGATACCAAGCAGGACCGTGTGGGGCTCCTGAGCACAGAAACCTTTCTGTGTCCCCCATTTCTTGATTACAGGAGATAAACTTCGTTCAGCCTCCATGCCCTTCCCTGAGTTCCAATGGGCAGGTTCAAACAGTTGCTAATTAGGGAAGGGAGGGGATGCAGAGACAAGGGAGGAGCAGTCAGAAGAAACAATAGTGCAGCCTTGGGGCAGGTTCCTGGTTCCCCCTCAAGGGATACACACAACAATATCTTTGAGCTGTTTTGCAGATACTGAAACACGCCCCCCGCCCCCCCGCCGGGTGGGAGAAGTTAACTGTGTGCTGCCCACAAGCACAGAGACCCCAGATGGGTTGGAAACGTAAGGTTGAGGATGCCGACGCCCACTTACCTCACCACCAGCCAATCAGAAGAACGTCCACGAGCTGATCACGCCCTCTTTGAACCATTACTATAAAACTCCTCACTATCTATTTTACACATATTAGTCTATATATGTCAATCCCAATATGTATAAAATAGAAAACTAATAAGAACCTGCTGTATAAAAAAATTAAATTAAATTAAATTTAAAAAAAAAACTCCTCACACCCCCATCCAGGTTGGGACACACAATTTTGAGGACATTAGCAGGTTGTGGCCCCTTTGCCTGGCAAAACAATAAAGCTGTTCTCTTCTACTTCACCCAAAACTCTGTCTCTGAGATTTAATTTGGTGTCGGGGTACAGAGGCTGGATGCAGCTTCATTATCTAGAAAATACAATTATTATTATCTGAGCAATGACCAACCCCCCCTATGCTGTTGGGCTGGGAAAAAACACAGAACTGGAGTCAAGGGGGCAGGGTTTCTCTCTCTCTCCTGGCTCTGTCCTGGATAAATAACCACTAGACATGTGTGCTGAGGAATCTGACTAAAGGCATAAGGCATGGAATCCGCTTAGCATGGGAGCTACTTCCTCCTTTCTACTTGGGTTTTCTCATTGGAACCCAAATGATCAGGGTCATGTGGTTCTACTGTAAGGGGCACTATCCCTCACAGGTTCTCTATTCTTGCTTTTATTTTTTCCTCCTTGTTCTTCCATTAGGTACAGCAATCAAATGTCCCACTCAAGGCCTGCCTGCTAAGGACAACCACTTTCTAGAGCCTCTCAGGACTTCCGGTTACCTGCTCAGCTCTGGCTGGCTCTGCTAGTGATTCCAGCCTCACAGCCCTGCACCTAAGCTGCCTCAGATATTAAGGTCCTTTCTTAAAATAATAAAATAGATAAGCTACTTGATGTATATTAGTAGCAATCATTACAGTACTCTGTGACTAAGTTATCACTATCTCTTGCTCATGAGGATCCAGAGTCTTTGAAAGGGCAAGTAACACAGGTCCAAAGAGTTGGACAGTCAGGCAGTAAGGAGTGGAGATGCAAACTCTGTCCAGCCTGCAGGGAATCCCATTCTTTCTACTTACAGAAGCAGCACATGGGCAGCCTGCAGATGTGTTTCATTTAGCCTATTGCAATCCTGGCCTTATGGTGTTTTTCAAAAAAATGAGTTCATTTCCAAGATATTTTTGAAAGCTAGATTCATTTTAAATATCCAATTTTTTACTTTTTCTTTAAAACAAAATCAGAAGAACTAGCAACACTGGGCTTGTTTTCCTCTGGGTGACTAGCTATCTGCTGAAGCTGAGGTGCAAACTCTTCCTTCAGACAGACCCGATGTGCAGCTTCTGGGTGGTCACAGTCTTCACCACTCCCTTATGCCTTCTGACACTGCACTCTCCTCACTCTTTAGGTACCTGCCTGGCCCTGTAGACAGCTGACTTCACCCCCGTGTTGTTAAGTCCTGTTCCCAGGGGAGGGCACGTCTTACTCTCTGTTCTTGGTCTCAGAAGCCGCTGGTTTCCATCTCTACACCTGTACCTTGTGCCTCCCCCTTTCTTCTTCCTCCTGCCGTGATGTCTTCTTGGTTTTGTCTTTTGATATGACTTCTGATTCATGCCTGGCCCTAACTCACCATCACAGAGATATGCTAAGCCTCTGGTTTGCCGGCAGTCAGGTTCTAATTCTAACTTGCATTGATCATCCAGGTTAGATTGAGGTCCAATCTGAATTACTCACTAGGTCTGCTCTTTCATTCAACTTGAACTACTCCCATTCCACCAACCCAGTCCAAGATTTCTCTGCAATTCCCTTCGGCTCCCTTGTAACTGCCCCACACTGTGAGTGAGCCAGTGTCTGGCCCAACACAGAAGTACTTTCGTTCTATTTGCCATCCCCCTTTCTCCTCTCCTCCATCTCTCTGGCTCTCCCAGCTCTGTCCTCACAGCAGAGCTGAGAAGGGGGACCTAAAGACAAGAAAGGATTGATCAGTGTTCCCTGAATAGTACAAGATGAGGAAATTTTTTAAAAGCCCTCTAGACTTCATGCTTCGAGGATGTTTCATAGAGAACTTGACAGAGACTTGTAAAATACATCTCATATAAGAAAGAAGTTGAAAAGGGCAAAAAAAAACCCTACAGGTCTGACAAGGAGAAAAAGAAAAGAGGTGTAGACCAAACTATTGGGACTGAAAACCCTATTGAGAGCAAAGCTGGCTCTGACCTTCGTGCCTCCCTAAATGAAAAGCAAACTTCTCCCCTCCTCCCTCATCCCCGACTTTATCAAGCATGATTGATGACACAGCTTTTGCTGAAGACACTGCTGAAACGTTCTCACATATAAAATGAGAGCTCACCTAGCTCTTATCTGCAGAAGAAAAGGCACACTATTGTAAAAGACAGATGCCTGGCAATTAAAGAGAAAAGAGTGGAAGGGAACGCAGCTGCTGGCAGCACGGCACGCCACCTACCTGATGTTCCCCATCGTGCTGTACCGTGATGGTCCCGGTCTTTAAACTTTCTAAGGCAAGAGTCAAAGACATAAGGACACATCCCCCACTACTCTCCAAACAAACTCCCATCTTAAAAAGCGAAACCAGTTAAAAAGATGAAAACTCTAATTCGAAAAGACCCATGCACCCCAATGTTCATAGCAGGACCATTTACAATAGCCAGACACGGAAACAACCTAAGTGTCCATTGACAGATGAATGGATAAAGAAGATGTGGTATATATATTCCATGGAAAATTACTCAGCCATAAAAAAGAATGAAATAATGTCATTCTTAGCCATGTGGGTGGACCTAGAGATTACCTTACTAAATGAAGTAAGTCAGACAAAGACAAATATCATATGATATCACTTATATGTGGAATCTAAAATATACAAATGAACTTATTTACAAAACAGAAACAGACTCACAGACATAGAAATCAAACTTATGGTTACCAAAGGGGAAGGGGCGGGGGAGGGATAAATTAGGAATTTGGGATTAACAGATACGTACTACTATATATAAAATAGATAACCGACAAGGACCTACTGTAGAGCACAGGAAACTATATTCAATATCTTGTAATGACCTATAATGGAAAAGAATCTGAAAAATATATATATTTATATATGTGTATAATTGAATCACTTTACTGTACATCTGAAACATTGTAAATCAACCAGACATCAATAAAATAATTAATTTTTTGAAAGAAGCCAGTTAGCTCCTTTTCTAACCCATCCTATCATGTATATTCCAGCTTCCAGCCCTATATTCTCCCTCCTAGATTACAGCTGACTCCTCATTTTCACCCACCTAAATCCTACACATCTTTTAAAAGACAACTCAAATTCTCTGTCATTTCTCAACTATCCCAACATACTATGCCCTCTTCCTCCTCTAAATTCTACAACAAATACAACCTGTGTCCACATCACTCACCAGCTAAATTGTAAGCACCTCAGAATCAAAGCAAAGACATCATTTTATCCCCACTACCATGGCTAACATTTAATAGGTTCAACAAACATTGAAACGAATATGACGCTCTGCCATAATCTTCATTACTTATTTCATTCCATATATATTTAACTCCAATAAGATTATAATTCCCTTGAGGTCAAGGACCATGACTTAATGTATTTCTCTGGCAGTCTAGATGGGACCCAGCCCACAGGAGGAAATAAATATTTACTTGATAGAGAAGGTTGATTGATTTAAAGGAATTTAAAGCTTTCACAACAAGTTAACAGTTGCAATACTAGACATTCCTTACTTTAACAGGAAATATCACTTTACAGCTAAAACAAGATCGTGCAGGCTGTGGACAGTCCCAAAGTTTCTCAGCGCTGTAATTTCACTAAGTTCTAGAGAAAGGCCCAAGTTTGCCTCTGGGATGTTCAAATACCACCTCAGAATGAGTGACCGGTGTCTGAGCAGCCATCCTGTGGATCTTACTTCAGAGTTCTCCAAGTTTATCCTCGGAGGGAAGGGCATATCACACTTAATCAGTTCTGTTTTTTAAATGCTTCTGCTGTGAGTTCCACCTGGGACTTGCAAATCCAGATGAGATCCTGATTTGTACATCATTGTTGGTGGCCAGACCCTGTGATGAGAGCTCAGCTGTCAATGGGGAGTGAAGCAGGACGTCAGCCAGCTGCTCCTTCCCTGCCTACCCTCACAGTCCTTGAATCTCCAGGGCTGATCCAGGGGGAAAGCAGTAAAGACAAGCAGGTAGGATTTGAAGGCCAGGATTAAAACCACACGTGGAAAAAGAAAGACCGTCATTAGGTTGTTTTCCTGTCTTGTAATTACTGCTCTAAGACCATCAGCTTTAAGTAATAAGTTTTTGAAAACCAAAAATTTTAGCTACAATTTTGTATAAGCAAATCATCTGCACAAAACTCTGTATTTTCTCGAGCAAACAGCATTTTTCACATGCAAATGGCGCTGTTAGAGCTTTAGCTAGTTGAGCAGTGTGTGGATTTCAATGCTCTTTTGCAAGCACAAGTGGGAAGTGATACTGGCGTAGCTACAGAGAATGTTGACAAGAGTGGCTGGGGGTCAGCGGTACTCTTTGCCTACAGTTGGGTGGCTCTGACTCCTTGGAATGCTGTAACTCTTGAGAAGTGGAGTAGAAAACTGTCTGAGGTGAGTACACGGTATTTTCAAGCAAATTACTGGTAAATTGACCATCGTCATCACATCAACCAGGTTACTCGAGGCTCAAACTCACACGTGCCATCCGAGTTAGCATTTCAGCATGGCTTGGAAGAAATGGTCTGATGGGCTGTTCTGTTGGGTGGTGCTGCTGGGTGGTGCAACTGCTCCAAGCCCCTCTGCCATCCTAGAAGCTGCATTAAACTGAAAGCTGGCAGCACACCGCAGTTGGGTACTTGAGGAGAGTGTGATAAAGGTACTGTTTACAAAGGAATGGGCAGGGATCAGGAAATCAACAAGGGTTTGTACAGTACCTTCAGACTGGTAAATGGTTGCAATCTCTAGACATGAAGGGGCAAAGAATGGGTCTGTTCATAGAACCTGGAGGGACAGCTATAAAAAAAAGGACCACCCAACAGGAGTTGTGATCTTTCAGTTGACGAAGGCAGCCAGCCCATCATGGCCCTCAAGGAGAAAGCCAGAGGGATCAATACTCGGGCCTCATTCTTCTCTCTCCCTCTGGTGTTTGGCCAGCCTCCCTCATTGACCAAACCCAGCTGGAAGGCAGAAGGCCAAGGCATCTCTTGATTCTATCCATACTGGTCAACCTCCCAGGCCCAGGGCAGGGCGTAGACTAGTGTGGAGAACAAATCAAAGATATCCTGCTTAGGTTCCCTGGAGCCAAATGTTCTGCAGGCCTTTTCCTTTATCTCCTATTTCAGTATTTCTAAGCTCTAGAACTTCTCTGAGAGCTAAATCACAATCATACCCTGCCCGGCGCTATTCTCCAGTCTCAATGGAAATTTTCATGATTAACAATAGTTGTCTTAAACCTATAAGAATCGTTCTTAAGATGGCAATAAATTTAACTTATAACGCTACTATGGAAATGGTTAAGGGTTCATCAGTGGTCATGGATTTGATCGGTTTAGTTTATTCCCTAATCATAGACCAAAGCCATTGCCTGTATAACAGAAGCCAAATAGGAACAGAGACCTCTCCTCGTAATTCTTCGCCTCTACTTCTGCATGATATATTTTCCAACTACTCCTTTTCTCATTAGTTTTGCTCCTTGTAAATGCCTGTTTGTATTAAAATAATCACCATCTCACAGTCCAGATTTAATTGTTCAGTAGTTATTTAATGTGTGCTACTTTATTTTTCCTCCCTGCCTAAATTACAAGCTCCCTGAAGGCGAAGGGTATGTATGGTACATATTCAAGCATCTATTAAGGTCTCAATAAGTACTTCTCCCATGTAATAATTCCCCAGTAATTTGCAGGTTCTTGTTATCAGCATTTATAGAATAGTTTCTATGCACCTAGAACTCTGACAAATTCTAAGCTACTTGAGAGCAAAAAGTATGCTTTATCTCGAGCCCTTCCACAGTGCAGAGCACAGAGCCTTTCTACATAGTAGTAATTACTCTTGAAGGTTACAGGAAGGAAAAGAGTGGAAGGGAGGGAGAGAGGAGTGATAGCTAATTGTGTTCCTTGTTGGTAAAGATGCTCATTGCATTAGGCATATGGGCAGTTGTTAGATACAAAGCAAGCAGAGTGGCTGGAAAATACCTTGATCCATAACCAAACCCATATAGTGTCGCCTAGATGCTATGAAGATAATTGGCCTCTGGGTATTTCAAATACGGTCTTTGTTCTCCTTTTATAGATGATTCTGTACATCTTTGTGTATAATAAGCCAACTGGATGTGGGTGATGCCATGATTCAGATCTGTGCTTCCCAGGAGCCATAAAGAGATCTCAAATACATCTATAAACACCTTTGAGAGATTGTGCAATAAAGAAAACTTCCTGACAAACTAGCTACAGACTCAGAATAACAGAGCTAACGATACATCAGCCCACTGCTCTTCCCAGCAAACACAGGGGGAGAAATGTGTTCGACTGAAATTGATCAATCTAACACTTACAATCTGGAAATTGTAGGGGGGGGAAATTGTTTCTTAAGGAAGATATTTTTAAAGCAATATTTATTAAGACATAGCTCCATCTCTCCATTTTATTTATTTATTTATTTATTTATGTATTTTTGGCTGTGTTGGGTCTTTGTTGCTGCGCGCGGGCTTTCTCTAGTTGAGGCGAGTGGAGGCTACTCTTCTTTGCAGTGCACAGGCTTCTCATTGCGGCGGCTTCTCTTGTTGCAGAGCACGGGCTCTAGGCACACGGGCTTCAGTAGTTGTGGCACGTGGGCTCAGTAGTTGTGGCTCGTGGGCTCTGGAGCACAGGCTCAGTAGCTGTGGCGCACGGGCTTAGTTGCTCCGCGGCATATGGGATCTTCCCGGACCAGGACCCGTGTCCCCTGCATTGGCAGGCGGATTCTTAACCGCTGCACCACCAGGGAAGCCCTCCATTTCACTTTGGCCCTGCCAAAACAATCTCTGAGGTAAACAGCAGCCCTGAGATTGATACCAAGCAGGACCCTACTTCACCCAAAACTCTGTCTCTGAGATTTAATTCGGTGTCAGGCTACAGAGGCTGGATTCGGCTTCAATATCTTGCTTTTCCTTAAGTACGAGACTTGTCAACACAGCCAATATGCTATCAAGCAAATTACATTTGAAGATTCAAGGGGGGTGGCAAAGAGCTATTGATATGGTGATCATTCAACTAGAGACGATCAGTATTTCATGCAATTGTATTCATTTCGAAATACTAAAGAAATTAATGATACAGCTAAGTATGCTTTGTGTTTATCCACCTTGGTAATACTTTATGGATACAAACTATAAGTCAGAAAGCAGAAATTTTTGTCAGACCATGTGTCAGAAGTAATTATCACTGTAATAGAAGGTCCACCCAACCTGAACGGGACACAAACACCACCACGTCCCACAATGTAAAAATACAGATTGGATCCCACTCTGGAAGAAGAAATGTTTAAAGTGTTGGAAATGCAAGACTTCACGAAACAGACAAGGAGCCTTAAAAAGTTCTTATTCCGTTAGGTATAGGTGATACTGTCTTTTCACACAGAAAGGTTGACGGATTCAAGTACTTTAATTCTATCTCTGCTCCTTCCACCAGAACCATGGCACACATAGTACTAACTTTCTGAAACAAGTTCTGGATGTGGACCCTCTCTTGAAATCCACCCTAATAATTCAGTATCAAACTGACAGTCCTGCCCCACTTATCCAGATTTGCAGGGGACCCCCGACACAGGCACAGGCTCTGGCTATCCCTTCTGGGCAAGTGTGCACGTTTATTACATAGACTGGGAGGCTGATAACAGCTATCGATTTTGTTGTTGCTGTTTGGAGAAGGGAGACATAAGGATCAGTGTGATGGGTGAGACCAAGTAAGGAAAATCACGATAAACCATTATAGCTGCACTGTACAATATGGTAGTCCCTAGCCATATGTGACTATGTAATTTAAACTTAAAATTAAATAAAATTTAAAATTTAGCTCTTCAGTTGCACTAGCCACATTTCCATCCTCAACAGCCATGTGTGGCTAGTGGCTGCCCTATTGGACAGCATAGATACAGAATATTTCTATCATCACAGAAAGTTCTTTTAGACGGTGCTACACGCTAGTGTGTTACTAAGCCTTCTGGCAATGTATCCTCTTGGCTCAAATTTCATTACCGTTTGTATAGATAACAGTTTAGATTCTGCCTGCCATTTTTTTCCTTCATGGTGTCTCAAAAGACCATCGTGTTTATGAGCAACTAATGCTTTTTCACATTCCTCTGTATGAAGTTTGTTCTTAATATTGTCTTGGATACTAATTAGGTGGGATTTGAAAGTAAGAACGCATTGGCACAGTTAAGGTTAATGGCTTAATCCTTTAGCACAGGAGACAACTTCAAGAACTTGTTTGAAAGATTTTTATCGAAGCACAGGGAATGCACTGTTTCATTATCCATGAGCATTGTCTATTCTGCTCTTCCTGGGAACTGTGCATCTCTATGTCCTTCGAGTAACCGATACTTAGAAAATGTTTCCAGGTCTTTGCATTTCTTACTACAAGAGTAAACTGCTAATAAAAGAAGATGGTTGTTTTTCCAGATAATTCTAGATTCACCAAGATCCATATTTGATTTTTAATATCTTAGAAATTAACTTAGTAAAGAGTTAATCATTTTTTATTTAGGAATATTCTAGGTAAACAGTTGATGAAGTACGAAAAAATAACTTCACTGGTTGCCAGGGGATAGGGGATGAGGGAAAATAAGAAGCAGCTGGTAAACTGGTACAAACTCTCAGTTATAAGAAGAATAAGAATAACCAGACAATCAAGGACGTCTCCAGGCATTGTCAAATGCCCCCTGGGAGACAAATTACTCCCCTCCCCTCCTTGTGAACCGCTGTCCTACAGACAGAGAATTATACAACATAGAAATGACAAGGGCTTTAGAAATTCTTCAATCAAGCAATCCAACTTTTAAAAATAGAAAGGACTTCTCAAAGAGGTTACGTGACTTGCCCAAGTTAGTGGCAATGGCTACATATAAATCCACCGTCTCCCTGGAGTGCTAGAATAGACCATTTGAAAACTAAACATTTTTTATGAGTGTTAGTTTCCAGAGCTTTATTCACATATGCAGACAACTCAAATAAAGAAAGCCCTGTAAGTTGATCCAGATTTCTTATCCTTCCATGGTTTTTTTTTGTTGGTTTCACTCTTCAGAACTTTTGTGGCTAAAATTGCCTCTAATAATGGTCATCAAGAAAGCATTTCTGCTAATTAGCAGGGGTGACACAGAGGTCTATGGAGCCACATAGGTAATTTGCACGGTACCAATCTCTCTCCTTTCCCTTGAGCTGAAATGCCTTCTTCCTCTTTGTGCAGGGAGGATGCGGATGGAGAAGTCCTTCCTTTCTGGGCAAGGAGGTCATTCCTCCAGCTTCCTCAGAGGTTTGACCATCAATCAGCCATCAGTTGCCAGGGGTCGGTTGCTTTTGTTCATTTGTAGTTGCATTTTTACTGAACAGAAAAGGAACATCAGTAGCAGCCATGGAGATTTCTAGGCATCTCCAATCTTAATTCTTCCTTGTATTGAAAGGCATAACAACGTCGGTAGAATTAATTAAATTGCTTTCATTGTTCTTCATACCTCACTCACTCACACACTCCTGTGTTAACACACATTGAGAGTGCAGGACACACATTCACACAGGCACCCACCTGCACAGGAAGAAAAATATGCTAATCTTTTTCATTGGTATCTTTTATCTGTGGTTTTGGATCACTTTGAAAGCATATGTAAAGAATACAGGGATGGGGCTTCCCTGGTGGCGCAGTGGTTGAGAGTCCGCCTGCCAATGCGGAGGACACGGGTTCGTGCCCCGGCCCGGGAAGATCCCACATGCCGCGGAGCGGCTGGGCCCGTGAGCCATGGCCGCTGAGCCTGTGCGTACGGAGCCTGTGCTCTGCAAGGGGTGAGGCCACAGCAGTGAGAGGCCACAGCAGTGAGAGGCTCGCGTACCGCAAAAAAAAAAAAAAAAAAAAAAAAAAAAAAAAAAAAAAAAAAAGGGGGGGGGGATGGTGAGACAACCAGGCTTTCTCAAAACGCTGAACATTAAGTACCTTGACGAGTCTGCTTCAGTCCTCTGAAAACACAGGAATTTACTAAATGATTAACCAACAACCTAATAAGATTTTGATTTTTCAATTTTATGGCAGTGAGGAAAGCTATACGCATTCACTAGAGACGGTACTTGGAATTCTGGTCTTTTCCCGAGCTAGTGACCTGCTCTCTGGTGATGCTGGGCAGTGACAGCCACAGCTCTCAGGCAGCCCTGCGATCACGAGGGTGAACACGTGACACACTGACCACCATTCTGCACCCAGACAACCACTCTTTTCCACTTTCAGTACAGTTTTCAATAAATGACATGAGATATTCCACACTTTATTATAAAATAGGCTTTGTGTTAGATGACTTTGCCCAACTGTAGGCTAATGAAAGTGTTCTGAGCACATTGAAGGCAGGCTGGGCTAAGCTCTGATGTTCTGTAGGTTAGGTGTATTAAATGCATTTTCGACTTACAACATTTTCAACTTACGATGGTTTATCGGGACATAACCCCATCATAAGGAAGATCTGTATAGATGCTCAGTAACCCAATACCACTCCAGCCACATTTTACAGTGTAGGAGATGAGGCCCAAATTGTTGGAACGCTTTCTACTTGGCCAGAGAGCTGGAAAGATGTAAGGCAGGCTCCACCCTCAGGTTTCTAATCACTACCCAACCCAGTGCTGTTTCTACTACACCACGTCATTGATATATAGCAGTTACTGGCTCATCCTTCCATCTGTAGCCCCTGTCCCATTCCCTCGGGGGTGACTGTGTTCCCGGAATCATAGGAATGAGCGTGTCTTGGGTGATGGTGGTGCAGGCAGGGAGTTCCCTTCGATTCTTTTGATGGTAAAAAGGAATAAGAAGATTGAGCTCAGAGAGATGAAAAGGAACTTTGAAACAAATAAAATTTCTATACCAATAATGTTATTTTCCACCCCTGGGAACTTCAACTGTCCAACAGAACTTTCCAGGACACAAAGCCTTGCAAACTCACATGTGGAACAGTCCCACATATACTGAGCAACTATAACTGGTCCCCAGGTCCTCTTTCAATCTGAAGACCAAGAATTAGTACTGGAAAAGCCTTTCCTCCCCACATCCTTTCCTGTCTTTTATGGTTGAACAACTGGGCCTTCATCTCTAGCAAATTGGGGAGAGACACGAACACTCCCTCAGGGAGAACAAACGCAGCTAAAGGAAAACAGTGAAACTGGCTTTCACACAACAAGCTTCACGTTTCACTTTTCTTTCCCCTTTCTCCACTCTCGATTTCATCTGGGAAGAAAACCTATTTTTAAAACACCAAACCCCCTTTCTGTCAGGGGGCTTGGCTGGATTGATGAATAAAGGGAGTCATCGTAATGGGGGCGCTGTCAGCAAACTCCTTCTTTGAAACAAATAAATGTGACAAAGGAAAATGTTCAAGGGGCCCCTGGGTTCTATAAGAGAAAAGGAACAGAAGATTCGTTTCCACAGCAATATCGGAGTGGACTTGGCCCAAAGGAACCTCCCTCACTATTGGAAAGGCTTGTTAATTAGCACATCAGACTCATCTGGTCGCTTCCCCACTAATGCTGGAGGAATGGTTTGCACAAGCCTCTGGGCTGTCCCTGGCTTTACCCCATTCCAAGTCCTGCCCGTTTCCTATCTGTTTTCCGCTGGGCTCCAGGTGTTTCTGTCGGCTGCAACACATCTCTGGTTACCGCAGACGTGCTGGGTTTAAATAAGAATCAGACTGCTCTCGTTCATCTCCATGCAGACAGTTCCATTTGTCAAACTCAAAAATGCCCATCCGTGTAAAGGGTTTAGGGAGAACGCAGGATTGGCTGAGGAGCGAGAGACTGGCGTGGCAGATGAGCCGCAGAAGGAGACCGTTTTGATCAGTCAAACGCGAGACAGAACGCGTGTCCTCCTCCACCTCCAGTAAAGTGGTACCTAGGCTGCCTGGCGCAGCTAACTTCCACGTAGAGCGGGCAGGCCACTGAGTCCCATCCCGATGAAAGCAGAAGCCTGGTCCATTTGATTTCAGGGAGGAGCGTTTGCATTCACCTCCAAACTGAATGCCCTCTGCTCTGGAGCCTCACTATAATAAGCAGATCCCTGACTCCGGTCTGACTCTGACCTGGTGAGACTGGGGCTTACCTCCACGGGGGTGTCATCAGGGTAACCAACACACGCCGTACCACCAAATACTGTTTGCCAATCTCCTACCCCGGTGATGCTCTCTCGCCACTCAGCGACTTGGCTTATCTTGTTATTGTTTCCAATAAAGTCTATCTCCCTGAACTGTGTGCTACAACATAGCTCTTAAGGAGATTTCAAGCTGCTTTTAGTCTGTGTGAGAGAACTCAATTAAATATTCATCAAACTTGCATCTTCTTTTTTCCCAGCTCACAGCTAAACTCCGTTTCCAAGCCTCTCTCACAATCAGGAGTGGCCGTGAGACAGAACTCTGGCCAAAGGAATATGGGCAGAAGTGCTTCTCTCCACATCCAAGCCTGACCCATGAAAGATCCCGATCGATCCTCCTTGTTTCTTTCTTCCCTTGCCTGCTGGCCTGAGGCAAAAAAAAAAAAAAAAATGAAATCCCAAGAAGGACTTCAAAAGCCCAGGAGATACTTGAGTCCCTAGAAGGACGCTTGGGGCCATGGACGTGACTGAGGTGAACAGAGGTTCTCCATCAACCTGCACTAGACCAGGACAGGAGCAGAAACACAAGCCTTTCTTCAGTTAATCCAGTGAGATTAGGCGGTTGATTGTTATAGCAGAGAGGCTACCCTGGTGTATACAGACGGGCAGGAGAAAGACCTGTGTTAGCTGCCCTGCCCTGTGATCAGCTTGAAGGAAGGCAAACCTTAAGTCCCTTTTATATCCCCAGCCTCCGAGAGAAAATATGCCATATAATCATTTGGAGACAATGAAGTGGGGACAGAAGAAGAGGGAAACATCTGTAAAATATGGTAATATATGCTATCGTGTGTCATATGGCAAAATTAAATTAGCCCTATAGTCAAGGTCAAACATGCAGTGAAAAGAAGAGAGCAGAGAACAACTGCTTAGGACTGGGAGAATTTGGAAAGTCTTCGCGGAGGAAGTACAAAAGGTAAGCAGAATTCGCACAATTAGAGGAAACCCTGCGAGTTAAGCAAAACTGCCTTGAATTCTGTGGCTGTTCTCACAGTTTCAAGTGGTCCCCCAGAGGAACAAAATGTTTTTTAATGGTTAAAGTGGTAAATGTCATGTTATATATTTTTACCACAATTTAAAAATCCTTACCATCATGGAGCTTCTAAGCTAGGAGAGAAAGATAATAAGCCAATTAAAATATCAAATAAAAAAGTACATTCTAGATCAGCTTTGGGTCCATCCCCATTTTACAGATAAAAAGCCAGAGAACAGAGAGAAAAGGTAACAAGAGTTTACCCAGTAAGACCCTCATGACTTACTCCTGGGCCAGTGATCTTTCCACTGGACCAAACTTCCTTTGTGAGGTGGTTCTACTACCTCTGTTTTATCTGAACCATTCGATAATACAACTAGAAGGAGAACAGGTTCTGGAACCGAATTCAGATTTCAGCACAGTTGCTTCCTGGAAGTTGGGTTTTGAGATTTCCTTCTCAAATGGAAATAACAAGACCAGCTTCATAAGGGTTAAAGGTAATTTAATGTAATTTGTTACACTTACCCCTAGGTACAAGGGAAGGAGTCAATGAAAATTAGCTCCCTTCCTAGGAATAAAGGTGTTTTTTGTTTGTTTGCTTTGTTTTTGTGGGGTTTTTTAAAGAAGTTGAATGATCTTTATCAGAGTTTTAGAAAATCACCTCTGGCAATAATATGAAAAATACAGTAGATTTCAGAAGGAGAAGATTGGCGTTAGAGACCAGCTAAGTTATATCATTAAGGAACAGTGAAGGGTCCTCCCAGAGAACTCTGAATGGCTTTAGTTGTAGGAAATTAGATTGACCAAAACATTTGGATTAGCCAATGAATCACCAGAGTGCTAGGCACAACTGCACCGTGCAAATGTAGATAAAACTTAATTGTGTTTGGGGAAGTTTTTCAATTGAATCATGACTATACATTTCAATTCAGCATGAAAGATTTTCATGGTGGCCACATCACATGGCAGTACCAGAGAATCTTTGACTTCCTGTTATCATTCATATCAGTCTCCTGTGGGTACCAGCTGACAGTGACCAATGAGAAAATATACAAGACCGGGTCATATACCATAGCATCGGTAAAGCTGAGAATGCAGCCCATTATTGGAAGAATTCAGCTAGACCAGGGTAGTGCAATCCTATAAGACACGCCCTAGCTTTAAACCTTCCCAGAGCTTCCTATTACCTACAGAAATGCTTCTCAGATGGTGGTTCTTCTTGGACCTCCTGCATCTAAATTACCTGAAACATTAGAAAGGCATATTCTCAGCCAGGCCTGACTCATGACCTACTGAATTGTCATCTCAGTAGATAAGCCAGGAATATGCGCTGTAAACGCTGCCTCTCTCCCCACTACCCTGCCGTCCTTAATCACACAGAAGTTTGAGGACCACTAGCCTGAAAAATAAACTCATTCTTCTCACTATGGTGCTTACAAATCCTTCATAAACTTGCCCCAACTACCTTTATTCCCTCATCGTTCTCTCCCACTGGTCCTATGTTCTAGCATACGGATGAATAACCATTTCTGAACATACTGAACTTTCCCCCAACCTCACAACCCCAAAATATATTGTTTCCTTTGTCTAGACAGCTTCATCCCTAACCATCTCGTAACATTCCACTCATCTCAATACATGGTAGATACTATATTACCCTTTGAAAAACACTGAGAAATCGGTACCCAAAGCTCTAACTGGATCTTTGCTCTGAGCCCGTGGCGATGCCTCAGAAAATTGGACATCCGAGGAACGAAAAGGGAAAGTGATTGAGTCCGGCCTGGGTTCCCGTTGTCAAGCAGACTCAACTGTGTAACAGCTGTCCTGACTCTGAAACCCCTCCTCCACCAGGTGGGATAAGATGGGTTCAATGACACATGATTGTTCTTCATTCAGTGTTTGAGTGAACGATTAGACTAGATTAATTGTCTTGATTCCCCATTTCATTTTGGTTAATTTGAACAGTTGTTTACGTCCATTCAAATTATGGCCAATTCAGTTAAAAGCCCAGTCGAACTGTCGAAATGTTTTGTATACTAAACAATGGGTTGATTGAATAGATTTTTTACTCTTCAACTGAGTAGTTTTGCAGGATAGAGCCATGGCCTAATATAGAATACAAGACTGGCCTTCTGTCTTTGCTGAAAGGCCAAAGGAGGTACAGTTCAGATCAATGGGCAGTTCCAAATAGGCCTGGATTATTTATACAGGTGGACTAGCCCATCATGCCCACAGCCCAGGCAAGCAGGTGAGACCACACGGAAAAACAGCACAGTGCACCTCTCTCCATGTTTAGGCCGCAACATGGGCCCAGCAAAATGTGAAGAGACCAAGAGTTAAGGAATTCTGCCCTTTCTCAGAGGATGCTGTCCTAGGGCAAATTTCCTAGAGCACACAGGCTGCTGGCGACATCACAGGTTTTCAGACATAATTGCAAAATAGAAAAATATGCCTTTGTCACACTTCCTTTATTCTTCCCTCTGCCCATGGCTTTCACAGTGACCACAGACTGCCCACCAAGCTCTGCTTTCCCCTGACACTATCTTAGATCCAAAATTAGTTTTGACTTTTCCCCATCAGTGAAAATATATCCTTTCAAACACATAGCCCCTAGGAGACCATCTGATTAGAATGTTGGTGATTTAAGGCTTTCCCGCACGCTGTCCTCTCTACACACCTTGCTCTCTCCATCTCGTCTCAGCTAAATGTCATCTTCTCATTGAACCTTCCCTGACCACCCCCTCTAAGGATGTTGCACCCTCCCCCCCTCCTCCCATCCTCTATCACATCACCCTGTTTATCTTGTAGCATTTCTACCATTGTTCAATTGTTTATTTACTTCTTTATTGCTTATCTCTTTCAGCATATTATAAGCTCCATAAGAAGAGGAACTATGTGCTATTTACTGCTCTGTTCACAGCTGCTAAAATAAATGCCGAGCGCAGAGAAGGCACTTTGTAAATATTTGTTGAGTGAACAGATGATTGGCATAACTAGCTCAAGAAGGACTTATATTTTTGGAAGAGCAGCTTCCTAACAATCCAGACCAAGTAATGGTTAATGAGCGAAAGAAATGACTCCCTTTACATCATCTTCTTTTGGTATTGCACCTACACTGTACATTTGTACAACCTCTTTAAGTTTGCATTGCTCATGACCATGAACTTATGTACACACACACACACACACACACACACACACACACAACAATGTTAGTTGACTCATGTAACTTTCTAGAACAAAGTTCGTAGAGCAGGCAAAGACTATGTCTATCCAGTGGGCAGTTGGACTGGACAACAGCTGGTCTTTTTTTTTTTTTTTTTTTTTTTTTTGTATGGTCTTTTATTTCCTTTGTCCTCCTCCCTGCTACCGACTGTCTGGGCCAGATTCATCATGGAGTGGCCCAAATGGATTATAGAGCTGGCTGCAATGACTGGTTTGGACCGTGTGCATATCACATAAGTGAACAAACAGGCAAAAGAGTAATAAAGAAAAACCCCTTCTTTAAGTTCTTTGTACTCTGCCTGTTAGAGTTTACTACCCTTCAACCCTGATAATACAGAAGTAAAATATTAATACACCCACTTAACACTAACGTCCATAATGATAATGGACGCCTTTGTAGCCAATTTAGGGTCTGCAGAACCGAATGTTACAAACGTAATTTCTTAGTTTTGTTTTATGATAATTGGTAGTAGTTGGCATTAAATCGTAATACCCAGCTTCAAGACAGCATCGTAAAGCACCAGCCCTCAACCAGAGTTGTCCTAAGGGAAAAAAATATGCTGGAGTTATGTGATGAAAAACTCACTAAATAAGACATACCTTCTTCTCTCTCTTTTCCCCATGTACACACACACACACACACATACCCACACACACACACACACACAATGTTCAGGAAACAGACAACTAAGGGTGTTAAGGAAATCTAAAACCATGGCTAACAATGACAAATTCCAGAGCCATTGTCTTCTGCGTGGCTGGAAGTCACCAGGCTGTGCGGGGGATAAATGGCCCCATCGCACAGACAGATGAAGAGCTTATCTGAAGCAAACAGCTCAGAAAAATAGAGAGAAAGGAACAGGGAACAGTGAAATCTTTATCTCCAGAGCGAATTGAGCTTCTTAAACATGGCAGTCAGAAGAAAAGAGCTTCTACCACCAGCCAGAAAAAGAGAAAAAGCCCACAGCCTGTCTCCAGGCCACTGGCTGACAGGGCAGTAGTCCTTCTCAGCGCCCTCTAGGGGTCATCCGGGGTATTGGCGCTGGGCTGGGGGCTGTACCCTGAGCGGTGACCCTGGAAGAGTGTTCTCCAGACCAGCAGCCAGCAGCACCACCAGGGAATGTCTTTGAAACGCAGTTTCTCAGACTCCACCCTGGACTTACCGAGCCAGAAACTAATCAGCAATCTGTTTCAACAAGGCCTCCAAGTGATTTTATCCACAAGGTTGAAATGTTTGCCTTGTTCTGAGCAATAGGGTGGGTTGGGAGGCCTGCTTCACCCCGTACGTAACTCCAAGAGGCACGTCAGCCCCTCAGCATTTCTGCCTTTGTTATGGACAGAATTGTGTCCCCCAAAATTCATACGATGAAGCCCTAAGCCCTGGTACCTCAGAGCATGACGGTATTTGGCGATAGGGTCTTTAAAGAGGTAATTATGTTAAAATGAGATCGTTAGGGTGGGCTTTAATCCAATCTAACTGCTGTCCTTATAAAAAGAGATTAGGATACAGGAGAGACGCCAGGCCGGCATGCACACAGAGAAAAGGCTGTGTAAGGACACAGGGGGAAGACAGCCACCTGCAAGCAAAGGAGAAATCTGCCAAAACGTTGATCTTGGACTTCCAGCGCCCAAAACTGTGAGAAAACAAATTTCTGCTGTTGACATACCCCAGTCTGTGGTGTTTTGTTATGGCAGCCCTAGCAAACTGATACAGCCCTCTTCTAATTCCCGCCCAACTTGGCAGGGATTTCACCATGGTGCTGTCAGAGGCTTCTCTAAGATCTTCTGTCACTGTGCTTAGTATAGCCTGTGACAACAGCTTCAATTCAGCCCTCTCTTGCCAACAAGACTATGTCTTATCCACTTTGATTCCCCAATGCATCGTGCATACCTAGCTCAGATTACCTAACTGTTAACCAACCAGTTAACACATGAAAGAATAATAATGGCTTGGAGAATTACTAAGTACGGCTTCATGATCTATCCCTGTCTCCTCATTTATGCAGTAGGGTTGTCTACGAGATTAAAACTGTGAGCAGGTAGAATAAGGGGTGCCCAGAGAAAGAGAACCAGCCATAGCTTTATGGACATAAAAGAAGCCATTTTTGGCCTAAGCCATTTTGTCATCTAAGCCTGGCCACAGTGGTTGTCCTTGAACAGGTCTCAGTAATTAATGATCTTGTGGGAACAAAAGAAGGCAGAAACGTTGCCTGTTATGCCTGTTATCAGGCAAGAGAAGTAACAACACCAAAGATGATGCACCAGTTGTAAAGACGCCCAGTTCTGTTTCAATGATCCACCAGATCAACTGGAACCTAAGGGAGGAGATGTTGTTGACCTTTTCTGACCCTCATGACTTCAATCAACTAGAGCTTGGATTCTGTCCTCTGCTCAAGCCTCTTCATGAATATGCATGTACACTTAGCTCAAAACTTCCCCAATTTTGCTGTTGGGGAGACACTGCATTGGGAAAGATCCGCAGTGTCCTCCTGACTTGCTGCAGGTAATAAATCCTTCCTTCTCTGGATCTTTGGCTTGGTTGTGTCTTTTGGCTCGACACCCACCAAGAGGTGAACCCAGTTTTCAGGTAACAAAACTTATAGAGATTCAGTCTTTGAGGCTGAGAGGTCGATGTAATATTTGCCTGTGTTTGACCATATTTTTAAAAACCTTGAAAGAAATTCAGCTGACTCAAGTTTAAGTCTCTACTTTGCTATTGATTAATCATGTGACCTAAAATATGGTTCTAAAACATTTCTCCCTAGAGTTTCCTCTTACGTAAGTGGGGATTAAACAGCACCTACTCCTCAGATGATTGTAGGGAGGATTTAGTGCTGTTACCTACACATAACTAACATTTACTGAGTACTTATTATTCATGAAAAAGTTCCTTTTAGAAGAAAATAATTCACTTGAAACCCAAGGTATCTCACATGATTTCTTGTCTGAAAGTGTATGATCAAAGCACTTAAGATGGCTGTTCTCTTGCTCTCTATGCATCCCTTGCGCTCTATGCATCCCCTCTTCAACCAGTCCCTGTCTCACCTACACTCTACTCACCTAACTGACTTCCCTCTTAATCACAGTCTAATCAATAAATGCTTACTTGCCCCCAGCCCCAGCTAGTGATTATTCTAATCTTTACATCAGAATGTCTCCACCATGATAATCTATCATGATAATCTCTGCTGGTTTCCCTGGTAACTGATTGCCAACCTGACATCAAATTCCCTCTATAACTGTTAACCTGGCA